>NC_139539.1:55815188-57015188 GCF_965153285.1 Podarcis tiliguerta
TTGAACATAGTTCTCAAGCAGGCTCATATGAGAGGCGGTGGGCTTTTCTTGAGATAGCCTGTCCCCAAACAGTTTAGGCAGTGGTGGCTGGAGCCCATTAAGACTGGTGGGAGCCCAAACAATAGGCAGCATCAGTGCCAAGGACAGGCAGAACAGTCTGGTTTTGTCCTTGTCCATCTCCCTGCTGAGTTCTACAAGGGCAATACCGAGACTAAGGAGAAGGAAGTTGGCAGGCAGTACCCCACGCTGGACTGGCAAGGAAGGAAAGCAGGAAGGGCTGACAGAGAGACTGGGGTTGGTGAGGCCCTTAATAGACCTGCCTCCACTGAGTTTAGGGCTTTAAAGACTAATGCCAGCACCTTGAATTGATCCTGGAAGCAAACTGGCAGCCAGCTGAAGTTAACGTAAACCTGCCATCCCATGGGCCATTCACGCAATCACCTGTACTAAAGCATGATGTGGAGCAGCCTATGACAAAAGCACTAGGAGCTTAGGATTTGTGCCCACTCCTTAAGTCCTTCGCATCTCCAGCTTCTCTTTGTTGCAGGATCACCTTCTGTTCCAGACCGCAGGAGTCAGAGATGTGGCGGGAGGAGAAAGTTCAATCGAAGAGACTCCCAGGTAAGGAAGGCCTTGCAGAGAAACGTGTTCTGTTTGGCTTTGTATGTGCTTGACAGGCATTGACGGGAGGAGGGGGAGCCATGAGGCAGGCAGATGTTTGAGCAACATCTTGTGTTAAGAATCCTGTTTCCCAAAGCAGGATGTCATTAGGCATGTTTTCCCATTTTCCCCAACAGCTTTCTGACAGGAGGAACAATCTGACAGATAATTCATGGTGGCAACAACAATTTCAAAAAAAGCAGGCCAATTAAAGAAGCAGCAACAATACGGAAAGCCTCCCTTGGCTTTCTTTGGTGAGGAGAGGAGCAGAGCCCCTCTTTTGGGCAGGCTATAGGCAGGCTGCCAAGATGGGGAATTTCCTGTTCCCATTGTTTCATGAATCTTTACCATTTACCCTCTTTTGCGGTTAAGCTGCAGACACTGGAAAAAGCAGGAGCCCTGCTGATCATAGCTGAGTGAAAGACACATAAACAGTCCTGCAAGGCAAGGCCACCTCCTCTGATGTTCACAACCACCCACATTTCTATGCCTTTCAGGCAGAGCTGGCAGCAGGCGTTGTTGGCATGGTTGGGCTCTTGCCAAAGTCCACAACCCTCCTGGGGCTCCAGAGCTGACTCTCAAAGCCTCCTGCCCCTTCTGCTGCTCCCAGAGCCAGTGTGGTGTAGTGGTTAAGAGCGGTAGGCTGGTAATCTGGTGAACTGGGTTCGCTTCCCCGCTCCTCCACATGCAGCTGCTGGGTGACCTTGGGCCAGTCACACATCTCTGAAGTCTCTCAGCCCCACTCACCTCACAGAGTGTTTGTTGTGGGGGAGGAAGGTAAAGGAGAATGTTAGCTGCTTTGAGACTCCTTTGGGTAGTGATAAAGCAGGATATCATATCCAAACTCTTCTTCTTCTTCCTTCTCCAGACATGCAAACAATGATCAGGATGAGGAGATGGAAGCTCCTCCTTTTGCATTTTTCTTCTGTGTGGTTGTAGGCTCAGAGGCAGAGGGCAGGGGAGTGGCCAGTGGTAAGAAGGAAATGGGAGGACAGACTGGGACCTCATATTGGGAGGACAGGGATGGGACCACTCAGGACTTCTTGCCCAAGTGCCCCACAAAACTTGGAGCTGGCATTGAAGTACACAGAGATATTCTCCCAAAAACAGCCTGGTAAGAGTGATCCCACACCTTGCCTGTGATGTTGCCAGTGAAATGGTACTCTGGGAATCCTGTTTTTCTTTATATGGCAGTTACTTTGAGATGAAAATTAACACTTACAACCTCTTTGACTGAGCACATTGTGTCTATTTGAATCCTTACAAATGTTGACGGTACAAGTGGTGGAAATCTCTCGTGTCTTCACATTTTTTGCAAAGAGGACCCCACTGCTTCCATGCAAGAGAAAACTGTAGCTGCAGTGAAATAGTCAGCTACAATATTTAAATCCGTCCTTGAGAAAATGAAATTCCCCATCATTCCGCCTCACTCTGAAGCTCAGGCAAGTAGTAAGTAGTGAATGAAACACAGTTTGCACTAATGTGATCTGTATCTATAGGCAGGGCTTATAGCATCAAAAGGCACTATTTCCCCACTTGATTTCTTGCACTCATTATTTTATTTTATTATAAAAGAGGGATGGAAATTAAATACACTTGTCTGGCGTACCCTTTGATTGGATTTATCGCTTTTCCTCCCTGCAATAAATTAGACGGCCACTAGATGTCTCTGCATGCTACGCTCACAGAGTGACTGGCTGTGGTGTCTCTTCTGTGTCATGCAGAAGACAAAGCTGGATCTTGGGCTGCGTGGAAGCCTGTTTGCTTGCGCCTGAAGCTTGCGGAGTGATTCCATATGCCACAGCTTATAAAATGGGGCTGCCAACTCTTGAGGGTGTGAAGCGAAAAGAACAGCAAACCACGGGGCATGCACAGATCATGTAGTGTTGTTGAAGATGGCCAAGACTCTCCATCTACAGATGCCACAGGGGGATTCATGAGCTACTGTGAAGGCAGACTGTCTCCTGGCCAAGCACAAGCACTTGGTATAATGGGGTATATACTGGGTCACAGGTGCCCTAGTACGACCCACCTGCCACGAACCCCGTGGAGATGTCATGGAGAAGGTGGTCAGATGACGAGGAGCAAGAGGAGAGTAGGAATGTTTGACCTAGGGAAAGGTCCTAGTGCAGGCTTCCTCAACCTCGGCCCTCCAGATGTTTTGAGACTACAGTTCCCATCATCCCTGACCACTGGTCCTGCTAGCTAGGGATCATGGGAGTTGTAGGCCAAAAACATCTGGAGGGCCAAGGTTGAAGAAGCCTGTCCTAGTGGGTTGGGACATGGGCCTTTTGTTAGGAGGGGGGCAGGCCTTTTGTTGGTGGGCAGAACCTCAGTTAGCTATGTATTTTTATTGATTTGGGGGAGCAGCTGTCCCTCCCTGCCCCCCCCGGCTACACCCATGGGTTGGGGCATGGGGATCCAGGGTCCTGAGAGGCGCCTGGTCCCAGGGAGAGCCCAATGACCTGGACGGTGGATGCCTGAACCCAGGATAAGTGTGGGTTGTCTGTCTCCATGCTATGATATACCTCAAGTGCAATATCAGGAGGCACTGGTGCCTCCCCTGTCATTGAGGATAGAGGCACTTAGGGGCAAATCTGACAGCAAGTTGACTCCCCCTCTGCCTCCATGGATGTGGCTGAAGGAACAGACTTTGCACTTGCTTGCTTGCCCAGTCCCAAAATTCCAGATGGCAACTGCATGAGCAACCGCCCTGTTCTTCAAAAGAGGAGCACAGGGTGTGTGCCAATTGTTGGAACAAAGTCTTAGCTTATGCCTAGCCACGTATTGTGGAGCTGTGTGCCTGTGTAACCAGTAGACCCATGTTGGGCCGTTGTACTGAATTCTTGAATACCACCATTAAAGCTCCAAACCTGGGTAATGGTTTGAGTTCCGAGTCTGATGGAGGGAGCCAGGACACCACCAGAACGGATGCTTTTCCTGTTCTCACCACCACTGTGCCTGCAGCCACTTTCTCCCCTCCCAGGGGTGGTGGTGATGCATCCACCAGCCGCCGCCTCATTCCATGGTTCACGGACTTACCTGGCAATTGGTGCTGCAATGGCACTTGCTCAGCTCCTGGCAATGACAGCCACCACCTTTGCATGGAGGAGAAATCTGACACAGTTTGCACTGAAAGGCAAATCTACCTCATCCACACTTTCCGAACCAAAACACAGCCTTCCATTGAAATTTGAACTTCTCTGAGTTTTGCAGTGCAGCTGGCCAACCAAAAGTGTGCAGAAATTCATGAACACAAAGTGTAAAGGGTGCATTAAAAATGATGCACCCTATCTCAGCAAAAATGCAAAAAAATAGTATATTAGGAGGGATTGGCATCAAAGTGCCAATGAATCTCCTTGAGGAGTTTGCAGATTGGTGCAGAAATATGGAGAACTAAAATGGGGAAAAAAGAGAGAATCCAAAATGGAGAGATTCGCCCATTCCTACCACCACAGGTTATGCCCATGAGTGAGCAGGTAAGGGGGAAATGGTGGCTGCCCAGGGCCCCCCCCTCATCCCTGTCCTCTTCACAAGTGAGCAATCTTACCTGGCAGCGCCCCTGCATGGTATGGGAGACCAGGAAAAGTGACAGTTGCTGCCGGGGAGGGCACCAAGGCAAGACCACACAGGAACACAAACTGCGCACTTCGTTGCTGGTGAAGCTGCTGCTGTTTGCGAGGGCATCCTTTCACAAGTGACCGGAAGAGCACATCAAGCATGAAATGCAAATGTCAGTCCATCTTCTAGTATGAACCTCAACTGAACGGAGAATGAATCTGTAGCACACATTACACCAGCGCGCTAAAGTGCCACCCTGCTAGCCGGGAAGCTAAGCAGTGTTTCAAAATGACACTTGTGGAAATGACCTAAAATCTGCCAGCTTTGGATTTGTGAACAGCCAGGAAATAAGCATATATCTTGTGCATCACTGTATCAAGGCTGCATTGCCCAACTGCAATACAATATACTTGCAGCATGGAGGCTGGTTTTTCTGAGAGCAGCCCTACTGAAATCGATGGACGTTTGGTTGTCATGTCCATTAATTTCAATGGGTCTACCTGAGTAGGATGAGCATAGGATGCAACCCACTATCATAGAACCACTGAATTATGGAGTTGAAAGGGACACCCTTGGGTCATCTAGTCCAACCCTCTTCACTGCAGGAACCAGAGCTAAAGAATCCCTGACAGATGGCCATCTGACCTCTGTTAAAAAACCTCCAGTGAAGGAGAGTCCACCACCTTCTGAGGTGGTCCACGCCACTGTCAAACAGCTCTTACCACCAGAAAGTTCTTCCTAACTTTTAGTGGGAATCTCCTTTATTGTAATTTGAATCCATTGGTTTGAATCCTTTCCTCTAGGGCAGCAGAAATTAAGTTTGCTCCATCTTCACTGTGACAGCTCTTTAGATATTGAAGATGGCTATCATATCTCCTCTCAGCCTCCGCTCTTCCAGGCTAAACATACCCAGCTCTGTCATAAGGCTTGGTTCCCAGACCCTTAAATGTTTTGGTAGCCCTCCAGTGAACACGTTCCAGCTTGTCAACATCCTTCTTAAACTGTGGCGCACAGAACTGGACACAGTACTCCAGGTGTGGCGTGCCCAAGGCAGAATAGAGTGGTACTATTGCTTCCCTTGATCTGGACACCATACTTTTCTTGATGCAGCCTAGAATTGTCAGTCAACTCAAATTCTGTTAAGTAGCGTGATGAGATTAAAATAATTGATTTAAAGTGGGAGATCAGTGGGGAGAGTGGACCTTGGGGGCGCCAGAGGAGGCCTTTGTGAGTGCACCTGTGCCCACAGGCACCACGTTGGTGACCTCTGAATCAGTGAACATTTGTTGTCTGATGGGGGTTGCCATGCTGTTCCCCACTAACATGCCGTGATGTTCTTTGGTTTATTATGGGCACCTCCACACACCTGCTTATTGCGAAGCCAATCCTGCCTGCAACTTTTCCGCAGCATCCCTACGACATTGTCGTTGTCATCAAAATACCATTCCGTTCAGCTCCCCTCATTTAATCCAGGCAGGCTATTTTAGACTACCTGGGGCAACAGTGTATAAGGAAGAGCCTAATAAATAATATAAAAAAACTCTGCATGCAAAGTGTGCCTATCCACAGTTCAAAGTGAAATTAAATGTACATCACTAGTTTTCTGTTAGAATTGCTGCCAGTAATCCATAACATAATCTGCCTTTGAACTTTGGGGGGGAAAGGATCAAAATGATCTAAATTTGGCTTAATCTCTCCTTGATTAGTAAGAGCTGTTTTGGCTAAGACGCCAGTTATGTTGGGATAGGTGCCCTAAAGCCCGCAGGCTATATCCAGTCAAAGTCATACTTCTAATGGAAGATGAGATCTTGGGGGAACACAGCTGATCTTATTGCTAAGGTGATGCTGCAAAGGAGTTTGGGCTTCTGTGTACGACTGAGTACTCCCCCTTCAATTTTAAAAGGCAATGGCCATCTTTTTCTGCCCTTACTCTAAATGGGCTTTACTTCTGACATCTAAACCTGCTGCAAACCCCCACCCCCTGCCTAACCTGGCCTCTCTCTTGTGCATTCAGCAGCAGGTTGGTGGTACAGCAATCAGCAGGTGAAGTTTACATAACATGGAGATAAACATTACTACCTGCTAATGTTTGCACATCAAGCTTCTCTTGAATTTAAAGAGACAGTGACAGTCGACAGCTGCAAAGCAGGCAATCTCCCTCCTGCTTGAAGGAAGTATGTACACATATGTTCATGCCAACATGTGAGTGTCTTCGGAAGGATTTATTATTCACACATAGGAACAGAGGAAGCTGCTTCTGACTCAGTAGTCAGAAGAACATTGGTCTATCTAGTTCAGTATTGTTTGCAGTGACTAGCAGAGGAGTGCTGGGAGGCACCAGCTAGACAATCCCCAAGGGAAGAAGGCTCAAAGACCCGGGATTGGTGGTGGGACACAATGAATGGTCAGAGGGCGAGAGGGAGAAGACAGGGAGGGGGAGTGTTGGAAGCTGAAGAGGGAGCAGGGTTTAGTGAGCGGGGAGAGTCTGTGGCAGAGAGCAGTCCAGAAGCAAAAGCAGGAGAGGAGGCCAAGAGGCAGAGTGGAGACAGCTGGTGAAGAAGCACAGGGGTCTCCCGCTCCTACTGCGACAAGCTCCGCTCCCTGCTGGTTTCCCAGGACCAGGAGAGGCATGAAGCAGCATGCTGGCATAGTCTCAGATTGCTTGGGAAAGACCCAGGAGAGGAGGACACTTAGGCAGCTGTGGGAACGCGGGGACCTTCAGCCTCCACAACTGCCTCATAGGGGCAAGAGAAGAGTTGCTGTGCTCATTTGACCTGGCACTCCAGAGCTGATCTTGTTTCTTCTAATAAAGCTAGCTTCACTTTCTCCGTGTGATTTATTGCTGGCCCACTGCTGACACCAGGGTTCCAGACAAGGTACTATGTGGAGATGCCAGGGACTTAACTTCTGCATGCAAAGCAGATGTCCTACCACTACGCCATAGCCCTCCCCTGCATCTGTACAAATAAAGCCTGTAATGATATTTCAAGCCTTCCGAAGCTGCTCTTTATATTTTCTGCAGACCTTTTCCTTTCCTTCCTATTGCATATAAATGTCCTAGGTGTCACATTTTCATCTTAATGACTTAGGTTATTAGCACAGCCCTGAAAGAAGCAAAGAAAAATTAACACAGACTTCATAGACATTCTTGACATCATGAGGGCTAGAGTTCTTGTTTTTTTAAAAAAAGGCTATAAAGCAGACAATTGGTAGAAGATGACTAAGCCTTATGGGCCAAATAAACATCAGTAAGGCTGGAAGATCCACACCTCTGGTTATAAGTGAGCAGGGACCTTGTTTTTATGGCTAGGTTAGTGAGGAAACCTGTAACTCATAAAACATTCCAGGAATAGAAGACTGTGTGTGACTCACAGCTATCAGGGCTCCCAAACATGCCTGGCCATCGAGAAGTGAAAGGCACTCCAAATGGAAGCTATAATAGAATAACCACTAGAGAGAGTTCCTTGCACCCACACTTCTCTCTCACAAATCTCATGCTAGCAATAACCTACCCAGTGGTGCTTACATTCACCCTCACAGTATGTACAGTGGTGCCTCGCAAGACGAAATTAATTCATTCCGCGAGTTTTTTTGTTCTACGAGTTTTTTCGTCTTGCGAAGCACCACTGCATTTAAACACTGACAACGGCGGGGAGGGGCGGGGAGAAGCAGGACAGCTGCCGCAGCCGGTACCTCAGACTCACCCGCGCGTTGTGGCCACCGTGCGACGCGGCTGCTGGAGGGCGGCGGGGCTCAGGAGAGGGAGAGAGAGGTGCTGGCGGCAACGGCTCTCTGAGGGGAGCGCGCGAGGGGGGTTGGCAGCGGCGCGAGGCACCAACCGTCAGCGGGAAGGAGCCGGAGGAGCGGGGAAGCGAGCGTGCATGCGTGCAGTGCGCGTTGCCATGACACGAGAGGCAGGGCCGTTTCGTCTAGCGAAGCAAGCCCTTAGGGAAATCCGTCTTGCGAAGCACCTCAGAAAACGAAAAACTCTTTCGTCTTGCGAGTTTTTCGTCTTCCGAGGCATTCGTCTTGCAGGGTACCACTGTACAGTGGTGCCTCGCAAGACGAAATTAATTCGTTCTGCGAGTTTTTTCGTCTTGTGAATTTTTCGTCTTGAGAAGCACGGTTTCCCATAGGAAATGCATTGACGGTTTCCCATAGGAATGCATTGACGGTTTTAAGAAAAAGGCACAAGACGTTTTCGTCTTGTGAAGCAAGCCCATAGGGAAATTTGTCTTGCGAAGCAACTCAAAAAACAAAAAACTCTTTCGTCTTGCGAGTTTTTCGTCTTGCGAGGCATTCGTCTTGCGAGGTACCACTGTACACTGAAAAAGACAGCGGCTGCATTGAGCTGTAAATCTTTATCCTATAAGGACCAAACCATCTGCAATGCAGGGTGTCCACCTGTAAAACATGACTTAGGCTATGATTGGTCCAAAGGAGCCAGGAGGCACACAAACCAAGGCCGGATCAAGAGCCCTTAAAAAGTGAGCGGTCCTGTGCAGTCTTTGTCCCCTCCCTTCCACTGGAGTCCATAACTGACCTTTGGGGAAACCTGCAACTGGCTATCCTTGCTGTTTTGAGGAGACCAGAGCACTGAATTGTACATAAATAGCTTCAGATCAGTCACATTTGAACCACAGAGCTCCTTTTGCTTCCATGCTCTTTTGCCTTCTTCCCTTCTATCCTTGATAAGGCTTTGTATAATTTGACTGCTGGATTGTGTGTTTGCCAAGCTCAAGGATTCTAGGAATCTCCCACAAGTCTAGATTGCTTGGAGTATAGGATTGCATTGTTAAAAGACCAGCAAGTTGCAACAGGAGAGAGAGAAAGCTGAGGGGCTGGATTTATGCCCTAGATAAACTGTGAGGGACCTGGCTAGGAAATGGAGAACGTGTTGTCCCTAGGATCTTGGGGCTCTTATATTTCCTTGAGCACCCCAAATTTCTTCTTATGGAGCGGGGAACAGCTGTGAGTTCATAGGGAAGTGCTGGCAGCTGTTACTGGGTAGTTAAGATGCAATGGGCCTACTTCGCCAGGCCGTTGTGCAAGGAAGAGTATGCAAAGCTTTCCTGAGCTTCTGTCACAGGGGGCGCCAGTATTACACTTCCCAGGATGCTTGGGGGAAAGTCATGTGTCTTAAATTCACTTTAAATCTGACCAGTCTCGGTTTGTTGGATAACACAAATGTGAAAACATGGGAGAATTAGGCAGGAGGAGTAGGCTGCCTAAACACCTTCTCCACCTCCTTTTCCCTCCTATAGCCCTTCCTCCTCCTGGGCATTTTCTCCCCAGCTTCTTAAAGTCCAAACTGATAGTGAAGTGGGATGGGGTTAGGATTAAGCCATCCCACCTTTTCCTGCTGATTCTTCCCTACAAATAACCCCATATTATTCAGAAAACACAGGATTTGGGAAGCCTCTGTTTATTGTGTAATGTATTCCCAGCCTCTGTTACTCCAAATCTCCGTCTAGACTTTAGATCTGAATTGTCTACCCTGGCTAGCAATGGGTATCCAAGCAGAGGTCTTTCCCAGCTCTGCTGTCTGAGATTCTTTAATCAGAATTGCTAGGGATAGAATCTGGGGTTTTTGCATGCAAAACACGTACTGCACTGCTGAGTTATGGCGTCTCCCTTGGAATGCGTAATGCAATAATAGATAAAAGGGTACCTCCAAGCACCTGCAGAAAGCATTTCCTTCGCCACCAAGTAGCCATATGCACACTCTTCTATTGTTTAATAAATAACCCTTTTAAAAATATGCTACCAGGATTGCCCCCCTTTTCGGCAGTACTTTTCTGTGCCTTTAACACTGCATGACAGGCAAACATTAAGCAGGCACTGGATCCATCAGCATGTTGATACGGTGACAGCAGCCATGATGCTATGGGCAGCTTAGAGGCCTAGCCATAAAAAGGCAAGCATTCCCCCCCCCCCCATACAACCCATATCAAATCTGGGCTCCAAAGAGAGATTCCCCCCGACCCAAAACCACCCCCAAACACTGAGAAGGAATATTTTGACACTCTCATTTATCATATAGCACTTGTATAGCCTGAGGCGAAGCTCATTTAGTCAGAAGTAAATACGCGAAGGACCAAAACCTTAGTGTGTGGAAAGAGTGTTATGATCCTCACTGCCTTCGTCATGTGAGAGTTGTTGTTAAGTTGTCCTCTTTTGTAAGCAGGGAATGCAGCCTACCATAGCCTTCCAATGAGCTTCTTGTTTGAGTTAAGATTTGAACACAGGCCCCAGCTTTCCCCACTGATCTCATTAGTTCTGTGCAGCCTAATTGAAAGTCTTGTTCATATACTTGCATTCTTCACTCTTTAATTTTCTTGAAGACACAGAAAGCAAAGGGAGTACACAGCTAAAAGAATTTGAAACCATCACACATATATTCTGTTCTAGGTATCATTTTCCTAAACTGCCAACAACCTCGACCGGTCTAGTAAATCTTATTTCTTAAATACAACACTCTGTTGTAGAGTTTATTGTTGCTATTATTGCTCTGAATCAGTTGTTTTCTTATGAGTTTCTTGGATCATAGGAACCTATCTTATCCTTATCCATTGGCCCAATTAGTTCAATATTGTCTACACTGACAAGATGTTGTTGGCCTACAACTCTGTATCAGCCCTGACCATTGGTCATGCTGGCTAGGGCTGATGGAAGTTGGAGTCCAGCAATACCCTACTTTACTCTACCAGCCACTACTAAGGAAGAAAGGCATGCTACAAAATCAGCTCATGTGGATAGTTTTGCGGGGCATGGGTTCAATAAACAGGAAGCAAAATAGCAATCAGCCAACACAAAAGCAGCTGAATTTATTCCAGTGTTTTTAAGAATCCAGCCATCCGGTTGCCATCATCCTGCCTCATGCTAACTTGTTTTGAATGCCACAAAGCCTTGATATATGGTGCCATTCCAGCAGTGGTTTTCTAGTGCGTGTGGACACTCTGACTTGTGACGAGCTTATGCATACATATTCATCGTTACAAGGCTCTTCTAAGGTGGGAGGCCCCTTATAAATGCGGAAGGAAACTTCAGCTATTAGCCTCCTAGGTAAGGGTGGTGAGGTGAATTACTGTCGATTATCCTGACAATATTACAGTGGCATTTTGGCAGAGGAACTCCCTTGGGGTCAAGAATATGAGGCCTACATTCATTAAGAGAGAATGTGTGTGTCTGTGTGTTTTAAAAAGGGTACCTGGGCAGGAATGCCCGTGGAATGTTGAAAGACAGGGAGAAAATGGATCCAAAACTTCCTGGTGAAAATGAGAGGCTCGAACACTTCAGAGCAGGAACCAGCAAACGACCAATCACAGAGGAAGTGCAAAGAGACTCCTCTTTACTCAGGAGGCACTGAACGGATGAGCCGGATAGATCGTTAATAGCTAGTAATCGCAGACACAGCTGAGAACATAGGCCAGAGCAAGCCCGACAAGCACTTACAAGAAGGAAACATGACAGGATGCAAACATTGAGTAGGAAAGGGGAGCAGCGTTGCACAGCCTCCGCCTGTCCTGAAATGTAACTCGTGTTTAAAATTACATTAATCATGCTGTCTGCGGTTAGAGCACCTGGCTAGAAGGTCAGAGATGGACAGTAGCAGGTCCTCAGGCAGGGTAAATTGCTCTGTTGACACTGGAGGAGCCGCACGGTGGGAAAATGCTGCTCATCATCATGTTCCGATGAGAAGAGGTCTTGCTAGATTAAACTGACAATGGCCATGTCAGGGAGTTGATATTGGTACCTCCCTGGATGCGTGGCGGTTCAGATAACTGGCAATTTTAGTTCTTGTACCATAACCTTAATAGTTACATATTTGAAATACTCTGCACAGGGTCAGAGGCACTCTGTAGCCAGCCTGCTGCTGGTGTAATGGAAAACAGTTTCGGCAGATGTTAAGGGGGTGTTCAGGTTGGTGTTCCTGGCATGAGGTTTTGGGTTGAAAACAGTACTAGTGTAAGTGCATCTGAAATTAAGCACTTAAGAGGACAGGAACCTGGGATATAGGGCAGTGTACACAACCCAATTTCCACCTCTGGTTGCATACAGAAAAACTGGATCTGAATCTTCTGTTGGTGCCACAAAGTCTCTGTCTGGAAGTATCCATAGTTGCCTGTCTGTTGAATTCCCATGGTATTATATTGTGTCTTTTCATTCCTGACCACCCCAAATGTAATTAGTGGGGATCCCCTCTTGCCCCAATTATTGTGGAATAAGTCTGTCCAATGTAGACTGCCAAAATGCTGCTGAAGCTTTTCAGAGTTAATGGCATTTCAGCTAGTACGTTCAGCTAGTCCTTGTCCGTTTATTTAACTGGCAATCAATTAGTCAGTTCCTATGCTTTTTAGAGTACAGTTGCTCTTGTTTGCAATGCCAGATGCAAAACCATTGACATATATGATATATTAGATGAGGGTGGGGGCTGACTCTCCCCCCCCCCATTGTCCCACAATTCTTCAGTAGGCTGTAACCAACAACCAAAGGAGGAGTCTTCTGTTGAAGGTGATCAGAACGCACGAGGGAGGTGTGATTAGGACACTCATCATTACAATCTCCATAGTACTGGGCAATTAGCTGCTGTGCACATTTGATTTTCAACATGTTGCATCTTCTTACGCAACCAGATGAAGTGTGGGACAGGACTGCGTGATCCTGACTAATGCACTTTTTGTCAAATTAAACAGCACGTGTGAACATGGACACTATGCACGCGTCGGTGCAATTATACAACCAGCAAGGACTGGCAGACATATTCTGATGTCGCTGTGTAGTTGCCCCTGCAGAAGAAGGTTAATTATATCTTTTAAGTTGCCTCAGTTGTCAGCCCTTGATACTAGTCCCAAGCTGACAGTTATATACATAGCAATTAACCAACATAAAGGATTTGTGGCGATGGGGAGAGGCTTGGCCTTCTTTTCTAAAGCGTGGGCGCGCACACACAAAATGTTTCTTTAATGGAGCTTAACATAGATGGCAAATGTTTCGCTCATAAATATTTCATTTACCAACGTGTCAGTTCAACAAACATTGACTCAAATCAAGACCCTGATAACAAAGTTTCTTTTTATGAGAGGAAAAAGTGAGGGTTGCTTATTTTTCAAAAATAACCCAACAGTTCCTTTTATCTCCACAGCTTCCGATATCAATATATCAACCTGCACAAAGTCCGTGCTACACAGGTTTTGCGAGGGCCAACTGGCTTGTTTAAATTAGTTTGCATTGTGAATCTGGATCTTTTTTCTGGTTAGGGATGGGGAAGAAGTTTGATGCAGTTTACATTTAAGGGTGAGCCCACCTGATTTGCACTTTCTGAAACCATCCATGAACTGAAACACAGCCGTCATTTGAAATTTGCACTTCTCTGAATTTTGCCAGGCAGTTCTCTGGCTAGGTAATATGTACAAAAAATGCTACCTTCTCACAGGAGCAGTCCTTTGGTATTCCACTAGTTTTCAGGCTTTCTGTATTCAGGAAGCCATTTCCATGTTAACTGCTCTGCCATGGCAGTCCTGCAAAACCTCAGTCCATTATAGCCAATTCTGGGTCACCTTCTGGACCCCAGTCAGTTGATATAGCTAGGCATATTGGACATTATTGTTGTATTGTGATAACTAAAAGTATAGCCTGGAACACTCTGTTACATTTTCAGAGAAAATTGGAAGTGGTGTACAAAGTGTTTTTCAGGGAAACTTGTCCATCATTACTGCTCTCATGGAGAAACTCCTGACATTATTCCAAGGAAATCAAAGGTTCCATTGAATACAATTGGAAGGTGCCTATCTGCAGACCAGAAAAGAGTGTATGTAGATGGACACTTCTGCACTAAAAAAAGAGGAAACATGTTTACATAAAATGTGAATATGCTAAATTATATGTACAATTGCAAAATTAAAAATAATTACAATTCCAGTGAAAATGCAATACATTTCATTATAGTGACAAAGACTGTGACCAGGTGACACACACCTGCTGCCCATGTATAGATAACTTCAAGACTTCTGCTTTCGCTTCTTGTTGTTCTTTAACTTTAAAATGAATTTGGACTGGACAATGCTTCAGAGGACAATCCTCTGTAAAGTAGGATGCACGGTCATCCCACTTGACTTTGCCTTGTAGAAGAGAAACAATGTTTTGTTGAGCACTTTCTCATATTATTTTGCAGTCCTGCTCAGTAAATTTGCTGTCACAGTTCCGATCTGTGTCCATTAGAAGGTTTGGGAGAAGTGGATAAGAAAACAGAAAAACTGGTGGCTCAACAAACTAATTGGAGGACAAAGCGAAGAACATTCTCAAGGGGTTCCAAGGTGACAGGAAGATGGACCAGGACTTTAGCATGAGCATGATTTGGAAAACACAACAACAGGGCAAATTAGGCAGTGAAACAGTGGATTTAATGCATTTGCCTATCTCCATTCCCATCCCTCCTGTGAAACTCTTTTGATGTTGCCAGTTTTGTTCTCAGCAGTCTACTGGCACTTGCTCCCACTATGAAAACTGTCTTGTGTATTCATGAGTCACATGTACATCAGGAATCCGAAAAGCAGCTTGTCATACCTGTGTCTGTCTAATTCATTGTCTAAGCTCCTGCAAGTCTCGGTTTCTTTTCACTTTTGTTAGGTGGGGGACTTGTGTGTGTGCTCTTGTGTTAGAGGAGGTCTTCAGAATCTGCTAATAATGCTGCCACTGAAAACACAAGGACATTATTCTGAAACTATTGTGGAGAAGGCTCATCCTCTTTAGTGAAAATTCTGCATTCAAGGATAGTTCATTCGGGGGGGGGGGGATATTGCTACCCAAATAAATATCCTCCATCCTGGAGAGTCAGGACCATGTTTGGACACAAGGTTTATTTTGAGATGTTTTTACATCATAGTAGGATCACATATATGTAACTTTTGGAAATAAACTTTTGAGAATTTTGGGAAAGGATCCTGAAGTGGCTTTACAACTAAAAATAGGGAATCAAGAAGTCAGCTACTTTATTCATGAAACCTAATATTCTTCGTGACTTAAAAGGAGTAACGGAAGTTAAGAGTTCTGGTATAGGCAAGTAGAGGAATATTGTTGTGTCTAATGTGGCTTTCTTGGTGCAGCCAGATTAAAGGACAATGAATTATATTGAGGTGTCCCATGCTTTTGACCCAGAAACAACTATTTTTTCTCTACAATTCATGCACTCTCATACAAATTCAGACCACATTCAACTTATTCTGTCCTGTCCCTGAGATTTTCTGTAGTACAGAATTTTCAAGGAGCAGAATGGGGGAACCTTTCACTTGTAATTATGCCATAGCCAGTCCCCCACTGTTAGTACAATGGTTATTGGTTTCCCTTGCTAGGTTTAAGAAGCTATGAGCAGCATCAAGAGACTGAAGGTGGCAAAGCACTGTATGTGCAACATTTCAGAAATAAAGCGCTTGAAGGATTGCCATAGCTGTCTCTCTCGGTCATTTAAAAGTGAAACCGACTTGCTCAAATAGGCACTCTGTGGAAATCATTTAAGTAGAACTTCATGAATTTATCATGAAATATCATGTGCTAAGAAGTGATTATTTAAATATATGAGTATCGCATGTAATCAGAGAATTGTGAACTCATGAACTATCAGACCTTTTGAAGCTTAAAACAAAAAATATGTTTGTTAACATTGCCTATGCAAGGCAAAATCACTACCAGGACAAAAATATTAAGAAGGCTTAACTTCTGTCTACTCCTGTTTTACCTGTACATATGCTAAAATCCCATAAGGGGACCTACACACTTGATCAGCACTTATTTCTTTCAACAGGGTATAGGATTCCAGGGCTGGATCCACACTGACCTTTTAACCGTTATTGGAACGGTATTAGATAGATCGTTCTAAAGCGTCACAGGGCATACTGGTAAATTAAAAATGTTCCTTGCCTTGTTTTTATCCGTCAAAACGCAGTTTCCCTACTGCTGGTTCCTGGTTGCTCTGCAGCGTCCTCTGGTGTCAAATTTTAATAACACATTATGAACATTACAAGCAAAATGTAATGTGTCCATCTCCATTATGAAAATCATTCCTTAACGTTATAAACCACGAGTGTAGTTCTGCCCCAGGTGATTTGTACTCATAAACTTGTTACTTTAAAAACCAGCTTTTGGATTTGTCCCAGGAATATTTAAATTTGCTTTATGGTTTTAAATGGAAGACCAGCTAGATTGTTAGAATTTTTTTTTTCCAAAAAAACTAAGCTAGATTTTTTATTAAGAAAGGGAAGAATTGATGTGCATCTTTTTTCTTTAAGAAGAGAGATGGAATACTGGCTCTGAATTATTTAAAGACTCTAAAAGTTTTTTATCATGTCAGAGGCTGACTTCTTAAGTCTAAAGAGCAATATGTAGTATGAACAAACTGTGGGTTCCTCACCCTACCCTTGGCATATGAGCACACCAACCCTCTGCTCCTAATGGGTACAAAAGCATCTGGCTTATAGGTTATCAAGATGCTAAGGAACTATAATACTTCTGCTGCAATGTCTCTTACAGGCTGCTGTGATTTTTCCACTATTCCATAAGCAGTGTGATATCTTCTCAAAGGAGACAAGAGTACACACTCAAGATCTCTTAATGTGGATTAGTTACTTGTTAATGTTCTTTAATCACTAGTTTCTTCACACAAGCAGGAGGGTTAAAGAGCAGTTCAAGTGTCACACCACTCTTTAAAGCAACATTAAGACTCTCTGTCTTCTTAAGCTTTTCTCCATAAGGGAAGGTACTCCATCTCTCCTAATCATTTTAGTTTCTCCATTTTGTATCTTTTCCACCTCTACCATACCCTTTTAGAGATGGGGTGAGAGAACAGAACATAGAATTTTAAACAGGGACACGCCATAGGGCAGTTTATGTGAAGGCATACACATTACTTGCTGTTTGATTTTCATATCCTATTCCTAATATTGAGATTGCCTTTTTCAGTGTTAAAGTATACCTCTTCACACCCATCTCTTCTGCATACTGCTTCAAAGTTATTGATTTGTATGATGACAGGAGTGCACAGAAGTAATTGTGCATAAGCAGTACTATTTTTTTGAAGTCCCTTGAAACCCACAATTATTATAAGAGAGGTGATCACATATACATACAAAATTTCTCAGCCTCATATAATCAACATGCTTAAGTCTAATTAATGCATGAAGGTGTTAAAACCACAGAGCAACCCGGCATGCCAGGCCTAGCTAGGTCACATCCACTCACCTCGGGAGGAAGGTAATCAAACCTATTGTTCTCTCCCAACCTGCCTGAGAACCTCAACGTGTGAGGTCTGAGCTGGTTGCTCCAAGTGCAGACTGCATGGCTCTAACAAGCCATTATTGTGTTCCTGTACCAATAATTTAGGAACATTCATCACTGTAATTAAGTCAAGTTTTACTGCCTATGTTTTCTGGAAGATGTATGGAAAAGCACATGAACCTGACATGTTTGTAAGTAAACCAATTGAAGTATTTGTAAGTAAACCAATTTTTAATGTACCAAACATTTGATCTTTTTCTATGCTGAGGGAAAAGGGACCATTTTGGAACTCACAAGGGTGTATTTTAAATATTTAACAGCCTTCCCCCCCCACACACACTTTGCTGCATGTTTTGTGATTATAAATCTCTGCTGGGATTCTCTCACCAAAAAATACTTGCCCCAAACTTCGATCTTGGCATCCAGGAATTCTCCTTTTATACCCATAATTTCCCCTTGCCACCAACGAAGATTAGTACTGGGGAAATGAGGGGCAAATTTACATTAAATGAAAACAAGTATTAAGAAGGTGTGCTGGCGCAGATACACTCTAAGCGTGTGATTTTGAGCAAAAGCTCAGGAGTCCTGTTCAGATCTAAACTGGCAGGGGACAAGGCTAGCCTGATGTGGTGAGTTGCCACTATAGGTGAGCATTTTAACCCAACTCCAGAACAAGCTGCCTCTCATGTGAGTCTCGTTGAGTAGCTGACATGGAAGGAGTGCCAAGAGGATAGGGGTCTGAAAGGCCGCATCCCTACAGCAAGACTAACCCGACAATAGCAATGATCATGAGAACCCCAGCAAGAATACAGATGCTGATGAAGACAATGTCACTGGTGTCCTGGCCCTTGCTCTCGTAGACGTCTTCTGCCTCCATATCCTGCTGTTGGGACTCCACCAGGTTCTCTGCATACTGGTTCAGTCTGTAGGGATCAGAGCCAGAGATAAGATTCACAGAGGCCTCTTTCCTTTTGGGTTCGCACTGCACTTCATATTGGTGAATGTCTTCCTGATTTCCATCTGAAAAGTCAATATACAGGATGCTGACAATCACAGACGTGTTGTTTCTTTTCTATAAAAGAAGAAACACAAGCAAAAGAAAAGTGTTTTATTTTAACACCGTGCAGCCAGTGAACACCTTCCTTTTCTACATTAATAATAAATCTTCTAAAGAAGTAAGGCTGTCTAAGGTTTACTTTGTGAGGTACTAATTTATTTTTAATCCGGTAGGGACTTTACCTACCAGAGAAGAAGGGCAGATCAAGTTGATGGATTATGCCAAAATGGCTAAAATGACCGGAAGAATCAGAAATCAGGAAGACCAAAATTTTAATAAGGAATGGGGGGAAATTATAACCTTAAAAACCATTGTAAACAGTTAAAATCGTTAGTAGGTTTGGGATATCACTTGTAGCTTAATGGTGAGTTTTGGACACAGTGGAGATGTAAAAGATTTGGATTATCATAAAAGATGCAGGAGGAAGTGATTAACAATAAGACCCACAAAGGGGAGGAGGGAAGTCCAGGAGATTCCTTGCAATATTGTTTTTATGTTGTATGTTTGATATGTGACAGTAAAAGTTTAATCTGAAAAACCAAATAAATAAATTTTTATATATCTAAATAATTTTATTGTTAATCCTCTTTGCTTTCTAGCTAAAACAAGATGCATAATGCCATGCAAGGCAACAGAATCCAGGTGGGCCTGACCAACTCCACAACAACCAAGCTGAACACAGCTCTCAAGCAACATATTGCGGTTGCCATATGCTCAATATCTTTTTGGGTTTCTGCAGCGCCAGGCAAAATCAGATGCTTATTGAGAGGCCCCTGTTGGGCCACCACCCTTGGACAGTTAACTGTGCTCAGCTTTGTGGATCACAGCATTATGCAGGGCTATACAGAGAAAAGATACCGTATTTTTCGCCCTATAGGACGCACCGTCCCATAAGGCGCACCTAGTTTTTTGGGGGGGAAATAAAGGAAAAAAATTATTTCCCCCCCAGGCGCGGGGTTGGGGAAGCCCGAGCTTCCCCCGACCCCAGCCCCCAAACAGGCAGCTCTCTGCAAGCCGTGGGAGCCCAGTGCTGGCTCCCACTGCTAGCGGAGAGGTCCGCGAAGCCTGGGCGCGCTGAGCTCAGCGCGCGCAGGCTTCGGCATGCAGGCACGTCTCCGCCAGCAGCGGGAGCGCTCCCGCTGCTAGCGGAGAGGTCCGCGAAGCCTGGGCGCGCTGAGCTCAGCGCGCGCAGGCTTCGGCATGCAGGCACCTCTCCGCCAGCAGCGGGAGCGTTCCCGCTGCTAGCGGAGAGGTCCGCGAAGCCTGGGCGCGCTGAGCTCAGCGCGCGCAGGCTTCGGCATGCAGGCACCTCTCCGCCAGCAGCGGGAGCGTTCCCGCTGCTAGCGGAGAGGTCCGCGAAGCCTGGGCGCGCTGAGCTCAGCGCGCGCAGGCTTCGGCATGCAGGCACCTCTCCGCCAGCAGCGGGAGCGTTCCCGCTGCTAGCGGAGAGGTCCGCGAAGCCTGCATTCGCCCCATAGGACGCACCCAGATTTCCCCTTCATTTTTGGAGGGGAAAAAGTGCGTCCTATAGGGCGAAAAATACGGTAGGTGGCAACATAACTTGGTAGGTTTACAGGTCAGGAAGACACAGTATATTTACACAGCGAGATAATTAGGTGGATTACCGTTTGTACTAGTGTCAAACTGGAGCAAGCTTTGAATAGAGCAGAGGGAAGTTGTGTGCATTTTGTCTTTGACATTCAGCACGTGTACTGATTTTTATATTTCCGTGATGGAATCTTTGGTACCACTATCTGACTTGCATATGCTATGTATGCAGAGCAGACGGGAAGAAAATCAATACGATTGGCCTGATTATGAGCTACTCACAGCTGGTGAATAATCCTTTTTTTATTCTACTGGTAGTCCATACCCTTCCTTCCAGCCACAGTACATCAGTCAATCAATGTAGGCCTTTATCAGAAGAACCTGAATTAAAACGCTTGTAGAGCTTCCCCTTTCAAAGAGGGAAGAGTGCACAAAGGAAGCAGACGGATCTGCTGCCAGAAAAAAAGTCCTTCTCAAACTCCATGAAACTAGAGAAAGCAAAATTGGATTACTCATTGGATTATCATCCCATCGTGCCGCTGGACATCTGACCTGCTGTGACATCATTGCCGAAAATAAAGCAACAAATGCACATGGTTATTAGACCCTTGTTCTGGACGTATTTTTTAAAAGTGGTTTATTTCATACTGTGGCCTCATTTAGCCCCATAAAGCCTCATTTATGGTGACTTGTCATAGGCAGATGCCTTGTTTGGACTCAGACCAATAGTCCACCAGGTTCAGTATTGTCTATGCTGACTGCCAGTAATTCACCAGGGTCTGAGGCAGGGCATCTTTCCCAGACCTACTTAGAGATGCTGAGGATGGAACTTGAGAACTGTTGTATGTATAGCAGATATGCTCTGCCACTGAGCTACGGCTCCTTCCCATCACCTTAAGATTGCCTCGTATCGCTTGTTCTCTGTCACAGCAGAGAAGTCATGCCCACAGTCCAGGAAAGGCACCTTAACAGCCCCCACCTCCAACTTATTGCCACCTTGACTGTTTTAGCCCCTGGGTGTTTTCTGCCTATGTGAGTGACTGTCTTGTGATTGGCGGGACATAGCCACCTGTCAATCAAGACCCACCTGGGCCAGAAACTCTTTAAAAGATGACTGTTGCCAAATAGGTCCCTCAGCCGACCATCTATCTGAGGAGGCCAGGAGCATGTTTATAAGTAGCTGCAATAAGAGAAATAGACTTGAAATGTTTTCTTTTTGATGTACCATTCTGCTTTTACCTTGTCTTTTTATTCTAAATAAACTTAATAAAATTGGCTGTTGGGGACTTGGGTGCATTTCTGCTGGACTCAAAGGGGTATTTCCCACCCTCACAGGGCTGTACACGTTGGATCTGACAGAGAAAAGTAAAGTCTCTGGGGTTCAGGGAAGAGCTGGGAAGGCTTGATGATCTCTCATTTCCCCTCATAAATATGGATCCACAGAAATCACTCTCATCTGGAGGCAGAGGGACCAGAGAACCTCAGGCCTGGTATGACTGACCTACCTAGACTGGCAGGTGAGGAATGAATGAAGCAAAAGGCCTCTCCTCTCTTCTTTTACACACACCTCATGGAATCACAAAATGGTACAATAAAGGGAAACAAGTTGAACTTATGACTACCAGTTCTTTGATCATGACAAGTCAAAACTATGTCATGAGGAAGCTTGGCTTAGCTCCCACGGTTGTGAAAATATGTTGAAAATAAATACATGAAAATATTATGAATAATTTACAAGTTATCTAGTATTCCCCAGCAGCGCATAGCCTCATTTCAATGTCGTTTGGATGCTCAGCACCTTTGATTGCCAAGCCATTGACCGAGGAATGAGCACCCCTCGTTTCCTCTTTCTTTCTCTGCTCACTGGGTGGCCATAGACAAGTTATTTAATCTAGGGTCTTTAACGTGAGCCTTGCCACCTGCACATCAACAGCTTCACAGATGACAGGGACCTAAAATGAAATTTCCCAGGACTCAGACAATAACTGCACCCCAAAGCAATGGTTACTTTCAAAAATGTATCACCTATAACTTATAAAAATATAGTCCTGGTGCTACTATCAGTAGCCAGATAGCCCTATACTGGAAATCATCCAATATTCCTATGAGAGAGGTATGTTTTCCTAATGTATGGAACACAGCTTTATCTGAATATCTGGTCAGACTTAGACATGTAGTTTGGGGTGAAGCCAAATCAGACAGTTCTGAAGTGGATCCGTCTCCATTTTTTAAATTATATAAATATGGAGAGTCATATAAGTACTCCTCCCATGACTCCTCGTTGTGGTTGGACTATATAAGGTGAAGGGTAAAGGGACCCCTGAGTGTTAGGTCCAGTTGCGGACGACTCTGGGGTTGCGGTGCTCATCTCGCTCTATAGGCCGAGGGAGCCGGTGTTTGTCCGCAGACAGCTTCTGGGTCATGTGGCCAGCATGACTAAGCCACCTCTGGTGAAACCAGAGCAGCACATGGAAACGCCGTTCACCTTCCCACCGGAGCGGTACTTATTTATCTATTTGCACTTTGACGTGCTTTCAAACTGCTAGGTTGGCAGGAACTGGGACAGAGTAACGGGAGCTCACCCCATTGCGGGGATTCAAACCGCTGACCTTCTGATCGGCAAGCCCTAGGCTCTGTGGTTTAGACCACAGTGCCACTACATAAACTCATCTTAAAATCTTGGCTATATGGAACTGCACCTCTGTAAATTTTTTATATATACAAAATATACTCAGCGTATGGTTCTGTTATGGTTTGTATGATTATGTGTCAGTTTGTACGTACGTTTATGATAAATCAATAAAAATTATACTAAATTATATTAAAACAAAATGTGGGACTTAGGAGCAGTTTTTCGGTGGTTTTAAAAACAACAACCCCAAAGCAGCACAGTGGTAATTGAAGGTGTTATTGGTGCTGTGGTGTTTTAACCTTTTCCTTGCATGCCACAATCCTATTTGAAGTACACTCACTCTTGTTAGCTGCTGAGAGGAAATTTCCCCCCAATGCTTAAAATGAGATCTTTTTCTAAGGTCTGCAGAAGGGTGGAAGGAGTTAAATTCTCCCTGCTTTGATCCTGATATTTAACACCCCCTAGCAGAGGCTGCTATTTGCATTTTTAAAAGAAAAGTGCCCAACAAATGTGTGAAACTCCACCTTAAATGTTACTCTGGTTTAGCTCTTAGTTTTTCTTTGTGCAACCTGAGGATAATTTAACACATGCTGAACATCTGGAAGGATTTTGCTTAGTAAAAAAAACCCCCAGATCTGAGTTCCCCATTCACAGTGGTCGGTATGCTTTCTGATTATCATGAAACCTTCTTCCAGAAAAATCATTAGACCAGGCTAATCAGCCAGAGTGTTGGAAAACCTTCTTAGAACAAAAACTGAGTCATGATGAGCTTTCTGCCTATGCTTGGATGCCACATGAGGTACAGTTCAAACAAAACATCACATTTACACCACAAACTTTTATCCAGGTATCACTTCACAGGCCGCTTACTTCAGAGTATAATGGAGGATACTTTTATCTTACAGATGCTTCTCAGCCTGACCTACCTCATAGGGTTGTGGTGAGGATAAAAAAGGGGGAAAGGGGAGAACCAACAATAAACGTTAGAATGTGCTTTACCCCAAATAGTTCTTTCCATTTCTTCAAATACACACCCATAGATGTAACATTTCCCCTGTGTGTTTGTGTGTAACATCTCAGAGGTGGTGTGGAGAAATGCCAGAGTATGTGTGTGCGAGAGAGACAGAAACAGAGAGAAGGTGGGGTGAGAGACCCAGGAGGGGAGACTCCCATGGGATCCCCCATGTACACTTCCTTGAGTTCCATGGTGGAAGAAAGGTGGCATATCAAATGTACAAGATAAATAATAACTGCATCTGCATTGCCTCATCTTCACTCCTCCAATAGTAATTCTTCTTCTTCTCCTCTTATCCACTCAATGACACAACTGTGTGTTGGCCTTGTAGTTCCCTGTTATTTTATGTTGAACAAGCAAAGGAAGCAGCCAGCAGTAAGGGACAGCAAGTAATCCACACAGGAGAACTTCACTAATTCGGCTACGGAAACAAATCCAGGAGCAGATGCTCTGAGGATTGGTCCAGAGGCAACAAATGATAATAATTGTGCCTTCTGCTGATGCAGAATACAAAGCCCAGGCAGCCAACATATTTTACTTGGACATGGCCTTAATTTATACAGGTCTAACTTTTTTTAAAAAAAACCACACCGATCGCTTACCTGCGGTTCTGTACCACAGGTTTCAAACCTTGCCTGTATCCTAAAATTCAAGCCGACCACTTGTGCAGGGCAGGACGGGATTCCTAAATATATCTTATTCCTCTCCAGCTGAGCCAGTGACTGTGTGGGAATCTGGATCTGAAACTCTGTCCGTGTGCAGCTGACATTCATGAGAACAACTGTGAGAGGGGAAACAAAAGGAAGAACCTTCCCTGAAATCACCGGAGGTTAATAACAAATAGCTGGCAGCATTCCCACAGATGAATCACACTGTCTTAGCCAGATATGTCAGTGGACCTGATACAGCGCTGTCTAAAGGGAAGTCTATGTCCTGTGTTCTAAAGTCCTATATGGGCATATATGCATTGCCTGACCAGATATTTGGCTGCAGGCTTCCAGCGCAGCCAAACCACCTCATGGAGGGTAGGTCAGTAATTGATAATTTTGTCCGTGATAGCACCAGGGATGCCCCCCCCTTCGTTTGCCCCTGCCAGGGCTTAACAGAAAGCAGAGCCTCAAAGAGCTACCCAGCTAATGTTTGTTAGTGATCCAACCTGAGTGTGAAGTTGCACTTTACCAAGTGAATCAGGGAATAAGACATAACCAGTGGTAAAGGCCACAGACTCAAAATTTTAAGTGAACTGAAACATTTGCTTTAGTGGTACACAGTATTTCACACAGAAAATAATATTATCTTCGTGCAGAAAATAATAGTATGAGCTAAAGCACAGATTTGAAACTAGATAATAATCGACACCACCACAGCGATCATAGATGTGACTCTGGGCAGCATAGAGTTTAGTGTTTGGGAAGGTTCATCACGCCTTTTCACTCCTGAGTTCATTTTTTCAAAGCTCACTGAGAAATCCTCAAATACATTCGGTTGGTAATTTAAAACCCTACTTCCAGCTTAACAACAGCAATGTGAAATAGAAGGCGCATCTCTTAACTGCTGCTCATTTCCTAATATCCACCACAGGAGATTGACACCACTGGCTCTGACCTGGGACAAAGAAACCAGTTCCTGCTGTGCAGTTCAGCAAACACATACAAGGCTGGTCATTGGTACTATGCAGGAAGGAATGTCCCATGCAGAAATAAGATAGAAATCATCCCTCACACATCCCTGAGACACTATTAGTCAATAGCAAGACTGCTGTTTGCTGCCCAGCTTTAGGTGTGTGTGTGTGTGGAGTGAAAGTGTGAGTGATGCTTATTATGTATGATTAGGCGTCATAGATCTTATCCTGCCAGATTTCAGGAAGAGTTAGGCTCCAGGCAATAAGATTCTGGGACCCAATGGAGCTTGTTGTCAGCCCATGTGAGCCAGAAGCAGGTGTCCTGTCCAAAACAAGCAGAAGTCAAGGTCCAAAGCAGAAGCATACATTTAGTCAAACCCAAGATCCAAGAGAAAAATCAGAGAAAGGGAGCAGGGGCTTAGGCTCACTTCTGAGCGAAGCCATTCAGACTGCCAAAGACAAGCAAGCTCTGAGGCAAAACCTTTATAGGACATGGCATCCTGGGATTGGTCGTTGGGGGGTCAGCTGACTGGGTGCTGAACAGGCTGGTATTACTGTCTAGATGGCACATCAGAACCCAGTGTGGTGGGCTTATGCTACTGGTGACACAGGATATGAAGCCCCTGATCATGACAGTTGGGAGTTCTTGTCCGAGATCCTGTGCCCTCCCTTTCAGCACCATACACATCCATTTAAGATCTATGCATCCCCAATTATTTTTGCAGCTTGTACTGCACTGTTGTGTTGTGGCAGCCGCATGGGTGTAGTCGCAGGTGAGGGTACAGTTGCAAGGACAGGGCTGGCGGCAGCACAGGCATGACATCCAGAGCAGCGAGAGGGCAGGATCGGGACCCGGATTTACAGAGGGATGTGTCATGGGGCAGAGGCATTGTCAGCCATTTTGCTTACAGCGGCAAAATGTATCGGGTTGGCCCTTACTACATTGTCCATGTCTGGAAGCACCCAAAGTCATTTGAGAAGGTGAAGTTTTGGTCTAATAAACATACATACATACATACATACAGGTGTTTATCTTTGTCCTTGCAGCTGACCTCTTTATTCTGTATATCTTAGCTGGTACCAAGAGTCAAGGGAGCTCTGGTCTGATCTAGTACCTCGGTTCTTCTAAAGCTTCTTTCATTTTGTTTATTATGACTGTATGAACCCACAGTGAAGAAGTGTGCACTTTGCAGCACTAAAATGAACAGAACCAAAGAACTGAAAATATTCAAAATAAAATGTCCAACCCATTCTGCCAAGGACTGGACTAGGTGTTGACCAATACCAGCCCACCAGATTTCAGCCTACACAATATAAACCAATATGACACAAGACAGAGCAAGTATACTGCAGAAAATCTGTCTTGGATGACTTCACTCCAGATGACTTAAACAAGACTTCCATTTTTAGCTGTTATACAGCTGGCCTCTTGCAAAGCTCATCACAGAAATACAATATGTGATAAGTAAATATTAGAGTAAAGAAATAGCAAAGCAAAGGTTGAAAAATTGCCCATATTTCTCCTGAAACGATGTACGAACTACCAAATACTTTCTGACCATGTGTATTTAATAATGAGACAGTTTGGGAAACTGCGTGCAAAACAGAAAACCACTGATTGCATAGCTTTCCTGCAAAAATTTATATAATTTGTATGCCACTGCATTAATGATTTTGGTATTTTCTCCCAACACACAAAAGCCAGTACTTTCTGACAACTTATCATTTGTGTGTCATGCTCATTTTCAACAATGATTATTATCTTCAGGCTTGTTCTGGATTCTCTTGTTCATAAACATCCCCCCCCCCCCCGCAAATATTCCACACAACAGAAAAGCTGGCTGAAAGAGATCAGATGGTGGGCCATACCTCCGATGTATGCAACAGAGAAACCTCGGTTGGCTGTGTTCCTGTCTGTGTGAAGGACCAATAGCAGCTTGTTTCTACTGGATATAATAGGAGACAGCATTTCTCTCCCACACCACTTCCCCAACAGAGACGCCTTCTCGGTGCCTCCATCAAACGCAGCCAGATGGTCATAATCACAGCCATCTGTCAAGCTGTTCCGCCCCTCCAGATCCAAGTCCAGGAAGAAGACTTTGATTCGATATCCTGGGGGCAGCTGGATGGCCCAGTGACACTTGATATTATTGGGGTAATAGTTGGGATACTGAGGACTGGAGAAATTTCCTTTGACGGCTGTGTATACCTCCTGACATGCACCTGGTTACAGAACAAAGAGAGTGTGATACAATTCAGACAGCCCAAAGAATGAACTTTCATTTCTTGTAGTGCTGTGTAAGACATTCCTAAACACTTCTCTCTCTCCCACATCCTTCTCCCCAACCCAATGGGAAATGCAATTTCAACTTCTTAACACCCCCCCCCCCCTGCTTGGCTGTAGGGTAGCCACTTGCTCATCACCCAAAAGAGGAAATGCATCATCAAAAGAAGAGGTTTGCATAAAATCTGCATATGTATGTCTAGATTAGGGATGAGGAGATTCAGTTCACATTTAAACAATACAAGAACCGAACTGTAGCCATCCTTCAAAATTCACACTTCTCCAAGTTTTGCAATGCAGTCCTACAAACAAGTAACGAACATAGAAATGCATACGACCACCAGGATAAGGTGTGCATATAAATGTATGCATTAGTGAGTTTGATATATACCTCCTGACATAGAATAACCTAACACCATATTCCCTAGCCCATGTGTCCAATGGGAGACCTTTGTCCAAGCCCTGTAGCAAAATCCCCATCTAGTCTGACATAGAGCTGGCAAGCTCTTCTGGGAAAATGCACATTGTAAAGCTGTCCTAGGGCTAAAAAACTTCATAATACAGATAAGGATGGGGAAACCCCTGTACATAGAAAGGTAGAGCATCTGGGAGAACACCAAGGCACACCTTTTCGCCCTGACAGGCTAGCTTTCCTTAGGAATAAAGTTTTGTATGTTTGTGTTTAACGTGAGGCAGAAAACATGCAACCCTCTCCTGTACATTTTATAGCTCCTGAAGGTTGTGCCCTTTTTTAAATGTGTAGATTAGTTCTGTGCCTTAATTCTCACACTCCTTTTGAATGTGGTGAAGCTGCCACAATGTGATTTTTACTAATCATTTTCTGTGGTTAACATTTCTTCTGAATATGCATCAGTGTGGTGAGATCTCAGATTTGCCACATCCTGGAGGCTGGTCAAACACCAAGGTTCTCCAGGATGCGGTAAATCTCAGATTTCATGATGTGGGATTGCATTCAGAAGAAATACTCAACAAGCAAACATATCTTCAAAATGAACATTAGAAACTGATATAATGTTGCCAAAGCTTAGCATAGGGTGGATCCTATTGATTAGGAACATATCATAAAAGGTTTAAGATTTGCAAAGGCTGAGATACTAACTTCAGTTTTAAGCAATGCTAGTTTGTTAGCTTTACTGAGGTCAGGATCTATCGCTCAATTTATACAAAAGCTAAGGTTTTTTTGAGGAATGAGTAGATATATCCCATTTTTCCCTAGGCTGCTTCCACACCAAGCATTTTCTGAGAAAAGCTGCACTTGTTCATTCTCCTCTTAAGATGCATCTACATAAAAGTCAGGACCAAAGCATACTCTTCCCATATTTTCCCTGTTCAGCTTCCATTTTGCTTCCAGAGCTCAGAAATTGACTATAAAACAAACAAACAGTGGGATAGCTGCAGAATCTCCCATGGTGCAAATGGCCTATCACACAGCTGTTCAGTCGGTTTTGGAGCCAGTTATGGCCTGCTTGCATTTCTCTAGCCATTTCCTTCTCTATGGTCTGTCTTTCCTCTCTAGAAATCAACTCTTCCACTATAACCTTTCCCTTTCTGAAGAGCATTGTCACTATACGGTATCCATGTTTTTTTCTTCCCCTCTTTGCATTGTAGTGGAGCTGGAGTGAGGGAAGAGGAAGCATTTAGCCCTTTTGCCCATACCAGGACCCCAATGATAATCACACCCTGAAACATTTGGGGCTGAATTAAGTGAGGCTTCCCTCTTGGCCATTTGGATTCCAGAAGTTTAGAAGCAGAGTTGGCATTCCACTTCCAGCTTAAAGTAAAACCAGCAATATTTAGGTGCTGCTAAAATTTCCATGTCTGGAAGGACCCCAGGATGACTTCCTGTGCTAACAGAGACTCCACAAAACTTGCCATGCCTCTGCTCACTTGATATTGGCATAAGGTAAAGGTAGAATTGTCTTCCATACCTGAAAAGAAATATGCTTTGAAGCCTCTGCCTGCAATGTTAAAGTCTGATTTGAACACAACCAGCAGTTCCTGTGCAGAAGAGATGTCCGGTGGCTTCACATGCCCACAAAAGTGACCAAGGAGTGTACCCCCCATAGTTGGCCCATCAAAGATGGCCACATAGTCAAAATTGCACTGCTCACTGTTTTCCATCTGGAAGTCCACAAAAATCAGTTTGATGACAGAATTTGAAGTTGCCTGGATGACCCAATGGCATTCGGCATTGTTGGGGTAATTCTCTGGGTAATCAGGGCTTGTTATTGATCCCGAGAGGCCGGTGAGCACCCCCCCACAAACATCTGGAAGCAAGAAAGCATAACATATTAAAATGAAAGAGAGGTTACAATTCAATTGCATTTACATCACACGACTTTCCTCAAAGCATCTTAGGAAGTGTAGCTTACCTCTCACAGAGGTAAAATTCCCAGCACTCTTAACAGATGAAACCAGGATTCCTTGGGGAAAGTCATGTGCTTTAAGTGTGTTTTAAATACAGTACATGGTGTGTATGTAGACCCAGAAACAGGGGCTGTTTCAGGCAGTGCGGGGCCTGAGCCACCATGCCACTCCCAGGAGGGACAAGCGGTTCGAGCGCGCTGTAGGCCAGGCCCTGTGGTAAGTGCCACCTCCGCAGTGTGCCATTTTGTCACCCCCTCAGGGATGACACATGGGGCAGAGGGCCCCCCCGCCCCCTATCCTACACCCCTCCCAGAAAAGGGGCATACAGTGGTGCCTCGCAAGACGAAATTAATTCGTTCTGCGAGTTTTTTTGTTCTACGAGTTTTTTCGTCTTGCGAAGCACCACTGTGTATTGACGGTTTCCCGTAGGAATGCATTAGCGGTTTTAAAAAAAAGGCGCAAGATGTTTCGTCTTGTGAAGCAAGCCCATAGGGAAATCTGTCTTGCGAAGCAACTCAGAAAACGAAAAACCCTTTCGTCTTGCGAGTTTTTCGTCTTCTGAGGCATTCGTCTTGCGAGGTACCACTGTAAATTATTTCATACAGATCTCCATCTCCCCAAGCAATAAAAAGAACCAAAACAAGGCTTGTGAAAACTAGAAAAGTATAGCAAATGAGGACAGATAGTGGTTCCAAAGAGAGAAGTAAGGTTATAGGCCCTGCCATTTCAAATGAGAAAGTGATGAGGTGAGAGGAGACACAGTGAGTGCTCCCAGACTACCTTCATTGTATCATCACTGTTGATTTGTTTGCAGGGAGATTAGACAAGTTTATTTAATGAGCATTCGTTCTGGTTTCATTGCAGAAGGGTTAGATGACATTGTATCAAAGCAAGTGTCAACCTACACTTTCCAGTGCGTTTCCCCTCACTTTCCTTACAGAAAAAATTCTGATCTTTAGGGGAAGCGGGTTTGTTGTGCATGACCCCCCCCCAGTCAATTGTCCAACCTGAATCTGCCCTTTTGCCTCCAAAAGTGACAGTCTGGGAGCCCCCATTGGAGCTAGTAGAGAAGACTAGATCCAATGCATATATGTGTATGTAGGAATTGAAAAATGAAATGAAATGAATGAGAAGAATGAGATGAAAAAGAATCAGCATGCACGGGGTGTATGGGCTTCCTTTTCCACCATGTTTCTAGGCACAGGTCTCAAACTGCTGCTTCTTCTGACTTGGCCTTAAAGAGCAGGATTTCGTGGGGAAAGCACTGGGGCAAAAGAACAAGCGCTTGGTCACAGCACTTTGAAGTGCAGACTTGTACCTAAAATGCATGGGACAAGATGTAAGTGTGGGTGGTCCCTTGGTTTTCGCAGTTCAAATAAGTTTCCAGGTTATGGGAGGCCTAGAAGATCTCACACATATAAAGGAGGAGACCTCAAGACTTCATGACGTTTGAGAAACATTGCTTTGAATGGTGGTCATTCGCCATCATTTTACAAAACAAAACACTATTAACAAAAGCCACAGGCACTTTGTGCTTGCTGACATAGGTTGCTGTTTTGAAACTGCTTACTCTGGGGTAGTCTTACTGAAACCAACAGGGTTTTCTAAGTTGGAACTGGCTTGCAAATCACAGCCTAAGTTCCCATTGTGAGGTCAATTTCTGCTTCCAATTACGCCAAGAAGCAATAAAACTGTAAAGAGAGAGCAGAATTAAGTTTGCAAACCCTTTCCTGCCAGTGCTGGCCCCTGAGACGGAAAGAATCCAATGTTACTACTCCTGAATCCTTCCGTGACTGTTCAGGAAAAGCCCTTGAGAAGAAAATACATTTCTACTTGCAATCTCTGCACATTATTTTCTTGAAATCACCAGGAGTAAGCATAATAAATCTCAGTTGCTCCATGATGCCATTTTTATGGACCCATCCTGTAGCTTGATTACAGTTTAATATGAAAAGGGAAATGTAAGAGCTTTTAAAGGAAGCCTAAGCAAGGACGCGGCTGGCGCTGTGGGTTAAAGCCTCAGTGCCTAGGGCTTGCCGATCGAAAGGTCGGCGGTTCGAATCCCCGCGGCGGGGTGCGCTCCCGCTGTTCGGTCCCAGCGCCTGCCAACCTAGCAGTTCGAAAGCACCCCTGGGTGCAAGTAGATAAATAGGGACCGCTTACTAGCGGGAAGGTAAACAGTGTTTCCGTGTGCGGCTCTGGCTCGCCAGAGCAGCGATGTCACACTGGCCACGTGACCCGGAAGTGTCTTCGGACAGCGCTGGCCCTTGGCCTCTTTGAGTGAGATGGGCACACAACCCTAGAGTCTGTCAAGACTGGCCCGTACGGGCAGGGGTACCTTTAAGCAAGGATTTCTAAATGTTCTGGAAATCTGTATCTAAAGATAATTGATAAGCAAAATTTAAACTAAATTTTAAACTGCCCTTCTTCAGTTAGCCTCACCTACAGCTGGTAGTAACTGATTAGGGAAGTGTGGTATGCCACTGCAGTGTAATATATTGGATTCTGTCTGCGGAGAACCACACTAAATTCCCCACTCAGCCATGAAGCTGAATGACCCTGGTCTAGTCACTCACTCTCATATAGACCAACTCAGTCACACCAAGTTCTGATGTGCAAGGTTCACTTTCAAGGTCTGCAAGGACAGTAGCCTGAGCTGGAGAACCTGGAGATACAGCCAGGTCGATGCACTGCTCCATTGACTACACCAAGGTAGAAATCTAGGCTCCTAAATATGTATACCAAGGCAGGCCAAGTCAACACAGAGACTTTATAATGCCTGCCAGTCACAGGAACTGATGCTGCACACCTCTTTTCTTCTGCACCGGAATGAAACTTTGAGACCTGAGCATCTACAGATCTCAGAAGTTCTCTGGGATAGGTCCCAGAAAAGAACTTGTGTCCCTGACAGCCACCACCTTCCCCCTGCAGCCTGTGCACTTTTATTTTTGCTCTCTGAGCTCAAGTACCCTCTCAGTATATTAGCCAGTTTCTTGCCTTGCTTCACTCTACACGACGAGGCATGTTTTCTCCTCTATATCTGGCTCTTCATGCTTGCTGACTCTGTTTGTACAGTAAGGCACACTGTGTTTGTTCTTTATAGGCCTATTACACTTCCCAATCGTTGTTTGCTTGCTACTTCACTTTTGACTCCTCTTTTCTCCTCTGTTTTACCTGTTCTTTTCCTTCACTAGCTCTCGCGTTGTTTGTTTTGATTGCCTAAAGTGGTATTGACCCCCGCCTGTCTTTATAATCACAGATTTGCCTTGTGCCTTAATGAGTAGATTCAGTTCTATTGGCCGGCTTAGACATTGTACTTGCTGCTGAGTTTTCCCTAGAGCTCCACTCTCGTAAAGGCTTATTCCTCCTAAGAGGCTCTGAATCTGTAAGGTGGTGCTGTGTCCCCTGATGTACAACACAGCATGACATATACATGGTCTGTTTGTAATGTTGACTGACATTTCTTTTCTGTAAATACGTTTTAATGTAATGTTGATGTATTTTTTGTATATCACCTTGTGAAGGTTGCAAGAAAGACGTCATAGAAATAGTTCAAATAAATAAACAATTCTCTCTTTCGTAGAGAAGCTGCAATTGAATCCCATTCTAACCTTTTTGGTAAACTGCAGAGAATCCCTGGCTGGCCACATGGTTATCCGAGTGGAATATTACAGTCATGATGTTCCAAGATGAGGTAAATGGTGGAGGAAAACTTGTGCCACAGAATTTTCCTAGGAGATTGCCTTGGTCTTCCGAGATCCCATTGTAAATCATGAGGTAGTCAAATTCACAGTTGTCATGGTATTCCAGGTCAAAGTGATGAAAGGTGAGCAGAACAGAGGACCCTTCTGGTACCACTATGAGCCACATGCAATCTGTATCGTATGGGTAGAGTCCAGGGAAATTTGGGCTTGAGACGTTGCCATGTGGCGCTGAGAGGACACCACCACATTTGATGCCTACAGAAAACATAAACATTTGAAGAGCAACTTTGACTAAGCAGCCACTGTAGCTTACTGTATCTATAAGCAACAACTTCAAGAAATATATAGCGGTGTAAGTCCCCACCCCAAAACTCCAAAATTTATTTCTGAGTGTGGCTTTGCCTTTCCTTCTTCTGCATAATGCTATTCTCCCTAATGCCTTTCTCCTGCTTACCCAAGGACATTCATTTGACCATCTTTGCTTGTTGAAGTCAATTAAGACATATTGAACCAATCTTGTGAACAGTTTGATGTGTGTCCAGATAGTGACTCAACACACTACAATGTAGTATTATTGCCCATTTTGCTAATATTAGTTGGTTATTTTACATGCTTTACATGAACTGTAATCCACTCAAGAATTTCTGGGACTAGGCAGACTCAAAATAAAATCTAAATAACTGCCACAGGCAAAGAAGAAATCCTCTGTCCTTCCTACCTTTTACAATCAGTGTGTAATGCATTGTTATCAGACACTATAATGGACCACAGGGCAAGATCTACAGCTAGTAGATAGATAACATAAGCCAGCATCATATACATTCCTTTACTAATAAAGTTTAAAGGTAAAGGTACCCCTGACCATTAGGTCCAGTCATGGAGAACTCTGGGGTTGTGGCGCTCATCTCGCTCTATAGGCCAAGGGAGCTGGCATTTGTCCGCAGACAGCTTCCAGGTCACGTGGCCAGCATGACTAAGGAGTTTCTGGCGCACAGCGCACAGAAAGTCTGTTTACCTTCCTGCCGGAGCGGTACCTGTTTGTCTACTTGCACTTTGATGTGCTTTCGAACTGTGAGGTGGGCAGGAGCTGGGACCGAACAAGGGGAGCTCACCCCGTTGTGGGGATTTGAACCGCCAACCTTCTGATTGGCAAGCCCAAGAGGCTCTGTGGTTTAGACCACAGTTATACAAAGTGGAAAGCATCTCATTCCTGCATAAATCTAAGAGAATGAATAATTGCATATTATCTTTCACTGGAATATCCAGCATATCGAGCAAGGTTCTGTTGCCCAGCTCATTTTGGAGGGAATCTGGGCGTGTGGTGAAGATCATAGGTGCAGAGAGCTATGGAGTTGAATGGAATAAAACAAAAACTTTGGTTAAGATTGGGGGAAGCATACCTAAACTGGCAATAGCATTGTTTTAAAATCTGAAATTAAGTGGTAAGGAGGAGGAAGGCCTACTTCAAAACTGAGTATCTTCTTCTCAAATGCAGCTGCAGGTCCATAGAATTTAGAAATAGAATCCATTGGAAAGCATTAGTCACTCTGTCTTTCTTCACACAATTTCAGCTTCTCACTAAAAACTTTAACTCTGCTCAACTGGGCCTGCTAGTTGCCCTAAACCTGTTTATATGCCTACAGTGATAATTGAAAAGGAAGAATGAAAAATACTGTTCTAGCACACCGCTGTAAACATGGTTCTAAGCACACAAAAACATCTCCATATCTACAGCTCTATTGAAATCAACAAATCTTTGCCCTCTGTTGTTCTTCTCAAAGCACATACACTGCTGCAGCGGACCCATTCTTCTCAGCAGGGGTATTGGGTGACTGAAGCTTCCACCCTGTCAACCTGATCCAGAAAATACTTGTGGATGCAAGAGTTCAGAGATGTATACAGTTCTATGTTAATTCCAGTGGAGGAAGCTTGACCCCACACTTCCTTTGCCCACTTGGACCCGCTCCCTCCATTACATGAGTTATGGGCATCCTACGTACAAGAGATCCATGTATGCATCTGATTGAGGCATGGATACAAGGACAAATTTGGAAGCCCTAGCTTAAAAAAAATATGCAGTGTATACAGGGAGCAGATTACTGAAAGATTTGTAAAAGAAGCACCATCAGTACATAGCACATTGCAAGTGCACCATGACAACTAGTGTTCTAGAGTAAGTACTCTACATGATCATGGGAAGCAAAGCAAAGGCAGTCCATTTAAAAACGAAGCACGATTTTGCAAATGGGCCCAGAACACAGCCCCCAACACCTTACCTTTCTTGGCGTTTATCTCATTCGCTGCACACAAGAAAGTTATTGTCACAAGGTGTTGGAGAAGCATCTGCTGCATCCTTTGACACAGCTATGAAGAGACAAATGGACCCAGTGCCAGAAAACAGCAGAAGTATACTCAATGCAGCCTATCTGAGAGGGAAAAAATAGCTGGAGGCCTGTCGAATTAATAATGGAATGAATAATTCATTGCTTGTTTGAATTAGTAACCTGATCTGTTCTTTGCTTCCTTCACTCGGTTTTAACGATCTGGATCAAATGTCCCTAGGATTTACACTGTACCAGGTACCTTGTCAATACACTATATTTGGAAGCGATGTTAATGGTTGGGATATGGTGCATAACTGCAGTAAGTCAGTGCTGACAATATGCCCTGAAGGGCTCGTGAAAATAATTTAGTTCACCACGCAAGATAGGGAACCAAATTAGGAATTTCAGATTTTACATGGAAATGTATCTGGGGAATTAGCTTGATTTTAAAATATGGGGCCTGCTGCACAAAGCCAGTAGTTGATAAAAGAAAGAGAAATATGGGACAGATTTTTAGATTTTGATGAGCTGAACCATACTAAAGGATCGAGATGCTTTTTAGTTCCCTAATTACTGTTTGGATGGTGAACTGCATATCACAACCCTTTAAAGGGTCTCTTCAGACTGGTGGGCATGTTTGTTTTCGCAGATATATTCTGCAGCATCTCATTGACACAATAATTGTGCTTTAGTAGTGGGATCATCCACACATCATTCCACTTTGTTCAATGTTCTGTGATGCTTCCGCAGTGTTATTGTGTTATTGTCATGTTCGCAGGGTCAGGGGGAGAAGGATACTCTGGTACTATAGTGCAACAAAAGCTAGTCAGTCTAGCTTCTCTGTAGGGAGGGAGTTTCAGAGTCTGGGAGCAGCCACCGAGAAGGCCCTCTCTGGTGTCCCCACCAAGTGTGCCTGTGAGGATGGGGGGCTGAGAGAAGAGCTTCTCTTGAAGATCTCAAAACCCAAGCAAGTTTGCATTGGAGAATATGGTCTTTCAGATGACTTGGACCTAAGCTGTCTCAGGTGTCAAAGGCCAGGGTAAAGAGGTGTGTCTTCAGCGTTATCCAAAAACTGCATTGTGTAGATGCCAGGTGCACCTCATGAGGAAGAAATTCCACAACTTAGGGATTGCCACAGAGAATGCCCTCTTCCACATTGCCACCACCCCATACATCTAATAAGGCAGAAGGGGCTACCAAGAGGGCCCCCTCTGAGATCTTAACAACCAGGTGGGCCTACAGGAAGTTTGGGGCCAAAGTGGTTTAGGGCTTTAAACACTAAATGTGAGTAATGTCATCAATGTCCTTACCCCATTACTATTGGTTCCCCACTGGCAGTACCTAAAACTCTCAGGAATTTATGCCTATAGTCTGAAAGTTAAGCTTAGAGAGGGGAACATGGCAGTAAGATCACTGGGCACGTTTTATACTGGTGAGAAGGAATGTAACCTTTGACTAGCAGGCTTACATTTTGAACAAAGCAGGTGTAATTAAAACTATTTCCATCCGTCTTTCTCTCTGCCTCCTCTGTTGTGAAAAATTAAATTAAATACAAGTCTTATTTACCTCTGGATTTATGGAGAGCGGGATAAATCAACATTGAAGTCAAAATAAATAGCTGGTAGAGTGACAGCAACCTGTTTGTACATGCTGGAAGGACTCATGTGAAATACATGCAGCACTGATCAATATTTAACATCTACTTTTCCAAAGTGCTCACACCATCTTTAAGAGGCACTACCAAGGAAATGTTTCGGTTTGACAGCCTTCTCTTCTTTAATTAACTGTAAGTTGGGAGCATTTTAAAAGAAACTATCTAGAAGAAGGAGTGTAGACTCACTGTGTAGGCATAAGGATTTTTAGATAATCAGACCCTAATTGAGCTAACTAAATTTAGTTTATGCTTAAGCCTCAATTACATATTAACGGTTAATTTACTGTATTTTTCGCCCTATAGGACGCACCGTTCCATAAGGCGCACCTAGTTTTTTGGGAGGGAAATAAAGGGGGGGGATTTATTCCCCCCCCCCAGGTGCGGGGCTGGGGCAGGGGAAGCCCGAGCTTCCCCCAACCCCAGCCCCTAGAACAGGCAACTCTCCGCTAGCCGTGGGAGCCCAGTGCTGGGCTCCCGCGCCTTGTGGAGAGCCGTGCAAAGTCTGGGCGTGCTGAGCTCAGTGCGCCCAGCCTTCGGGATGCAGGCAACTCTCCGCAAGCCGCAGGAGCCCGGCGCAGGCTCCCACAGCTTGCGGAGATCTGTGTGAAGCCTGGAGAGCGAGATGGGTTGGTGCGCACCGACCCCTCTCGCTCTCCAGGCTTCAGCGAATGCCTGCATTCGCCCCATAGGACACACACACATTTCCCCTTCATTTTTGGAGGGGAAAAAGTGCGTCCTATGGGGCGAAAAATACAGTAAAACCCATTGATTTCAACTGTACTTAAACACAACTAGCTTCAGCTAAGATGGAGACCTCAGCCTTTTGCCGTGAGTGTTAACCTGTAACATTTACTGTTTTCCTCTACCCCAAATGTATTGTTGCATTTACTGTACCATGATTAATACAGTGTTCATTCAAGATTTAGGGTAAGATTCAAGTTGTTCTGCTCAACCGGGAAAAGACTTGCATTTGACTGATTGACGTGATTTAAAATTTACATCTTTGGAATACTCGGGCTCTACAGTGTAGCTTTGGGCTAAATGTTTAGAGGATTTGTGGGACCACCCCTGAAAAACAACAACACAAGAGTAGCAGTGCTTTGATGAATCCCTAACTTATGTTGGATTTAACTTGGTCCAGTCACTACTTATAGAAAAACACTGCGTACAAATGATGGCCTTTGGAGTTCTTGCACAAGGTTTTCTGCATTGATGCAGTAGGAGAGCATATGCTATCCAGGAGGAAACAGGAAGGCAATTTCAAAAAATCATTTGAATCTAAAACAAATATAAAAGTAATCTGCAGTCCTATATATATTTAATCCAAAAGTAAGTACCAGTAAACACAGGGGGACCTATTTCTGAGTAACAATGAGTACGACTGAACTACAATATTTTCAATAAGCTGTGGTGATTTGAGGAGAGTATCCACTGTAGGCCATTCTCCTCTACAGCCAGCAGAACTCTAAATGTTGTCCAACAGGAGAGGAGAAAGGAATCTAGAGAGCAATGATGTTGTCCTATCTCTGTATTGGGGGGGGGTTGTTGCTAAGGGGCTAGCCAAAGGGTGAAGATATGGATGTTAGTAGCCGACCCATCAAAACATAAGATGGCATAACAATAACCATAGGATGGGTAGGTGATGCTGGCATACTCTTATGCATAATGGGTTAATTCCAATGCTAGTCCTACTGAGAGCAGACCCATTGAAATGAATGAATATTGTCAACTTAGTTACATTGATTTAAATGGGTTTACTCTGAGTAGCACTTAATTACAAACCATGAGACTAAGGTTATGTGCACACCAGGGTGTTAATGTGCATGTCAGCCACACAGATCTGATTGTTTGGTGTGTGCTTCCAATTTAAATAGGTATTTAAGTTTCCTGTGTGTGCACACGCACACACCACTCTGTTCTCTTCTTCCCTGACTAAGGGTGAAATTCTCTACTGCCTCCTCGCAGAGATGAATTCTGAGAGACAAAATGAAACAAAAGCTTTCAAAGGAAATACTTCCAGAGAGGCTGGAGGTAAAAATGTCACCTTCAAAGCAGCAGAAAAAGAAAGGTCCATCTCTAAATCTAAGACCATAAGACACGTTGCATTTATTAATTATGCTATAAGGATCGATACCTGAGACATTTCCTGTGGATTAATGACCAGCTGGGAGGAGCTGATGGCCTGAGGTGCAGCTGAGGGCCATTAACACCAATCAGTCATCAATTCCCAGGAAACACCTCGTGCCAAGGTCACTAAGTGACTAGATTTATTTTATGGGCAATGATAACAATAATAATATTTAGTTCGTCTCCTCTCGCTCGCTTCCTGAACCAAACGATTCTCATTTTTATGCAACAGAATGAGTTCAAAGTCATACATATTCTAGAAATTCTATGAAAAAGAAACACAGAGAGAGAGAGATGTTCTCTTACACACACTTGATAAAAGTATATGGAGGGTTTTCTTTTGCTCCTTTGTGGTAAGAAATTATTAATAACTGCAGGACCCCATACCATAGTGATGCAAAAATTGCTCCTTTGCAAAACACCTCATGGGCATGCTAAGTTACTCAAAGCTGGCAGGGTTGATTTCGAAGGACAAATGTTATGGCCTGCTGCCTCAGCAAGTAAATGGGGGTACAGTTACCACCATGTGAGCTGGTGTATCATAGTGGCTGAGACTACAGTCCTTTGCACACTTTCTTGGGAGTAAGCCTAAATGAGCACAATAAGACTTACCTCTAACTAGGGCTTTTTTCAGGGGGAACTCGCCAGAACTCAGTTCTGGCACCTCTCAGGTAGACATCATTGCTGTTCTAAGATAAGGGTTACCAGACGTCCCCGGTTCCTGGGGACAGTCCCCGGATTCGCAAATCTGTCCCCGGGAAACGTGGCAGTGGCAGCCTCAGCAGCCCAGAGCCAGCCTGGTAGTGCAGTTGGCTCTGGCTGGCTTCAGGAGCTGCTTGCTGCTGCCACCACTGCTGAAGGGGAACCAGGGACGTCCGGCGGTGCAGATTTCCTGCCCCCTTCCTCCTTTGTTTTGACAGATCGGGGGAGGCTCAGGAGTCACGGGCGGGCGGGCACTGCCCAGGAGGGGCACAAGGTGCGTGGTTTCTCTGCCAGGCAAGGTGCAAAGCCCTTCTTTTGCACCCTGTGAAACATAAATGTGCAATAATGACAATACAAGCTTAAGAAATGCGTAAATTAATAATGACTACGAAAGATTTACGGAAAAGCTGAAGGAAATCCAGAAAAGAAAGATCTTGTGAAAATTGGATGTGAAATTATTGTGTGATTTGTTTTTGTTGTAAATTAATAAAAATTACAGTGGTGCCCCGCAAGACGAATGCCTCGCAAGACGGAAAACCCGCTAGACGAAAGGGTTTTCCGTTTTTCGATGCGCTTCGCAGGACAAATTTCCCTATGGGCTTGCTTCGCAAGACGAAAATGTCTTGCGAGTCTTGAGATTTTTTTTCGCTCCCCACCCCCTTTTTCTAAGCCGCTAAACCGCTAATAACCTTTTAGCAGCTAATCCGCTAATCCCTTAAGCCTTTAATAGCCGCTAATAGCCGCTAAACCGCTAATAGCGCTAATCCGCTAAGCCGCTAATAGGGTTGCTTCGCAAGATGAAAAAACCGCTAGACGAAGAGACTCGCGGAACGAATTAATTTCGTCTTACGAGGCACCACTGTACTTATAAAAAAAAAAGAAACATAAATGTGCAGTTGTTGTTGTTTTTTTTAAACTGGGCAACAGCCGCCCGCCTGTGACTCCCAAGCCTCCCCTGATCAGTCAAAACAGAGGAGGAAGGGGGCAGGAGATGGGGGAGGCTCAGGAGTCAGGGGCGTGCAGCGCGCCATTGTCCAGTTTTTAAAAAACTCTGTGCATTTATGTTTCACAGGGTGCGAAAGAAGGGCTTTGCACCTTTATACAATATGCATGTGTGCTTGGGCCCAGGGTCTTTTGCCTCACCATCTCCACTTCTGACTCCCTGTTGCTACTCAGTTTCGGGGGGGGGGGGGAGGAAGTGTCCCCGGATTCATTGGAAAAAATCTGGTAACCATATCTAAGAGAAAGAGAGAGGATTTCATGGTGAGTTCCAGCACCTCTTTTTCTAGAAAAATAGCACTGCCTCCCAGTCAATATGCATAGGATATTTCCTCCTCTGGTCATGGCTGTGGATGCATGACTTGACTGTTCCAGGTGCTGTGGTCGTCTGCAAGGGATTCTCACATGGCAGGCTTGATGTTGCCAGCCTTCATGTCATGCTTGCAGACATCTTTGTAACACAGAGTTGGTCTGCCAACGGGCCTGGTGCCCGAGTGGAATAAGAATATGATAAGCAAACATTTAAAATACTTATTTAGTATTTGTTAAGAGCATAAAGCATTATCAAATGGCTTCCGGCCCATAGAAGAATAAATGTTTTGGACTCTGATTTGGCCTCCAAATTAGATGTAAAAGGCGGCATGGCTTCTGAAACATTAAAAGTTGAATGGCATGCAAGCTGTATTTATTTATTTTATAAATTTAATAAACAAATTTTACTTAATAAACAATATTTTATTTGATAATAATATTTTATTTAATAATTATAACTATTTTGTTTAATTAATAAATAAATTTTAAAAAGCTGTACCTGATGAAATTCTCTCTTTTTTTAAAAAAAAAAAGATATTTATTAGAAGTTTTATTGCTGATGATGAAATTCTCAGTTATGCAACTATTAGAAATGCAGGAAACTTGTCTTCCTTATAACTTAAGCTTCATAGAAGCCCAATGCGGTGTTTCACAGCTCCCGATCTCAATTAATGCAAATAATTACGACATGTGAGTCTTTCTCCATTCATGTCTGGAAAAGCTTCTTTTCCAAGGAGAAATTCCTTAAGGAAAGATGGTGAGCTTTTTTAAAAAACAACAACACCACACCTCATCTGGCCCACTGAAACTTGTCTTTGCTAACCCTATTAGTCCTAGAATTAAATCTATTACTCAGTGGAGGAATCAATAAAGCTAGCTTTAGACCCCTCCACCCTTTCCCAGCCAACTGTTGGGCGTGTGAGTTGCGCCGGATGGAAACTGAGCATTAACATTTATGGTTCAGTGACATCCAGTGTTTTCTGGTGTTAAGTGCTCATGCAAAATGCATAAAGCTTAACACTGGGGTAAAAGGTGCTTTCTACAGGAGGTTGTGGTCAACTACCAGCATTTCACAGCCTAGCCAGTGCTGTCCACCTAATGAAGACTAATGTGGAATAGCTCCTGTCGCGTCCGCACAGTGTATTAAAGGGATGACTACTCCGTTTACTTAAGCAAACAGGGAACTGTTACAAAGCCCTGAGGACCAATTATAAAAAAAAACCTCTCCAGCATTAGATGAAGTGTTAACCACAGTGTCCGGGACAAATTCCAACTCGAGTAATGACATTCTATCTAAACTCCCTCTGCCTTTTTTTACCCTTTCAGGCTTGTGGTTAAAAACACCAAGCAGTTGTGAAAAGAAATCTGGGGTCTATTCCTAACATGGCCACTCGCTTATTTGACCTTGTAGACAAGTCACAAGCCATGTTTGTTGGAGGCAGTTCTCGCAAAATGAAAATATGAAGTGAAATGGTGTGTGATTTCCATCTGAAGTACTGCACAGTGTTTACATGATTTTCCCCAACTTATCCTCAGGTATCAATTGTATCACCCTCCATTTTGTGCTTTCCCAGAGTACTTTGGGGGGACACTGTGTGTGTGGAGGTAGGGTCTTCTTCTTCAAGCTGGGTTAAAACAAGAAGACACTCCACTCTCTGTGCTGCATGGTGGTGATGGTTGTTGTTGTTATTGTTATTATTATTATTATTATTATTAAAATTTGTATACTGCCCTAAACCCGCAGGTCTCAGGCGGTTTACAAGGTAATAAGAGGGCAAATGGGGATTTGAATCCACATCTCCACAGTTTGACACTATGGGTGGAAATCAACATCACACTATTATGATCAGTATAAGTATATCTGAATGAGCATTACAGAGCTCCATGGTACAGCCTCCAGACTCAGGGAATGCTCAGCAGGACTCAGCAAAAGTGCACACCAATTCTATTATCAACTCTCTCAGGACAACGACAAGAATCCACCAACAGCATATGAATCAATATGGCTAACCTGATTCAAACACACCCACCCATCCCACTCACACACGAAAACAAAGTTCAACACAGCTAATCACAAACAAGCAACCACGATTTCTCTCACCACCAAAGGAACACAAGCGAATAGCAAAGAGAACCTGCACAAACAACGCTGACACAAAAACCTACACATTCATTAAGCAAAATAGAAATATTGCCTCCCGACCCCACCCCCGCCCACCATGGCCCCCTCTACCTCTTCTCCCCTTTTTTCTTCTTAATGTAACCCTAATGTCTCAACAAATGAAACTGACCTATGGAAAATGTAACTTGAAAAAAGAGACATTGCGCGTACCTTTGTAAACCAAGAAAACTTTAATATATATTTTTTTAAAAACCCTAAAAACTAAAAAACAAAACTCTCTCAGGATGTTGCTGGCCACTCTCTGGGCTACCATGCATAATGCCAATGGATACAATCATGGTGAATACAGTATAGTTTTATTGCATCTCCACAGTGCTTGGCATTTTCTGTAATGGCCAGTGGATTACTTCAGAACAAACTGAATTCAGAAATCCATCTGTATTTGCTGCATTGTGCTTTACGAGGCATTGTCTGTACGCTGCGCTGCAAGCCGCTTGTCTACTGAAATGAGCCGATACCCACTCAGCACATGTCAGAAGCTGCACAACTCTGCTCAACTCAGTACAGGTTTGTTTTTGTGAATGGGAACCTCATTTTATACTTGGAAACACTTGCATGTAAGCTAAGAAGTTGTTTCTTGCCATAATATTGTGGTATCCAGCCACACCAAGTTGTGCTTCTTCCTGATGTGTGACTGTAGCATGAATGTGCATAGATGGCAGAATGTGTTCGAAAGAGTGGCAGGTACTGCATGTAGTTGCTTAGAGCACATTAGTTAGTTCTGAGTCCTATTCGTCCTCCTTATTGACACCGTTAACCAAGGAATAATACAGCAATTGGGGTTGTGATTTTTAATTGCAGTTAAGTTCAATTGCCTTACTTTTAAGCAATCAGTTTTGACTGACTGAAGCCTTGCAGTCATTCGATACCATTTTATAGCATTCCATTTTTGACCCTGCATTCTTCTGAGGAAATTGGGCATGCAGCAATGGGATCCCTTGCCCCAGCCTCTCTCAGTGAAGGACTCAATTCTATTTGCCTGGTTTTTCTTCATTCCTTTCTGGCTTGTTTCGCAGCCCGCGCCACCCACCCCCCCACCCCCGTTTTGCCATTTGCCGTGCACACAATGGACACAATGGCTTTGCTTAGCCAGGAGGGGGGGCAGAAGGACTGCAAAGAGGCGCCAGCTGTGACCTGAGCCCAGGAGACATCGTATTTCAGCCTTGTGACACATTTCACCCTCTCGTGACCTGGTGCCTGTGCTGCACAAGCTGTGTCTGAAATGGCAGAATTGTCATTTGTCAGTCAGATGGAGATGGAGGGGGAGGGAAGGAAAGGAAAGGAAAAGAAAAGGGGGGGGTCACGCAGAGGAACTACCGGGGCACCATTGCAAGGAAGGTGTCTACTTCAGCCTCTACACCTTGGTGGAATAAAGAAGAATGAAAATGGGGAGGGCAGAAAGGGAATTTCGAAAGTCTGTTCATATGTTTTAGCAACCCCTAACTCAGCTTCTCTCCTCCCACAGCCCCCCAAACAGACATTTGTTTTTTTTAAAGTATGTCATCTGGCATCATCCTTACAATTGTCTGGGAGATATCTAAAAGCTTAGAATCATCCGATGCACTGAGCATACTGTTTTTGATTAATATATGGAAGCTACTAACTAAAAGTGTAAAAGTCCCACTGATGCGTTTATCACTTGTTAAGGGTATTAGAGCCTCCTGGTTTCTGGCCTTATCTATATATTGTCTCTGGCCTCTCTTTTTTTCAGATCACCTGTGGAGGGGCTGAGTGCTTGGCTGTGAATCTGAATCACAGTTGGTTTTCCCAACTGGCTATTCTCCCCCTCCCTAAGCCTTCTTTTGGCTTTTCTTCAGGCCAGATCCCACCTGTGATCCACTTGTAGCTTTCTCAACTACCTCTCTCTCCAGAGTGACCCCAGCAATCCTCATCATTCTCTACCAGAGAATCGCATCCCGCTTCTTAAACTCCTCACCATTGCTTTGACCTCTTTGCCCAGAAGGGTTTTAGGGTCTTTAATTGCTGCATGGAAAGCACAAATTCAGCAAGTGATGCTTTTCCAGGCACACAAATATACCTACTAAATGTCTGCTAGTCATGCAGCCATAAAAAACACAGAGCTCTGCAAGAATATAGAGGTTGCTATGAAATCTAAGCATATGTTCCCCTACCTTCACTTCTTAGCAACCAAGTAGAAGAGCTGATGCATTCTCCTTAAGACCTGACATGGACAGCTTCTCACTCCAGTTTTCAAGTATTAGGTAAGCATATCTTCCATCTACCTGAAAAACATGGCCTGATCCACATAGAAGGTACAGCGTGTGGGGGTTTCAGCATGGAACAGGAAGCCTGTGTAGGCTTCTGCAACTAGATGAGCTCACCTTCCCTCTATCTTTTGTTGTTGTTTAGTCGTTTAGTCGTGTCCGACTCTTCGTGACCCCATGGACCCTCTATCTAGGAGGGTCAACAAATTCAAATTAAATGTAATTTCCTGCTGTAGAGGAACGGCAGGACTGTGATTTGTGAGGAGCACCAGTATACTGGGGGCAATGGCTTTTCAGATAGATCCCCGCCAGCTGCCACTGTATGTAACACAGCGTGTCTTTCATCGAAATAGGCTTTAATTCCAGTTAAAGACCTGTCATAGACCTGCCGTAGCCAATGCAAGACAAGCCTGTCAAACAAAGCAGGGTTGTTACCCATCCCTGCCTTTTGGGGTGCTTCCAGGTGTGCTTTAAAAAAAATCGATTGAGCATTCATTTGTTTGCTGGGAGGTTAGATGACATTGCATCAAAGCAGGTGTTCTCTCTTAGGTTCGATTGCATTTTCGCATCATGTTCCTTATTGAAAAACGTCTATTTTCTGGGGCGAAGTGGATTTGTTGCACAAGGCCTTCTAGTCAAGGACTGTGAGCAACATCATGGAAGGAGCATTTCCAGCTACCTCAGCCTTTAGAAGCCTTATAAGCTGCTGCAGGAGGAACTGCATGGGAGAAGCATTTCTAGGACCAAGGTGAAACTCTCAAGCTCCCTGGTTATTTCTAATGCTGTTGATGTAACGTTGTTATATACAGCACAGAGAAGTTGGTTTTTTTGTATGCTATATTTGCTGTTATGTTGTCATTTTACTAATCCTGCTCTTGCGATGGTTGATCTTGGGATGTTTTGCGGTTTTGTTATAAGCTGCTTCGACCATGATTTTTTTCTGGCGAAGTATCACAGAACTGTAGAGTTGGAAGGGACCCTGAGAATCAACTAGTTCAACCACCTGCAATGCAAGAATCTCAATTAAAGACTACATGGAAGACGACCATCCAACCTCTGCTTTAAAACCTGGAAGGAAGGAGAGTCCACCACTTCCCTAGGGAGTCTGTTCCACTGTCAAGCAGCTTTTACTGTCAGAAATTTATTCCTGATGTTCAGTCGGAATGCCCTTTCTTGTAACTTGAATTCATTGGTTCAGCTTCTAGCCTCCGGAGCGGGAGAAAACAAGTTTGCTCCGTCTTCCATGTGACAGCCCTTTAGATATTTGAAGATGGCTATCATATCTTCTCTCAGTATCCTCTCTACCAGGCTAAAAACATACCCAACTCCCTCAGTGAGTCAACTACCAATGTGTCACCTGCATTTGCCTGTACTTGATTGAATTCCACCCCAAAATAGTGAGAGTCTGGAAGTACCTCTAGTTACAGATTTCTGATTCACCTGCACAGGAGAGCTCAAGCAGGGAGTGTTTACCAGCAGAATTTGCTCGTGTCACTTATGAACCAGTAAAATGTGTCATTCTCATCACAACCTTGAGTGATGAAATAAGACACATTTTAAGAAGTTTGCCCATCCACAGTATAAGCTAATTGTCAATGTTGTCACTGGCAGCAAAGACAGAGATGACACTACTGATACAGTGGTGATAAGCCAGTGTCTCTGGGGTCCCTGTTCAGACAAATTCACTTCCTTAACAGTATGGAAATCAAATACTCATTTTTGTTGTTTCGGTGCATGCCATATACTTTTGACTGACTGCTGAAAAAATTATACCTTTCATATCTTTCCTGTATGACTAAAAAAAGAAGAAGCAGCTTTTTAGGCATGTTTGACTAACTTATTAATAGTCCCATTCAGTTAAAAACATAATGGAAATGACACATCTAATTCTATGAATTTAAAGCTAAACACAATCTTGTGTGTCAAAGAACTCAAGTCAGTATCGTTTCTTTGACAGCGAAATCTGAAACATGTTTACTCAGAAGTCAATCTAAATTCAGTGGGACTTACTCTCCAGCAGATGTATTTAGAATGGCAGTCTGAGTCATTCGAGAATAACTACTGCTATCTCACATATTATGTAGTGCAAAAACACAACATTTGATAGACAAGTTTCTATTTCTTACAACAAAATCCTATAGTGTACCTAAATGCTTACCACTGCTTGTGCCAACACAAGCTAATGACTATCTACCCATAACTATTATTAAATCAACACAGAAGCAAAGCTAGAAGAATTATGTGACATTCCCACAACAGAGTCCCAAACAGCTGCTTAATGCCTCCATGAAGCATAACATTATACTGTACCAAAAAAATACCTCCAGTGCTTAAGCAAGGGAAGAACTGACAAGGATGGCTCTGAGATTGCATCTCCTGTCTCCTAAAATTTTAGCAAGCAGCAAGCACAGGGGATAGGGGATTTCAGTGATAACGACAATGTTCTTTTCCCTGTTAAATGTAGATGCATACATGTCATAGAATAATAGAATTGTAGAGTTGGAAGGGATCTTGAGGGTCATCTAGTCCAACCCCTTGCAATGCAGGAATCTCAACTAAAGCATCCATGGCAGGTGGCCACCCAACCTCTGCTTAAAAACCTCCAAGGAAGGAGAGTCCACAGCCTCCCAAGGGAGTCCATTCCAATGTCTAACAGCTCTTCCTGTCAGAAAGCTTTTCCAGATGTTTAGTCGGAATCTCCTTTCTTGTAACTTGAAGCCACTGGTTCGAGTCCTACCCTGTGGAGCAGGAGAAAACAACCTTGCGCCACCTTCCATATGTTTGATAATGATTTTTATTAGTCTTCCATTACAACAATCCAATCCAATAACAACCTCATTATAACAATGCCAAATTATAATACAATTAATAATACCAATCATTGAGATGCCAAATTGTACAATTTAGTAGGGACACCTGAGTAGGGATTTAGTTAACAGGCTACAACCATTAAGTGACTGTTTTGCACTAGCGCAAGTAGAGTGAGATACCATCCTGTCCTGTTCAAGCAGTCTTGCCAGAGGATAGAGTCAGGCTGTACGATTCAAGTTCTCCAAATGAACAGAGAAATAAAGAGGAGCAATTGATTATCTTGATTCTTATCATATTATTCCCCAAAGATTCAGGACTATTTGGAAAGAATCAAGGTGACATAGCTAAAGCGTTACATTTTTCTATATACAGCGGAACCTCTCCCTATTCTCCCACCTTCAGATACTACTAATTCAGTTTTGAGTTCACCCATCTCTCTTGTGACTCCACATCAGTGTAACCTTATGGAAATGATATCCTCTTTTATCTGCTGTCTGATTACTCAAATGTTTTCTGTGCTCCTGAGGCTATTTAGATAAATTGAATTGCACAGTATATGAAGACATTTTTACATATTACGGAAGCATTTTAAATGCCACAAGAAATGATGGGAGTAGTGTGCTATATTTCTGAGCACTGCGTAGATTGGTCATGATTTTTAACATGGAACAGCTTTCAGTAGCTTATTTGACTGTAAATTCTTTACAGGCTAAAACATAGCCACAAATACAAACATTATGTACACATATGAACATAAATCTGCATGGTACTGAGGCAGACCATTGTTCCTCCTTTTAAGAGAAGATGCCAGAGACTGGTGCTGGGAACTTGTGTATGCAGAGCATGTAGCTACCACCAAGCTATGACCCCTCCCTACGCTGGAAGCAAAGCTTTGTAGATGTATTCATTTTTCAGTTCTGTGCTGAGAAAAGTAGAACATCATGGGGTATTTCCCCCTCAAAGAGGCTTCTATGACTAACAACACAAACCCAATGCAATTTTCCATTATGTGTATTAATTAGATCAGGCTAAGGTTTCCGGTTTCCTCGGTCTGCAGATCAATATCCTCCCAGCTCTGAAATAGATCAAATTTAGGCCTTTTGTTATAAAGTGAAGTTGAAGCTCTCTTTTTTTGGTTCCTTATTGTACTGCAGATTCTGCCCTCTGACCTTGAATGGTGGGCAGTGGAGTCTGGCCACAGTTCAGCAAAACTTAAGTCATGACTAAATTCCATGCTATTGCTCTCAGTGGGGCTTAAATATGACAAGTCTCTTGCTGGGCTGTGCCTAGGGCACCTGGGCACCTAGGGATGGGCACTCGGGATTCAGCTTCAGTGCACTGGTTCATATCCAACCCATCACTGCTTCTAAGTGCGAGTCCTGAGGTGCTCTCCTGATTCAGATGGAACAAAGATAGAGCTGAGCATCACCTGCATACTGATAACATCTCTCTCCAAATCTCCTGATGACAGCTCTCAGCAGCTTCAAACTGATGTTAAATGCCATGGGGGACAAGATGGAGCTCTGTGGGATGCCACAGGACAATTCCCATGGTGCTGAGCAATGGCTTCCCCATAATTACTTTCTGGAAACAGTCAAGAATAACTGGCTGCAAGTGGAACCAGGCTTTTGTCACTAGCTGTGGTATCTGCTCATTCATAGGATTGTTTAGCCAACTCTTAGGACCCAGAAGGCATACATTTGGATGGATTGGCACAGCTAAACATTTTTTAAAAATCCAGTCTGACCAAAGGCAGATTAAGATTATTCGTAGCAAAGATACCTTGTTTGTTTAAAGTCTGTTAAAATATAAAATAAGAATCTTCTTTAAGACCAATGGCTTTCAAAGATCTCTCCATCTCTTCACTAAATGTCACAGAGCCGCATATCAATACGTAAGGTTGTCTTCTGCATGTGTTCACCATACCCTTAATCACGTCCTCGTTTATTCGACCAAGGTGCGTGTTTTTTTGAAAGCTCCAAGGCAGATTTTCGAGTGAATGCTCCTGAAGAGGCAAAAGTATAAGACACTTTAAAATCATCTCAGAGAAACATAGGGCCAATACTAAATTAGCCTTGAGCTATATTAATCCCGTTTTTCTCTCCTGGATGGAAGGAGAAGAAGTGGGATGTAGAGACCTCTGGCTTTTGTCTGGCCGGGATGTAGCCTTCTGTGCAAAGATAAGAGTCACATCCATTGTTCTGCCTGCCTTCGCTTCCGGATCCACTCAGCCCTGGCATATGGCCCCTGGAACACTGTACATGAGGGGATGCGGCTCTTGGGCTGCGCTGCAAAAGGCTCTACATGCAAACATGGGCTTTACTACCTAGCTATGGTCCTTTTCCCAGCTAGGAAGGCTAGACCTGACAAGGTTTTCAGTGCAGGACTGAACCACTTGCAATACATATAGCATGAAGGTTCATGCATCAACTGAGGGGAAGGTTGTCACACTGTCCCATGGGAAGGAAAAATTGCCTATTAGAATATTACCTGGCTTAATACATAAAATGCCCTTATGTTCCAGAATCGAGATTGCTCTTGAAGAAGAGGCTTCATGTAGATATTTTCAAAGTTCCTGAAGCAGCCCACTAGAGTTACAAATGTTTCATCATCCTCATTCTCTGTTATGTACTGAAGAATAGGAAGCATTGGTGCTAGACCAGTACCAGAAGCAAGCATGAGAAGTTCTCCATACTGAAAATGAAGCAGAAGATGCCAAATACATCCGAGTCACTGGAAATGGAAAAACACTACAACAGAAACTGAATTTCAGCGCCAAATCATCATTTCATCCTATAAAAAAAGTGTGAACACTGCGTAACTCGGGGATTATCTTTTCTCCTTTGGCAATCATATCCACTGTGATCAACTGAGAAAGCTTTACTTGGCAATAAGTCCCAATGAACTTTTTGAATAGATATGAGCTTGTTCCAGAAAGTGCATGTCATGCTAAATCATGGTCAGTATTGAAATTCAGATGAGAAGGAAGCTTCAAGAGGGGATGAAACAAACATGGTAGGAAGACAGTGCTCAGAAAGGACACAGACATCACCGTTTATCTTTTCTGTCTCTTTTGGTTTGCAATAGTAACAGGACAATTCTAAGTATGTTGACTTGGGATGGAATTCTATTTTGTTCAATGGGGAGTGCGTCCTATTTAGGATTACAGCCTTAATTATCAAATATAAAAGAAAATTATACTATACTAAATCTGACTCGACTGCTATTCTTGATCATCTGCTATATTTTCTCCTCTTGTTCTTTTTAAAAGAAATTGCATCCTACACAGATCCATGTCAAAGCTCTGAAGCACTGTGGTGAAAATCTGAAGAACCCTACCCTGATCCTTAAACCCTAATGGTTTCCCCCTCATTTCCTGAAACCAAAAATAGGAACACAACTATTTGGTATTTGACTACTTGTAATAATGGCCCTACATCTGATTGTATCTCATTGGTATTGTATTGTCCATTTTATTTTATATTACATTTTTAGATATTATGCTGTTAACTCCCCTGTGATTGCTATGTAGTGAAGGGGTTGAGAGGGGGGTTGTGTGTGTGTAAGTATATATATCTGGCTTTACTTGATTGGCTGAGTAAGGAAAACCTCCAAATGGTCCTCTCCAACAAACCGAATCTCCTTCTTTCCAGGATTTTACATATTGTGACATGAGTCCATCTTCATAGCACTTGTAAAGAAAACACAAAACAAACAAACAAACAAAAACATTTTTGAGAGGAAAACCTCACGTTTATATTCTACAAATAAAATTTCATAAACTAGAACAGAAAAAATATTTTTAAAATCGCTTAAAATATATATTAAAGGTCTAGCACAAAGAGATTTAAATTAATCTGGGCCATGAGTTACGAATCTAGCATTATTTGTTAATTCGCTCAAGTGTATGCAAAATAAAGATTGTCTATTGCTTGTATTGTGATTGTGCTGACTAAGCTGGGTGGCAGATAAAACCACTCAGGTATTTTAAAACCTGCTCTGACTGCAAATAGCCTTTGCACCCGATACTAACAGATACACAAAATAGCACCTAACACACGCAATCATTTATTCATTGTGGAACTCTGTGCATTTATAGGAAAAAGGGAGCTTTCTGAGTAGTGAAATTCAAATGCACAATGCCTCTTTGGTCATTTGTTCCAGGACTTGTATATTCTGCCTGTTTAATGCTTCCTTCATCTATGATTTTGGAGTAAAAGTAGTTCAAGCTAAGACAATGTATCACACAAAAATCTGATCACAGCACCAGACCTTATACTTTCTCTATAATAATGAGTGTAAAAAGCATCTGCATCTAAGAAAGAACCAAGTTGGCTCAGTCAGTAGAGCATGAGACTCTTAATCTCAGGGTCAGGGGTTCAATCCCCACACTGGACAAAAGATTCTTGCGTTGAAGGGGGTTGGACTAGATGACCCTTGTTGTCCCTTCCAGCTCTACAATTAATTCTATGATTCTAAGAAGAGAGATAGCTATGCTTAAGGTGGCCAGCTTTACACAGACTTTGCTCCTATGCCTCTGGCATGACACACAGAAAAAAAATTCCCTGCTATTGCAGCAAAAGCAACACACTGTGTTGCAGCACCTTAAAGACTTAAGAATTTATTATGGCATAAGATTTCATGGATTAAAGTCAACTTCACCCACTGCAGTGGGCTCTAGTCCATGAAAGCTTATGCCACAATATATGTGTTAGCCTTCAAGGCATAGCTGCCAACGTTTCCCTTTTTTAAAGGGAAATTCCCTTATTCCGAATAGGATTCCTCGCAAGAAAAGGGAGAAGTTGACAGCTACGCTTCAAGCTGCTACAGGTGGTCTTTGCTGGTTTTACAACTGCCTTTTAGCAGATGGAGCTTTTCTTATCACGTATCTTCATCTCAGGAGATATTGCTGATAAATGTCTGCACGCCAGGCTGCTGTTAAAACTTTAGGAGCCATGGCAGGGTGGAGTTGCTGGTATACCTCTAGCCATAGTGAGAAGAAGGCAGAAGAGGATGTTAAATTCAAGGTGTGAAGAGAGAGAAGACTTCAGTTACCACGTTTCCCATTTGGCGAGAGATTGGTTGCAGGAGACAGAATGTATTTAGAATCAAATAGGTTCCTTCCTCGTTCTAATGGGGAAATGACCAAACTGGTTTGTAATGAATCCTTGTAAATAGAAGAGCAGGAGAAACTCCTGAAGAGAAAACCTCTATGCCAGGTTTTACACCAAAAAACACCATAACATTATAGAATCACTCAAAGGGAGGGTTAAGCGCAGAAAATCGCCACTCACTTGCACTTAACTGTAGTATCACAAATGCAGCGCCATAATCATGGGACACAGGGGTGTCTGAACAGCACTTGGATTGCATAGTAATAATAATAATATAGTACTTCCAAAAATTGCCTGAATAGTGAGAAATACACTACAATCTACAAAGCCAAGTTATACAAATGGGTGCTTTGCGATGGGTGTTCCATCTCTTTTGTTACTGCCAGAGAATAACTATGGTTCCTTTTGGGATGAAAGGTTCTATATAAAGGGAAGGTGTTATTACAATCATTACTACTATTATTGAAATGCAAAACTTGTGTGTAATAAGCAAGTATATATAAAATTTCACAGTCAGCCTATAAAGGTAACCTATTAATGCAGCTCAAATGTAGCATTTCCCCCTCCAATTGCCACAATAATGGTGAAATGATCCACCCACAAGTGTCTTATAAAAGCTATACACACCTCAAAAGGAGTATAATTCATGCTCAAACTATCACGCAATCAATGATAAAACCCTGAAAAGCACACATTCCTGGAGGGTGAGCAGAGGGCAAAATGATGGGTCCCTGTGACCTGCCTGGAAGATCTAGTGCTTGAGGTTTGAGATTTACAGTGAAATCTATCTTCCCCTGAGAAGGTGTAAAGACAGATTAAAAAGATAGACATGATTTTGATATTCCTAGGCTCGTAATTATTTATGTTTGCACTGATCCTTGTTAGGCTCTGCCAACATTCCTTCTGAACATAAGGACTCAAAGGCTGCAATCAATAAATCTCTTAATCCCATAGAGAAATCATTGAATTTACTCAGGAGAATTGCCTTATGCAGTGATTGACACTGATCCTAAAAAACATTACAGCTGTATCACAGTATGGAATGGCAGGTACTGTAGTTACTACAGTTTCCTGCTGTGGTCATTCTGGCTACACTGCCTGTAACATACCATAGCAATGTAACAGATGACTACTAATATAGGCACAAAGATGGATCCTGTATAGATGGCTCCATATTGTCCAAAATGACAGATGAGCCATCCTCAAACCTTTTACTCCCCCACCTCATCATCACAAAACCCTTCACAAGGACAAAATGCTGCAGCCCAACATGCACCAAGTAGATGCCCTTCTCTAAGAACAACTTGGCTTAACCATAAAGTAAAGCCTGTTGAGCTATCAACTTGATTGACTTGGGTGCAGTCTATACATACGGCAGAATGACGGGGTAAAATGGACAGAAACTATTCAGATGGGAGGTAGGGTGGGAACGCATTTTAAGATTCTTCCTTGCGTTGAAAGCTCACTGCATGTAGAAAACTATGGATTAGGGAAAGTTGTACTTTGGAAATGGAGTTGCTCCAAGATGTTAACAAGGTGTAAACAGCCATAAAAATAACAACAACAGTAAAATAACATGTTATTAAAACAAATACCAAAACCAACTAGGTCTAAACACAGCGTCATGAAACAGGGAGGCACGGAGAGCTAGAGCTAACAATAAATAAACTAAATTAAGCAACAGCAGAACCAAAGCCTCGTGGTATGGTTGTTTCTCTAAAAAAAGGCATAAAATGCCAGCAGAACACAAACAGAGAGGAAGATAACCTAATCTCTTGCAGCAGGGAGTTCCATATGTGGCAGGCTGCCACAGGAAAAGCCCTCTTGAATGTGCCTCAAAAGGCAGTGCTACATGTAGTACATGTCATTTTTTTACTTGCAGGAAGTTTCTGAAATGGTACTACCCAGAATCCCATCACCCCAGTCTACCACCTCATCTCACTGCATGAGTAGCCCCGTCTTTACTTCAGAGCGAGGTGGGGGGGGGGGCAGAATTCCACATATTGATTAGGACTAACAAGCCAAATCTTTGACTGCAGGCCTCTAGTTATTAAAGTACAAAGCTAAGCACTCAGCTGGCCTAGAAGATGACATGATTCCTACGTCAAGCTGTTAATCTATAGAACAAAGGCCGCTATTTACCTTTATTAAAACTTCAAAGTACCCTTCAGCATTCACAGGAGTAATTGGAGTATAGGCTCTCTGAACCTCCAAACCATTCACTAGTCCTCTGAGGAAGGAAAAAAGAGAGAGAGAGAAAGAAAGAAAGATAGAGGAAGGGAACCCTGATCTGAATCCCTTACAATTCCTGTCAGCAAAGTACTGCTCTCTCAGCAAAGGCTGCTGCCTGAAAAGCACTGCAGGTATCCTTCCTCCTTCCCCATGGGCTGTCCTTTGCCAAGCCAGACAATAGATCATTCCCTCCCATTTTGCAGTGAAATCACAGAGATTCAAGGCATTGAAATAACCTCAGATTTCTCTGTCACACACCTCCCTTAACAATCTTTCCCTTTCCTGGGGCCAGATGAGCTACATGGCCAGCCTAGCTATTTTGTGCAATATAGCTATGTTGCTCACAAAGTAAGGGAATTATAGAACTATACTACATTATCCTTAATGAAGTTTTGTGAGGCATCTAGCTGTTACAGTGATGGGGAGGATATATAGTGAACTCTAACAGTTGCCAACAGCAGCTTTATTAATCTGTTTTCAGTGGGAATCAGGCATTTTGGATAGATGCTCAGTGTGATATTATGGTCCTCCAAAAAAGGGGAGGGGGGGAAGTCCAGGAGATTCTTTGGAATCTTGTTTTTATGTTGTAGGTTGGATACGTGATAATCTGAAAAGCCAAATAAACATTTTTTTAAAAAGAAAGATATTATGGTCAGGGTATTGGACCACAGAATCTAGAGACTGCACCATCACTCAGTTATAAGGTTCACTTGGGCAACTTTGATCAGTCACTGTAACTTATTTCACAGAGTTACTGGGAGGGCAAAATGTTCCCACATACCTTAGAGCAGGCATGGCCAAACTCGGCCCTCCAAATGTTTTGGGACTACAACTCCCATCATCCCTAGCTAACAGGACCAGTGGTCAGGGATGATGGGAATCATAGTCCCAAAAACATCTGGGGAGACGAGTTTGGCCATGCCTATCTTAGAGGAAGGGTGGGATACAAAGGTAACTCATAACATAAATAATATGAAAGGTGGCTCTGTACTGCAATGGGCATAACTTCCTCAGGGGGGAAAGTTAATATACTGTCCCTATGTGTTGGTACGTGACGATCATTCCAATACACATTTGCTTTTCACCTTTTCCGTTTCTGCAAATTGGCTTTCTTACCCACACTTAATTTTTCTGCCTCCAATACAACTAAAATGGAAGGAAAAGCAAGTGTAGGGTGGCATATACCATAAAATTAACAAGGTTAATAAGCTCAGTGAGCTCACAAGCTCTTTCAACAGAGCCAATCTGGGAGCACAGAAATTATGATTTACTTGGCATGAAATCTTTGTAGCTCAACAACAACAAAAAGCAAGTTAAATCACATACTGAGGCCTGTTTAACTAGAGACTTGGTACAGTACCTTAGCACAATATGTTGTCCCAAACTCAACCCTAGGCTGCTATTTCCAGGCAATTCAAATTTATACTGGTAGGTGTCCTCTGTCAGCTGATCCACAGAGCTTATGATGAAAGCTGAAAACGTTTCTGGAGTTAGTTCTGAATTACTACACTGCAAAAGCAACAATAAATAATTACAAGGTTAAGCAATGCCACCCTCTTTTCTTTTCTTAAAAAAATGTGAGTGAATTCTGCCATGGTGAAACATGTTACTGCAAAACACACACACACACACACACACCCTGCCACACACACAAATTTTAAAGACTGAATACATCTGGTCTCAATAAAGTGTTAATTCAGTAAGTAATTATTTGTGAAGCCCCATTTTAATCTGCTTGCCTTTTTTACAATTATGACCATAACAATATGCTGATAATGATTTTGGAAGGTGAGAAACTAAAGGTATGTCCACACAGAAATAGTAATAGCACTCCCAAAAGATGATGGAAGGCCATCTAGGAGGTAATTTTCTGCCTATCTCAAGGAACTGGTGGGCATTCCTCCTTAGTTTGCAGTCTCTCTCAAAAGCAATTTCTTATTTTTCTCTAGACCTCCCACTAGGGCTGCCGTCTTTCTTCCTTTGCAAAACTCCAGCGCTTTTAACAGCTCCATGTCTGCAAGAATTACATGAGCGAAGCTTCTCACAGTACAAAGATCCAGTGAAGAGAATAGCTTATTCGGGCCTCCAGGCAATCTTTAGAAGCAAATTTTGCATTACCAATTTGTTCAAGACACGTTTTATCTTTTTCAGGGCACGTGAGCCATTCATTCTGTGGCCCCTGAATTTGATTGAAGTCTCAAGACTTCAGATTTGGAACAAGTAATAATAAAGAAAAGCACCTCTGAGCATGTGCCTCAGCCTTAGCCCTGGCACATCAAAATGGCTTCCAGGCCAATGGAAAGGGCTTCCAAGCAGGCTTGAACCCTAATATCTATCATTTCAAATAAAAAAAGCATTTCTCTTTGTTTCTTCATTTCCTTGTTCTCATTTTCCCAGCATGCATTTCACAACCCTATGCGTTTTTAGGCTGAAGTAGGACCCATTGCATTCAATGGGGCTTAGTCTCAATGGGATCGGCACCTCAGTTCCTACCATCCTTTCTCAGGTAATACATCGTATTTTAAAGAGATTTGTGCTTGCCCTCAGTTGTTGGGTGCTTGAGGTGCGTTAACAGAATTGGAGAAAGCCCAATGGGATAAAACTGAATTATGAGTAAATTGTGATGTTCATCAATATGAGAGATGCTAGAAAGGAATGTATTCTCCTGCATGAATTACTACATATTTTCTTGCATTTAAAATGTAATGATAATTAAGCTTACATATTTTACTGCTTTTTATAGGAGCAAAAATACTTGCAAGATTTATTGGGAAGACAATATGGTAGCAAACTATAATTACAAATATTAAAAAGTGGGAAATTTGATGAGTGTTATAAAACACTTTTCCTAATAATTCTGCATTCAAGAGACTGGCAAGAGAGAAACACGTCAAAGACATAAACTTTTTGAAACATACTCATATTAAACTTCTAATTAGATATAAAAAGGACAAAATGCTGTTTTGGAAAGTAACTGCAAAGTAACCATGTCTTAACCATGTCTCCTCAGAAATAAGGCCTACTTAATTCAGTGGGGCTTACTCCCAGGTGTGTGGGGTTAGGATTGCAGCCTAAACAGATATACCTGAACATACAGTAGATCAATTTGAAATCAATGGGATCTATTTACAAGGGGGGAGGATATTAACATAATTTTAAGATTTCTACTTGCTGTTTCTTCCTTGTCAGGAGGCTTCTGTCTTTTTTTGCCTTGGCCTTTTCCCACTGCTCCAGCTCGTCCTGATACGTGTCATAGATACAAGGTTTGCAGCCACTACCACAGCACTGGGATGGCAATGGCTCTTTGGGCTTGAGAGACAGCCAGTCATCTTCACTATCATCCATTATCTAGAAAATATAACACTCAGTTTCAAACTGCTGGATGGAGATGATCTGTCCCTACCACAACCAACATGTATTTTAGCACATTATAGCTGAATTCCTTGCTTGGAAGCACTTCATTTTTTATTGATAATGTTAATATTACTTGTAAACCTCTTAAGAAATTTTGTTATGACCAAGTAGTAAATAAATCTTGTTAAATATAACACCTATATTTGTTTTTAAACTATTTTTGGAATATTGTTATTTTTAAGTTTTTGTATGTTGCTACAGTATTTATTTTGCTTCAGGATTTTTTAATGGGAAATGATATACACATGTAATCAACTGTAACCTTCTACAGCATCATACTTTGCTTTGGATTGATGGTGCAGGTCCTACCCCTCAGAAACAGGTTAAACAGGTCATTTTTCCTCCTTCCAACTCTCTACAGAAGCAAAGGCATCAAAGAGAATGTAAAATCTGTTGTCCCAACAGGGAAAATGTTGAGGCTGTGGATCCTGTCCCCAGTATGTTTTAGGAGCTAAACCTCTGTAAACCTGATCAGAATTCAGTATGCCATCCTTTCGTATAATGTAGTTGTTTTAGGAAAAACCATCTTGCTGGACTCTTCTGAAGTTACATAATCAGGGGAGGCTAACAGTTTTACATGTACACCTTTACATTAAAAAATCCAATCTGGATGCATTCACAAACTAGCTAAGAGCCATATGGGGGTTGTGCCTACAGATGTCTATGCACCTTGCCTTACATCAAAATGAGTACAGTAATGGCCACCAACTTTACAAACAGGTTTAGACAAACTCATGCAAGATAAGACTATCGATTGCCACTAATCATGATGGCTGTGTTCTACCTCCAGTATCATCGGCTGCATATTTCTAAATAGAACTTGCTGGGAAACATGAGCAAGGAGTATTGTGGCACTCGTGTCCTTTCCAAAGACATTTGGCTGGCCACCGTGAGAACAGGATGCTGACCTTCATTTCATCCAGTTCTTAAGATCAAAATGTACAGGCCAGGAGGTTTCTGGGAGTCGTATTAAGCACCATTAACAATATATGCCAACTTCCCATATTTTCCAGGGACAGTCTTGATAAATTACATCCTTGATCAGTTACACTCCATATTAACATTATCAGCTTTTTAAACAAAAAGGCAGGAAATGGATAGAATCAATTAATATTTTCATTAGCACATATACACAAGGTAAGTCGTTCTTGAGATTTCTAGTCAGAATGTTAATGTGAGGAAGGGACAAGAGCTGTTTGCAAATGATCCCAAGTTCAGCCATTGGTATTTACAGGTAAGCTGAGAAAGTCCCTTGTTTGGAACACTGGAGAGATGCTCAGTGCAAAAAATATTGAGCTAGATGGACCAATGGCTCTGACTTGTAAGGCAGTTTTCTATGTCCCGTTTTTCACTAAGCAATGCTGGGAGGGTTATTATTTGACCAGTCCCATTAATGTTGCAAACATTGATGGCGGTGGCACATCAAGAAAAGGAAGTTGTGTGGTTCTGACTATAGCTTAAATTCGGGTCCATTCCTGTGTTGTGCTGCTGCCTCTGACCATGCTTGGTAGGTCAGAGGCAAAGCTACCTAAAGGTGTGTGGCGTGGGCTGGCCTTGTATAAGGTAATGTGACCAGGAAGGGAGAACCAGGTTCAAATCCCTGCTTATTCACAAAGCTCACTGGGTGATCTTGGCCCCATCACCCTCCCTGCCACCTACCTTACAGGGCTGTTGTGAGGAGACAGTGGCTGCCCTAGAAGAGGGATAGGGTATAAATGAAATAAATAATGAGAAAGATATGATGCCCTGTAGTGTACATGTCTGTAGGCCTGTCATTGCCTCTCAGCCTAATTTACCTTAGAGGTTCTAGTTACAGGTAGGTAGCCGTGTTGGTCTGCCGTAGTCAAAACAAAATAAAAAAAAATCCTTCCAGTAGCACCTTAGAGACCAACTAAGTTTGTTATTGGTATGAGCTTTCGTGTGCATGCACACTTCTGAAGAACTTAGTTGGTCTCTAAGGTGCTACTGGAAGGACTTTTTAAAATTTTGTTACCTAGAGGGCTGTTGTGGGGATTAAATGAGTAGAACTGTGTATGCCGCCTTGAGATACTTGGGGGGGGGGGGGATATAAACGCAATAAATAATGACATGAGGGGCAGAAGAAACTAGTTGAATTATTTGGACTTTGGCTTGTGACCAAAATCATTGGCAGCCCATGAACAAGGAGCCTCTCTCTCTGCAGGCTCAGCGCCCCTCGATCTCCCCCATACGGAAGCTGCTCTACACCAAGCCGGGCCATGGGGGGCCACCAAGCTCAGCCCCTGATGCCACCCTCCAGAGCTTCCAGCAGCGATGCCCTACCTGGAAACGGGAAGGAGTGAAACCAAGACCTTTCGCATGCAAAACGTGAGAACTGCGGCGGGGACAGTCAAAGGTGCTTTAATCGCAGGTGGTAGTGGTGGTGGTTGTAGTTCTTATGGGGGTTAAACGAGGACGCGGGAGAACCATGCACACCGCCCGGAGCTGGGGGGCTCCAAGTGCAACTAGCGCCGTGCAATGGCAATGCCCCTCCGTTTGCGAAAGCGGCGTGTGCCCTGGAGAAAAGGGCAGGCTTAGTCGCCACGTTGCGAGGCGTGACGCTGTTCTTCTGCCCTTGAGGGAACTGGAGGCGCTTACACCGGCTGCGTCATCGGCAGGGAGAGCCACCGCCGGTCCCCTCAACGGCGAACCCCCGACCCGCTTCCTTCCCACGCCGGGCCCAGACGAGCGCCGAGTTTGCGCGGTGGGGAAGCGGCCCGCTGTCCATCACAACATAGCCCCGCCCCTCTACCCGGCATGCGCTTCGGAGGCGGAAAGAAAATGGCTGCCGCCGCCAGCGGGCGGTGAGGTGTCTGTGGGGGGACTCGGCGACGTGGAGTGGAGGCAGCGATGCTGGCCGTACGGCTGCCCGCCCAGCGGGCGCAGTGCTGGGCGCTCTGCGGGCAGCGCCGCGCCAAATTCACCTACGGGCCGAAGCGTCCTCGGGAGCCGCTGCCCCGCACCCCGTGGACGGTGCGCGGGCCGCCGCCGGGCGCGCCGTTGCCTTGGTACTTACGCAAAGTGCCTCCGGTGCGGGAGCAGTTTCCCGAGCTCGACGTGGTGACGTACGAGGGGAAGCTGTACCGCGTGCCTTGGCTGGCCAAGCCCCGTCACCCCAAGTGGGAGCGCGGGTGGCACGACCCCTGGCACGACCGCGGCCCCCGCCTGGAGGAGATGCCCAATTACAAGCAGCGGCCCTGCTACGTCTTCCACCAGCGGACTCGCGTGCTGGAAGGTGAGGGCTGCCTGCGGGCCCCGCGCTGACCGAGGCTGGTGGGCGGTGGGCAAGGAAGGCTCGCCAGCTTCGGGGTGTTTGGTGTCAGGATGGCTTGGGCTCTGAGGGAGTCCTCGAGTGCAGGCGATGCAGGGGGCGGTGAAAGGAAGGGACCGGCCAGAGGTTGGTGCCTGCGAAGTGACAAGCTGAGCTTGGGTTATGCAGATCAGGCATTCGAGGAGCACTCAATTAATGGCATGGACACCCAGTCCTGCAGCCTAGAAAAGGCTCTCCGAGTAGACAGTCTCAGTTTAAAAAAAGGCATACAGCAACAGCACGTGAGGGGAAAGGGAGCTTATGTACAAGTTTTTAAAGGGGCTGTTCTTAATGGCACAGTTCTATAGCTCTGCCTTTATGGAGATTTTGGCTTCCTAGGTGACAAGCTGTCTCCTCGCTGATGTGGCACTGCTGGCTGTCTTGTTCTTGCTAAAGAGCAGGCCTTTCCCAGAAGCACTCCACATCGGAGCAGAGCAGGTGACAGTGGCCAGCCTAGGAGGCTAGCACAGTCACATGGTTCTTCTCTCAGGCAGCTGCCCCAATGTAAAATTATTTAATAAATTTGTTACTTGCTTTATCTTGTCCAGCATCATAATCGTTATTTGCAAAGAAAAGCCCAGTATTTGGAAAGCATAAATACTGTTAAAGGTGGTAGTTATAAGAAGGCAGGAACTGCAAAGTAATGGACACAAACTTGTTGGGCCACATTGTGCCAACTTATCTATACTTGTCCAGGTTTTGTTAAGTAATTAACTGCAATGCATGCAGCATTTATAAGGTGGTCTTGGTTTTCTGCTCCATTTTGTCTCTAGAATAGCTCTGCTCCAAATCTTAAAAAGGATGGTGGAAAAGTCCTTGTTCTTGTGTAAGAGTGATTGAAGTGCAAGGTGCAGTACTAAAGATGCTCACTGGTAATATATTATTTTACTTGAAGGTGTAAAGCAAGCATTGTGGCTAACCAAGACAAAGCTGACACAAGGTTTACCTCCGCGAATACTTAGCATAATCAATGACCCAGCTAATCAATGTGAAAACCAGGATGAGAGAGTCCAGAATGCCATTTATCATGCACGCCTCTGGGGTAGCAGTGAGGAGGATGTACCTAGAGAAACCTATTGGTAAGTCTTTGGCTCAAGTTTCTTTTTTTGTTGTTCCATTGTTTGGGACCATTTCTGAAATTGTCATAACAGCTTATATATTTTATTCTTTTAATAAGGCAGTTAGCAAACAGTGTGGTGACAAATACAGCAGAACTAATAGCCTGGATCAGTTATGCCTCCTTGCAGAGCAGTGATTCATGCAGAGATACAGGCAGTTAGTTTTCCATTCACCCTAAAAAGTCAACTTTTGGGGCTGTAAGAATCAAATGTGCTGTCCAGTTTTAATTCAGAAAAAGCATGCTTTCACTATCAAGTGTTTGGGGAACTGTCATGAGATGTTCCATGTAGACTGATTCTGTACTCTTGGCCTTTGTATGTGTTTAAATTAAAAATTAGGAAGTTTACTTTTTTATTACTGCACCTCAGATGTGTGTGAGGTGTTCTACAGAGTACAGAAGGACAGGTTTCTGCCCTATTTAGCTTACAGTCAAAAATCTGACGTGGGGAAGCAACAGAGGAAGGGGAGACAGGAATGGATGATGATTTTGGTTGCATGCAGTTGGGTTTGTTACAGTTAAGCATTGAGGGGGTTGTGCCAAAGGTTTCATAGAAAATCTGTGTATTAAGGAGGGATTTGAAGAATAATTACCTCTGCACCTTTGTTCTGAATGAGAACAGCTTATGGATAAGGTTGTGTATGTTCTTTGATTCTGTATAAGTGCAGAATTCACTTTAGAATCTTAACATGTATTTAAAATGAGTTTCTAGTGACTGGCTAAAAAAGATTGAGGAATGACTGCTAAAACATTCAGAACCTATAGGGCAGTAGTGTAGGTTATTAACCATACTTAAGGACATAAGAAGATCACACCCAAAATCCAACGTCCTGCTATTTACTCTGGCCAATCAGATGCCTCTGGGAAGCTCACAAACTCAGCATAAAGGGAATGCCACTCCCCCAGCAACTAGCTTTGGAGGTACATTGGCTATGAATCAGGAGGTTTTCTTAAGCCAGTGGTTGGCTTAAGACTGAGTTTAGCCTCTCCATTTGCCCTGCAAGACTTTTAGCCAAGCTATGTCTACTTGTCCTATTGGTCAGTAAAGATGGGACTGTGCCAAAAAGGCTCTACTGATTTTCATCATTGGCAGCTCCTGCAAAGCCTGCGTGGCTCTTTTCAAGTTTCAACAAGCAGCTGATCTTAGGTGCTTGCAGAGACCCCTTTAAAGACCACTGGTTCTGTGCAAGCACATCTGATCACCAGTGCATGCAGAGAGCATGGTGGATCATTGGGGCTTCAAAGTGCTGCCACTGCTCCTGCCTGTCAAATTTGGTGATTGGAGGAGTGGGGGAGATAGGGATCTAGCCTGCTTGCCTTGCCTTGCCAATAGCTGCTGATAGACCTAACCTAGCCTTCATTAATTTGGCTAGTGGTCTTCATGGCAATGGATTCCATAAATTGATTACACCTTGTAAGAAGAAATTACTGTTTTGAACCTACTGCTGATAAATATCTAATATCTAATAATAAAAATTAACTCTCTCCACCTGCGTTCGCACCTCCAGTCATCGCCCATGACTAGAAGTAGAATAAATTATGCAAAAGGCGACTTGCCATAGAATTTGGGTTACCTTTTGCACAGAACTATTTTAATGTAGCTCTGCTTATGCCTTTGCACAATATTGTTTCCAGATGATTGCCGGTAACACTGATTGGCTTAATTATTGATTCCTGGCATTCTTAATAATGAATACCTGGTGTACTATCCTATGTATAATTAACTGTAACTATAATTTGAAGTTGTGTTAAGGCATTTGGCTGAACACATGAATGGTCTTCCGTGTATTTGCGTGCATAGCACTCCCTCTAGTCCCTGACCATTAACGTGTTCAAGTACAGGGAATTTCCACTCACATGCAAGTGAGGGTGAGTAGGAGCCTGCTGCAGACCTTCCAGCTCAACGTTGGTGGTTGGGAACAGTGTTAGAAACTCAGATACATAAGCTAGACACCAAATGACTCCTTAAACCAGCGTTCCGTTTGCCAAAATGGAATGTCTAGTTGCCATTTGTATTTTTCAATACAACTTTTTGGTTTCTGAAATTCATTCTGATTGTGCAGATAAAATATAATGGGTAGAATTCTACAGGATATGTTGCTAGTGTGTGGAAACAGTCCAGATCCGAGGATCCCCAGGCATCCACCGCTTGATGAGGGCGATGTCTGGGCACCAGGATGGTACCTGACATCTTCACTTAGTCACAAGTGGCCAATAGTCAGGTGCAAAATACACATAGCGAATTCTGAACACTGGTTGGAAACATAGTGTGAAGTGTAACACACATTTGAGCCTGAACATGCATGCTTTTAGCCAATTGCAAATGTTATAATACTTACAAATTAATGTCCAGTTATTTTTTTTTTGTTCTGAAGCCCTGTACTTTTAGAAGACTTGCTTCACTTATGCAGGACGATGACAGCCAAATTCCCCTTATTGGGTAAAAGAATGTTTGCTCAAGACTACAGAGTGGCAGCTGCATGGGAACGAGGTATGTCTCTTTATCCAAGTAGAATTGTCTAAAAGAACACCTCTCCCTGTACTGTCCACCATATTGCCTTCTCAGCTGGAGAAGCCCTGTGGAGGGTGGTGGGACAGGGCAGTGGTGGCTCCTCCTTGGGGAAATATGGTCAGCCCTCACCATTAAGAAATAAAGGCATATGATCTGTTTGCTCTGAAGCTTATGGAATTTTATTGGTGATTTTTATTTATTTATTATTTGGATTCTGTTTGTAGTTTTTATATATCCATCTTTTTTTGTAAGCCATCTTGGGATCCAGATTGGAGGAAATGTGTGGGATTCTAACAAACAAGTCAAAATAAGTATTTTGTTTATAAGGAAGGTTCTGTAGAAAGATTATAAGGTCCACAGCTTAGCATCAGAAAGAGTGCCCTTGAGGTAAAATCACAAGAGCCTTTTTCTGTATGTTAACAAAAAGGGAATAAGTAGAAGGATAGAGAAAATCCCATAGAGTTAATTCCCATCATCCCCCACCATTGGCCAGTCTGGTTGGGAACTGATGGGAGTCCTGACAACATCTGGCAGGTCACAAGTTTCCTACCCCTACTATAGAGCCAGTGTTGTACAAGTAACATTATTTGTTAGAGCTGTGCTGCTGTAACAAAACGGCTTTTATAGCTCTCCTGAAATTAGAGGGGACTGTTCTTTACTGTAAACTTGAAAAATGTGCACATTTGATATAAATGCTGAATCTTTAACAGGACATTTCTGTAAAATACGTATTGGTAGTTTATGTTCTCAAAGTATTTGGGACTTGTGTTCCTGAAAATAATAGAGCTTGATAGAAAAATATGATCTTAATTTTGGCCATGAACCAATTGATTTCCTTAGCTTGATCTGCTGACCATCTACCCAGTCCCTGTAGTAACTGATTCCACTTGCTCTCAGTCTTGGAGGGCAGAAACCCTTTATAGAAAATATACCATGTTTCATTGACATCCACGCTAGCCTAGGTTCCCTTCCTAGCCAAGGGGGTGCCATTACATTTCCTGGACCTGATGGTTCTAAGAATACAACAGTAAGCTCCCCTAAATAAGTATATGGGAAGTATCCACAATCACTCAATGATGACTTGTAGATTTCGCTATGCATATTCATGGGAAGTGGTGAAGGTCTTCTTTTGCTCAACATGGGAGGAAGCATGAATAGGAGAGTGCTAGTACCTGCTGTCCAAACAGAAAAGGCGATTGCCCCCTGTGCTAGTGGATTACAAGAGCATTTTCGGAATGGTGTTTATATGGGTCAGCTGATAGCTTCAGCATAGTTCTAGTGAGGAAGGATCTATTTACAGTCCACTGTTTCCTTTACAGAATCTGTTCTACTTCAGGTTCGTGGTCCCCACGGGAAGATTTTGAATGCAACGAACCTTCTACGGCCTATAGCCTCCAAAGATGAGATATTAGCCACTGAAAACCACACTTTAGAAACCTTCTACCCTGTTTTGCCTACAATTGACCTTCAAGAAGTTCGTGCATATGACATAAAAAATGATACAGGTGAATTTCCTAGAGCTTGGAGGATTAAGAAAAAAAATCATTTTCACAGAAGTTAATTTGTTATGGATGAGATTGTATCAGATGGCATATGTGAGAATAGGGGGTTGAAGTCAATACACTAACATGTCAGGTTTCTTAATTGCACTTTAGAAATTGTCTTCTTCTTGAGCAATGAGTTGTGAAATAGTTCTAACTATCACCTGATTTGTGCTTTAGGTTTCCAAGAAGGGTACCCATATCCTTATCCTCACACTCTGTACATTGCTGAGTATGACAGCATACGTAAAATGAGGCCACCACAGCTTCAGGCAAAAATGATAATGTTTGCTTTTGGGAATGCTCTGGCCAAAGCAAAGGAGCTATATGGGGTGAGTATTTTTGTAGAAAAACTATGGCATATGCTGTCCAAATTAGGAGATGGCAGTTAGTTGCTTCTATTTGTCCAATCGTTCCATTAATGGTCACCACGCTAGCTGCTGTTCCTAACTTAGAGGCAAAAGTTTTCTGAAGCTCCTCTTTCTGTGCTTTGCTCTCCAACCTTCCATGGGCACATCCACATGGAAGCTTGGTGTATTTCTGAGTTGGTGTTTTGGCAGTGCTAGGACACTGTGGTATTGTGATCCATAAGTTGCATTAAAAAACCCCCTAAAAAGCTGGCACTTTCCATTTCTGCTGTGCACAGGGAGTGTGGGATTGTTGGGGACTGACTATGATGTAGGAAAACAAATTCTTGTTGCTAAATTGTATGGTCCTTGTCATCCAGTAGTCTAGCTGAAAAGCCTTGGTTGAATTCTAGGTCAGTTGTGGGCGTCATGGTACTCTATTCAACATGAGTTTCTCATATAAAATACTGAATAAATAATAGTCTGGTAAATGTCTGGTACCTGAACAGAAGAGGAAAAAAGCCCAAGGGGATTGAAGCAGCTTTTGTAGCTGATAGTTGGAGTTTGAACTTATGGGCAAGGAGAGCTGTCACAGATTGTCCTCAAGTCCTGCAGCTTTTGTTGAGGTTTGGCTTGGCCTCTGGCAAACCCTCCAAGTAGGTGCCACTTCTTTCCCCAAACTAAAATCAGACATAATTGTAGTTCTTTGCCCTGCCAGCCTGTCTTATCAACTCAAAATATTTTCCTGGCCAGATGCTTGCGCTGCTGTCTAGCATCTTTCTACCATCCATTGTGACCCTTTCCTGTGCTACCTTCTATCCCCAGTTATCCACATGTGGACAGACAATTTTACATGTTTTCAAGTACATTCGGGTGGCAAAGCTTAAGAGTAAATCAGGGATGGGGAATCTGTGGCCCTTCAAGGGTGGTTGGACTGCACTAATAAGGATGATGGGAATTGCAGTGCAACTGCACCTGGAGGGCCACAAGTTAACCACCTCTGATACAGCCACACTGTGTGCCTTTTTATCTTTATTTCATTAAGAATTGAACCCATTCACGGTTTCATCCAGTTATAAAATAGGCAGTATTCTTCTTTTGAATACTGTACAGCATTTCTCTTGACCAACGGAGCTTATCCTATGGCTTCTAATTTCACACTTCCCTCTCATGCCGATTTCTAGGATGAGCCCAGGGTCCTGGAGAACCCCATTGTTGTGCAGACTGTGGCTACAGATGGCCAACGCTTCCATTTCCTGGTGTTCCAGTTGAATACAACAGATCTAGACTCTAGCAATGGTGTTAAAAACCTGGCCTGGATGGATGCAGATCATCTTCTGTATGAGGATTTCAGGAGTCGTCCAGTAATCAAGAAGAAAGTTGTCCGGGTATGTTGATGAAGGTAGAATGACTTGCTGCCACAGGAGCTCCATCTAGCTTTATAGTTTAGACAGAAAAACTTGGAGACCAAAATAACCTGAACCGTTAGAGGCTACATATTAATTCTCTGAAACTAGAATGGGGGGCATCCTGAACATCAGTAAGTTAGACTCTCAGTAGCACTGAGGTGCTTCATGCCCAGCACCCATGTGATTACTTGGAGTGCATTACAAGCAGAAATGACCAGTGTGTATCATTGTAAAAGTACACGTAACTTCGTAACAGGCATGCACAGATACCTTAACGATAATGCCATACTCAAGGGCATGTTGGCTGATTAGAGCCTGGTTCTGACAACATCTCTTCAGGATATCCAAAAGTAAAACAAAACAAAACACAAAACCTTAAGTTGTTTGAATCCTTTTTATATCCTCTTCAAGAAATTGCTTCCTTTCCTTTGTTCCAGGGAAGGGACAGGATGAGAATAAACTTAAGATGGTATTTGAGCACAGTGAAATGTATTGCTGTATTAATGTGTATGACAGACATTGAAAATCCAAAATTTCCCCCCTACAGATTCCAGCTGGAATACATGGCTATCAACCAGACACATTCAAGAAGTTCCTGGCATTGTACTTGCATGGTGTCGTGTGAGCAGAGCTCTGCCTTTGTTTCCTCCTGTAATGCATATGCTTACTGTGCAGTTAAGGGTTAGAGACTATTTAATTTTTTTTTTTTAAAAAAATAAAGTTTCTTTATATATAAAAGTCACATGTAAATAATATTGTTTCAATCTGCTGTCAGAACATTTAACACCTTAATATTGGCGTTCATTTTGAATAATTAAGTGCCCGTGTTCTACTTTTACAAGAAAGAATGGAAAGCAAAATCTAGTTCTGCACTTAAGGCTAACAATACTTGGGCCATAATCCTGTCTTTCATCCTCATAGCAGCTGATCCCCACCCCACCCCCACCAAAAACACCCCAACTTAGGTTGAGTGACAATATTAATACAAGTTCTGGGGTGGCAGCAATCAAGTAATTCATTTTTATGAAACATCTTCAGTTGCATTTGTTCAGTCATTAGGCAGTAGGTGACATTCTAGGGCTTCAAACAGCCAAGCTGAAAGTTGTTATTCCAAACAAGTACAGTATATAGTGTCTTAGTTGCAGAGGAAGAATTCTAAACAATGAGAGAACTAGTTGGGATTTAAGAAGATCAAATCTCTCAAATGTTTTGAAGGTTCATTTAGACCATAATGATACACACACCAAGGATGTATACCAGTAGTAGTATGATGTATATTATGATGTCTATAAAGAGGTCTGTGTCGTTGATACATTCAGGAAGTTGTTTTTTTAAAAAAGCAAGCTTCCTTTAGAAAAAGAATCTTAAGTTTCTCAAATCTAACTTGACAATAAATTAAGTGAGACAAAGTTTTTTTAAAAAATCTCTAAAATTCATCAGAAGCAGGAAACTGAACAAAGCTATTTGGGTTGCTAGAAAACAAATGGGTGAAGAGTGATTAAAGCAGCAAAATTGAATAAATTCACTGCATATAGTCAACAGTGGAAGACGTAGGACAGAGACTTGTGCCTGAACTTCCAGGGAGGGAGTGTAAAGAACTCAGAGTGGCCAAGAAATGAAGTGCTTGGGAAAGGGTAGTTGTTGTGCAGTGTACTTCCCACCTTCCCTAACCATTAGTCACTCTGGCTAGGGCTGATAGAAATAGTAGTCTGCAACATCTGGAGAGCGCCATGTTGACTCTCAATGTTCTTCTAAAGTTAGATGGCATTAGCTATTTGCTACTATAGTCTAATGTAGCACTTCTAAAAAGGGAGCAGGATCATGCAAATTGGAAGTTAGTTAGCTTATCATCTGGGCCAGGTCAACTGGTAGAGAGCATTATTAAAAGATCATTTAAGAATCAACATGGTTTCTGCCACGGATAGTTCTTCAGTAGATTCCTGAGCAAACTTCACCGCTATGGGATAAAATGACAAGTCCTCATGGATGGGTAACTGGTTGGTAACAACAACATTATTTATACCCCTCCCATCGGGCTGGGTTTCCCCAGGACACTGAGAGCGAGAATAAGTGAATGGTCCTCTTGTTGGAGGGAAGAAAGAAGTAGAGCTCTCCATATCTGCATTGATATGCACTTACCAGCTGAATTATATTTTTGAGCTTAACAAAGTACAACCACAGTGCTGCTAAAGATGAAACATGTTCCCAACAAATGATTGGATCTAGCATTTGGGGTCTTTTCATGAAAAAAAATATGTAAGATTTGTGCTTGGTGGGGAGAAAGTGGATAGTTTCCTGCTTATCGGGATTCAGCAAAGAGACCCATTAGCAGTTGGTCCAGGACAGACAAAAGAAAATTCTTCTCATGAAGAAAAACTTTTGGAATTCGTTGACAAGATGCAACAAGCGCTAACTTAGATGGCTTTAAAAGATTGTAGAACAACTCTGTGAACAATTACTAGTGGTGATGATGATGGTGGCTATAGGCAATCTCTAGGTCAGAGCTTTCCAAACTTTTATTCTTGGTGACAAACATTTTAGACATGCATCATTTTGCAACTATGTTAATTCAGCTTTGCTGGCAAACTAGAGGTTAAACTAACCCCTTTCCAGCCCCTTGGGGAACGCAGGGAGCATTCACACGACACACCTTACACATTGCAGCTGACACACTAACGTGTTGTGAGACAAGAGTTTGAAAAGCTCTGCTCTAGGTTCAAATGCCTCCAAGGACCAGTTGCTAGTGAGTAACAGCAGTAGAGAGGACTGCTTTCATATGCTTAAGGTCTAGCCAGAGGCTTTTGGTTGGTCACTGGGAAAGAGGGGACCAGTCAGCTCCTGAGAAGTTCTTAGGGGGGTAAGAGGAAACAACAGGATGTAGAGGCTTGCCATGTTACTGTGCTGCATCTGCTGGCACATTCCCCATCTTTTCTGTAGAAGAATGTAAATCTTTTGAAAAGATAATGGCATGCACCCAAAAGGGACAGAGCTCCCTAAGCAAGAGAGGTTGCACCACCCTACTGCATAGCTGCAGTTTGCTTCTGATCAAGCAAGAAGCAGCAAAACTTTGACAAAGCAATTCTGCTTACAGGAAAGCTAGTTGTAGAAAAAAAATATTTCCAACTGAAACATTGTGAGCTTCTTAATTAATTGTGCTTGTCCAAGAAACAGAAAATTCTTTTCGGCTTGGTTGAATTTTATTATTTGCATAGAACTGAGGAGAAAATCTATTTTACAACCTCATCTTTATGTAGCTAATAATATACTAGCTGCAGGAGGCTTTCCAACATGTTACTGTCAGGTCTTGCTAGGGATGTCAACAGCAATTGCCTGTGTGATGCTGGATACATCATCTTAACACGCCACAGGCCCTCAAAACTGGCATCTCTTTGCCACTTCAGGACTGGATGGATTTTGACAGATGTAGAACTGACTTGTGATGCAGGGGAGCTATCCGATACCAGAGATTTCCAGCTAGCACGATGGTAGCACTCGGCAGCTCCTCAGCCACAGCGAGCAAGCCATCAGACAATGGCTACACAAGGCCTAGTGCTATACAGGGAGACCTGGCTGAGCGGTTTGTGTCTCTTAGATATGAAAAGAAAACGCATCAACAAAACCACCAGGAACAATCTGTATTCTCAACACGCCTTTCCACCCTCTTGTTTCCCTCTGTTATGAGCACAGACAAATGCTCTCTCCTCCTACAGTTTCTATACTACGGTGACAATTCTAAGGCTAGGCCCCAGGGACCTGCCAGAGTGTTTGTGATAGGCTTTTGAAGTTGCTCCCACTCGTTGATCTCTTTGTCTGAACTGTTTCAACAGGTATGCATGGCTCAGATAAAACACAGTGCATGATGAAGCCTGTATGCTGTTCAAGGGGAGAATTGTTTCTTAAAACAGCATGTTCCCTTGATGTGAAGCTAGTATGAAATCAAACTCTGCAGGCTGTGCTAATAGCTCTACCAGGGGTTTGCATGTGCCCACAAACAACTCAATCTTAGACTTCAGTTGCACACATTCTTCCTGTACTCCCTAACAGGGAAAAAGGAAAATGGGAAATGAACGCGTTGCACAATTGGCGTTTCGTTTTTATCTCATCTAAGGCCAGCTTGGGACAGGCTCTTGCCACCTACCATTTGTAGTCCAGCGCTAGACTGAGGACAATGATCCCCCTGGGTGTTCTGAAATAGAATTAGCATAACCAAATAATAGACATTCATCACCACCACCCACACATCAGAATAGCTACCAGTGTTATGACCAAGTAATATTTGTTATTCCGTATGCTCTAGAACCATAAACCAGCAGGTTTTTATACTATAAACTTCTAATGCTTTAGCTAAAGTACTCTAAAACCCAGCAAACACCTTCACTGCAAAAACGGATCTAAACAAAATTCCCAGTTTCACAGCAAAACATTACATTAAAAAATTCTGCAATTTATATCGTAGGAAGGAATGTAAAGTCAGATTTCTGATGACGCTTTTTTTTTAAAAAAAAGGTTTGAAGTGTATAGCTTTTACTACGGTGGGGTAGAGGTGGGGAATTGGGATAACTTTAAATCCATTCTCTTTGTTTGTTAATGACTTAAACAACCTCCTCCCAAACTATTACAGAAGGAAGCAAGGAGAGCAACAGCTACAAGAGCGCTGGCAAGATGCAGGATTGGCCATAGGGACCCTGCTGAACAGCTGGCCGGTGGCAATTCCAACAGCTGCACGCTGGCTGGTACAAAGGAGATGCTGCGTACAAATGAAAGTGCAAGAGAGCAGCAGAACCAATGAGTGGCTCCCCTAGGGCCACTGAACCGGTGGTCCTGGATTAAGAGATTAAGAGAAAGGAATCGGAGAGCTGCCTTGGGGGTTCACTGAAAACACCTGCAAGTGCATTTAGCCTTCGCAAGTAGTCCAAGGGTTGAGGCAGGGCTTAGGGCCTGTCAGCAGCTTGAAGAATAAAAAGCAGCTGTGGGGAGCAGCACATCACATCTCTTGGGCCGTTTCTATAGTCTCTGCGGGTGCCCAGTCTTAAGCAAACCATTGCTTAAGGCTGGACAAACAGTGTCAAAGTGCAAGTCAGCAAAGCATGTGATCCTATGGTTAATAATCCTAATGAATATTAAGTTGTAACTCCCCACAATGCTTCCACCGTAGGGGAGAAGAACATTTGGGGCTACCCAGCCAGATGGTATAAATAATAAATTATTATAATATTACTACTACTACTACAAAAGCCAGAAGACCCAACCATTTAAAGTCATCTGGCTTTCTTAACTGGGGACTTTGAAGAAACAGCTGGATTAATACATTTCATTTCATTTCATTTCTGCTGTGGGGGGACGACATATCTTCAGTAATGAGATAATTGGAAGCCTGTCTTCTGTAACAGATCAACAGATAGTTGATGGATTGCCCTGCTCATAAAAATATACCACTTCCAGTTACCAGAACAAATACGAAGCCCAAATCCTGCTATTTAATCTTAAATTTAGACAAGCTGCTATTACGTTATTTGGAGGAAGACAGGAGTATAACAAGCAAATGGTTAATACCTGTAGCCGTCAGTGGAATTTGCTGTGATGGATGTGTGTGTGTCTATATAAAACCATGGCCTACCATGTTTAAATGGATCCTAGTTCTATGGCTTCCACAAAGTGCTAAATAGGCAAACATGCCCAGGGATAGCCTTAGGCAAGCTGATGGTTTGGTGGAGGCCAAATCTAGAGAGAAATAGGGAGAAAGGCATTAGCTACCAAATCTAGGGTCTCAGGCAATTCTCCCTTTACTCCCATAGCCTTTACCTGGGAGGTGAAGACAGAACATACCTGCCCCTCAAGATTCTGCTGGGCTCTAATCAGCCATGCAATGGGCTTTTGGTTTGACCAATGCCAGCATCAATAGTAAGGGGCAGCTGAGACAGGCATTGGGCTGGAGCAGGAGAAGAAGTCTCCCTTCTGTGAGGAGAAAGGGCCAGAAGAGGTTCTTAAAAGAAATAAGAAAGTGGAACAAAAGATTAATATTTAATCAAAATAAACTGAAGATATGTTATTGGAAAAAATGTTATAGGTAGAAATTAGTGAATGTCTAATTAACAGGGAGGAGGGATGAAAAAAACCCTGGCAGCTGAGGGGGATGGATAAGGTACAAAGCCGAGCATGAAGGGAAGGTGGGGGGTATGGTATGAGAGATGGGTAAAAATTCATTGAAATGCATGTGGAGATGAGATGGACACATGCCTTTTAGAACCTTTGGATCAGCAGAGTCTGACTAAAATGGAGAGGCTGTTAATAGCTCCAGAGCAAGACAGAGCTATGGAACTCCTTGCCACAAGGAAAACAGTGGTAAAGAATGCAGTGGCAAAGTATCCGATGCTAGATTAGCTCTTAGCTGAAAATGATGTCAGTAATTGCTGGCTGATTATATAAAAAGCCACCTGTCTCCATTTCATGACTGGCACTGCCCTTGCACTACCATTTTGAGAGTGGGGGGCAGTGGTCATTTTCAAACACCTCAAGTGGGCTGTGGGGGAAGGAAGTTTGAGAACCCCTGGATTATGCCACAGATGTACAAGGTGGCTTCATGCATGTGGCATGCCTAGATAACACACGTCAGTGATTATCAAGTTTTATCACTACAAAGCATAGGATGCAGAAGTGGGCATTGTAATTAGCACTCAGAAAATGTCAGTCTTTTGGTACTTTTCGCTCATGTAGTTAAAAAGATAGGCTTGATAGTCCTCAGGCAATGCCTGTTTAAATCTTGCAAGCAGAGAAGCACAGCAGGCTGCCATCACAATGTAGTATTCACTTGCGCAGTAGAACTTCCCCCATCCCTTTCTCCACATGCCTCAGAACAGATATAGGGAGGATGTGGGGAGAGGGGAGGGGGACTTCTGTTGCACAAGCAAGCAAGGTAGTCAGATACTGCCCAGAGCTTGAAATGCTTTGTCCCTCTCTGATCCCTAATAGGATCAGAATAAATTATGTATGAATAAATTTTGCGAAACACAGCTTAGTGCAATATTTTGGTACATTTTAAAAGAAGGCCCTCCATACAGCTTGTGAGCAAAATACTTGAAATGCTGACCCCAAGAGAGGCTGTAACTCTACTGCACGAGTATTCATCAACTGCCTTGCTCCCTGTCCCTGGGATGAATCAGGATTTAAGTGTTGCTGAGTCCAAGTGCCGTGTTGTTTAGATGTGAAAAGGTAATACATGGAGGGCTGGATTCAGCGGGTCTCGCTAGCGGAAGCCCATGCAAGGTCTACTGCTAGTACAACGGGGCTGCTCCCCCATGTTGTTGTTTAGTCATTTAGTCGTGCCTACTCTTCGTGACCCCATGGACCAGAGCACGCCGGGACCATATGCCCCCCCAAATTCCCTGGAGGTTTTTTCTGCGAGAATCACCAGAACAGCATGCAGGAGATTGTTCTACCAGGCAAGCAAAAATGCTTTGAGCTGAGCTGACAAGAGCAATTAGCACCATTTTGAATTCCTCCCAGTATTGCTCTCTGTGTAAAAAAAATACTTGGGAGAAGTCAGACCATTCTGGGAGTCCTTATGCTAGAGAACCAGGAGGGAGGAAGCAGTGTTGCAGGCCTGCACTTAAGCTGGAAAAACCAGACAAATATAGGATGGGGGACACCTCGCTTACTAGCAGTACATGTGAAAAGGATCTAGGGGTCTTGGTAGACCACAAGCTTAACGTGAGTCAACAGTGTGATGCAGCAGCAAAAAAAAGCTAATGCTATTCTAGGCTGCATCAACAGAAGTATAGTGTCCACATCTGGGGAAGTAATAGCCCCACTCTATTCTGCCTTGGTCAGACCCCACCTGGAACACTGTGTCCAATTCTGGGCACCACAATTTAAGAAGTTATGTTGACAAGCTGGAACATGTGCAGAGGAGGGCAACCAAGATGATCAAGGGTCTGGAAACCAAGCCTTACGAGGAGCGCTTGAAGGAGCTAGGTATGTTTATTCTGGGAAAGAGGAGACAGAGAGGAGATATGAAAGCCATCTTCAAATATTTTAAGGGCTGTCACATGGAAGGGGGAGCAAGCTTGTTTTCTCCTGCTCTAGAGGTTAGGACTCAAACCAATGGCTTCAAGTTATAAGCAGGGAGATCCCGACTAAACATCCGGGAAAACTTTCTGATGTAAGAGCTGTTGCAGTGGAAAAGACTCGCACGAGAGGTGGTGGACTGTCCTTCCTTGCAGGTTTTTAAGCAGAGGTTGGATGGCCACCTGCCATGGATGCTTTAGCTGAGATTCCTGCATTGTAGGGAGGTGGACTAGATGGCCCTTGGGGTCCCATCCAACCTTTAAGATTCTATGACTAGCAGCTGCTGCTGAAAATGAATTCTAGTGCTGCAAGACATTGCCCAGGTTTTTGTTACATGCACTGGGCAGTTTTCCACACTGCCGGTTGCGTGACTGAGCTCCGAACTGCAAGTGGAAAGACCAACACTGCTTTCAAAACAAGATTACAAAAGTGCACGGAGTTTTGTACAACCACACCACTACGTTGCTTGAACGGTGGGTGCTGTGTTTACTTATCCAACTAATCCTGATGTGCAGCATCCATAGTCAGCGTTCTCAGATGGCCAGCAGCTGTTGGATGTGCTCATACTATAACGGCACAAGGACTTCCTTCTCACACGATGAGACGAGCTGCAAAGACCACTGCTGCAAAAATTACTCTTCATCTCCGTAATGTTTCTCCACACCAGAGAGAAGCAAGCTGGGAATTAACTGCTGTGGGAGCAACCCACTATAGAGGTGGATCTGCTCCTCAGCATCAGCTTGTAGGCACAGCAGCCTCTGGCCTTCCTTCACATCCTTTTGAGTGGTTATGCCTGGCTTGAAGGTGTCCTTGAACTCTGATCTCCTGCTCACTTTGATGGACGACAGAGAATGGTGTGTGAGCATGTGTAGAAACTAGCCCAGTACAAAAAGGTTCACACCCATTGCTCCACCTACTTTTTCCTCTGGCTCCACCCACCATTACCATGTGGCCCTTTGGAAGGCGACCCAGAAGAGGATGCAGCCCTTGGGGGTCCCCCCACCCCCACCCCTGTGGCACCACATACGGCTAGAGGGACCTCTTCGCCATCTTCCCTGCAAAGGCCTGGGAGCGACTAAACAGCCAGTCACCTATGCAAAAAATAGCTTCAACTGACCAGGTAGTGGAGCTCTTGTGAACTGGAAGAATTTTTTCTTCTGTCAGCTTTTCAATGTACAGCGGTACCTCGGGTTAAGTACTTAATTCGTTCCTGAGGTCCATTCTTAACCTGAAACTGTTCTTAACCTGAAGCACCACTTTAGCTAATGGGGCCTCCTGCTGCCGCCGCGCCGCCAGAGTACGATTTCTGTTCTCATCCTGAAGCAAAGTTCTTAACCTGAAGCACTATTTCTGGGTTAGCGGAGTCTGTAACCTGAAGCGTATGTAACCCAAGGTACCACTGTACTACAAAATAACTACCAACATAAATAGGTATGGCTAGGCAGACCTGGCACCTTCCCTGCATATATTTGCAACTTGTATAGCTGAAACAATATCCCGCACAGAGATTCTTGGGCCAGGATGTGCAGAACTATACCACAGGCAATCCCAAAGAGCTGGTATATTTTCCTTCGTTTCAAAAGCAGCTTAATGAAACTCTCTTTCAGGAATGGCTTGCCATTTAGAAAGGAGCTGTGTCGTTGGAGAAGTCCAAAGCTCCCAGAGGTGAGCAAAAGTAGGTCACAACACCCTTAGATAGCAACTTCTTCCACAAGTATGACGATGCCACCCTGAAGGCAGTAATCCAGGCTTCCTCCACTGACAATCACACGGGTACAGCCATACCTCACAGATCACAACAGCGCAAGCCTTTTCGGGCGAACGGTGTCAAACTCAACACCACTGCAGGTTCATTTTTTGATTCTTGTGAGCAGCTAGCAGGAAGGACCACTGAGGACGTCTGCTGTTTTAAAAACACATGGTAGTTTTTCTGGAGGTCTGCTTATAACCCTTATTTCTAGGAGCTTTAGAACTGCTGCCACCATCTTGAATGGCCTTTTTTTCTGCCTAAAGCAAAGGACAAGATGGCACACATAAACAAGCACTCTACTCCACGCTCACAAGCAGCTCATTATCTCGCTATCTCAACACTGCCAATGGGACAGTGTCCTTCTTTCAAGGGCAGGAGTTTGGGTTACTTCCAACAGAAGGAAACAGCTTAGAGAGCTGCTGCCCCCAAAGATCTGCCACCTGAGGCAGCTGTCTCACTCTGTCTAATAGTAGGGCTGGATTTGCTGTTCCTCCATTGTCTGATATACTGTTCTCAAGCTACTTTTCCTATGCATTTTCGATATTGACTGAACAGGATAATAATGTCTTAAAAACGAATGTGGCGGCCGGAGCCTGGAATCCAACAGACTTATAACCTTTGTGACAAGCAGTTAGCTGTGTCTTCAGAATAACGAACGCAGCCGATGACCATAGACTACACCCCAAGCCATCTCTTCTGGAACCACTGCAGGCATGAGAGTCAGAAGACAGCTGCTACGACAGTAACAAACAGCAAGGGACTGAAATCAAATGTTTATATTTATTACAGCATGGGGGGAAAGGGAGAGGAGAGGGTCTTGATTCATCTTTTAAAAACCACCCCGAACCAATGAAGACAATAATTTAGCTATCACTTTAATACAATGAAACCTGTCAGTTATCCTTTAAAAAAAATAGAAAGGGTGCTGCATTAGCAATGGGACAAATTGGTTTGCTGGTTTATCCCCCCCGCCACCCCACTTTTAAATATTTTCTTGACTGAGAGACCAACCATTTGTCAACCCCACCCCCACCCCATCATATTTCTACAAAGAAAACACAATTAAAATGCCTAAGAAAAAGGCAAACATTAAAAAAAGTCATCGTACTACTAAAAAAGTTTGTCAATTCACATAGTTTTTGTTTTCAGTCAGAATAATAAAAAGCCAATGTTTCCCCCCCAAAAAAACCAAACAAAAAAAATAAAACATTTCGTTAAGGGGTGCGGAAAAAAGACATCCCTTTAATAAAACATTATCAACAAATATCGTACACAAACTACAATGTATAATAATTACTTTTCTTTTCCCTCGCTTAATTTTAGAACCAGACTACAAGGTAAGAAAAAACACTGAAACAAGATACAATGTTCTCAAGAATCCGCACAAAGGTAGGTAAATCCAGGGGAAGATAATATTTTACATAATATGAAATACATAGATCAGAAGTGAAGTTTTTTCTTCTTTTTATATAAAACAAAGACCAGCTACAAGGGAGTGTAATGTACAGAGATCCCAAGACTTGCGAGTTTCACTATACATTGTATGCTTTTCTGTAGTCACCTCTACCATGAGAAGGTAAGGGTTTTTTTTTTTTTAATTTTGCTTTTAATTACAGAGTAAGAGAGAGAGAGAGAGAGCCTACAGAATAGCAAGTATACATTTTAACAACAATAATTACTTAAAAATATCTCCATCCAGTTTCAGAGCATATACAGTGAAACCCTAATAAGATCACATCATTTCATTAAAACAAAAAACAAATGTTAAGAAGTTTGCGCTCACAGTTTTCGTGTCCCAGGTCAAGTTTTTAACCCCTTTCCCTTTCAATTCTGGTGGACCAACACCTCCCCAACATAAAAAATAAAATACCACGTACCCTAACCCCACCTACCCACCCACCCCCGGAATTTTTGACACTTCAAAAGTTTTGCAAAAGGGGAGTTAATAACATTTCTTTGTAATTTGGGGGGAAGGACAAGGGAGGGAGGGGGCTAATACAGTGCATGCCACAGTCACAGATACCAAGATCACAATTAAAAGTTTTGGAGGATGTGATCCTACAAGGGAGCCAAGCTGCATTACGCAACTGAGAATGAGGCAGAAGAAATCTGTTCCACTTGGATCTTCCTTGCTGGAGAATGTTTTGTGCTGCAAAACATCAAATGCGGGGGGGAACAAAAACCAACCAAAACAAAAAGAAGTTGGGGTGAGGGGGGGGGGGAGAGAGGGAGGAAGTGGTCTTCCGAACAAAACCCACCAATTTATATATAAAAAAAACCAAACTCTCCAGTTTTATTAATTATTTTAAAATGGCTACAGAGACAACATGAGATTTCATATCTAGACTAGCTTCCTTGCGTAGCACAGCACAAACATACAACAGGTTTAAAAGAATAATCAAGCAAAGGAGGTTGGAAATCGGGTGCTAGAGGCTTTTGTTTTGTTTCAAAAAAAAAAATAATCAACAAAAAAGTGTCATGTACATAGAATAAACCCTTCTTCTGCAGAAGGATCTGGTCATGTCTTGAAATATTTTAAAGATTTGTCCTTCATTGTTTTATGGAATAAAAAGTTCAGCCTTTTTATTGCATGAAACTAAAAATCAGGGGTGGGTCTCCCCCCGGCTCTCTGCATGTCTCCCTGCCAAGCACACCTAGATTCTCTTCTTGCATAATTTCTTGAGATCCTCCAAATGGCAGCCGACTTTTTCTTTATCCTGGAGAAGAGGATGCGGGGTGAGGGAGGAGGGAAATCACACACTCATCGTCATGCTGGGAGAATACTGGGCGGTGGGGAGGGAAACGGGGAGGGGGCGGAGAAAGAGAGAAATCACAGCGTTAGAGTGAGGCAAGAACAAGACCAAAATGCTAAATGTTGCGGAAGCTGAGGAAATGAGATATGAAAGAGATGTGGGCTTATGAAAACTATAAAGCAACGTAATTGGCTTCAATAAATCAGGAGGGCTAGAATATGCTAAAGACTAATTTATCAGGACGTAATCACTCCCATTTCCCCAAACCACAGTTTGCCAAACTGGGGGGTAAAGGAGAGATTAATAATAATAAAAAAAAGCCTAAACAGTATGTGGCAGAACACAATTAAAAAAAAAAAATTCCAAATGTATATAATGATAAATACAGTGCCAGTTTACAGTCTTTTATAGGAAACATACTGTGTTTCATTTCAAGGCACCACTGCATGTAATGAAGTACCACTGGTAGAACTAACTCATCTGGAGGGAAACGCAGGAGCATTAGGACCTCACGTATGGACGTATTCAACTAAAGGAGGCAGGCAGCTTTCCTAGCCCTTCCCCTTTGCTCATCAAATTTTGACTGGGAATTCTGAAGGGCAGGGCTCAGTCTTTGGCATATGCTACTATGCAAAACATGGCTGGTGCAATAACCATCATCACCACCCAATAACTACTGATGGGTAGAACTCTGTCCCCACAGGACCCCTCACAGGAGGAAAGGAGGGAAGCCATTGCAGATTCTTCCTCTCCCCCTCCCACCCTGGAAAGTTTCTCCAAAGCGCCAGATGACACTCCAGAACAAGGGGGAGGGCAGGATGAGGCCTTCCTCTAGTGAGCAGGAGGAATCCTTCTATTTAGATGCTTCACATTCACTGAAATCACTGTTATGGAAACAGCATGAAATGGACATGTAGACTGCCAGATGTGATCTCACTCACTCACATATACAGTGCTTGGAAGCCATACATATTAATTTGCTGCTTGCCTGCTGACTGTAATCATGTTTCGAAGTGGTAACTACATTGCTGGGTGGTCCAACTTATTAACCCATGGCTTGCTGATCAAACCAGGATGACCCTCACAAATGAGTCAAGTAACCATGGCTTGTGCTGTCCAATGTTGGCTTCATTTTCTGACTGCCTCTTGTTTTGTAGGCATAGCTTCATAAGCCAGCTTAAAGCCATGGTTTCACAGTCTGGTTTGTTGGCCACGGGCAAACCATAATTAGTTGGCTGGAGTGGGTGGTTCAGAGATGCAAGCAAAGCACAGCAGTTAAGCTAAGCAAATCATGGCTTAGCAAGACAAGCGAACCATGGTTTCTTTTCTCTATTTTAATTGCCTCGGTTTGGAACCATCTATACCTTTTGTCTTTGAAAGGTATGTCACGTCTCAATATGTACCTTTCCCAAGTTTTGTCAGCTCCAAAGCTGCCATTTCTCTATGTCTAGTTCCCTTCCCCCACCCTTTTATGATCACATAGCACCCCCTCCCTCTCCCCTCTCTGCACATATCAATGATTCCTTCCCAGAAATAGCTTGAAAGAGCCTAACAGGCTCTGTGATTCAAACCCCGGTTAGCATGAAGAGTTGGTGTAAGGATGACTCACATTGTCATTCTGGAAGGAATGGAGGAAGTTGCCTCCCAGTTCACCATCATCTCGTGGAGTGCCGGGAGGATTGCTAATGCCACTTATGTTGTTTGGAGAATTCTGCAGGGTTTTTTTTTTGTTTTAAAAAGAAACAACAGACCACACAGAGATACACATGCAAGAAGTGAGTGTGTGCCTTTTTGAGTATGCTGCGTACTAGCAACTGCAACAAAAACATATTGTTCTACAATGGAAAAAAGATCACACGGGTAGCTAAATATATATGAGAAAATGACTTGTGCTTGATGACTCCCTCACAGGGCTAAGAGCAAAAGGGGGGGGGGGGAGAAAATGTCCTTGTGCTGGTGAGCAGAGGGCAGAAAAGAAGGGTAGAGCTTCAGTACTCCTTCCCTGGCCCTACCCCCAGGGTCCCATATTAACCCCCCAACATAGTTGTTATTTTGTCCATGAAAGCAAGAACAAAAGAACACGGCCCAGTCTAAGAATGCAGACTTACTTTTGGAAGTCCATCTATGTCTCCTGACCCTTGCGAAAGAAGAACAAAAGAAAGAAAAGAACGGTAGGCTGTTAGTGGGGGATAGCTGATTTCCTTGCTCTTGATCAGGGTCTTCCCCCCCCCCCATCAGCTCTCCCCACTCCCCCACCCCCGTTCCGCACCAAAGTGTCCGGTTCCTGAAGCATCATCCAGAAATAAGACGCGGCTGCAAAAAGCTCCGCCTTGGCCTTCCCGGAAGCAGCTGGCAGTACATTAGTGAGCTGCAGGTCACAGCTGGGCTAATGCAAACCTCTTAACATTTGCCTCCAGAAAGGGACATGCTGGGGTTGCCTCAGCTGCCATTCCTTTGCATGCAGAACTCCCGGGAGCAGAGCCCCGGCTCACCTTCCTGCACGGCACTAGAGTAATGGCCTAATCGAGTTGCTACGGCCTCGGCTCCCTCCCGCGAGCTTCGTGACACTGATCAAGATGGAGTATAGCACCTCTACTTCAGCAAGATGTATAAGGCAAACATAGGAGGTTAATGGGTCTTTCTGCTGCTTTAATTAAAACACTCGTGCCACGGTTAGGTTGATGCTGCCGCTTCGCCTTTATCCATCAACAGGAGCCTGGCAAAGCCTGTGACCAGCAGTCCCTGCTCCCTGGCTACTTTCCTATGCTGAGTGTGTCAGGAATGGCCAAGCCCTCACAAGACTGGGCTTTGTAGATTACTGGCATTGAGCAAGTCCCCAAAGCTCTGGAAACAAACAGGATCCGCACCACAAAAACAAATGCTGAAAGCACACATCAGCCAACAGGCAGAGTCTTAGGAGCTCTGAGGTCAGAAAGCATCTGCTACAGAATTTTGCAGAGTATCAGGACAAAGGCCCCAGGTGTGGAGTCTAGCTAGGACTAGGGTCACCCCACCACCTTTGCAAGGGGTCCTTGCAAGGACCGATACCTGTACTAATCCCGGATTCAAACATTTCCCCCCCTAGAGTGCAGTGCTGGGTGACTGCTATTTTAATTTCAACCATACACCCGAAGTAACCCTACACCGGGGTCACTGCAAAAAGCAACAATTAAAGCAATTTGCGGTTCGCTGCATGTCCTCCCAGGGTTCTGTACCAAGGGCACTCTAACTCTGGACCCAAACAGATTATAACATATCTTAAACAACTATTCCACTGCCTGGTGTTGATCCCCCAATCAACAATTCTGCATTCCCACATTAACATAAAGCAATGTTTTCAGCCAGGAACAAGTACATGAAAAATGTTAAAACATGTTTGTGATTGCACATCCTATACAGTTAAAATGACAAAGTGCGCAACTAGAACTCATTTTATCACTGCTGGTTCTGGGATGTCCCGTGAGAAGATAGTCCAAAAACGCTGAATATTGCTGAAGTCTTACCTAATGAGCCATTCATGTGATGCGGCTCCATCCCACCCATGCCCCCCATTGGGCCATCTGAGCCAGGTCCCATGGGGAACTGAGAAAGAAAGAAAGAAAGAAAGAAAGAAAGAAAGAAAGAAAGAAAGAGCTGTCAGTTACGACACATCACTCATATTATAAAATATCCAACATACAATATATTATATTGTATTATATATTATATATTACAAATACAATATATTATATTGTATATTATATTATATATACAATATAATATATATACAATATATTAGCTTGTATGTCTATTGGCAGCTAGATGCTTCAGAACACCAATGGCAGCAATGCTCTGCAAACCGAGGTTTCTGAATTCTGTTTAAAACACAAAATAATGAAAGGTTCTTTAGGAAACAATAGTTTGCACTGAAAACCCACCATCACCCACTGGGTATGTGTCTTCCAAATTGAGGAGGTGTTGAAACACACCCTCTCTCAAGCCACTGATCTGTTGCATCTTGTACCACTCCTGTGGGCAGCCTCAATCCTGACAAGGAAGTTGCAGGGAACTCTGCTGTTCTCTTTTGGATCAAAGTGGATAGCCAAGTGGAGCAGCTGCTGTCCAGCTTAAGACATGGTTGTCTGGGCATCTGATACTGTTGGGTGGTCTATGCCCGGCCATGCCACAACTACTGTGCTTTTCAGCTGTGCAGAAATTTTGCTGCCCTCCTCTACTTCAGCACCATGTGTGGGCAGTCTGGAACCCTTCGACCACAAACAACTACTATATGCAGGGTCCATATAAAAGCCATCTCCAACTTGCCATGTGCAATCCCAGGGAGGAATTCAACATAGCATTAAGCACAAATCTTTCTGCTTGCGTGATGAAATGAATGCTCTGCCCTCTCTTCCCCCGCAAGTACTTCTGGGTGTTTTCCTGATCCCCACAGAGCCAGTTTTGTGGGCACGGGAGGAGGAGAGGGAGGAAAGCTACAGGAAGTCCATACATGGGCTTCTGCTGGTGGGGCTCATTTGCTGAATCCTGCCCTTAAGTGACAGAAGTAGTGCAAGAGGTGGAAGTTCTAATAACATGACTAATCCGGGCCTCTGAAATCTCATCTGCCAAAATGTTTCAGTTGCCAGTCAAGATTTCTTTAGGCTCCATGTCATCTAATTGTACCCCTGCCTTTCATCCAAGTTACAGTTTTCTATCCAAATACTGGCTAGGATCAGATTTCTTTAGCTTTAATGGATTAAGCCACAACACCTGTATTTAAACCCCAGTTGTTGTTGTTTTTTTCCAATCATCAGTTTCCTTCTCCTAACATCCCATGAATTAAAACCCTGAGATTTAAGTGTTTGCTCCTCCTCTGCCTCCTCTCTGTTCTGTATTCCATCCTCTTTGGACAACGTTTTCTGAGAAATGGACAGGACACACTTTAAGCAATCATCCAGCTACTGGAGTTTAGACTAGTTCAGTCTGAAAAACTAGGTCTGAACATAGAAGTATTCAGGAAAGAGCTGCCGTTCCCCAATAAGAGCTGCTTATCCGAAATATTGGGCTGGCATTGTCCTGAAGACAAAAATCTGGCAGGTAATCTTAACAGAATCTCTTTGAGATCAGCTTGAGTAAAAGGTGAAGAAAGGCCCGGGCGTCAGCTGTGTCTCCTTTAAATGCAACCCCGCTAACCAGCAATGTGCGTGACAATCTTGACCAGAGCTGCGTGAACGCCGCTGTTTTAATAAGCGTAAAAAATTAACAAAGTCGCTGAAGAGTTAATCACTTTTTGATGGTTTGTTTTATTTCTGTTTTGTAACAAATGGCTGAAATCAATTAAACTGCTTTACCCTCAACTGATGAAGTTAATTATGATTTGTTATGGTATCTGATATGTAAATTATTAGAAAGCAGACTTACATTCGACCGACTGCCTCCAGGCGGTACGGGATTAATCATTGTGTAGATGTTGTCACTTGAATTTGTCGAATCTGTAGAACAGTGAAACCCACTAAGTCAGGGTGATTAATTCATTTCTTAATTAAAACAAACTCATGCCACTTGAACTCATTCTTTTGTATTTTATCACCTAAAATTCTCTCTAAGTACCACCATTTTCTGGCTAATTTGTATTTAATGAAGATTCACAAAGTTTTTAATCACAGAAATTCAACTGTGAAAAGAATTCTGCTACTAACCGAGAATATTGGGGCTTTCTTGCCAGGAGAGGTGTAGAAAGATAATTTGCTGCCATGTGTCGCATAACACCTCAAAATTAGCTGATGCAATTATCTTACTACAACATCATATTTCATCTTTTAAAAAAATAACAAAATACATGGATGACATTTAGTCACAATATTATTTTTTTAAAAAAAAAACAGAAAACCCAATATTTTTCTTAATAATGAAAGCACTACGAGACAAGTGTTTAATTGAGGGGCATAATACAAACAAAAATACACAAATTACAAGCAGGCCATGGTGACAGGAGAGAGAGAGAGAGAGAGAGAGAGAGAGAGAGAGAGAGAGAGAGGAGTGGTGCCTACATTAACATATGGATTGTTTTATTATGACCTAGTCTGAAATGTAGGTCAGAGTTCTCATATAAATGCAAGAGCAGGAAGGCAGTGGTAATACTACACTGAAGCTCCACCCCTGCAGCTGTGGTACACGAGAGTTACACGCGGCATGGCTTACCTCCCCAGAGCCACCACTCCCCCTGCTTTTATTCTTGCCACCGACACATGCAATGTATAGTAAATCACCCTTGCAGGCCTATCAGGAATAGTCACCGGACCCAACACACTCTCTCTTCCTCCCCTCCCACTTTACTACGATGGAAATACATGGAGGGGGGGGGAGGGAATTTTACTCAGCCTCCTGGGGAGTGAGCACCGTTTTACAAAGTGGAATTCACTCCCAGTACAAATATGGCAACACGACAACACTGACCTTTTACAACAAAAAGAGATTTGTGTAGGCCTTCCTGGTGCTAATATTGGGCAACCCAAGAACAGAACAGCCCTAAAGAAGTTGGTTTTTTTTTTTAAAGGTGGGTGGGACTGGCTTAAAAACAACAACAATAACCCTCTTTAAACTTCTTTTGGATATCTGGAGAATGTTCCTAGTTAACTTCTACAAATCCACCCCTCCCACAAATGATTTTTCCTTATCTACCAACATAAAAATAGGTTTTAAAAAAATTACCGGCACCTCTCCCAACGTGTCAAATTTCACATGGATAATTCATCAAGCGACACAGCGACCTCTTTCACATGGCTTACTGGGAGCTCAAGGCCGAAGTACGGTGCATACTGCCTCCCACCCCTCAGGAAAGGCCTTTGGTGCAGCCAAATCTCCCACTAACCCCATTTCTCATACCCCTCTTGCGGGGCTCCCTCATGTTTTAAGCCCTGGCAGAATAAAAGCCATCAGCACGTGGCTGGCAGCGAGGGCAGGGAAAGAGGAACGGAAGACAAAACCTCTCCCTTTGAAAAGAGTCGGGTTGCTTTACAGCAGCTGCGCCCAATCAATAGCCAAACAGTGCATCGGTGGCATGCAGATTGTTGCTGTTGCAACCTTAAATAAAATCCAACAGCAAAGGAAACCTGCTAAGCTAACCCAACCATTACCGGGCTCTCAATTTTCTTTAAAATAAAAAATGGGGGGAAAATTAGTGCTGCTTTCTTTCACCCTTACCTGCGGGGCTAGGCATGATAGGTGTTCCAGGAGGACCTCCGCCACCAGGGGGCCCCTGTTGACAAGATTAAATACACATCAGGAACCACTGTGATAACACAGCCTGCAATAGGTCAGCCAGATCCTGCTGCTGTCAGCAACAATGTCTCACCTTGGTATTCAGCCAAGCATTAATCTCCTGCTAAAACCTTTGATGCACTCTTGTAGCCAAAGTGCAATTTCTTTGTTTAAGCCTCAGGAAAAATGAAGGTTTTACTGAGGAGCGGGGGGGGGGGGGCACATCTGTGCAAGGACCACATACCAAGTCTATCTGCCAGGGTAGTTAACAGGGGGTATTCTTTCTATAACCTTCACATCTGCAGAAGGTGCAAACAGAAACGGGCAACTTAGAACGCTGCAACATACTTCTTGGGTGTGCCAATGGGACGATCTCATTCCAGAGCAACTAGAGGAGTGTGCATTCAAAGTTCTCCGCCGACACGCGAATTGTAATCACCGTGCGAAACTTCAGAAATGCGTTCTCGAGACCCCTTAAACACAGTTACACCACCAGTGCATCATTCGCACAGCTGGGGTCGCTAAGGGATTTCTTTCCCTACTTTTGAGGCATGTTCAAGACTGGGGGGGTGGCGGCTTTTAACATGCTTTATTCACATTGTCTTGAGGAACAGAAAGGAGCTTCCTCAGAAACCATGCAGCTTGGACTTTTTAGAATTCTTGGCCTCACTGCAGAAGCGAATACACAAGGTACGGAACCAAGTCCCTGCAGGCACTAGTATCCTGAGCCAGGATTCCTATTTGTGTGCACGCAAACACCAAAATATTGAATTGTATGGTGGACCGGCATGTCATGACCCATAAAGAAATATAAACCTACCACGTATGTACCAGGCGATGAAGAAGAGTATGGAATCTGCAAGAAGATCAGAGCATAGGCATTACTTGATGAAATATACCAGCTGTACAGGGAAATGAATCCTACAGGTGATGACTGTAGGCCAAGAGTCCATACAAATAAATTTATTATTATTATTGAATTTATATACCGCCCTATACATGGATGTCTCAACAACTGTTTCCTATGTTCAGGAGATGGATGCAACACATACAACCCAGATAACATCATTTCAGTCTTACTGTTCTTTTAAAATGTTCAGAGAACCCAAGATAGGAGCAGAGGGACACTGGAGCACATCGCACCATCCCACTGGGAAGGCATAGCTGTCAACTTTTCCCATTTCTTGTGAGGAATCCTATTCGGAATAAGGGAATTTCCCTTTAAAAAAGGGAAACGTTGACAGCTATACTGGGAAGGGGAATCAACACATTTCAACAGAGATTCAGGAACCCTCTTAAAAGATTGCACACAAGGGAGGGCAGTGGGAACAAGCACACTAGATCCGTCCCCTGGCCACCATTGGATGGCAAATGTCTGAAGCCGGGAGATTCCTGTACTTGTGGCAGTTCCCCAACCATTTTAGAAGCCTGATATTCTGGGGTTGGAAAACACGCAAGAGTCTCTACCGGCACACGTAGGTCCCGCTAACTGAACGCTTGTTATGCAAAAAATCGCTTAGTTGTGCCCAAACTTTGCTATACAAACAGCTGATTCAGATATCTGAACAGCTGGACTTGTGAGAATGGTGTTGCTTAATCGTGAGCTTTATTTTCAATGGTGAGCCTGAAATTTTCCTACTGTGTATCCGAGCCCACAAGCAAAGCCTCTTCCTCAGTCGTTGAGATGGGGGCAAAGTCGCTGTCCCTGAGTGTCGAAGAACATGTCAGAGCCAAGCCCACAGAGTGCCAGCCAGGTTGGCATCTGGGACAATGAGGGAGACACCAAGGATGAAGAAAAGGAGGAGGAGGAGCTTGGCTTCCTCCAGGACTGAGCGAGTGAGTTTCGTCACTGCAGTAGCTGGTGGAGGAAGAAGAGGAGTTGGTGCTGATGCTGGCCTCAGCTTCATCATAGGCTTCACTCTTTGCCTAGGCCTCAGTGCCAAAGGAGGACGAATAAAGGAGGATAAAGAGGTGGGGGCTGCACCAGCGGAGGAAGCTCCTCAGCTCAGTCCCACAGGCTTTCCCTTGGCTGTCCTCATGGGCTCATGCAGTGACACTGTTGACCAACTAACACACTGGTTAGATTCAGGCAAGGGGAGTGGAACTGGTTCAAAAACGGGCAGAAAAGGGGTAGGCCAGTAGCACTTATCAGAGATGGAGGAAGAACTGGGGGAGGGTGACGGGGTGGAGAGACCATGCTGGTGTAGATATATAGTAGGAAAATGTGGTGTTTCTCCTGTTGCCTTGTTTTATCAGGGAACGCAGTGGGATTTCCCAATAGAAAACAAAGGAAATGATTGACTCGTTATGCGAATGCTCGCCTAACGAGCCATTTCTCAGCAACACATTATGGTTGGAAAGCAGGACCTATGTGTACAGGAGACTCCCTGATTCAGACTTTCTCCCTCCAACTCATGAAGGGAGACTGGAATGGTGGCTGCAGTGTGGGCCTAGTTAGTTTGGTTGTCCCCACTCACCCCGACAGCAGAATGCCAGAAGATGGCAAATGAGAGGAATTCAAGTACCACAGGAAAACTAAATGATGAGGGCCAAGTTTACAAGAACAAAGGCATTCAAATAAATGGACACTTACTGAATTAGCGCTGTTGGGATTGGGCCATGGTCTACCAGCTCCTGGACCCCTGGAGTTTGAGAGAAAACAAGCTTTCAGCATGTACAGAGTGACAACGTGAAACCAAAATGTTTTCCACATCTAGAATTGTAAGAACGTCAACGGAAAGCCAGCAGCATGGCAGGTGCCTTACATGTTAATCCCAGGCATGCCGGGCCCTAGAGAGTTGGGTGGAGGTCTCATTCCGCCGCCATAGTTCTGCAATGATAACCAAGGATCAGTCTACCATAACGAGAAGGGAAACCGGAGAAGAAAAGAGAAAGGAAAAAAACAAACAAAAACGAGAGGGTTAGTTTGTGAAAATGAACTTTAATTAAAAAAAAAAGATGATGATAATGAACATATAGGCAAAATTGGCTACTTTGAAAAAGTAAAACTGGACGGCGGCATCTCTCAATTTGCTCTTTGACCAGGCAAAGGATTTTTTTTTTTAAAGGGGGAGTGGGGAAGAAAATCTTAGAAGCCACCCAAATTCCCATCTCATGGTAGGAGTGTACCAGGAATGCCCAGTGGGCTAAGGCTTCTAGCACTGGCCAATGCTGGTCATCAAGGAAGCCGTAGCTGCGCCTAAAGGGTATGGAAGATGGTTATCTTGAAAGGTAATAAACACAAACAAACAAGACCAAAAAAGAGAGGCTTGTCACAGGAAGCCAAACGGGGGAGGTAGACATGAAAGAATTAAGATTCCTTGCTTAGTGTTGTGGTGGGAGAATTGCATGAAAAGAAGCAGGAGAAAATGTGGGGTGGGCAGAAGAGAGAAAGGTTCTGCTTTAAGGAAGACAAGGCAATGAGCACGTGATGGGGTGTTCAGAAAGGGGAATAGTGACAGCACAAAGGTTTGCAACAGCTTCTGAGTAAAGAGCATTCAGTTACAAAACAGCAAAGCTGGCCAGTCACAAAACTGCGCAAATCTTTATTGGTGCACAAGAAAGAGAAGACAATTCTTAGGCCAGAAAATGTCATTTCTCTCCCATTAAACACGGCTGGCAAACACTTTCGGTTCCCCCAACACAGACCAAAGTTAGAGCACAAATTCACTTCTGTGCACCAGAGAGATACTACAGAACTGTACTAGGTCCCACTTGTTTCGCAAAGGAGATCTAAAAGATGAAATCTGACAGAAAGGGCGCCAATCTGTCACAGCTGCGAGGCCCACGGAAAGCTAACGATTAAGGGCTGGGGATGAAAAGGCAGCTTATTGTGGAAGTCTACATGTGAGCACTTGCTGAAACACCTGAAGAAGCCGCTTCCTCCCCACCTCTCTGAAGTCATAAATCTAGATCTAAAGTCGGCGGCTATGGATTCCGACTTTCTTGGTTCCTGAAAGACAGCTGACACTTGGCTGGCTGATTGGCTCCCCTCCAAACATGGCTGCCCTGCAGGGCCTGATGGAGACGGCACAAAGCAAAGAGGTGGTTCAAAGCGGGTTCCTCTTTGAAAAGAGTTTAAAGCAAAATTGCAACTGGCTTACATACTGTTTATAAGCGACGCTTTTACCCTCTCGGAAGAGCTGCTCGCTGCACACCAGGCAGAGCTCTGCTGTGATTTTGTTGCAAGGGTTTCTCAGGAACCCTCAACTCTTGAACGGAACACTTTGGCCTTCCATTTCTCCTGACAGAGGGCAGCCACAGCTGGCAACAGATCTGCTGATCATTAGCCGATCAGTACAGTCCATACTCCTGGCAAGCAAACAGCCTGCTTGGCTGAATGCTAGGCAACCTGGGTAGTCACAATCTCCATTTTTTGAAAAAAGCAAATCAAAGAGCTTCACCTGCATCGCTAACTTCAGGGAACTACACAGGACAAGTGGGACAGCTCCTTCCTCACACTTTTATTAATGACATGTTTAAACTCTTATTGGCTAGGAACAGGGACCAATGCTATTTTGGAATGAGAAGCAAGCACCAAAGGGACAAAAAATGACTCCCCCCCCCCCACAACTCCGCACCCATAGCAAGGTAAACAAGAGCTAGACACAGGGAATGCTCATCTACACACATTTCATGCATGGCTTTAGAAAGACTCCATGCACCTACACTTAACAGCAGCTGCAAATTCAACCACGGCAGATGCCTACGTAACTACAACGCCATTGGAATGAAATCACTCTTAAGTACGCCACTTGGTGGGGATGGCAAGCACATGGCTTGTCCAAGTTGTACAGCACATCCAAAAGTTTTGAAGCAGTCTTTGTTTGGCTGACACAACTATAACAGATGCAAGCTGTTATAATAACACATCAGGGACTATTAAGAGCTTTGTACCCATCACTAACAGTGCCAGACCATTAAAATAGATAACAAAGCTATTGGAATCTAAGCTTGCCGGAATGATTATGAGGCAAGCAACTTTCTTTTTTCTCTTGCTTTCCTGGAGGTGTGTGGCTTCAACTGGCATTCTAATGGACAAGTTCATACTTTGCACCAGAATCAAGAAGTTCAGTTACCGTATTTTTCGCTCTACAAGACGCACCTGACCATAAGATGCGTCTAGTTTTTAGAGAAGGCTTCAGGGATAGTTGCGCAGCCTGCATTCACTCCATAAGACGCACACACATTCCCCCTTACTTTTTAGGAGGGAAAAGGTGCGTCTTATAGAGCGAAAAATACGGTATTTATCTTCCTCTTTTGCACTCTCCTTCAGATGCTATGCTGCACAGCCTTTCCAAACCTGGGGGTCTCCAGGCTACAACTTCGCCCGTTCCTGATCATTGGTCATGCTGGCTGGGGCGAATGGACAACAACTTGAAATTCCTGGGTAGACGAAGGCTGATGTTTTATGATAAACAGGATTAATTTTTGTAAATTAGATGCAGAAGATTGAAACGTGGGCTCATACTGCACCTATTCCAATTGTTTTCTTTGCAACGATGCTGTCACAGAGTTATCAAGACTCTTCGAGTAAAGTTGTTCTTAATAGCAGGCAACTATTATTCTGCCCACTTTCTCCAAGTCTAAGCCCTCCTTCTGCACTTGCCTATGCCTCCTGCTCAGCTATTGCCAGTCCTAGCCTGAAAACAGATGGTCTGACTTAAAGCCTTCTCCTTACACTTGCTGACCCTGAGGTTAATCTGGTAATAGCAGCAGAACCTTAAGTGCTGGGCTGACTTATCACAGGTGGCTACCTAGGAATGGTGTTTGTAAGGGTCAACACTTTTGCTGCAGCTGCAGATCCAAAGAACTTCACAGGGTATTACTGGATGAAAGTGATTTGCAAGGAAACCCAAGGAAACATTTTATGCATGTCCTCCCCTTTTAAAGTGGTGGTTCAACACTTTAAATGATTACGATTTCACAGTTGCTGAAATTGACAAACCTGATAGTATTAGTAAAAATGACAGGGGAGATGGAAGGGAAAGAAGCAAGCCACTTTTCTGACGTGTACTAGGCCCTGTTAATACATCCCTTGGTATGCTGACATTTTCTTAGTATCAGTTTTAGTGAGGGACTCATGGTGTGCTGGTATCGAATCTGTAGTCGGTTTTCTATGCTGTTCCTTCAAACACTGAACCATAATCATGGCTTGGAAGGCTGTCTGAACTGAGCCACTGCACAGATAGCTAATCCCAAAAGAAGTTTCAGAAAGTGCAAGAGACCTCACTAAAATGTGGCTACTGGTTATGGTTCCCCTGCAACTGTTTTCTGAAGTGCACATGTGGCAAGCTGGTCATCTCTAGTATCAAACCATGTGATACAGGTGCCTCAATCTATTGGATTGGACACTACAGAAAAGCCTCATTGTGCAGCTGAGCATTACTAATGACCATATGGTTACATGAACAATGCTTTAAGAGACCACGAGTTAAATGATCATCTGTAACTACCCCAAGTCAAGGAAAATCTGGCCTGAATGTCCCTAAAGTTTAATATGAGAAAGCAAAGAGAGGTATCTGAGCTTGTCAGGTTTCAGGAAGAAGCATGCTAAGAGAACAAGGAGAGAGCAGGATTGCAAAGGAAGGTCCACAGGGAAGCGGCAAGCCTGTGAAAGAAGAGATGCACATTCCTCAGTACCATCTGTCAACACTTATTTATAACAAGTAAATATACATCATGCACCTCAATAACCTGATCCAACCAAGGCACAAAAAGTGGACCAGCCAAGAGACTGGAGAGAGGACCTTGTATCTCTCTCTCTTCACCATCTGACTCCATCTGTCCCCTTGGAAGTTTCTTACACTGATCCGTTGGCTCAGAAAGTCCCAACAGAACCCACAAAACAGACATATTACAACAGAATTAGGTATCTAGGCAGCCTATGAAGTTGTCCAGATCCTTAAGGGTCAAACGTTGAGGTTCGGATTCAAAAGTAGCCTTCCCAAATTGTTCCTTCCGTCCTCACAAGGTGCTTGATCCAGAAGAGGAAGTGGGGAAGGAGCTTTTTGCTGTGTTCTCTCCCTCCCCACAACCCTTTCCCCCTGTTCCAGAGAGCCTTCAACCCTCCAGAGTCAATTTTAGGGAGATGCAAGGGGCTGCAGAAGGAAGGGGTGAGTAGGTGAATGCCACCTCCCACAACGTCCACTGGCGGGAGCTTTCCCTGAGTGGAGTTCTGCTGAGGAGATGCTAACACTGGAGGTAGCAATGCTGGGAACCAAGACTGAACCAGAACTGTATAAAAGCAGATACGGGCCATGCTTGGCCCATGGCATGCATCTGAGAAGTAACTTGTCAGCCCTCCTCTTCCCTCCATCATTCCTCCTGCAGTATGTAGTAAATGCGAAGTATGGACATCAAGTACACTTTGCTGTGCAGCAAAAAAAGAAAAGAAAAAGAAAAAGCAAGCACCTTTTGGGTCAACCTGCATAGTCGATAGTGTGTCTGCCGGTGCTATAAAGGGCAGAATAGACTGCAGCAAATTTTATTATTCAAAAAAACAATTAAGTGAAATAAATTCAGCATTGTACCCACAAAACCCCAACCCCACCTAAGGGTTAGCATCTCAAGTTGTAAGATTCTTTCCTGACCAGAGTCCAATTAAACCGGAGTTTGCCCATTTGGGTGAAAAGAGCAAAGATGGAAGGTGGGAGCAGGTGAGCACATGAAGTACGTGATATGAGGATGTTCACTTCTGAAGCCATAACTAGATGTTGGAAGGTGGGATTCCCCCCCCCCCACCCCCCATCCAGACACATGTAAACACACTAATGTAAAATGCATTATCGCTAATGGTGAGGAAGAAAAGGATTGGGAGGAATGGAAGTGCTCCTAGCTCTTCAGGCTCCCAGAGGCTGCTTTTATGATGTTTTGCTCGCTAACTTCATAAAGTAGCAAAGCTATTGTTTGGCACTGGACAGGGTAGGAAATGCTCTGCCCAGGTTTTACCTGTGGACCTGGACCCATGGGCCCCATTCCTCGTGGAGGATTCATCCGTTGCATCGGCCCTCCCATGTTGGGATGCCCTAGCGAGAGAAGAGAGACAGGAAGATGTTACTTTATTACTGGAGAGTAATGCACTTGGTGGAAGGATAGGCCAAGGGGAAAGAACACTTGCAGACAAGCCGAATCACATTTACCTTGTTGTCGTGTGGGGTCCATTGAGTTGGGCAGCAAGGGCTGTGTACCAGGAACACCCCCTGGAGGCTAGGGGGGAAAGGAAACAAATTTGAGGAAATCAAATACACAGTACAATTATCAATATTGCTTTGCTTCATTTGCTGCTGCAATTAGAAAAACCAGTCATGGGCTGAAGGCCTTTTTGGCTCAGCTGCTTTTATATCTATACCCAAAAGCATTAGACTTCAAGGAAATCCACTTCTTTTTGTAATGAAAACTTGGAATCCAGGGAAGATGGCTTATCAGGTGGGTGGGTGGGGGGTGATACTCTCCTTATCCTCCCTGCAGATGCCCACATGCACATATCCCTCATGAATCTATCCTATATCTTCATTTTTTAAAAAGCTGTCATCCATATGCAGCCTGAGTCTCACAGTGAAGGTCCTTGAATGAAATGCTACTGATGCCAGTGCAATTTTAAGGTATACATTTGGGAAATGCACTGCGTTAAAGAAAGTTATCTGTTTGCCAACACAGATGACATTTCATCAACAAGGGTGATAGCGTTTCCCCTTCCTTCCTTACTTAACAGAAGTGAACAGATTATGATGATGCCATTTGTATTTAAAATACGTCAACACGTTTTGCAGAAATGGTAACATTCCTTTTTTCTTGGGCAACAAATCCTTTCAACTTCATAATGTGCCTTCCATATTTTGATAAAGCCGGAGAGAAAAGACAGATATCGTCTCTCTCTCTCTCTAGCTATAAGCAAGTTTGCGATTTGGACATATTCTTTAAAAAAAAATTTTTAAAAAAATAGTCCAGATCCCTCTTAACATCACTACTTAATAGAAGTTGTTGGCTGTAACTTAGATAGAGAACTGGTATTCCAAAATGGATATATTGATATAAAACTTAGAAATATGTGATGCATAAAAGGTGCCGTGAAACTCCTGCATAGCTTTATGGGTCCCTTAAGGAGCTAGGCACAGTTCAAACAAAATGGACAGAGGACCTCTGCAACTGAGGATAGGTGAGATCCAACACAGCAAAGAACATGGTAACTCTCTGCTCCAGTTTTGGCAAGTCCACTTACAAAGCCATAAGTGAGTGTGATGGCACTGGATGTACATTTTTTAAACAACAACAACCACAACACGTACACCACAAATATTTTTTTAAAAAATTTAATCCTGCACACAGTTGTAAAAAGGAATTTAAACTGCATACAAGATTCCTTATTATTGTTATTGTTTTGGAAATGTGCAGGTGGTTAGTGTATATGGAGGACAAAGCTTTCAAGGGCTACCTAGTCTTGATGGCTTTATGCTACCTCCAGGAATGGAGGCACAATGCCTCTGAATTCTAGTTGCTGGGAAACCGCAGCAGGAGGGAGTGTTTCTGCCCTCATGTCCTCCTTGTGGGTTTCCCCAAGAGGCATCTCTAGTTGGCTGCTGTGGGAAACAGGATGCTGAAACTAGATAAGCCTTTGGTCTAATCCAACAGAGTTCTTGTTATGTTCTAGCTTCCTGCAGCAATTCCAAAGAGGAGTTTAATGTGATCATTGGTCAAGAAAGGCCAGAAAAGCATGACACTCAATAGGATGGTGGATTTAAAAAAAAAATTTTTTTTGAGAGTCATTAAATCTTCTGTGCACATCTTACAATCCAGTTTGCATGAACTCCACTTACAAACGACAAGCTGGCTGCAGACAGGACATCCTTCTGCCCTCAAGCTCCCACTATTTACTACATATATGCATTTATTATCTCAGATCATCTGAGAGCTTTACAATCCCCCCTTTAAGAAATGAGGTGTGTGTTTGTCTGTGCGTGGTAACTCATTGCAACCCCAGTGTTAAAAGTACATGAATGAAAGAATGAACATCTTAAGCCTCAACCGTGCTTTAGCTGCGAATACTGAAGAAATACAATACCTGATTTCCCATTCTGATTGGGGGCCGGGGACCTCCTGCGTATCTTGGTGACATAAAAGGCTGTAAGCATATAAAATTAGTTCAGTGGCAATGAACGCTCAAAAGTGGAAGTAAACATTATAACCACTTCCTTCACAACTGCTCTTTAAAATACCAAAATTGATTGTATTTCCCTTATTCTACACACGTACACACAAACTCCCCAAACCGAGCATTTGATTAGCAGAACATTTCTGAGGTGAATTCCAGGCCAAATGAATGAAAGATTTAATATACTGCATTCCATTCAACTTGTAATTAGACTTGACACATATACACACAGAAGCATTTTTTTAAAAAAAAAAACAAAACCCCAAAAACCCTGCTGATAAGAAATATTTAGACTCTCAAGTCTTTGACATTTGTTGTGCTTTACTGTATTTATTTGTTTAAGGTTAGGATGGTTTAATAATTTTTGACAAGAATTAAAATTAGCACAAATGAAAGTACCAAGCGAATATTAAGATACTTTTTAAACAGATTGGTAAATGAAAGTGCGGTTTGGGGAAGAGAAGAGTTTAAAACATTTCAATGACAAGTAGTGAAAACAAGCACTTAAACCGTACAATGATTGTCTTAATGCTGTTCGGGGTTGGGGGAGTGGAGGATTAAAAAAAATGATATTTGTATGTAAATTAGCATGTCTGAAAATCGAAAGCTACTTTGTAATCTGATGTCAATGGAACAAATGCAGCCAAGAGGAACAGACTTCCTAGCGGAGGTGAGATGAGGTGGAATGAAAACGATTTTGGGATCCCGGGATCTTGAGTGGATGTAAATTCACAACGCTCCGCAAACTACCCTGGAGCTGCTCGCTGGTTAAGTTAGCGGAAGGGTGTGGCTCCCACATGCTTTGAGAGTTCACACAGAACACACATATCACAGCAGTGCCCTGCGATGTCTTTACCTGACTGTGGGGTCCCATCATGCTGTTGGGGTTGTGAGGTGGAGGCTGTGCGTGTGGCGAGGGCTGAGAGCCAGGCGGTCCCTGTGAGGTTAGATAGCAGAAGGTGGTTATAGGTCAGGCACATGAATGTGCAGGAAAAGAGCTGGCTTAACAGGAGAAGCTGGCGAATCTTCACAGGGAATGAATATTTTGTTTCTGAACATCGCAAACTTCCAAAAGAAAAAGAAATTGGGGGGCGGGGGGGGGAGAATGCGGGCAAAGAACCAATAACTGTCAAAGCACATCAAATGAGCTGTTAATTCTGAGTGAGCGACACAGCTTGTGCCCTCTGACATTTGTGATGGGATCGCTAGTGAGTCCAACGCTGGAATTGCTGCTCGGTGCTGGAACTTTACTGCTGTGCGGACAGACTAAAATAGGTGCAATGTGTGGCGGCACATAACCTGCGAGCAAACATTTTCATTGCCGAACCTTAATAAATGCAAACTGTGATCTCAATTAACACAGAAAAAGTCTCCAAAATATCTGGAGTGGGGGTGGGGAAAAACCTGCCCCGTCTAGTCTCACACTGGAAATTGCACACATGGCACCGCAGAAACGCAACATGTCCGCCAACTGTGCCCTGGCATCTGCCCGTGTTCAGGCACGCATTATTCAAATTATGTAATTCAGCAGATTTGGGTAAACAAAAAACCACGCAAAACAAAACAAAATTCAAATCTGCGTTGGCTGTATGGATCATGATATGGGTCTGGGCAATACAACTTATGCAAGCTGAACAAAAAGCACCCCCAGGTGTACTGCACTGTACTGTTTCAGTCTTTGCACTATTAAATGCATCTGGATAAGTGCTTGAAGAAGACATACAAAACTAGCTCACCCACAATATATTCCTATTAGATTAGCAATAGTACTTTTCTGTGTTTTCATTTGCCACTTGGGTTAAGAATTTAGAACAAGAGAAAGTTAACAAGAAGGTTTATGATGATGATACTAATAGAAATAAAAATGCTTAATAACATGTTTCCATGCTTTACCTAGACTTCCAATTCTAGGAAGTTTGTAGCAGCAGCAATAACTTATCATTTCTACACACAAGACTATAGTGTCACATTTTTGAGACCAGAACTGTGGTCCTTCACCAAGATTAACTATCTATTGAGGTAACAATTAATCTTGCATGCAGATATGATTTTACCTTGGGGGGGGGGGGGCTTATATGCGCCTGAGAAGAAAAAGATTCATTTGTATAGTTTCAACCCTGCAATGCAGTGCTGTAGGATTAAACATCATTTTAATTCCCTCCATTCCTGGAATCCCGGAAAACAAGTTTATTTCAAAAAAAGTGTGTTCTTGAACATGAATAACCAAATTCGCACTATGATGTACACATGTTCCCTGTGTAATTTTTTCTCTCTCAAACAAACACAAAATTGTAATTGGTCTGGAAAGCAAACAAGACTTGTAAGTACATTATGAGAATCAGCTACACACTTCAGGAAAAGCAGAGGAACAGATGTTCTATACCTGCCATGTTAGTAATTTCAACAAGTGTTCGCCTTCTAGCTGCTGCCAGCAATGGCACGGTTTGTTACCATGAGCAATTTTCTTAATTAACAGACATTAATTAGCCATTTAGCAATTTTGCAAGCATTTGTTTAGCAGCTTTCCTAAACATGAATACCACTGTGATAATGGTACTGATTAGAGGATCCCCTAATTAACAGTACAGGGAAGGAAAATTGAAATCACATAAATTTAAAAGGGGAGGGGAAGTTAATGAAGGCAGGACATATTTGCACCTGCAAATCTTTTGTACCAGGGAAACTTGAGTGCAATGTAAATAAAAGAGGGGGAGAAATTGTTAAAGAGTTAACACGGAAAGATGCAAACAGAGCTCTAAACAGAAGCAGACACTCTGCTGATCCTCCAGGTTATGTTTACGGGATCGTAGAAACTGATTTTCCTTTGCATTAATAAGATCCATTGTACATAGGGTGCTTATATTTGCTCATTAACTCCTTTAACTGAGAATTAAGGGTTGCTTCTCACAGGTTATTTTTTTTCTCTAGTACTGATATCTATAAACAAAATACATGAATATAGTGTTCGGTATGATGTTTCAAATGTAGCTTTCCCCCCATTTCAAATACTTAAAAGCACAGAATTAGACCCCCGATATCAAGTACAGTGGTACCTTGGGTTAAGTACTTAATTTGTTCCGGAGGTCTGTACTTAACCTGAAACTGTTCTTAACCTGAAGCACCACTTAAGCTAATGGGGGCCTCCTGCTGCTGCTGCGCCGCCGGAGCACGATTTCTGTTCTCATCCTGAAGCAAAGTTCTTAACTCGAGGTACTATTTCTGGGGTAGTGGAGTAACCTGAAGCGTATGTAACCCGAGGTACATATTTTGAAATGCATGTGAAGCGTTTGCACCTAACAAAATCAACTTTTAAGACGCAATCACTGTGCAGCAAGGAGAATTTGTTCTCAGCACTAGCTTATCATGTGCTTTGACCCCTTCACAAAACCACATAAAGTCCTTGTGCCTCTTTTAGGTTCCAGAAAATCAAAAACAACTTTTTCAATTACACACAATTAATGGAAGGAGTTGTCAGGAGCATACTGCAAGTAATACAATTATTTTAAAGTCAACTGAAAATGGTCTCTGGGATGGTAAACACATAAAGATTGCACAATTTAAATTGGAACAGAAAAAGTCGGCTGCTATGTGGATGCCTCTGAGATGCTTTGATCAGAGCACTCTGTAACCTCTGTCTGTAAATGTGCTACCTTCATGTAAACACTTTATCTTCTCTAGACCAAAGAAACCCCCACTTTAAATGAAACTTCTACTGAGTAATTCTCTGTGTGAGGTGAAGCCCAACCCAACCCAACAAAATGGCAATGGGTAGGCAACTGTTGCTGCTATCAATGGTAGCTTGCTTTCAGCCGTTGAGACTGCCTAAGCCCTCTCTGATCGCCTCTAAGCAGTAGCTGCATATGAGTCCTAGAGCTTAACATTTTCACTCTGTCTGGAAGAACAATGTCAAGGTCTTCATGACTGCAGAATCCTAATGAAGCTTGGGTATGACTTTCATGGTAGAGGAGGATGGGAAGCATCTTTTAGAACAGGAAAAGTCAGCACTGGGCTTATACGCAACAGCAACATAACACAACGTAGCCTAGAACCTGGGTTGGATTCATTCAAATGCGTAACAATTGCTCCTTGTCCCAGATATATTAACATGTACCTCTGAAATGCCTTGCTTCATGACTCCCACATTTCTGTCAAACATGTCAATGGTAACCTCAAAAAGAAACTCTTATTTTAGGTCTATTAACATCATATTTGAAGTAGCTTTGACCAAGAAGCCATGTAGCTAATATGATCTACCTAAGTCTCCATGGAACAAAAGAATTACCCCCATTTTATCAATCTAATTTATTTTATAGAATAGTTTATATGCAAGTTTATTTTATTCACATCTTTTACATTTTATTCACAGCAACCTTTTTCAGCCATGGGCCGGTCCACCGTCCCTCAGACCATGTAGTGGGCCGGACTATATTTTTTTGGGGGGGGGAGAATGGATTCCTATGCCCCCAAAATAACCCAGAGATGCATTTTAAATAAAAGCACACATTCTACTCATGTAAAAACAAGCTGATTCCTGGACCATCCGTGGGCCGGATTGAGAAGGTAATTGGGCCGCATCCGGCCCATGGGCCTTAGGTTGCCTACCCCTGTCTTAATCCCACCTTTCTTACACTGAGCTCAGGGCAAAGTACATTCAGAGGAGAGGAGTCTGGTGCAAAGCTCACTGCAAAATGAATCTCTTTGGTTGAAGTCCAATGCTATCCATTACCCCATACTAGTTTCCCCTATAAGAAGTGTGAGAAGATGGAATATTTTCTACTAAAGACATAACCTAAAAGATTATAGTCCTTTGCTTCACCCATGTCACCTAAAGAGATAACTTCTTTTTCTGACACACTGTAGTTTGCAAGCAGAAATAATCTGCTGTTAATTGAAAAGGGTAGTGAAAAGAAAACGACAAAACCATTATCTTTCCCAACTGTATCATTAGCCAAGTACTAAAGGAAATCCAGCAGTTCCAAATAAGAACCGTTTTTGGAAAGCTCAGAGCGACTACCCAACTATTCAACTACTTCACATACATTCATTAATGGCAACAATCAAGTAAATTGGTTTTTAAGATAAAATGTTCATAGGACTGGGGGGCAGGGAAGCACCTCAAGGAAGTTAAGAATACTTAATGCTGTTCCCACTACTTCATTGCAACTACAGAACAGCAAGTAGTGACCTACAGGATTTACATTCTCATAGGTATTCACCAAACACAAGAATAAAAGTTCCATAGGAAACTTACGCCAATAATCCCTTTCAAAACCTTCACCTCTGATCTTACAGAGCCAGCACTTGCCATACTGCTATAATGTAGAAGCTTCTTAGCCTTCAGTTATCAACCTCTCCTTACTTGAACTTATGAGCAAATTATTTTGTGGTTCTCCTATATTGAAATAATTAAAGGCTAAAACATAAATCTAAAATAACCTTGCCTAAATCAGAAATCCTGCCTCTCCACATAATAAATGTTGAGAGATGAACCTCAGGATTTTAAGAAGCCAGTGCCAACCTTCATCAATTAAGTAGACATCACAGATTTACCATTGCTGAAGTGCCCACTAGTCTCCGTTAATGAACATGGCCAATACAAAATGAAGTATTTATTTCCTTATATTTATCCTGCCTTTCTTCCATCATGGAACGACATATTGATTCTATAGAGTAGTAACACAGATGTGTTATTTCTGCATTAATGCCTGCAGACATAATGAAAAACCTTTCTTGACCAGGAGTAAGTCACCGGATTATGCACTTTTTAAATCCTTGTTAAGAGGACAGCCCCAATCACCATGTAACATTGATACCAAAGTAATGCTTAAAACTATGATCAAGGTGGGTAGGACAAATTTGTTTTAGACAGGAGGGATGGTAAGGCAAGGGACAAAGTGATTTCATGGGCTGTTCTTTATTTCTTTACCAGAGTTTAAGAGAGCCATTTATAGCTGAACCACCCCTAGGTGTCCCATTACTTGATGTCTATGCTACTAATAAGCATCCACATTGAGAGGTTTTTTTTGCAATTGCAGAAGTATGTATGGCAACCAAACTCCATTTGTAGCAAAATGTCATTTAGAAAATGGTTGAGAAGTTGCACTTTGCCAGTTTGGCCACTGTACATTTTTATGCACCGGTATTTCCAAATTAGCTAAAGAAAAGGACGATTATAACAGAAATCGCAAACATTTTGGGCTTGGAGGCACAATTGGAAATCTAATAAAACATCCATTTTACAGAAGCCACTGGTGCTGCTCAGAACTCCCTCCACAAGAAACATGCAGAGAAACCCTATAACCTCCCCACAAAAAAACCCCAAGCCCCAGGCCCTTCTTTAAAAGCTGCTAACTAACCAAACCAAACGCAATTTCTTTAAATTTTTGGGGTGCTTGGTGGCCTTGGAGGGGATTTGAGAATAACACCGTGTCCACAAGTGCAACCTAGGGACCCCAGAAGAATACCACGGATAAACAGAGCAAGCCTAATAAAAATTCTGGAAAAGAGGAAAACACCCTGGCAAAAACCACTGTCTTTCTTTATGTCAGTAAGCTACAGAACGGTTAAGGCAGACCCACATGTCTTAAAAAGAAAAAAGCAACCAGACACCACTGTAAGATCAGCTGGTTGAAAAATTGCAGGAGATCTGGAGCTTGGATAAGATGTGTGGTTTTTAAACACAATCAATTACTTGGAAATGGTACAAATAACCAATGGATGAAATCTGCAGAATACTTTTTTAAATATTCAAAATATTGAAACTCATAGCAGATTGCGAAGCATATTAGGGAGGATCCCATAACACTGGGAACAGGCAATGGAACGGTACTTGAACGTCAAAGTTGGCAAGTATTATGTGACTTTTTCTGGAGGGCAGTGGGGAGGAGGATAATCTCATTCATTAGAGACAAGGGAAAGGAGTTTAATGTAGATAGGGACTTTTCCCACACAGCCACTCACTATTTCACACTATTTGGCATTAGCCTCAAAGACAGTGGCAAGCCTCTGCTAATTATCACATGCATAGGAGTAGTGAATGGCAGAGCACCTTAACAGGTCAGTCAAGAAGTCCACGTTATGCCCAATTTCTTAAAATTGTCAAAGTGAAAAGATCCAAAACAGAACCCAAGCACCCCCTAGTTAAGAACCCCTGTTCTTAACTAAGAACCCCCTTTGTGCACCAACTGCACAATATAAATACTGATCTTTATCTAAACTTAGAACTGTTTTTCCACAGGATGCAAGGATGACCACTACCAAAAATGCTTCTTAAAGCGTTCCTCATAGAGGTCAGTTTTACTAGTCCCAGACAGACTGGGCTTCCTCACGAACAGGTTTTAGGGGCTGGCGACAAAAAAGCTCACCATCAAGCTCTGCCTGTGCATTTTCAAAGGCACCTGCCTAACCACAACTGCAAGGATGGGGAACCTGTGGCCCATTATGTTGTTGGACTACTGGCTCAGACTGGAACACAACTTGTAGAAGGCTACATATTCTCCATCTCTGCGCTACTGAGAAGAGGATGAAGGATTAGATGGATTCTTGTGCTGCTTTTAAAAACATGGGTTGATTAACATAGGAACAACGAGCACACCCATATTCTTATCCTTACAGAATCATAGAATTGGAGAGTTGGAAGGGAAGCTAAGGATCATCCAATGCAATGGAGGAATATGCAATTGTCCCATACGGGGACTGAACCTGCAATCTTGGCATTATCAGCAGCACACCACTCTCCCCGAAAAAATCCACAACCCCTTGAGTCGAAGCAAAAAGGAGATTTTGCCTTTCGTGGTGTATCTCCTTTCTGGAGCACCATCATTATACATAGCACTTTAGAGAGTTGCATAAGCAGGATGAGGAGGCAGCCCCTGTTCCAACAGACCTTACAATCTGAGAACAGTGGCATTCTGAAAGAGGTACATCGTCTTTCTAAGAAGCCTGGGAACTGTAAACACAGAACGGAGCTCCCTCCTTCTCAGGACTGATACAACGAAAGCTTAGAACTGGAATTTGAAACTAGGGAACCAACAAAACAGAGCCAAACATCATCATCATCATCATCATCATCATCATCATCATCATCATCATAACAACAACAACAACAATTTATTATTTGTACCCCACCCTCATGAAACTAAGACAGTACACAAAGAACATAAGAACATAAAAACAGGCAATCAATTAGTTAAAGAATAAGTGATATTTCTTAGAAACGCAAACCAGTTGGAAACCAGAAAGGGGGGGGGGAGGGATGTAATGTCCATCTGCTCTTATCCAGAAACAAGATTCATGCATAATATTATCATCTGGGTAAGGATAGAGGCACATCTCGGAAGTGGTACACAAAAGCTGGGGTCCAGGAAGCAACATTTTAATGGTCTCCCTTGGGAGGTGGTGGATCCTCTTCCTTGGGAGGTTTTTAAGCAGAGGTTGGATGATCACCTGTCATGTATGATCTATCTGATATTCCTGCATTGCAGGGGGTTGGACTAGGTGATCCTCAGGGTCCCTTCCAACTCCACGATTCTATGATCCTGTTGACCCACAGGCCAAACAAAGGCTAAGCACACATTGTCATTTACTCTGTGCGCTCCACTGGTTTCTGATGGTGGCCACAATTCTGTAGTTTGTTGAGAAAGACTTTTGTTTGATGCGTTTCCCCTCGAACCAGCTTCTATCCAATTTGAAAACGCAGGCTGAAGTTACACTGAAGTATGCACAGTTCAGGCAGCTGTTGCACATGTGTAGATGACAGGGGTTTGCAGTCGCAGGGAACAAAATCTTATAATGCCTACTGGATGAAGACATCTCCACCCCCTCACAAGTGTGTAGAGTAACAGCAAATGCGACTTGAAACACAGCAGGGGGGAAATGACCTTGCTGCATTTTAAGCCACTAATGTGTACGTTCCCTAATACATAAGAGGAAGTATTAAGGAATACTTAATATATTAAGTATTAATGTATTAAGAAAGCCTTCAAAACTCTGACCTCAAAGGATCCCAACTTATAGGAAACAAAAACGAGTTCCAGACCTTGACGCCTTGGTTTTCTGCATATAAGCTTTCAAACATGTTCTCACATCTATCTTGGGCCATGCCCTCTCCTAACCACCTATGAATAATACAATCAGAGAATTGTAGAGTCGGAAAGGACTCTACCACCTTGGTGCTCCCCTGATGTTGTTGGACCATCATCCTTGGCTTTTGTCCATGCTGCTTGGGGGCCAATGGGAGCTGTAGCTGAAAACCTCTGGAGGAAAAGGCTGGCACACAGCAATGCTGCTTGAGCAAAAGACGAAAACAACTTTTGAAACCTGGAGGGTTATAACTTTAGCTTCAAAGCTCTTAGAGCCAATTCCTTTCTTCAGTTATTAGTTTTTCCACAGAAGAGAAGGCAGCCACAAGGGTGTCAAATTTAGGTATACCTTCGTCGTCATCAGCAATGTATTTTTAGGAGAGAATACAGTGTGAGAAATTGCTAGTGGTTTTGGTCCCCATGTGGGAATTCCATTGCAGCTTCAGAATCTGCATTCTGTTGGTAAGCTGGAAGCAAAATGGCAGTGAGGCTCCTCCATTCCTGCTGCCATGTGATGGTGAAGCAATGGCTAACCATGCAGTTCCCATGGCACCTATGGATGAGATGGACCTTCACATCATGTTTTTTCCAGGAGAGAGGAGTTGGACCTACACTGAGCAATTTCTGCAGTTCCAGGAGAAAGTGCCCCTCTCCCTAAGCCAATATCTCAGGCCCAGAAACCACATTGAGACAACTGCTTCCTGCTACTTGACGAAAAAACCAAGGGAGAGTAGCTAAGAGACAGAGGAAGAACCAAGAAGCTAAAAACAAAACGAAGAAAATTAGCTAAGGTAAGATGTATGCCGATGCAGAGCTAAGTAGAAATTGCTGCCAAGAATTGCCTAGTAGCCCTAGGCAGGAAGAGGCTAAGAGCAGGGGGTCCCCTCCTCCAAGTAAGTCATTTTCTACTTCTTGCCTCCAAGATCCCAGGTAAGGGACACCTCATTCCCAGAATGTCCCTCTGCCCATATCCAGGAAGTTGCAAAGAGATTCAAGCATGTCCACACTCAAGTGTATCATCTCAAGCATGAAGACCCTTTCTTTAGACTCAGAAAACGTTCTCCTGTGCCTCCTGGAGAGACATTAGAGTGATTCCACTCAAATTACCAGTTTTAATTAAAAAGGGGTCGAAAATCAATTTCTGCTTTTAAACAAAACTGATTAGCAAGTAGGTTATTGCAATTCACAGCAGCAGAGCTTTCCCTAATTCTTTAAACGAAAGCGACTGGCGTTGGAAGGGCATTCATCTAAGCATCAAGACACCCACGGTCCTTTATATGATAACGCCCGCTTTAAACACACACTTTTCCCCACAGGAGATCAAAAAATAATGGTTTGGGCAGGGAATCCCAGTGGTTAATTTAATCCACTTCCAAGATGCATGTGTGTGTACTGGAAGACAGGGGTGTGCTGGAACAACAGCTGAGTGCATGCTGCAATTTAGGGGGGGAAATGCGAGAAATTGTATGACACTCCCAGGAAATTCAAGACTTTGCGAAGCATTTTGTTGGCAAATGACACACAGCAGTAAATTGAATCCTCATGGCCACATTAGCTTGCAAGAGTAATGCTCATGACAGGTATCTCTGGATAATATAACTGCAGATCTACAGTGAAGGCAAGCATCTCTGCAAAAGTGCTGCATGCTCTTTCTTTCAACTTGTTATGCAGCAGTGGGAGGAGCTGGTGGCTTGGGGCTGGCCGAGAAACGGCAACAACAAGGATCTGAAAACATTTGCTACTTCCTGTCTGCTACCCTGGGGCCACTAAAACTGCCTTGCTTGGATATAAAAAACTGCGGTCTTACAACCCCCTCTCTTCTGGTGCCCCATCACCAAACGACCCCCGCCTTCTGCCTTTTACAGCCCAGCTCAAGATTCATTTTCTACCTTCTCTTAGGAAAAAACAAAGCAAAAAAAGCCAGACCTCTGGATATTGTTATCTCTGTAAATATTTGCAGATGTTGTAGGACCATGGAGAACTGCAATTCAGCAGAGAGTGAATGCTGGAGCGCTCTCTCTTTCCCCTCCCCCCTTACATGCACTCAGTTATAAATCAAGGACTGAAATGAACTGCCTGCTAATGCTGGTTTTAAAGATACAGAATACAAAGAGCCAAGGGAAGCCAAACTGGAATCTTTGGGAAGGAGACGCATGCAGCCAAAGTATCCCAGGTCCTTTGCATATAATCAGATCATTGCACACCCTCCAAGTGTCCCTATTTTCCAGGGACATCCCTGATTTAGAGAAGCCACCCCAGTTTCTGATTTGATTCCAGTATATCCCAATTTTCCTTAGGATCTCCCTATTTTTATTGGATAAATGTTGGAGGGTATGGAATTATCTGACCCCTGAGCCACCTGAAGACCATCATGTATAGGGAATTTTTTTTTTTTAAGAAACAAGTTTAATGTTTTATTATGTTGGAAGCTGCCCAGAGTTTATACATGTTGGAAGCTGCCCAGAGTAGCTGGGGCAACCCAGTAAGATGTGTGGGGTAGAACTAGTAAAATGGAATGGGAAACTCTGGTTAATTACAGACTTCCTGGTTTAATCAGATCTCACATAAAGGGAAGGCCTATTTGGCTGCATGTGAGGCAGGGGGAGCTAGTGAACTAGTAAAATTAATGGAACGGAACGTCCCTATTTTCATCAGAGAAATGTTGGAGGCACAGCAAACTATGAATTAGTTTCATGTTTGCTCTGCACAAGGTGTATGTGATCCTTCACAAATGCACTTTGCTTGAAGAGATATTATATATTCCAAGCGTTTCAGCCCAATATTATGTACCTGGCAAAATGGAATTCTTCAAGCGGTTTCTTGAAGTTGTGATTTCTGTGGGGAATATAGTTGCACAATTGCTACAAACACTTTCTAGCCATTCTTCATGACAGATACAACATGCATATACACATTTCTGGCCCGCTTCCCCCTCCCGCTATGTTTTATTTGGTGCACTTAATTTGTCCTGACATAAAACGCACACTTAAGACACTGGAGTATTCATTCATTCATTCATTCATTCATTCATTCATTCACTCAATGCATTTATTTCCCACCCTAAGGACCTCAAGGTAGCATACATGGTTCTCCACCTTCCCATTCAATTCTCACAACAACTCTGTGAGGTAGGTTAGGCTGAGAGGCCATCCCTGGTTCGGGGTCACCCAGTGAGATTCATGAGTGAGGATTTGAGCCGTGGTCTCTCAGGTCCTGGTCCAATGCCCTAACCACTAAAGGAATGGTGAGAGAAGAACAAGCAACTGTGCACTATCATGCAATGAGCTACTTTGGATGGTTTTATCATGGCGCAATCAATTAACGAAGAAGCTCCCCCTGCCTCACATGCAGCCAAATAGGCCTTCCCTTTATGTGAGATCTGATTAAACCAGGAAGTCTGTAATTAACCAGAGTTTCCCATTCCATTCAAACTTGGAAACTATGGTTACAAGCTTTACTACAAGACAGGATGTTAAACCATGATTTAAAGCGGTCTTAATATCCTGGCTTGCTCCCAAGCTAGTAAGCATAGTTTCTCAGTTGGTACAAAAAGAAGAAACTATGTTCAACTGAAGTCTTCCTGGTTTGTCTGGTCGTGTTGTGATGGGAGGAGTAAAGGGGTTTCATAGGAAAGGAAATAGCCTGTTCATACTGGGAGTAATAGTAATAGTAATACTCCTCCACCCAATTTTCCACAGGGATGGGGAGAGGGGTTGTATTCTGCAAAGCCACTGTGTGAGTAGAGCTTTGTCCCGCCACCTCCTCCATCACCCTCCAATCTGCTCTGTGGTTTCCCCAACTCTCCAGAGCAGATTGGGGGGAGATGAGGGGGGCACACCGGTTGTGGGGGAGAATGAGAAGTTTTGTTCTATTCGCAGAAATTGTTCTTGTCACGCATTGATTTCATTGGCGCTAACCCAAAGAAATTATCTCCACAGTTCAGCAGCAATCCTAAGCTCATAAGAAGATAGGCTGCTGGGCTCACAAGGTGCAATAAGTGATCGTAAACTTTCAGTAATGTAGGAGGTGGCCTTGGACTGAGTCACCCTCATTAACTAGCTCAGAACTTACTGTACTACATGGGATGGGACCAAACAGAAATTTTAAAATATGCATTTCTATAGAACTTTTTACTTTCTCAAAAATGATGGTGTATTTATATGCAATGTGGGTGTTTAAATACTGGGTTTCGGCTTTCATGAAGCTGAGAGAATGAACAAATCTTAACAGAGCACTTCGAGATAATTTCAATACATTTTTTGCTTCCTTGTAAAAACCACCATTCACTAAACTTTGAAAAAAGCAGAGGGGTATTAAAAAAAGAAAGGAAAGAAACTTAACTTTCCCCCCACCAAGCCACTGTTATGCATTAGTGGAGTTATAAATCCTGTCAGTCCCAGATGATTAGATGCAGAGAGCACAAGATACCAAACTGTTCAATACTGATTTTAAATGGTTAGCAAGCACTTTCTGTTCTGCTTTTACTTGGGGTTAGAACACTGAAATGTAGACCTCAGATATTTTTTTAAAAGTTACTTTACAAATACACAAAGACAGCTCAGTTATGCAGCCTCTCTTGTAATTATTGAAAGTTTTAGTTTTTTAAAAAATCCCATGTTCTTAAAAGCAACACTCCAAAAAGCAACAGCTTGGCCACTTGGAAACTTCAGAAACTTAGGGTTCCTATATATCCACCCCCATGACCCAGGCACTTCCATGGAGGTTCTGCCATCCGGCAGATAAAAGAGATGTCATCTAGGAGCAGAGACTTCTGGGTAAGGCTTCCAGCATTTAGGCCTAGGGAATCTTTCTCTTCTTGGTCACCTTTCAGAAGGCATATGAAGATGACTCTTCTTATAGTAAGTATTATTAGTTGTGAAGTGCCTAAAAATGGGGTGCTGCACAAAACCCATAAAGCAACAGTCCTACTCAATGGGTTCATAATCTAAATTAGACAACAACAGAACAAGGAAACACAGGGAAGGAAGCCAAACACAATTAAATGCAGGGTGCAACTCAACAGGGAGATCTGTGATCAAGATAAACAAGGATGTCCTTGTTTGTTTGTTTGTTTAAAAAGGACCTAGCAATTGTGGGACCCTCCAGATTTGATTAGGACTGTGTTGAGAGGGTGGGAGTGTTAACTGTGCTTCCTCATGATATTCCCCCAATGAAGCCACCATGCTTCCCTGAAGCCTTCCCCCCAAAGAGATGAATCATGCAGGTACCACAAAGTCCCCTGTAGAGCAAGTAATGTAATGATACAGGAGGAGCAGAGTTTAAACTCAATGCTGCGTACACAACCTGTCCCCTTCCCCACCCAACCCCATGTCTAATATTAATATGTTTTTAAAAGGCCTAAAATCATAATCATTAATCTATCGTTTTAAGTATAGTTGCAACCATAGGCTACCTAAAATAAATGAAGCTCTTTTAAAGAAGGAGGAAGAGGTCCAATTAAATGAATATCAGCTAGGTAAAGAGTTCCATTGATAAGAAGCAATAAAAGTACAGAGCATAAAGATACGAAACTTAGAAACAGATACAGGGTTTAACAAGCAACAACAACAAAAACGGAAGAATGCAAAGACTAAAGCGGAGTCTATAGAGATATCAAAGATAAGCAGGAGATAGAACGAATTCATATGAAGCAACAGATTCTTGTGAACAGGAACTCCGTGTGAAGAAGAGAGAAAAGCAAAGAATCATGATCTTATTTGCATGCATAGAAATAAAAGGGGTGACAGAGTGCAAACAAGAAGTTTAATATATCTATGTATATTTGTAGCATAAAGGTAAAGGGACCCCTGACCATTAGGTCCAGTCGTTGCTGACTCTGGGGCTGTGGTCCTCATCTCGCTTTACTGGCCGAGGGAGCCGGCATACAGATTCCGGGTCATGTGACCAGCATGACTAAGCCGCTTCTGGCAAACCAGAGCAGCGCACGGAAACGCCATTTACCTTCCTGCTGGAGTGGTACCTATTTATCTACTTGCACTTTGACGTGCAACTGCTAGGTTGGCAGGAGCAGGGACTGAGCAACAGGAGCTCACCCCGTCGTGGGGATTCGAACCGCCGACCTTCCAATCGGCAAGTCCTAGGCTCTGTGGTTTAACCCACAGTGCCACCCGCGTCCCTTTGTCTAACCCTCTGTATATTTATTCAGAAGTCAATGCCACTGTATTCAATGCAAGCTGTACAGTACCACAGCCAAAAAGAGTAAAATGATAGCTAATCCAACCAGGACCAAATTAGAGAACCCACCGAGGTACAAGTAGAATCAACGAAAGGATGGGCCAGGATACCTTAAAGACTGCCTGAGACAGACGGAGACCAAACAACCATGCCTAAGCCCTTCGGTGGCAGCATTGCCGGAGGAATCCTGTTATCTGTCCCCTGTGTGAACAAGGCCCACTTGGCATCTAGAGGAAAAGGGGCACTGAGTGTGGCTGGGCCAGCAATCTGGACTGTGCTGCTGGTGGAAATCCATGCTTGTTATTCTGAGTTACATTTCGAAGGCCTTTTCAGTTGGATGAATGTTTGTTATGTGACTGGCCAGTTCTTTATGAAAGTTTCTGCTCTCCTTTATTTCTTATTATATTTGCTGTACACTGCTTAGATGTTTTCTATATGAGTTCGTGAAACACAAATATTTTTAATGATAAATAAGCAAACAAGGAAAAGGGGAATGAAAGGAAAAAATTAAATGGCAAGTTCTGCAGCTTGTGGCAAAACAAGAGGTGCTAACACCAAACAAAGGAACAAGAGAAGAGTCTGACTTCAAACAATGAGCAGACGGCTATGAGGAAGCAGCAAAAGATTAATAAGAAATGACAACAGATCAGAGATAGAAAAGAATGAGTGGAATGTGCAGCAAAAATGTTGCAGTGTTTTAGCCAGCCAGCCATACCCTTTCCCGGGGCACTCCATTCCACTACCACCACCAGTCAGCATTCTGTGGCCACTGGGCAGACAGAGTCCTCAATGGGCTATTCTGGGGCTTCCCTTCCTTTATATTGTGAACCACCCCTGAGATTTTCAGATGAAGGGTAGTATATAAATTTAATAAATAATAAAATAATAATTAGTAGGCTTTTTTAAAATAAAAAACCTATTTCTGTTTCCCTGAGCTTGCTGATACTACTGTCTTGTGCAACAGGTGACACCTCTTCGACTCTGTTATTATTACTTGGGATACTGTCACGACAGACTTATAATTAAGGCAAAAAGACTAAATATTTCCCCTTTGCTCTGTTCTGGGGTTCTCCTGACCCCTGCCTGAGCCAATTTAGGGGGCATGAAGGAGGAAGGAGAAGGAGAAAGCCCTGTTGTGCAAGCAGAAGTCTGTACACAGGGCTTCTACTGATGGGACTGGTTTCAGGTATCCCCAAACGCGGCCCTCCAGATGTTTTGGGACTACAATTCCTAGGTGAATCCCAGCCTCCTGGCCTAAAAAACCAGAAATTTGAGGTATCCTCATATATTGGTTGGTGAGGTGGGAGGTGAAGAAAAAGAACTATTAACTCAGAGATGGAGAACCTATATTATTATAACTCCCATCATTCATGGTTGTTGCCTAGGCTGGCATTAGAGTTGGAGTTCAACATCTGGAGAGCCACAGGTTCTAGTGGAATTAGTACACAAAGATGAAAACAAGAGAAGATAATGACTGCAAAAACAAGGATACCGTTCAATGAAGAAATAATCAATAGCAACGGAGGAGGAAGATCAAGAAGAATAACAGATGAAGGAAAATTAGTTTAATTAGTTAAAGAAAGTAAAATAATTTGTTGACTAGTAAAATTACACAAAATAAAATTGTAACACAGCAAAACAACACTACAATCAGGCAATTTAGAAGAAACTGGATTATATTTAGGCCAACAAGGAAGAATCAAGAGTAGATTGTTGCACTTTTTTGTTAACTGGAGAAACCAAAAGCAGGCCTTTCCCTCCTGATTAGGTTGTTCTTGAACTAGAAATGGTTTTATTACTCTCTGCTGCTTATTTTCATTAAGTTTTTACTGTTGCAGTGTTTTTATGAATTTTATGTGCTTTTAATTCATGTTTTATTTCTTTTGAAAGCCACTATAGGAGCTCTGCTGAGAAGCAAGTGGGTGAGGAGGTAATCCTAAAATTTAAAATAAAGTAAGAGGAATATCCCAGCACCACCTGAAGTTTTGAATACAATCCGGAGTATATATTGCTTTAAGCCAAGCTTTATGTTCACCTCGCTATGAAAATAGCTTTGACTTCATTATTTCTTTTGTTGCATATTATTTTCAAATAATTTATCAAGCTTAGCAAGCTGAGATACTTGTATTGCAGGGGGCTGGACTAGATGACCCTATGGGTCAACTTCCAACTCTACAATTCTATTGTATGATTCTATCATTTCACAACAGTGTGAAATCCAGAAACACTACCATAATAATTGTGTGGAAAGCAGGAGCCACAGAGATTTGTGACAGAATCCACTGGGTAACACTGATCACAATGGTGTCCAACTGTACAACCCAATGATATTCTTAGGTCAACAATGTGTTATCGGAGGTTACCTCCAAATAAAAGGGAAAGCTGTTTGCACTCTGAACGCAAGTGACCAATTCGCCATATTTTAAATAGCTCCACATTTCATATTCTTTTGATTTCAAATGTTTGGTGCTCATGGCAAAATGGCTGCATCTTTCTGAAAAATAACTGAATTCCAGCCCTACCATATGTACCTTCTTCTCAGCTGCTCTGGTGTGTGTGACCATAGTGTAGCCAAATAGCTAAACAGGGAAACAATAGCATTTTATTTTCTTCAAGGAATACTGATAGGAAATGGTTAATCTAATGAGGATCTGGCAATGCATATGTCTAATACCATTAGTGCTAAGATACTCAGTAGTGGCATAGCCACCAAAGGGAGGAGTTTGGATTACATTTATTTTTTAACACACCCCCACACCCAAGTGTTATTTGGTCATATATCATTTAGCTCCTAATATTTTTTCTAGATTTTTTTTCTTTCAGCCTGGATGGTTTTAGTAACCTTAATTAGAGGGGATATAAAGAAAAACACATGAGCATCCCTTTAACAAATACCATAGATCTGTGTATTATTTGTTATTGTCACTTAACTAAATTAAAGTTTCCCCCCTATTATGCAGCTCAACACAAAGCTATTAAAAATAGTTGCCATTATCGGGAAAGCGAATACACAGGTCACAATCACACATCTGGCTACATTTATATATTTCAGGTGCAATTTTGCCACAATAGATCATGTTTTCGGGGGAAATGGTGGGCTTTCCATAATTTTTCAAGCACAGCCGAAGAAGATTGTGAGAACACCAACATGCAGCAATCCTCACCCCGTTGCATGGGCCCAATGAGGAATTAACAACATAAACTTTGCAAGAGGAATATGCTCCATTATTATTTTTTTGTTGTGTGCTACACATTCCAGAAGGAGAAAATGCATTCAAATTTTAATCTGATGTAATTTTCAGATACTAATGGAAAATTATACTACTAATACTTTATTGGAGAAATTCTAGAATCCTTCATAAAAGCATACAGGGTTGCATTCAAGAGACTTCTGTACTTTAGTAGGAAAGACAACTCAGATTAAAGAGGTATTTTCTACGCCAGAAGATAGCATCATCTCCCCCCTACTTAAGAACTCCACAGTTAATCATGACAACATTAGCAGTAGGTGAGATGAATATTAAAAAGCACCAGGCCCTTGCATTGCTTTCCCAAGGATTAATGTTTTGCTCTCAAACCACATACACGACACCAGGAATGCAAACACATTTTAGAGTCCTAAAATGACAGGCAACTAAGAAGGAAAATATAGAAGTCTGTGGTTTGTCATGCCTCTGCCTCCAGGTTTAGATCTTGAAGAGGAACCAGCAGAAAACAGACGGCATTAATGGAATTCAGCTGATCATACCTTAATTACCACTCAGCTAATAATAGATACCCATAAGAATAAGGGAAATCCCAACATGTTGATCAAAGCTACAAGGTTGTCCATGCTGGGAGAGGGATTCTATGAAATAAGGTTGCTCTGCTGCTAAAAGCATAAATTTTGCTTACTTGAATCAATTACAACCTTATTCTTAAGAACTCAAGATATTCTACCTGCATGGTGTTTCCTTCAGCTCAGACCAACACAATGATACCAAAATGATGGGACAGGACTATCTGTTGGCTGAGTGTGGGGTGTCCACAATAGATATTCGGAATGACACCAGACTTAGTGCCATGGAACTAGACCAGCCTTCTCAACCCGGTGCCCTCAAGATATTTTTCACTACAACTCCTATCAGCTCTAACCATTTGCCATGCTGACTGCAACTGATGGGAGTTGGCAGTCCAAAATCCCTGAAGGGCACGAGGTTGGGGAAGTCTGCTCTAGATCAAGAAAAAAAGCTCTTAACAAAATCAACATTCCGTTTTAAAAGTTTGGGAAACCAATTGATGAGTTGCATCTAGATCTTCAACAGGCAAGCCAACAAATGACAGGACTGAATCATTACAATTTCTTGTTGGGACCTCATGACTTTGTTCTCCTTCTTGGAGCAAAGTTGTTTTTCCACCTCAGGCTGTCTAGTGAAGATTCCTAATTTTGGAGGAAAGAAGGTGATACAAAGTAATGGCGCCGGGAGTTATTTTGCCTCCATCTGCTCACTTTAAGAATCTAGGAGATAATGAGAAGCTTTGCAAGTCTCAGGCACCTTGTCACAAACATCTTTCAAGGTGGCAGACAAACTTTTATTTAATAAAGCTAACTTTCAAAATAACAGTCACATGCCAGGATAGGAAATGAGGGGTCTTGCTACAGCACGCTGTCCTAGAAGATGAATGAACACAAAGCATAACCACCAACCTTTTCATTCATAGTATTTATTGCCCTTCCATACAGGCTGCTGAGGACGTGGGTGGCGCTGTGGTTTACACTGAGCCTCTTGGGCTTGCCGATCAGAAGGTCGGCGGTTCGAATCCCCACGATGGGGTGAGCTCCCGTTGTTTGGTCCCAGCTCCTGCCAACCTAGCAGTTCGAAAGCACGTCAAAGTGCAACTAGATAAATAGGAACCACTCCAGCGGGAAGGTAAACAGCATTTTGGTGTGCTGCTTTGGTTTCGGTGTTCTGTTGCACCAGAAGCGGCTTAGTCATGCTAGTCACATGACCCAGAAAAACTGTCTGCGGACAAACGCCGGCTCCCTCGGCCTGTAAAGAGAGATGAGCGCCACAACCCTAGAGTCGTCTGTGACTGGACTTAACTGTCAGGGGTCCTTTACCTTTACCTTTTTTTACAGGCTGCTGTAAAGATGATTAAGCTAAGGAAATGAAATGAGCAGTAATTTGAAATGCACAGTTTTCCTAAGTGTTATTATAGAAAAAGGCACAGAAAGGGCACTTTGAAAAAACCCAAGAACAGATAGATTGAGAAGGGTACTTCAAAGGTAGCAAGAAGCTAGGTTAGAACAGGTGCTTGAATGAAACTATTTTACTAGCAGATTATCTGCTGAAAGTGGTATGTGTGAGTCCCAAGCAGATCCATTCTGCTGAATTTCTTAAGCACAACTGGGACTTGACTTTAGAAGCTATATTAGCTCACCCACAACAAACAGAAGCAAGTGCATTGTCAAGAGGACACCGGAAAGATTTATAATTTCACATTTCCCTATAAATAGGAATTAGGTTGAAGGGGGAAAATACTTCTGCAGCTGATTAAAGATGGGAAAACATTTTAATCTACGTAAATTGTTTATTTTTTTTAGAAGCCACTTGAAAGTCAATTCACATGTTTAAAGGAGTCTTGCAATAATAAACATCTAAAGTTATGGAGTGTGAGTATGTGTATGTGTATGTATGAGTGTCTGTATGTCTGTCTATCTATCTATCTCAACTGTATTAATTTTACTTAAATAATACAAGTTTATACAATAGCCTGATATGTTATTGTAAGGGCCCAACATTCAAACAAAGAAAGCTGTTTTACTTTACTGTCAGGCCACTGGTGCATTTGGTCACTACTGCCTAATACACTGAGTGGCAGCAGTGCGCCTGAATTTCAGGTGGTCAACATTCCCAGCCGTACCTGAAGATGCTGAGGTTTCAACCTGGGACTTTCTGCATGTGAAGCACGTGCCATTGATAATAAGAATTATTTTTTTAAAAAATGTGGCAGATTGAGAAAAAACACGGTAACTACTATTACTGATCCACTAATGTACTGCAGTACTTTACGAGTAAACAATATCATGATGTCTACTGATTCCCGTTAGCTGACTGGTTTTATTCAGGTACTGGTAAACATACAGCTTATTTCGTTTAGAGACTAAGGAATGGTTTAATGACTCCAATGTAGTGTTGACATCCATAGCCTCCTCACAAAACACCCATTAGAAGTGTTCTGAAACCTCAGAAAGCAGTGCTTCCAAAGCCAATAATCAAAAAGGCTCATCTTTCAAGCCCCACTGCCTTCACAGAGCAACCTGCTTTCAGGCCAGAGGGGTGGTTTTCCTAACTCCCAATGCTGTGCAGATGTCTCCGATTGGGCTCTAATTCAACATTTGTTGTCGGCAGCAATCCAAGTAAGCCAGGGCCAATTAAAAAACTGCATCTGTATGGCGACACTTCATGCAGGCAGCCACAACCTTCTGAGGTTCGCTCCCAAATGCATGGAGAATCTCCATAGTGAAGGCAAGTGAAGGCAATGGCGATACCCCTCATAATACCAAAGGGCTGTCCCTGCTCCCCACCATTTTCAGTATTCTAAGCAGCCATGCATAAGTGAACCAAAGTGCTACAACAGTCCTGTCCCCCCCTGCTACATTCTGGGATACCACCTGGGAATTTATTTGCAAGGCTGCGGAACACCCCTTTGTGGCAACTCCCAAGGAGAGATTTGAAAAACTGGAGCGAATGTGTGACATCTTGGTAAATAAAAAGGATTGTGTCCCCCCACCCCCGCCACTTGGTCTGAAAGACCCCAAAGCCTAGAATGGAAGGCTTTTGTGCTCCATTGTAAGTTTGGGGAAACAGCCATCCCTCCTTCCAGTCAGAATTGTTAAGCAGGGAATTATCTACAGCCACTGTGGTAAGAAAGGAAATCCTGCCAAATGAAGATGGTGAAGATGTGTCTGTCAACAGCACTTCCAAAAGTGTTTACATAGGAGAGTCTGGAAGCATATAGCCCAACCATATTTTCAATTTCAGCTGCGTTTTCTTGTTTCTCCCCTGTTAAGATACTGCAACAAATTTTCAAGTGTTAAATAGCAAGGACTGGCATTTCATTCTGTGGTGAGGTGAGTCCATCAGACCCCAAAAGGCTAAAGTAGCAGAAACAAAATTGAAATAATCATACAGTGTTTACAGCCCCCAAACAAAATTATTCTCTGCACATCAGTTCCTTAAACTAGATCAAGCCAGTCACCATTAGAAAACAACCTATGTGAAACTTGATTTCTAAAGACGGGCCACTTGAAAATTACAAGCAAGAACACACACTTAGAATTAACGTCCAAGCTGAATATCATTTCCATAGAAGAAATCATGTGAATTTCATTCAGGTATGATACACACTTGTTCCATTTCAGTGTGTATACATGTGGCAGGAAGCACCAATTTCTGGCATGTTCCCAGGGTGACTAACAACTGTGCACACATCATGTGTAACTGCATGTACCTCCCTGAATGTCATTTCCGGCAGGGCCGTGATCTGTATCCATGTAGGGGATCAGGCTTATGCAATTCAGCTCTTAATCTTACCTTTCCCCCCACATTAATTTCGTTTCTGCTTTACCAACAGGATTATAAACTAGTAAACAAATGTAGCTAGTTAGCATGGGAAAATGCAGGGAGCCAAAGCTCAATAAAATGCAAAAGTGCTGAGGAACACCATCAGCGGCTGGCTCCCAAGGTCTCAATGCATTAGGGGGCAGTGTAGGAACACAAACTTGATAGTGCTTTGTTATGGTGCATCCCTCACTAACTGCTGATGCATAGCTAAAACAGCAACAGACATTGATTTATGTTCAACTTTCCATTTCATCAGAGAGATTTTTCAAAATGCTACACACAGAGTTCAAAAATCAGCAGGAAAATACACGGCCACCAAGTGTACAGCAATAGCCGTACACAAAGAGCCTGAAAGAACACATAAGGTAACTGAGCATTGCTAGAAAACTCAAAGCACATAGAGAATCTCATTTTCCAATCCTCGCCACTCTCTCCCGAGCAGGGTTAGGCAACTAGATAAGAGTCTGGACCCTTCAGTGCATCTTACACCATAATGTAAAAGACAACACATGCCCATCTTTAACTGCTGCAAAGCCTGCCTTATCTCTGGAGGAGGTGCTGGCTGGTTTATAAGGAAGGCCCAGTATCAGCAGCTGGCACTGTGGGGCATTTGCTAGGGTCCATAGGCTGGCAAGCAGTCCATGGCTGATGGCTGACAAAACCCTGAAGTGGCCGCTATTGCAGGGAGGAAGTGGAGCAGTTGGCCATCTAGCAGCCCACCCTGTTCTTCTGGGGAAATTGGGGGGGGGGGCGAGAAAGTGGCCAGTACTTGGTGGCTGTTACACTCCCTTCTCCTTCACTACCAGCCCGTTCACCTGCCTTTTCTAGCTGCGGTCAAAGAGAAAGAAGAGAAGTACCCTCCACTATCAACACACAGGCTAACAGGGCTGGGGAGGCTCCGCCATATACTGAAACCCTCTGTTTGTGAATTTAGAAAACAAAACTAAAGGTGATAAAAAGTTGAATTGTTTGTTATATTTCTGTCTCTTGGGCATTTTGATTTGCAAATGTTTTGAAGCCAAAGGGTGCAGCTTCTGACTTCTTTTATTTAAAAAATGGGTTTTCTTTGTGATCCCCCCCCCCCCCCGAAACTGCAAAGGGAAACATAGATAGTTATAGCTGTATTCTCCGTCACTGGTCTGCAGACCTGCTTGACCTCAGGCCAGACACAAGAGCAGGCATTGTCAGCTGAGCAGTTGCTCTTTTGTCCTGCCTTAGTTACAAATACAGAAGTTCAAGCAATATCCTTCGTAACCTGGAAAGGACCACATTGGCGCGGTGTGCATGTCATGTTAAACCAAGGTTTGCTCTTGGCTTTTCACTTCCTGTATGTTTGTTTGGAGAGAAACAATTCACAAGCCTGGGTTCACAATGAGTCACATTTTGGGGCAGCACAGCAGCGGAGGAGGAGGAGGAATTAAGCACCCATGATCTCAGGAGCATGTACCAGCACACTGCTCATTTACATTAAACTATAGTTTACTTTAACTAAAGTTTAATACAGGGTTCCCAATGTGGTGCCTATGGGCTTCTGTGTGTCTGCAGAGGACTTCCATGGTGCCGAAATCATGTCATCATCTCTGCGCAGATGAAAGCAGGCTCAAAAGTGTGTCTGGTTGAACCCTGAATTTAGTTTTATACCTTCTAAATCTTATTGCTGATATTTTTATTTGTACTGTGCATCTCTGCCCCAGCACATTCAGACAGAGGGGCAGGTTATAAATGCCTTTAGTGAATTTATATATATCCCAAATCAAAATGGCCAATACTGTGCCATCTAATTGATTTACTGCTTAAAGGTTCAGCACAGTGTCAGCTTGTTGAACTGTTAAGTTTGGAATACTTGCCCCAAAACAAACAAAAATCCTCTGAAAAACATTGATAAAAGAGGATTCTTTCTATCAAACAGACTGAAACAAAAATCTACGTATGTTGTACCCAAGGCATACGAAACTTGAATTGCTGGCAGATGTTCCCATCTCACATCTTCTTTCACTTATTTCCACCAATATAAAAAACTCGCTTAAGCCTCTTTTAGTATCTCAGAACCAAGAGATTCTCTTTTTCCAAGTACGCACATGTCCTACAAATATATTATTCATTTTTTAAAAAAATTAATACAGCAGGCTAACAAGCCCCATCCATAGAATTAGTAGTTTTAGCATCGTAATCCAGACCATATAACTTTGATAAAAGTATTCATCGCTCAATACTTTTTTTCTTGCACACAGTCACTAACTCAAATAAGGTAAAACATACTTCCAGACTACAACCAATATTCATAACTTTTTAGAAAATATTCTTGCTGATATGTAGCTCTGAAATACTAAAATGAACATCACTACCAATGACACTGGTAATCAATTAAACCTATGGCTTAATATTCACGTGTCCCTTTTTAATTGACCATTGCCACTCATTAGGAAGAGGTATCCTAGTGTTCATGAATTTAAGAAGGTGCTATCCTTCATGGTTACAGAGATTAAAATGAATACATACTAGTCACAATATGCCAGGTTACAAGAAATAAAACGGCAACAAACTAAACTTGCTACTTATTAGATCTTATGAATTCTATTGCTTTAAAAATATTTTTAATGAGTTGCCAGAAGTTTATAAATATTGGGGATTAGCAGTTGCAAACTTAGATAATGTAAGTGCTGGAAATCCTGTGCCTATGTGTAACAACAAAACAACAGAAAACCACCACCACCATCAATGTGTGGCTTATATTAACTGCATCCTGCAGCTCCCAATGTATCCAACATGACCCTTGAAGGAAGCACAATTAGCCCAGCCATAACATAACACAGAGAGGAGGCATTTTGAAGAATTAAAACCTGTTAAAAATCCTGATTGCTTGAAAATCACTGTTAAACCCCATTCTCTTGTTTCAACCATAAATGTCCTTCACCTTAGGTGTTGCTCACAAAACTATTACTTGGAAATCACATAAGGCTAAAGGGAAACTTTGCTAAAAGAAGGGAAATTTCAAGGGGAAATGAACTCAACTCCAATAGGCAGATATTGAGATACTGAGTTTCTTTCTCACTGCCATGACAGGCTGGATGGGTTTCTGCCTGTGGCGAGAGCGTAAGCTGGTTTTGTTAAAAGATTTCAGTGATGGCAGTTGGAAAAAATCAAGTGGTTAACCAGAAGGAAAAGAAGAAGAATCCAAATCCTGAATGTTCTGAATTACACACAAGCCTGTCATGACCATGACCAACAAATAAATAATTTTTTTAAAGCAGATTTGGAAAATACTGAATTGTAAAAAAACAAAAGACAAAATGAATCTTGCTTTCCAGACCAGAAAAAGCTAACACATACACACTGCAAAAACAAAGGTTAAGGAAACCAAGCAGAATATTACAGCTAATTGGGTACTTCTGGCAGTTTTGTTTAAAAAGTGTCTCTGAGACTATGATGCATCTGTAAACGACTTAAGAATCCATTCATGCTCATGCATGCAGCAAACAGCAACAAAAGTCAGGAGAGCCAATTCTTACCTGAAAGAAACCTGGAGGAATGGGTCCCCCTGGCATTCCATCATTTGGAGGAATGTTTCCAAGTACTGGACTTGGTGCTGCAGCTGCACTCTGTACAAAACAAAAAAAATATACGTATAGATAAACAGCACTGATTTCAGGTCAGCTGAAAAGGAAGTCAACACACATCTCACGGCTCCATCAATTAGCACATAACCAATAACCAATACCATCATCATCAAGCCTACCCAAAGGAAATCAAACACTTCGCATTGTAAGAATGTGCCATTAAGACTAATAGAATGCCAATGGCTGCCATTCAGATTAATGTGCAACTGGGAGTCTGGTTCCGTCATCAAGCAAACTTGTGCAAAAAAACACTTTTAAGGCACTGTTAATGGCAGTAACTGCAGCAGGTTTCAAAGCTAAGCCACCATACTGAAATTCCCAAAGCATACCCACAGTCAATGGAGTTGGCAAACTCCTATGTTGTGAGCGGAGGGTGTGCACAAGCACAGTCTGATACCTCTGTTACAACATCTGGGGTCTTCTTCAGTGTAAAACATGGTTATTCATCCAATAAATAATGAGTTATCAGCCACCCCACTCGTTCTTGTTATAATTTAAAAACTTCATAAATATAAATGCCAGTTGCCAACATCATGAGAAGTGTCTAGACATCTGCTTGAACATGTGAATGTGTATCTGTGGACTGGGGCACATATGAAAGTCCCATCTGCACTGTCCCAGTGTGGGCTGTCCTGTCCGCTCAGCTCCTAGCCTCTCCTGTGCTGATGTTCTCATGTGCTCATGTTCAAGCAAATATGAGTAAAAGCCCCTGCAGACATTTCCTGCTCTGGAAAAATATACTAACCACCACAATCTCATCTAAATGTATCAGAAGCTGGAAATGTTCATTTCTGCTTCATAAAACATGAGATTTTGCAGTGAATATTTAAAGCAAAGCAAAAAAAAAAAAAGTGTTATGTCTTGGGTTTTTATTAATTATTTTTATTGGAGTTTTAAGATATGCTTTCATTGTACAGTATAACAATGCAAACAGCAAGTATTCCTATTCAGAAGCACAATTTTAAAAATAAAGAAACCAGATTTAGAATAAATACAAATCAAAATAACATAAATTGTTTTCCAGATATGTATATTGGCAGGTGATCAATATATAAAATCAAACTGTTAATAAAACATTCACAATGATAAAAAAATATGGGGGGGGGAGAGAATAAATAAGGTTTAAATCAACCAGATCCATTTGTACGCTGGCAATGGGCACTGCCCATGTTATTTAATATTTGTATTAACTACAAAATCATACCAAACAGAAATAAATTTATCTAGCTTATTCTGGCCTTTCAAAACACTTAGTTTGCAAGTCCATTTTTCCAGTAAAACTATATCCCATATTATGTGGGACCAGTACTTTATGGTGGCCTCTCCAGTGTCAAGCTATGGGTGCCATCTAATTGTTAACTTCATACCTCTTCCTTCCTCCCAAAGCAGCACAGAGAAGGCTTTTTGCTTCAAAATCACCCTACAAGGTAGGTTCTGAGGTCTGCCCAAGGCCACCCAGAAAGCTTCATAGCTGAGCAGGGAATATGAATCCGAGTTTCCCACATCCAAAGCCAACATTCTAGCCACTTCACCACACTCTGGCACTCAAGTTTCCTTCTCCTCCCACAAATTCTGACCTTTACTTTAATTCCCCAGATTGTCCTCATTTGATCTTTGGCACCATTTTATGAGGTTTATATGGGATTTGGGGGGAAAGGGTTGCCCATTAATAGACCCCAATATAATTTCTTAATCATATCTGGAATTCTACTAACCGAACCAAGTAGTTTTGTACAGAACAAACCTAGCAGCCTCCTAGTTAAAGCAAAAATAACGGCAAAAGTTTCGTTTTGCTTGTCCCCCCCCCCCCTTTTTACCAAACAAAGTGAAGTCTATACCAAAGATGAATCATCACCCATCACCCGTATTGTGTATATGGTCAGCACAACTGTTAGCATTGACTCTTTCACTTTCTATTTTTGAAAGTGAAAAGGATGTCAAGTAGCAAGACGATATTTGAGGCATAAAGGAAAAGGCATGAAACGAAAGCTAGTGTAGTTGAAGGCACAGAATGTAGTTTTTACATAATCAACAGCAGCTAACTATGGAAATAAGAACCATTTCTAAGCTGCCAGTCCGCTTCGGCTTTCCATCTATGGAGTTAAAAACACCACAGATTTGTGCACCCTTAACTAGCTCATGACTCTTGTGCTTGCACAAAGCATTAAACAATGGTTTAGCATTATGAGGAAAAGAAACAGTGCGCCACAGGCTTATGAACTCCTCGTCCTCCTCAGGCAGCTGCAGCTCAGCTTCATATGCTAAACCATGTTTGTGCAAACTTGGGTGTTTGCCAATTTTTTGCTCTAAAGGAGGATAAAGAATCCTTCCCTCAAAATGCACCATGACTGACTTTCAGGCAGAAATTAATCGGCCATACCTGTATCTGTCTGTGTCTGTCTGTCTGTGTCTCTGTACTAGGGGTGGGGGGAGATTTTTACATACACCCAAGAGGAAAAATAATTTAGCTCAGGAGGAGATCCAAAGTTCCAATATATCACATGGTTCAGAAGAAATGGAAAGGCTGAATGCGAAAAGCATTAAAATGTATGGGATTCCATTTTTTACTATGGTCCTTACACATGTGTACCAGATCAGTAATTCTTACACACTGGTGACATTTGTCTGAAAGAAAGCCTCTCCTTACAGCATTTGTTGACCACCCTAAGTAACTGACAGAAGGTCTTTATTCCTTAGAAAGAGACATATTCTGCTTTATAGACATAATTAAGCATAGCCATTTTCTTTCTCTTCAACAACTTATGACCAAAATTCTGGGATTCAAGGTGTATTGGTATCAGTTATTCCAGGTCCAACAGGTGCAGTATTTTTGTCAATAAAAATAACATTTGACACTCATTAAAGTGCTTGTATACTGAAATTCCTGTCCATGTAGTGAAAACATTTCAGTTTAATATCTAACTAATGCTGGCAGAGCTGTGATGAACCACAAATACATGGTGGTCGTGTTTGGCTGTTTAGATTTTTGGATAAAACGTGTTTGATGGTACAGACACCTTCGCCAGACAATCCTAGGACCCTGGAGAAACATTATAGGATATCCTCCCAGGGCACCAAGCAGAAGCAGTACGCAATCACCTTTCGACAGTTGCCAAAGTAGAAATAGCTATACACTGCAAAAGTCAAAAACTACTCAATGTTAATTTTTGGTACAGAAAGATATGGGAACATCTCATCTTGGGCAAACTGGCACACCAAGTAAGATTTTCTAAGAATGGTTTAAATCAGTAGTATTGACCCCTGGTACCCATGTATAACAAATGCATGGAGGTCACTCCTGAATTTAGCTTGACTAATATTTACCAAATAATTATGCACTATTTGAAATATTGAATCCTTTTTTTTTTGCAAGTCCAGGTTCATCTCTCCAATTGTGTGGTTATTAATTTTTTCTTGTGTTTTTAAATTTGTTTTAAAAATCCATTATTTAAAATCTTAAACAGAAAAACCCTTTTAATAGGGTCATTTGTAGCTCCTTTGCCTCATCCTGCCAGGATGGAGCAGCAGCAAAGTGTCAGAAAAGTTTGTCCTTTCCATTTTCAGTTCCACACCAAAAGCTACTAGGAAAAGAAGGAATGCCTTTATTGTGGCACAATGGGATCCGAATAGGTGCCCTTGTATTACAAATAGTAAAATTCTAATCACCATACTAAGATAGGCGGAATCTACACACACATACAAAATGTTGTGAAAATGCTTTTTTAAAAAAGTTTTGAAAAACACATTGAATTTGTCATAGCTCACTGTCGCCATCTAGTGCAACATTTGTATACTGCACTTTACAACACACTTAAAACGTTTTATTTGCAGCTGTGTAGCTGAGTCCATAGACACTTTCTATACTAATCCAATACAATCATCCCTGCTGTCCCCAAAAGTATTTTTCCTCCCAAAGGACTGCTCAAATCTGCGGACAAGTTGTACACAAGACACTTTTGAACCATTGACTGTAAGCTTGATTTAAAGGAAATCTGCAAGACTTTCTATATATTTCCTGTACACCTTTTTTCTTCTTCCTTACCAGGTATAGAGGAGGTTCTTTCAGCTGGGGGCGGGAGATGGAGCAGAGGGGGAAAATATGTTTTTTAAAGCTTTATTATAAATTCAAGTATTACTGGTTTTGGAATGCTAATGGATAGTGAATAATCTAGTGGAATATCAGAAGCACAAAGTACGGGAATACTGATCAAGAAGGGAAAGGGTTTTAAAAATCAATGGTGATTTCAGAAACACCTGGCAGAAGTGATCTTCTGTAGGGGTAGGGATGCAAGTAAAAACTCCTAGACTAAATTAATGGCCAAGAAAAATTATCATCCCAAGTGTGTACATTTGTATGTGTTTTAAGAAAAGGGAAGGGTAGGGGGGAAAGGTTGCAAACCAATAGGGGGACAGTAAAATAATAAAGCAGGCACTCTTTTTACATCATAAAGTTGGAAAGACAGGGAAACAAGCATAATTTCTCATTCCTTTGTAGGCCATCTTAAAAGAGCAAGCAGAAATTTTATTCTAAGGCCACTAAACATAGTGTAACTTCTCTGTAAAGTGAATGAATGGTCTTAATGAAAGTATGTCCAGGATCCAGCTCCAAACTGCAGTATACTCAATTACATGTTTTTAATAAAAGCTCTCTATCACACAAAGTGCTGCTCTTCCAAAGACAGCAGGCATCGCAATAAAGCTGCCAGCCAATATTTTATTGTTTCAGGAGATTTCCAGCATACTATAATCCCTTGCTGGTGAGCCTCCCAGAGTTAAATAGATCCCCAAAACAGCTTAGAATAATGCAGTTCAGAGACTCTAGAGTTCTACAAACCATCTAAACATCGGGGATGGGGGACAGAATCCTGCACACTGTATTTAGCACTGCTATTTATAATGCAAAGTTTGCCAGTGTAAACTAGCAAAGAATATAGTATTCAACGTACTGCTGGGCAGAAGAAGAAGAAGAAGAAGAAGAAGAAGAAGAAGAAGAAGAAGAAGAAGAAGACGACAAATGTATAGATCTACAGTTAATGTGCTTCATCTACAATGGTATGAAAAGCACCCCGGATATGCAGCCAAGCCATGGAAAACGAACCGCCAGGTATCATGGTCCCTTTGTGTGGTGTGCACAACCTCTCGGCTTGGACATATTGCAGACGCAGCAAGGCATCTGTTACATTTCCTGGCTGGCCTGGAATGCCCTGCGCAGCTGCCAGTTGGAATGCAGGGTACAATGAAAACCTCTTCTGCTAGCACAGGCATACCTCCCATCAAATCGTGGGAGTTATTTTTCCAAGATACACACATGTCAATTCAATACGCATTGTGACACTTGGTTGGGACTTAATAATTAAAGGGCCCACCAGCACCCTGAACAGAATGCAAAAGCAAGAATCGCATCTAAGAGACATGATGCATTATTCAGAAGGCTGGAGTGTGGCATTCTCTCTCCCTCCCTCCCTCTGCCCCCCCCCCCCGTACCCCCATCCTCCAAATGGCAGTTCATCTACAAGAGCAAGAGCAAACCTCCAAATCTATAGGCTCTGGATGGAAAGTGTCAGGAAGGCCAAGGAAACAAGTGAGGGAGAAACTCGTATCACTGGGTACCAACCACATTAGGTGGTGTCACATCTAACATGGCAAGGACGGGTCTTCACAAGATCACTGAACTTTCCCGTTCCTTGTTACTTGAAGGAATCATCCATTTACCCTGGATTAGGCTTCTCTCCTGCATAAAACTCACCAGCAACTGGGTGCACAGGACAGTGTTAATTGGCGGCGGTGGCTGCATCGAAGCAGACAAACTGGATCCTACCCACCCTGAGTGCTTTTCTGGATAAGGAGAGAGAAGCCGGGCATGCTGCAGGCAACCAATGCCAGTGGGAGTCACTTTGAAGGTGAATTAAAACACACCAGCAATAGATCCTGGGAGGATGATTCCTATGTACAAGGTGCTGCACTAAGATTTGGGATTGTGGCATGTTTCTGAAAGAAACACGTCTTTATCACTAATGTCATAAGATAACTAGGGGGAAGGAAGTCATGCTCCATTCCACTGGTCACCTTATCATCATATGAGTGGACAATTTCCCTTCATAAGGTTCACACAGCAACCAGGATGCTGTATAGCAGGGACAGGGTTGAAAAGCCTTCTTAAAAATAGGGCCAGAATAAAATAAAATAAAATAAACCTGATTAGGCTATTCTTGACTTTTGTCTGACTCCCTTCATACTAGAGGCTGCAAAGGTGGAGAATGGTGATGAATGGCTAAGGCAGAGAAAATCCTAGAAACAGGTAACAAAAAGTTAACTAGCTACTGTATTTTTCGCTCTATAAGACGCACCAGACCACAAGGCGCACCTAGTTTTTGGAGGAGGAAAACAAGAAAAAAAAATATTCTGAATCTCAGAAGCCAGAACACCAAGAGGAATCGCTGTGCAGTGAAAGCAGCAATCCCTCTTGCTGTTCTGGCTTCTGGGATAGCTGTGCAGCCTGCATTCGCTCCATAAGACGCACACACATTTCCCCTTACTTTCTAGGAGGGAAAAAGTGAGTCTTATAGAGCACAAAATACAGTAAGTGATCTGAGGTCAGAAAAGTGAAAGAACAATGTATTTTATTAAATAAATTATGCAGAATGTAGTGAACAAAGGCGGCGGGATGAGAGCAACGGGATGAAAAAAAGGTGAAGCCAGTAGAGAAGTTTTGAGCTGGATCTAGACACATAAAAGAAACGTTTCAGTTAAATGCGTTGCAAATTTAAGCAGGGAAAACAGGTAGAGAAAAACGGGACTCCACAGCAGCACCTGGTGGCACAATGTTATATTGCATGTACAACATATATAAATGGCTTTTTCTTTGCCAATCTAGCTGAGTCCTTGTTTAAAGCTTGGGAGGGAGGGAGTTGGGTCACATGTAAGAGAAGTGATGCCAAGAACAGAGTGTCACAATAATGGGTTGGAAGAGTTATACCAGATACGTGTTATATTTTATAACGGTAGTAAAGTAGCAGCCAACTTGTATCCTTTCCACACATTTTTCTCTCCTTATATAAAATAATTCCTTAACTGGGAGTAGACATCAGGTCTGGCTATAGTATTACTGTATGCAAATCACAGGTTGTGATAGGGACCAGCAGGTAAACAGTTGCAATAAGCTTAGCAAGTCTTTTGAGCGGCTTGATCATTATGAGATTGCACGAGATGTTACTGAACTCGCTACTTTGAAAGTTGTTTGCCAATTCTCTCAATGAACTTGCACCACCAAGCCATCCTGCACTTCACAGGGTGGAGAATTTGTGTTGATGACTTCTCTCTTTGCACCCTGAATGCTCTTCAACATGCCTGTAACCGGGATATCCAGGCATTATTTGGCTCATAAGAAGACAGTGCAAGACCCTTGAGGATACTTCTTTGCTAAATCTCTGGAGTAAAGGCCTAAACAGGCTCAGTACTACCATGCCACATGGTCTGCCAAATATCAGGCCCTAAAATTCATATTACTGTGATATAATATGAATATTTTTGTAACAGAATATGATTTTAAAAACTGGAGCCGGGGGGAGGCAAAGCTCATGTAAAGAGGGTTAACTGTGCCCAATAAATGATCTCATTATTAAAAACACTGTGCCCCGAAAAATGTTCAGCAGCGATTGCAACTGCTTGAGCCATTTGGTGCACCTGGTGGAGTTACAAGACTTCTGGGAAACATCATTACTTTGGGGCAGAACTTAACATCTGCATTTGTGGGAGGTCTGACAGATTTCTGCAGGATGGGAGACAAGGTTCAGAATTTCTACTTAGCTGTAAATGCAAAGTAAATTATGGGGCAGTTTCTGACATTCATTAATTATATTTTAAAAATGAACCAGCACAGAAAATGATGAAAATCTGGATGGATGAGTTCTGATTCCAAACTTAGACATGCAGTCAACACACCGGCTCGGTACACTCCAGCAGATGCCGTCTAAGCCTTTAAATCGCACACTAATTGTGCTAATTGAGCTAACAGTCGCTGTTTCGTCTCCCAGCCCTGAGTCAACCAGCGTCTTCTGGTACTGCTACAGAGATCCAAGCTGTTGGCTTTAGTGTTATTTTGTCAGCCATTAAATGATTCATCAGAGTCATTAATTGATTTATTACTGCTGCCTGCAAGTATAGCTTTGCAAATAAAGAATGATGTAGGTCAGAATGCAAAAGAAATTGAACAAAACAACACAGCGAGGAACTGGATGCTTAAATAATCTGTAGGAATCCCACACAGAGATTTTTTAAAAAGTTATGGGGGCAAAGGGAGTTAAGTAGGGGAGAGGAAAGATGAGCCACTGTTTGACTCCAACATGATGGAATCGACTCAACTACCCAACTCTAACCTTCAGCTGCATGCAAAAGGCATCGTGAGCTGTCACGAGAGCCCGCAGCCCTCCAAACAAGTGATCATTTTCTTCTGTTAAACGATCCAAAGCTGGAAACAAAGTCAAAAGGATTCCACAACAGCTTAAGATGGTTTGATGTGAAAGGACCACAAAACCAGGTTTCAGACATGCATACTAAAAAAGAAAAGAAAAAAATGATTCCATTTCTGTGGTGCTTTCACAGCTGACCAATTCATCATGAAGACTGCAGACAGTGGTTACATGCAGCAGGCTAAAGAGCCTCATTTATTAAGAGCAGGGCTCCTCTTAATTCAAGACCCAGTCAGGGCAACCTGGGCATTCTCTGGCTGAGAAACACAAAACACAACTCCGTCTGCATTCTGACACTAGTAAATCTGAAGCCTTTGTAATTAGATGCAGAGTCCAGACTATGAACCCATTACACAGCTTTTTTGTGTGTGCCCTCAACCTATAAGATAGTTATAGTAGGAATCTTGTGCTGATTTTGATCTAGTGAAGGTATTTATAATCAACTTGGACAAAGAGGTGGAGGAGATGCTCATGAAGCTCTGCAGACAACACCCAATTTAGCAACTAATACTTTCAGAAACAGAATCTGGATCCAAGATGATCGCAGCAAGATGAAAAACTGGCCCAAAATTAACAAAATGATTCTTAAACAGGGATTAATATAAAGTTTTTCATCTGAGTAGAAAGAGTATAATATAATTCTAGGTTGTGTCACCAGAAGTAGAATGTCCAGAGTAATGTCCAAAGTATTGGACATTGGACTCTATTCTGCTTTGGTCATACTTCCAGTTCTGGGCTGCAAAGTTTAAGATGGCTATGGACAAAATGGACCGCAGACAGAAGAAAGTGATAAAGATGGTGACAAGGAAGATGATGTCATTTGAGGAAAAGTGGATGGGTATGTTTAACTTGGAGAAGAGATGTAACAGTCATTGTCAGATATCTGAAGGGCTGTCAGATAGATGGACCAAATTAATTGTATGTTGCTCTGCAGGGTAGGACCAGAGACAAAGGGTTCAAATTACAAGAAAAGGAATTTAGACTGAACATTAGGAAGAACTTTGTGATGGCATGAGTTGTACAACAGTGGAAGAAACCGTCTTGGAAAGTTAAAGGTTTTCAAGCAGAGGTTGAGTGTTGCCACCAGCCAGGGATTTTGTAGTAGTAGGTTTCCTGGATTGGCAAGAGGTTGGACTAGATGAGAGCTGAGGTCCCATCCAACCTTTTAATTTAGGATATTCATATACAGCTTTACACAAATGGACAATTCATTCTACCCCAAGGGCTGCACTGCAGCCTCTTTTTATTTATTTTTGTTCATTAAAGACTAAAAGCAACAGCAATTTGCATAACATTTTAGAGCATTGGTCTTCAACTGGTGGGTCGGGACCCACAAGTGGGGTCATGGACTGATCTGAGGTGGGTCACAACAGGAGCACTGCTGCCATGCAAATATCTGGTAAAAGATGACGAAATGGGTCCCCAAATGCATGTTTGGGTTAAAGGTGGGTGCTGGGTATGAAAAGGTTGAAGACGACTGTTTTAAAGAGCATTGAAAGTGCTTTTCATTAATCTTTGTAACAAGCCTGTAAGGTTGGTCAGTATTATAATCCCCACACTGCAGATTTTGGAGGGGGGCGGGCATGGAGAAGGGGCTGAGAGGAAGTCACTTGCGTAAAGGCCTTTAATGAAGCAAGATTTAAAATGGGGAATTCCCCAGTTCATAGTTCAGCCTCCTAAACTACTACACACCAGCTATAGAGAGGTGGGGTTATGAGTAAGTTTCAAAATAACAGTAAAATCCATTTAAATAAAGTAAGATCAGAGAGTCAAAGCACAAAACAGAACACTTGCATGTCAGCACTGCAGGTCTATGACAGCAGTGGCTTAAGACACTGCATGTAATTAGAATGGAAGAAACACAGCAAGGTTTTCAACATTAAATTTATTGCACAGGATGCTCCTGCAAGGGGGGGGGGGACTTTTCAGAGGTTTCCATGTGAGGTTGCAACACTGACGCTAGACTCCAGTTCAAACAACACCTACTTGGACCACCATTGGATTTCTCAAACCGCATACTGCTTACACTCAGGTATAGTTTACACACGTGGCAAAGTGTTACTTTGAGGCGGTGCTATGGACAGTACCACTTCAGGCTGCAGGTGGGGCAATACTACTTTTGAACACTCCACTGCATTAAAAACACGCTTTCCTACAAGCAAAAAGAAAAAAACCTAGCACATCATACAGAAGGGTTTTAGTCCAGCCCTGCCTTTGTCGACTTGCTGCGATTTGTCTGTTTGTTTGTTTTTCTAATATGCACTCAGAGCAGTTTTCGGCACCTGCAGTCTGAAGTGGTACAGTCCACTCGTACCAGCTTAGGACTCTACCACTTGATTCTTCCGCAGGCCTCAGGAATAATTAGTCAAGAGCCATACAAGTGAAACACAAATTATACTTCCCCCCAGCCTGCCATTTGTAATAACCTCCACAAAACAGGAATTTCTATGGCTCTCTGGTTTGAATTAAATGTTGGCTGCTTAAAAGGCCGGGGGGGGGTGCGGTGCAGAGACGGAGGTGCCCTCACTGCTAAACATTCTCTTAAAAACTTCCGGAGGTACAACACAACCATCCTCACCCAGTCCTGACAATGTTTTGGTAGAGTATCTGGAGTGTGTCATTCCACCAGAAGGCAGTGATGTAATCTCCACAGGAATGGTTATTCTGTTCTTTTATCTTGCACCTCACTCCTGGTGTGATTTACACATAGGCAGACTGGGGCCTGCTCCGTGGAAGACAAACAGCAGTTCACTCTCCAACTCCAGATTAGCTATGAAAACAATTTGCCTGTGCTTACACAGAAGCCCTACTCTCTGGAAACCAGCCAGGCTTGGGGGAGGGCAGGGGAGGGAATTAAACAAGGCCCATCTAGCCTTTAAACTATTATGAAATGGGAGGATTTCGGTGCCCTGCATTTCAGCTGCAAGCTAATAGTTCTGTGATTTTAATCCAAGGAAGAAGAGGAGGAGCTCTGACATACAGAACCACCGACTGAATATAAGCTCTGTCCCTGCCTCACTTGAATAGAAGGGAGGATTTGGGTGGATCATATGAAAACTGAAAGCTCAGTTCTCTAGAAATTGTTCACCTGCAGCTTATCTATCATTTCTAGAGTTCGGGTTGCTTTACAATGGCACGTTTAATTTAATCCTTGTAACAACTTTGTAAGGTATGTTAGGAATAGTGACTCGTCAGAGGCCAGATAGCGAGCTGCCTCCCCCCCACCTCACCCTGAAATTTTCATAATATAGTTTTCCCCCCTCAATTAATAGTGTGTAGAAAAATCACACTAATATTAGCCTGCTGCACCGCTGGCTCATATTTTGCTAGCAATTCTACTATCAGAAGATCCCACTACTATCAAAAGGCACAACTAAACACGTTTGTGGAAGGAGAAAATGATACACCAAGTTGTTGTTGTTTTTTTTAAATAATATTTATTAAATGTTTAATAGCTACAAAAAGAAAAAAAAGAGAGAAAAGAAGAAATAATAAAGAGTTTAACAGACAATACATAAAAAAAATAAAAATAAAAAACAATACCACAGAACAACAAGAAAAAACTAAAAAATTTAAAAACACATCCAAATTTCATTTCTTTATCTTTCATATGCTTGTTTCCTGGACTTCCTCACGCCTCCCTTTTTTGTATTCTAGTTCAAATTAGCTGGTTCAACAAATCCTTTCCCTCTTTCTCAATTTTTTTTCTATAATTTATCCTAACACAGTTTAACTTTAAATTTTCCACTTTAACGCACTAACAATTAATTTTTATATAATTCTTAATAACACTTCTGCTAAAACCATGTAATGATACACCAAGTTTACAAGTCTCTGGCCCTTTCCTTCAGGCATTTTGTTGCTGTGGTCCATTTGCTCTCCTTTGTTTTCTGCAGAGCTTGCTGGGACCCTACACTGACTGGACGTTCCAAGTCTTGGCAGAGACTTCCTATCCATGGCTGTTTATAGAGGCACCTTCTTTTAGAGATGTGATGGCCATACTCAGCCTCCAACAGTTTTGGGACTACAACTCCCATCATCCCTAGGTAACAGGACCAGTGGTCAGGGATGATGGGAATTGTAGTCCCAAAACAGCTGGAGGGCCAAGTTTGGCCATCACTGTTTTAGAGAGTTCCTGGGATACAGATTCTGGCAGCCATAATTAGTTCCAATTGCTTTCAGATGACTTGGTTTAACTCAATTTTTTTTCTTCAGGTAAGACCCCCCAATCTCCACACACAACCACCCGAAATTTAGGTGAGTGGTTACTTAAGTGGGTGTGTCATCTTGGCCATGGCACCAGAAACGTTGCCTGGAGCAACGTTTGTGTATTTTTGGTGCTAAAGACGATTTTATTTGAAGGGGACTTCAAGCATATTTTTTATAGCTTTCCTGGGTTTTGATGAGGTCTCAGTGATTTTTTTTCATTGTTTAATTGCATTTGTTTTTAAATTGGACACCACCCTTTTTTAGTGAAGGGTGCTAATACATAGACCGAATAATTAAACTGCAGTGTTGTGCTAGGTGTTATACAGACAAACAAAATGGGACTGCAAAGATCTTATAACCTAAACACAATACAATATATTAAGCCAGCAGGCAAAATAAAAAGAGCTTTTCTTCTAGCCTCTCAGCAGCGTAACAAGAAAGCAGTAAGATGGCCTTGTGGCTGTGTTAGCCCTGCAAAGAACAATACTGCTGCAGAAAGAACTGAAAATGTAACAAATAAGAGGTGGGTATCCACAGGATTACCACGAACGTGTATCCTTAATTATGCTGAGAAGCAGGTAAAAAAAAACCAAATTTCCTTCATCCATTGTATAATTTATAAAAATATGAGCAGAAAGTAACTTCCTAATCTAACTATAATGTGTACCAGTCCATGAGAAAGCAATATTTTTATACATGCTGTGAGCAGAATCAACTTAGACATTTTTGCCTGAAGCAGTTTGGGGCCCTACATGATCATCACCATTATTATTATTATTATTATTATTATTATTATTATTATTATTCCAATCTGGAATAAGAGGTGCCTCAAGTAACAATGTTAGATCCAGGAGTACCCCCAAGCTACATTCAGAACAGGCTGTCTTCCCACCTCCTGGACCTTAACATATAAAACTTCAGTCTTTCCAGGATTCAGTTTCAATTTGTTGGCTGACATCAAACCTATCTCTGCCTCCAAACACCTGTCTAGCACCTCAACCACCTCTTCTGATTGAGATGGGTGTCATCCACATATTGGTGACCCTGCACTCAAAGGCTCCTGATGGCAGCTCTCAACATATAGATGTCAATAGCATGGGGTACAAGATGGAACTCTGCATGACACCATAGGAAAGCGCCCTTTGCATTGAACAGTGCCCCCTCCCATAACTACTTTCTGGAAATTACTCTGGGGGCAGGAGCAGACCCACTGCAATACAGTGTCCCCAACCCCCACCTCCCTGAGCCACACCAGAAGGAAACAGTGGTCAATGGTATCAAAAGCCACCAAAAGGTCAAAAAAGAGGTCTAATCCGATGCATAAAGCTTTAAGCCCCATCTGTGAAAATGATCGGTATTTAAATATCATCCTTTTCGTATGTCAGCCTAACCATATTTTATAAGTTCTCAGGGACCAAGCAAGAATTATACAGTCATACTGTGAAAACAGACTTTTTAAAACTATAGCACGGAAGAGCTTGTGTTGGAATGCCAGTGCTTTCTTTAAGAAAATGTGCTCAGCTTACGGTTTGGGGGGCGGGGAGAGTTTTATCTCCTAACCAGCTGCTTTGCTCAACCTGAGATCAGATCCAATTCGTGTGCCTCCTCATGTATCACCTCCAGGAAGAAAGGTTGTTCAAGCCACATTCTGCTCTTGGCTACACATGTGGAACCTCCCTGGTGCCTTCAATAAACTTAGCCTAGGTGCAATGATTGGAGTCAGTGATACGCAGGAGAGCAGGAAGAAACCCGACAGTTATCTGAACTGTGTTTACTCTTCTGGGTTAGCTTGAGTTAAAAAAAATATATTCAGCATTTGGATTATATGACTGAAAGTAACAAATAGGACCAGCCAAACAGAGTTATGAACTGCAGTGACATGGTTTGTATACTTGCTTTTCAAAAAGGAAATGCAGTGTACAGGAGCATGGTCAGAGCGCTTATGGACAGTAACAATTACTTTAGACAAAGTAGGATAGCCCACCTGACAACTAACCACCAAAAAGTGTACAGCAGGGTTAAATCCATGGCCCAATAATTTTACATCCGTGGTCCCAGGCTACAGAGGCTAAAGACAAAAATATAGGCCTTATAACAACAATACAGTGGTGCCCCGCAAGACGAATGCCTCGCAAGACGGAAAACCCACAAGACGAAAGGGTTTTCCGTCTGCAGAGGCGCTTCGCAAGACGAATTTCCCTATGGGCTTGCTTCGCAAGACGAAAAATGACGAAAAATTTTGAATTTTTTTCTCGCTCCAAAACCCCTTTTCCTGAAGCGCTAAGCTGCTAAAAGCATTTTAGCAGCAAAACCGCTAATCCCCCACCCCTTAAAAAGCCGTTTTTAGCCCTTAAAATGTCAATAGTGCTAATAGCGCTACTCCGTCAATGGGCTTGCTTCGCAAGACGAAAAAACCGCAAGACGAAAAGACCCACGGAACGGATTCTTTTCGTCTTGCGAGGCACCACTGTATTACTGTTTGGGAAATGTGCCCCAACCTACAACATAATGGTTAAAAGAAAAAATTAGCAGTCAATAAGGAAGTTTTTTAAAGGAAGGCTTTTCATGCCATCCAACAACGAATACAGCATCCATTAATAAAGCAGAAGAGAATACTTGCGCAATGCAAAGCCTATCACGGGTACTGGTAGAAATACAGAAAATTTCATTTCTGGTTCTGCAGCATGTGACAAAACCTTTGTCATATCACTTCACCTCTATCCACCTGTAAAGTGGAGTTCATTATTGTGCTACTTTCCCAAAAGGTACAAGGATTGATTCAATTTACTGAAGCACTGTAATTAAACTTTCACATGCTCAGGGTTAATCTGTGCAGTTTAAATTTCATGCCATCTTTGTTACTATGAAATGTAAAAGGCAGAAAATCCAGTCAAGGTTTGGGTCTACAGTACCTGGCAACGGTAGTTGTAATCCTATGGTACCAAGTCACATTTAATCAACCCACAAATAATGGCTTCAGCTGTCTTACATTTCTGAGCAGCATTAATAAGTAAATAATTGGTCTGTTTGGCAAAAACTATCCCAGATATATTTACAGGATTAAAGGCTTCTAGTAGCAGATTGATTAACTGTCCCTCTATTTAAAAAAGAGTCACTGAAAGATGCCTGCTTGTTATTTTGATAATTTACTGGAGTCTTCAGTTTCATTACCTCTTGTCCAGTCTGAAACAAGCAACAGCAGTATTTTGCCAGGCAATAAGCCACTTAATGAAACAAGTTGTTTAGTAAATTCACTACATGCATCTTTTTATTGAGCTACATAATACTTCTAGGTAATAGTGGTAACTCTAAGCCATCAGTAAAGCAGTCTGAGAAGACTAAACAGAGGCTACCTAGGCCTAACAGTTTTAAGATACCTGAAACTGCTTGATTTTTTTTTTTTTAAGGTACCAGACATGTAACTCTACATTTGCCAATTGTGACCTTTTAGGCCAGCTCCCCAGGTCAGTGATCTGTTTATTGAAAGGTAAGCATTTACAGACCTGTACCTAGCACAACCTGAACGGTTTCTGCCATGTCTTAAAAGCAACCTTAACCACATTAACTGAATCAGGTATTAACAGAGGCCAGACAAGGTTCTCCTTACCTATGAAGCCTCTTATTACCAACAGGTCTGAATTCAAGTCTAGAACCACACATGTGATACTAAGAACTTGTTTTACTCATGCAAACACCCCCCTCCCCAAACATGCTTCCAAGAGAATGTGACTGAAAACAAAAGCTGTGGATTAGTCAATGTATTTGAAGCAGCAATATGAGAGCTTTCTGCAGCTTCGGTTCTGTTCTGGAATATTTTCTTGGTTGGGGCAGGGGAGAGCAGCTCAGTCTCTACGCTCATTTAACCCTTGACCTCCGCCCTGCAGCTGGGGTTGTTTGCTGTCAGTCACAATATTTGTGAGTGAAGAAATGCAGACAGCTACATTAGGTATCAACCCATAAGGCAGCCCATTTAAATCTGTTTGAGGGGAAAGCACGCAATTGATAATGGATACCCTATAGCTCTAATCCTTAACCTGGCCAAAGGAAATTTCCCTGTACCTCCTCTCTTCGCCCTCAACATCGACTGGCATTTCTTCTCATCTCACAGTGTGAAAAACGATTCTGCATCTCTTTCAAGCATCAGATCCAAGTCTTTTTGAGAAACAGGCTGCAATGGAAATGAGGAGGAAGCTGGGCTTGGTCCACCCATTTAAGGCAAACCCTGTCATGCAATAAATCTGTGTGCATTTGGCAGGACCTGCTAAGTAGCCCTTAAATAAAACAATAGTACTTTCTCTCTTTTTAAAAAATGAATTTTTAAATTAAATTTTCCATTTTCCATTTCCAAATAAACATTTTACAAACTTTAAAATATCCAATGACTTCCGTTCTTCTCCTTCCATGGTTCGTTTTACATATCATACATCCCTGCATATTTTACTATAAACATTCAAATCAGTTTTCCATTTTTACATCCATCAAAAAAAGTTTACTCTGTTGAATTTATCTTAGTGCTGCCAGCATTTTCAGCTGCATACAATTATTTTCCATATATTCAATAAATGTTTTCCACTCTTCTTTAAAAGTATGTTCTTCTTGCTTTGAAGTCTCTCTTTTAGTACCCACAGGTACAGAAAGAGGCAAGACCAGGAGAAAAACAAGCAACACTCCTGATGAAAGCTGTAGCAAGTGCAACTTTATTGTACACCGTTTCAGTAGCTGTTGGTTGTGAAGTGGCTTATACATCTGCAAACATACTCCTCTGCATGTGCCAGTTCTGCCATCTCTCTGTGGTACACAGCAGTCTGGATATCAGAATTTTTATCTGCAGGAGACTGATGCATGGGTTGGATGTGGGGGCCTGGGCTTGGCTACCTTGAGGTCATTTTTGGCAGTATGTTTTATTGGGGGACCTAGCTTGGCCCGCAGTATTATGGGCACTTTGGTTCCAAACTAAGAGACAAATAGCAATGACAACAGCAATGCATTTTATGAAACAAATGTTGGCCGAAAGGGAACGCAACTCGCTGATGCGCACCAGAGAAGACTTGACACAACTAGGAAGGTGTAAGCAGTAGCATGCCTCTTGACTGTTTAACCTCCTACTATTTTGTACATGCTGACAAGCTTCCAGAGTAAGTACCTTAGCAGTTTAGATAAGACAGTCTGTGAATTTGCACCTTTAGCTCAAAATGCTCCGCTCAAGGGTCTTTCGTTCAATCTCCTATTTGAACAGTAAGGGGCAAATAGTGCTTATTTCAGCACTCACGTCCCTTTCATTCAATCCCCCTGTCAGGATAATCACAAACTGCCATCCCCACTGCTTCTTTCCCCCGTTACAAGTGGCACAAAGCAAAGCAGCTTAATGGGTCACTGTGCTGAAAATTGAAGTTAACCTCATAAAGTATGGGTATATATTCCCACTTGAATCACAAGCATAATTCTTGGCCCTTGGGGTCTCTCTGCTCAACCTCACAGACCGGTTGGACAAGCAAAGTTTGGTAGGCTTTTGTCTCACCCCACCCCACCGCCATGTGCTTCATGTCCGGGACAGATTTTAATGTTCCAAAGGAAGCTCAGCACTGACCTTATTGTCAAATAATAGGGAAGAAAAGCAGTCTATTAAATAACATGCCAGGCAAAAACTAGATGCTACTGCAAAGAGCCAGTGTGGTATAATAGTTAAAAAAGTCAACATAAGGCAAATGGAACATTTAAAAGTAACCTACAATAGTAGAGGTAAGCAGGAAGAAGGAAAACAGTGTCCAAAATATCTGATAAGGGTGTTTTGATTCATCAGCATAAATTTGTCTCAGCAATGACTAATATCCAAGTGGCTCTTCAAAAATACCAAAGGGTGATTTTGTCCAAGAAACATATCCTGAGGGTACACACTACTACAGCCCATCCCCAGCAGAGATGGCTGGGTCAGACTGATAATATCTCTGCCCAGTTTCCTTCCCAAAGTCTAGACTACAAAAGCGTAAAAGAAACGACAACACTACGGGTCAGGGTTTAAACAGACTGCACAAACAGGTAAGACTGAATTTAAGTGGACTCCTGTTAAGCCTTTTCATCTCATTAAAGCTGCCTTCATCTTATATAGTGAGGTTTTAAATTTAATAATAGAACACTACCACACCTCATGCTAACCCGATTAACTTTAGAGTAAAGCACTATCTTGGCCATTTCATACAGATCTAAGCAGGAGATGGGTTTGTTTGTTTTTATTTCAAAATTCATCTCACTGCCCTGTTGGGTTAATAGTTCCTGCGTACTTCTGCCTGGGCTGCGTTTGTGAAATTACCAACACTTTTTTTTGCAACATTCACTCCTTGAAAAGCTTAATGAGTACTTATGCTGCTACATATAAACAATTCTCTCTCTCTCTCTATATGTATGTATGTATGTATCTGCAATATAGCAGCAGTTACACATAACCATCGTTTAAACAGTCAAAAGCAAGAGTAAACGCCTACATCCCTGCTACTTTTCAATTTCTAGGTCTTTTGTGGCTCCCAGCAAGGACAGCAATTGAGTAAAAGCTGTTGCCAACTGCTTGCTGTACCCACAAATGGAGGTTTTAATCTAATTTTTAAAATATAATTTTATTTCTAAGGGTCAAATACGCAGGTTAGTTGTAGAAGTCATAGACCTGTTGATAACGATCTCAGGAACTAGGCCCAAAGATGATCTGAAAAGTTGCCCTAGCACTACACTCTTAATGCCTGGTAAACTTTTATACTCCTGATCTTCTAACCATGGTTAAAGTTTGGGGTGTTCCACTCTCCCATTTTCAGCATTAATCAGAGCATTACACTGTATCTGCACAAACATTAATGTCAACCATGGTTAACTTTAACTAGAATTTAGAAGTTCGGTTTGAAGCTAGTTTGTAAATTCTGGGATAAAAAGGCAATGCTTGTTAATGATCATCTTATTACAGATGTCATGCTTCACCATGGTTAATGCTGAAAATATGGGTGTCATGAAAGAGTTGAGAGAACATGAAAGGAGAGCCTCACAACAAGTTCCCAATTGCTTAACCGTGGTTAGAAGTCTGGAAACATTGGTCCAGTTTTGCTGTCAGGAATGTGCTCTGTTCCCACTCCCTCCTCCTCTTTTTCTGCTCTTTCTGCTTTGCTGTAACCATGGTTTGCATGTGAAATAAGGCAAACTCTAGTTACCCACAAACCATGATTGGCCTCCAAACCAGAAATGAAAACCATGGGATCATATTGTATGGATTCAGAAGTGAAAAAAGACAGGAAGGAAGAAATGTGCAAACACAAAGCAAGTTCCCAACCACGGGCCACAATGTCTAAACCCAAGCCATTATGTCTCCGACAGGCCTTTGTGGCCAAACTTCAAGGGCATTCATGAGCACGCAGTTGAAGATTCTTGTATATAAATAAAGGGTTGCCCCCCCCCAAAATTTTGCACAGAGTATTCAGAACTCCTTTAAGACAGGCTGGGATACACTGTGAATGAAATATCAGGTACTTTGGAATAATTTCCACATTAACAGCAATACTGCTTTACTCTTAGATGTGGTGCTAATAGCCTGTAACTATAATAATTAAAATAGACTGCTACACTCTTTCCAACTAACATCTAAAAGCATGTGTTACAATAAATTATGAATAGTGCGCACATAAGTTACACATAAGTCTCCCTTTCCCTGCCAACTGTTGACACACACAGCTTAATCCTCTCTTTCTGAAACACACTGGAAACACAAAGAACAGCTATTTGAAATGCAAGTCCTAAATGTTCTAGCAGTCTAATTAATCATACTGCTCTATCTACCACTTGCTGAAATTTACTCTTGTAGGAGGAACTAGATGACCGAAATTGGTTTTGCCAAAGTCTTTAAGAAGCCAAGCGCATGAAGGGTGTTTTCATTCAAAACTGCATCTAAATTTACAAATACATATGACGCACTTGTATAAGAAGCCATAATTCAGGGGTAGCATACGTGCGTAGCATTCAGAGTGGTTCCAGGTTTGATTCCTGTTGTCCCTATTTAAATGAATCTCAGGTAGCAGGGCTTGGAGAGCAGTTTGCCACTGGCAATAGATATTACTGCTTAGAGCTGACATTATTGGGCTAAATGAGATGGATATCTGACTCCGTATAAGGCACCTTCATTTGTTCAAAATTATACCTTTGGAAAGACTATTCCAGGTTAGAAGAATTGTTCCCAAATTAAGGCATCAGGTATGAACAGCACTTGAAAGGACAGGGATTTGGACCAAATTTCAGCAGCGAGAGTCATCTGCTCAGCCAGCCTGTCCAGACATAAAACTCCAAGAAAAAAATCCAACTTTTCACCACAAAAGCTCCACCCACAGCACCAGTATATTGATATGTATAGAAGTTTATAGAATTATACATTGGGAAATTTATAGAATTATGGCATAGTCTCTCTATGCTGAGCATGGGACAGATTTGGTACCCAAAACAGGCATCTCCAAAACAAGCATCGCATGTTAGCAGCCAAGGTAACACAAGGCGATTGCAAGTTATCAATTTTGCATCTTGGATGATGGTAGGTCTCCTGGTGCCGCCACCACATCATACAACAAAACCAGTGCTCTGATAAAAGTTAAAAGTTTCATAGTTACAGTTGGAACAGTTTCTTTCATGTTATGCCTTCTGTACAATTCAAGTATGGGTGGGCAGGGGTACCTGAACCATCTACACAGATAAATTTTATATATAACTTTCATTCATTCACTTACTCACTCGCCCACTCACCCTTATGTTCCAGGTCAAAACATTATTAAATGTTGAAAATGATTATAAACAGCGGTGCCCTCGTTACCAGCAAGATATTTATCTTAGTGGTTCTTTTGAGCACATATTAACTTTTAGAAACACTGATCTAATGCTTAGAAAAAAGAGGTGTGTGATTATTTTCTAGTACCTCTGATATGTGTGTGTGTGTCCATTATTGTGGGTGGGAGACTGTTGCTACAGCCCCACCCTTTTTTGCTTAAAGATACTGTAATATGCCTGTAGTTTATGTGGTTTACCGGTATGAAATAGCTCATTTGGTAGAACATGAGACTCTTAATCTCATGGTCCTAAATTCGAGCCCCATGTTAGGAGGAAGATTCCGGCACTACAGGGAGTTGGAGTAGATGACTCTATGAGTCTATGAGGGGTTTGAGTTGCCGTGGCAGAAAAGTGACTGATAAATTTAATAAATGAATAAATAATAAAAGCAGTGTGGATTTTTCAGTACCAACACTGTAAATTTGTGTGTGTGTGTGTTTCTTCCTGATCTGGAACTTTCCTGCAGGGGCTTATGAGGTAAGGGTTAAGAAGGTTTTACTGAGGGGGAAGATTACTGACGAATATAAATTCCATCTTGAATTTTCTAATGATTTATCAGATTTACAATTTTCCTTCCCTGACAGTCACAGACCAAAGCAGCCATTCCAGATACAAGTCAAAGGTTTGTCTCTCAAGTCAGTTAGAGCTCTGATTTTATTCTGTTACAAATACACTAACCAACACATGTTTAAAAAGCTAACAATTTCATAGTACCTCATGCTAATACAAGGCCTATTTTCCTGTTTCTCTTGTAAAGAGTAATCTGACAAGGCAGCTACACCAGGAAAGCTTCAGTTTTCACACACACAGGCTTCCCTCTTCACCATTAGGAAACCTCTCCAGTCATTCACAGTTTTGTCAATGGCTCTTGGTGGTATCTCATGGACATACACGATCAAAAGCCTGGCAGTGGTTACTTGCTAACATTTACAAACATCCTTGTACAAACATACTGAGACTCTCTGCTGATCTTGCTTTGTCTAAATATATCCCAAGGAAATAGCTTGGCAGGGTTGTAAAACTTCACAGCAACCAAATTAAAAGGGGGAATGAACATGAACAAGTGTAAAACAACAGGAAAAGAAAAAAAGGAAGCCTGCATGCATGTACGTACACACACACACACACACACACACACAGAGGGAAGAGAAATTTAAGGCATTGTAGCCCTGCAGTGTTTGAAAGCTTTGAGGAAACCACTTGCTTGTTAAGTCATGTTAGCACATCAAAATCGAAAACATTACAAAGAAATTTGCTGCAACTTGCATTCTATGGAATTTAAGTTTTGATGTGCTCTATTCAACAGAGCTGTCGTGTTCTGGAATAAGAAACATAACAGGTTAGGTCTTTAGCAGCATCCCCTGTAGCGTTTCTCTTCAGCTGTCCTCTCCCCCACCCACATGAAAGCTGAAAGTGGAATATTATTCAGGATCATGACAAAGAATTAGATGCTGACTGTACCGCCTGTACATTCACGACATATCATACCAAAAACCAGGTCATGCAGACATACACCTTAAAAACATGGCAAGACAGAATACTCTCGCCAAAGATAGTTTTTCTAACTTTCTAAAGTTTGCTTTCATACTGACCAGGGTGTTCTTTCAAACTAGTAGTATGCTAAAAAGGGAGTATGAGCAACAGCTTCATATTGCCATCTTCAGTCATTCATAATGCTAGCCAGCTGACTAGAAAATTCAACTCAGTTAAGCTGCTTAGCTCCCCTTACAACTTTTAGCATCTTTATCTATTTGTCATAAAAGCTGGTGGTAGAGAAGTGTTTTTAGAGATCATTCAAGCTATTCAGCAGCTGATTGTTTCCTTCCCCGTCCACCCCCACCCTCCATGGATGGATAATGCTCCCAAGCGTAAGAACGCAAGATGTATACATTTGGCAGAGGAAAACAAGTGCGCTCATTTTGTGTTATGTCAACAAAGGGATTTAATAGTATGTCAGTAATCAAGCCACATAAAATACTTGGGAGATGGGTGGCATGACATACGACAGCATGTCAGCTTCAAAGCATCTTTTTCCTAAAGCACAGAAAGAGTATACTCAGCATTTAGTGCCTTGTATTTGAGCATTTCTGCCATGTCACGATGCCTCTAAGGCCAAACACTGCAGTTTTAAAGACTTCAAATTTCAGTACAGTATATGCCCGCAACCATCCACTTTCCAGGGCCATCAGTACTACGTAAGCCAAACAGGTATATGTTCAAATTCTCCAGCAGTGTTGGTTGAATAATAACTATTAAAGAACTCTACTTGGAGATGATGAAGTTGTCCAGAAGCAGAGACAACAGAATCTCTGTAGAAAGGAAGCACAAGGCAGTGCAATAGGGCAAGAGCGGCAAGTACAAATTTATTTTTTCACAAAGCCATCCCACTTGGGCTTCCAGGAGCACCCACTCCTTGCTCAAATGCCCGAGATATAGGGGTGGAATGGGAAGGTATAAGGCTGAGTGGCGGAAGACAGCCCTTTGGGAAGTCTGCTATTCTACAGGGCCAATCCCATTCAACCAGAAAGAGGCCTCCTCATAAATTATTGCCTGCTTGCAAAGCAACAGAGGCAGGAATTTGGTGTGGCTTGAAAGGTGCCTGTAAAAAGACAGAAGAACAGGGGGATCAGGGGAAAGGGAACTCTTTGTAGGCACAGGTGAAGGAGTGGGATGCAGGTGAAGGCACAGGTGAAGGAGCGGCCCAAGGCCTGCCCCCACCCCTTTCCTAACATCTAGAAGCACCTAAAGGCTACATTCCCAAGGAAACCACAACCACCCGGTACCAGAACCATCTAGGAGGCTTACTTTTGCTTCCAAACCTTGGACAATTGCAAATGAGCAGAAACATCATCACTCTGTCGATCTAGCTTGCAAGGCATGGGTTACGGTTTTCAGCCATGCCAACCCACCAGTACAACATCCATCTCCAATCTAAACAATTTTAAAAAGTTTATGAGCTCCCAACACTGCCAGAAGGACTCAAAAAGGTTTTCACCAAAGGCACATGCAATTAGCAGGCTTAAAAATGATGTACATACACAGGTATTAATTAACTATAAATTTTCGTCTAGTAATTCCACCAGCAGCAAACACTAGGCTCTGATCCAACAATCAATACTAGCCATTTAAAGGCTCCACCTGCCAAAAAAGTTATATAAAATAAATATATAAAACTTTCATTAGATTCTGCAATGGCTTTAGAACAATTAATCTACCATTAATGTATCAGGCGATATTGTTTGGTTTTATTGGCATGACAATTGACACCATCAATATTTCTTCACACCCTACACTATAGCTTCACTCCCATGCTACTCCAAGAGAGAAATTATGCCTCATTTTACTGCTGTACTGGCTCCCTCTGGGCCTGTATCTTCTGTTACTTACACACGCTTTAAAGAAAAAGCTTACAGCTCAATCTTCAGAGTTTCTAAAACAAAAGAAAAAAGCGAGGCAACAAAGCTGTTGGGAGAGGTAAATTGCCAGAGTTTCTGCAAAGTTGTGAGTATTAAAGCAGATGGGTGTTTACTCGCTGCAACACTTCTCACTTCATGTGCTATAACCACCATGTTGCAATTACCAAGGGTCACTCTGCCACATGGCTGATCAGTATACCTCCCGTCTGGACACACACATGTACTTGCATTTCATCTCTCTTTATGTTTAAAGATAAAAGGCATCATAAGAGAAATCTAGATGATGAAGCTCTTCAAAATCCACCCCCCCCCCCAATATTTGAAACAATATAAATAAGGGGGGGTGTAAAATACCACTCCTCTGAATAAAAGAAAACAACAAAACAGCCAACACAACACAAAGTTAAACACAAATGGGCAATACACTCAACTGGGCTTTGGGAGGCAACCATAGAAAAAGGGAGGCTGATTCCCTTATGGAGAATACATAGAATACAAGGCTTTAAAAGCAACGCAAAGTGGCCCCAACTGAAGGTATTAAAATCAAGAAGGATGCATTGAATATGCCTTCACCAGCCCTCCAAAAGGTTCCAATTCGCAGCCTGAATTTGCATTTGCAGAACTGCACAGAGGCTGTGAAGAATCTGTACCTGTCCCAAACCCCGAACCAAGCTTTGTTGGGAAAGGCATGCTCTAAGAGCATTACTGTCTCAACATATCCTTCAGTCACAATTCAGCTATTAAAGGTTAACCATGCTAGTCATTAAAAGGCATAAAAGTATTTGCAGCTTTGCAGGATCAAACTAACAATATAATATTCACTTGACTGGATGGATGGTGTGCTTTCTTCAGTTGAGAAGTGCATATTGTACGCACACATATATATAGAAAGAAAAATGTAAATATTTGGTCTAAATGGTTGTGAAATGCAGCAGATGACAATTCTTATGTCTTGTTTAAATATATACAAAATAAACACAGTATAGCCGTTCACCAATAATTGGCACTGGGAAACCCAGCCAGATGGGCGGGGTATAAATAATAAATTGTTGTTGCTGCTGCTGTTAATGTTTACTGTACTTACCTTGTACATATTTAAGCTTTGCCAAAGACTATACCTCTTGCATTTTATGGTCATTTGCCCCTATTGTTTACACTATCCCCTCTCAATACACATACATACATACATACATACATACATACATAAGTGTGCATCTCTCTCTCTCTCTCTCTCTCTCTCTCTCTCTCTCTCACACACACACACACACACACACACACAATTTCTGATTGTAGTGACCGGTACTCAGTACCTTCTGCTGCTGCTCCACCGCCCTTTGTGTAGGAAGTATTATGGAGTGTCTGGGGCTGGGCTGGTTGTATCCTCCATTCACTTCTTTGAAATTAGGCAAGGGGCTGACATTTGGTGTCTTTCAGGCAGATAGCTGCCTCTCTCACACACCCCTTCCTATGAATTCTTGATTATCCAAAACTTTGGATGAGCTCACTCCAGTATGACCCATGCCACATAAGGGGAGCTCAATAGAAAAAGTCCTATTTGCTCACCTAAACTTCTAAAATTGTCACATAATGGAATGCCCCAAGTTGCTTTGATAAATTATGCTGTGTTCTATGTCCTCAGGGTAGAACAAGGGGTGTGAGAGACATGCTGAGTGGAAACTAGGAAAGGCAGCACTACAGAAGCTGCAGCATGAGGAATTGTCAGCATTAAAAATAAACCCTATCATCCTGAAAGGGGAATTCTTTTGGGAAAAGCTGAGAAGGGCGGGAGATGAAAAATATGAATTAGGTTTAGAAACGTAAGCTTCAGTGATATGTTTTGCTGCCTTTGTATTTAGCCAGCTATTTCCTCTGACTTTTCAGTTAGGTGTGATTGCCTGGTGGCTGGATGAGGGGAAGAAATCTTGGTCAGCTAGGTTCTGGAAGGGTGGGGTGCATAAAAATGAAGAGAAAAATATATAATTGGGGGGGGGGGTCCCTATTCTGGAAGTATACCAGCATGTTAACAAAAAAATAGAAAACATGAAATATTCTGACAAGGGGTGAGTACTTTATATACTGTTTCCCAAATTAAAAGGGGGGGGTGAAGGGGAATACATATACTAAAGACTTTCACTCATTCTTATTGCACTTGAATGCCAAAATATCACATTTGCTTAAGCCTATTTTACTGCTAGCAGCTGTCTGTTATATGGTGACTGCTGGAGAGCTCGCCCAAGAGCAGGTGAGCACCATCTGCCTGCCCCTGACAAGATGCCCATTTCATTTAGACAAAAAGCTGACAGCTACATGGCCACCATCTTCACGCAATAATATAAAAACCCTTTTCTCAAATGCTGCTGTAACCTTTCACAGATATTCAAATAGGCATTGTATACCTAGAGAAGCAGTAACACGTCTCCCCCAATCCACCCCTTCCCCCTCCAGCCTCTCCATGTTTAAATAAATCCCCTCTCAGGCACACTGGTGAGCATGCTTTCAGAAAGACCCATAATTGGCTTGCCTACTGATCTGTGAAGAGTACATTTTCTACAAAAGCTCTCTCCCCGCTACCCCTTCTTTAAGAGGAGGGGGGATCTCCCTGTCCTCGAACAAAAACGTGTGTCAAGCTAACGCAAAATTACCATTTTTAGCAAGTGGTTTTGTAATATAGTCTACAAAACACAGCTGATAAGTATTAAATACACCAACAAGAGGGAAAGGCCTTAAATTGAGGTGAAAAGGGTCAACATGGCCACTGCATTAACTGCTGGCAGCTCTCAGCTGTTTCCTATTATTCTTCCTTTCTTTAAAAGTTCCCTCAGCCCCCCGAAAAATGGTGGTCAGAACGTGTGTCTTTTTCTCCTCCTCATCTGGTATGGCAACACTTAAAATAAATGAAGAGTATTCGGAGGACTGTGTCTATCAATGCAAGTTCTAGATGAAGCTTACAGAAAAGCCAAATGAATGATAAAGTTCTCTCATTGGCTGAAAACATCTCTTGACAATCTAAGGGCCAATTCAAACTTTTAAAGTTTCCACATCAAGGCCACTAAAATATGGTAGTAGCTGGCAGCACATAGAAGTCAAAGGTAATACCAGATAGTGAGTGTAAGTTGACTGAATGTAATCCGTCAGTACGATGGGAGGCCATTTTGTGACAATTCTTCTCCCCTCTGTAGTACCCATAAATATTGGTAAGCTAAGGTCATCATAAACATCCCACTTTACAGAGGATAGCCCTCTATATGAAAGGCTGTCCATTCCAAGTGTTTTAAGGATCAAGATCGTAAGAAGGGAAAGGAGACACTTTGAAGTTGCACTGGTCACCTGGTTGTAAGTCTTTCCTAATATGGCAAGATGCATTGTATTTATAGTAATTATTTCTAAATCTGCATCTATACACATGAATCAGCATAAGCAAATTTTATGCAAATATGTACTGTATTTTGTCCCTTTTTTGATGATGTACAAGTGGCCACCATATTGCAAACTGTTTATTGTGTAGATAGATATTACAGTGACAAGTTTCAATACTTGTCCATCTAACATTCACAGAGCACCACACAAATGTCACAAGCAACACACCAAGTTCTCCTACACAGATGTGTTTTCTGGCAGCCTCCTCATGGGGTCCGTCACATTTTACCTCGGAAGTCACAGGCTCAGATCTGGGGTTGCCCACCTCATATTAGAGGTGGAGACACAACAATATTTAGAAGAACTTCCCAGGATCCTTGTATGTATGTCAGCAGTGTTTACAAACAAGCCATGCAAAACAGCAAACTTATGAAAATCTTTTGTTAGTGCACCCACCAAGAAAGAGCTTTACAGGGCATGATATTCTGAATCCAAGGAATGAACGTCCTTCAAAAACTTACCTATGCATTCCCTATTTTGCTCTTTTGGAAAGGAAAGAACATCTCTGTATTTGCTCGTGTCTTTCTTAGACCAGCAATACTCCACATTTTTCAAAGTCCACTGGGATACAGCACTATGTGCACAAAAAGACCAAGGGATGTAAATCCATACCTCCCTGCAGAGTCAGCTTTTATGGCTGTGGCAATGTGGTTCTTGACAGTTAACTGGGGTGCTGAGTGCCTAACTGAATGACTTCATGAACTCCTGGCTTCACTTGCTTTCAGACTACAAAATGAGGAGAAAGCTTTGACACAACTTGATGCTGCATCCTTGCTTTAAATCTGTAAGGAGAACATGACTGAGGAGGAAGAGTTATAAGCAGGACTGGCTGTGACACACAGCAGAACTGTCCTATAAGGGCAGCATGATTGCAGTACGATCAAATCTTTCACCCACCAAAGGCCAGCGTTTTCTATTTCTATCCAGGACATGGAACAAATCCTTTGAGTCGGTGCTAAGGTTAAGTCATGAGGTGTACCAGATGGTCATTTGCGGGACTAGTCAGGACCGGGCAAGAAAGGGCAAACAACAAAAGAACTTGTTTTAGAAGTGCTGCAAGTGAACTAAGGGCAAAGGAATCTCTTTCAGAATGGCAGATTGAGCTCTTTCTTTGGTGGTCCTGTGCCTTAGTTCTTCACACCACACACTTTAAAAGGTCCTACTGCCTTAGAAGTGGTGCATGGGATTTTGTGGTTGTACGTTTCAGAAAAGGCCCACTGCTGTGCAGAGATCTGAGAGGATCTTTGGAGACAATGAGATATTATGAAACTCACTCTTCTTCTTCTTTAATTTAAAGAGCAAAGGGGGATTTACATTCATTTAAGAGGTGAGTTTGAATAGCTTCCTAAAAGAGGAAGGAAAGCTTCTTGAAACCAAGATCATCTTGGTTCTTCACAAATATTGTAATCTTCACAAATTAAGAGTGAAAGAATTTGCGAGTTTCATAATCGCCAAGGGAGTGCACTTTTATTATCGGTTCCATTCCTAGAAAGCTCTCAGTGACTCTACTATGTTTTCAGTAAAAGAAAGAATGAAGAAAGGAATCTTACAGGAATAAGAACAAAAACTGAGCAAGATTATGAAATGGGTTTATGTTTGGCTGAAAATTTACAAGCCCCTCAAAATACAAGGAAAGGATAGGTGGGAAATGGTGGAACAGGAACCCCTCACAAAGTCACTGGCACAGTTATTCTCCCAAGGTGTGCCACGGAAATATAAACAGGGGTTTATATAAGTCAGGGGTCTTAGATGTTCTCAAAACTCTATATCCTTCTATATATTCCCACTCACAATATATGGGGCAGTGATCATATTCTGTGGGAAGGAGTAACATCCATCAGGATTTTTATTTTTGGAAGCAATTTGGCCTAGAGGTGAGAGATATGGGGAAAATCCCTTAAGTATCACTGCTGCCCAGTGATGTGTGTGTGTGTGTGTGTGTGTGTATACGCGCATCACTGCTGCCCAGTGATGTGTGTGTGTGTGTGTGTATACGCGCATACACGCACACATGCATACATTTATTTTTAGTCGAATCGAGTAGTATGCCTCCAATTTTAATCCAGAAAATAACATTGTGCCCCATGTATCAGGAATTTGGAAAACAGTACACCAGCCAAAAAATGACCATGTTTAGAAAGGCATTAGAAGAGAAGCATTTGCAATGGGCTACACTAGTGCTGGATATCATTCCTATCAGTGTGCCTCACTCTCTTTTTTTTCATATTCTGTAATTAAGTAAGAAACAATTGTGCAAGTATTTCCTGGCAGAAATGTTCACTTGGGATGCAGCTTAGAAACAAGGCGCTATGCTGTAGTTTGCTTCCCTTTCACCTCCAGAGATTTCCTTTCCTGCCATGTATGGCTCTTTTACCAGATTTGCTTCAATGTGGCTCCTAAACCAAGATTTCTAAATCTCTCTAATGTCTCAGCAACTTTCCCCTCCTTCCACATGCCCGCTCCCCTCCCCCCTCCCAGTTAATCCCTGAGACCAGTCTTGACTAATCCCTTTGAGCCATATGGAGCTTGAACCACTGAGATCTCAACTATGCCCCCAGAATATTTAGCTCTGCCTTAGGCAGTACCTTATAAGCGCTGCAGCAGCAGCTGGCACAAAGCACTCCAGAATGCAGCATTCGAACCTGGCAGTTCCAAGAGGAGAACGGAAAGCTGCTCCGAACAGGTATGACAGGAGCGGGGTGCTCTTTGCCAAAGGAGAAATAGTCTAGAAGAGCACCAGAATCAGAACAGCACATAGTGTCAAAGGACTGGGCTGCTTCTATATGCAAAGTCTTCTGGTTAACTTTATCAATGGCTACTAGCCATGATGATTGTGGTCCGTCTCCAATGGTCAGAGGCTGCCATGCTTCTGAATACCAGTTACTGAAAACTCACCCGATGAGAGAGTGCTCTCGGCCTCGAATCCTGCTTACAAGTTTCCCACAGGCATCTGTGAGAACAGGATGCTGGACTAGATGGGCCATTGGCCTGATCCAGCAGGCTCTTATGTACTATATGGAAAGACAGGAGTGCCTGGCATGCTTTGGTCCATGGGGTCACAAAGAGTCGGACATGACTAAACGACTAAACAACAACAACTATATGGAAAGACTGAGGTGGAATCAAATACATGTGTTTATTTTGGAACAAAAGTTTAACTTGTCCTTAATTCCCAGAACGAGCTATGTGTATGTACAGTTCAGAGTGACCACTGCAATATGGTGGGGAGCAGACATATATTTGGGGACGAGAAGTCCATGTCATTTATGCCTCCTCCAGCTGTATATCTATTTGTATATCTGCACGTGCACACAGCTATATTAACATTAAACAAGGAAAACAAGAATATTGTGTTAACTACTCGCATGATAATCTTGACTTTTCTGTGGTAGAATGGGAAGAGAAGACCCAAAGGTCATGTTAATTTACAAGTGAGTCCCATAAGGTTCAGTAAGTGTATGGGTGGGTCCCACTTCAAAATATGTGAGGATTGCTCTAGGGCAGGTGTGGGCAGTAAGTAGCTCAGGATCTACTGGTAGATCTGGAGTGATCTGCAGTAGGTCAGCAAGAACTCTGACTCTCAACTGTTTAAGTGGCAACAACAAAAAGCCACCCCTCTCCTGCTAATTTAGGCTGCTGAAGAAAGTTTAGGAGTAATACCAGGAGTGGGTTTTTGGGTGATAGGACTGTGAGCTCATTTAACCTACGAAAACAAATTTCTGCTCAAAGACATCCTGTTCCTTAATTATAGGAATATGTCCCTATCTCACCACAAGGTACTAAAGCACCTGACTCGAGCTCGTGATTTTGGGATTCTGGTAAACAAACAAGCAAACAAACAAAACCCAACCAAAGTACATCCCATAAGCCTGAAGTCTGCCTGCCACTGATCTAGGGAGTGGTTCGGTTTCAGCACATCTGCCATAGCCTCATGTTTCACTACACGGCCTGCCAAGCATCATAATCTTTCAGCTGGTGGACCTGATACACAACTGCAAATGCTGTAACATGGAAACCCACTAGGGCTGAGATTGGAAACCAGTACTCCTCCAGATGTTGGATTCCATCAGTTCCAGCCAGCGTGGCCAAAGGTCAAGGTTGATGGGGGTTGGAGTCCAACAACATTTGGAGGGCCACAGGTTTCCCAGGATGCCCTAGGGCCACAGGAAAGAGCGCCATGAATCATAACATCTTGTCCAGGTTTAGTTGTTAGTTGTTCATTACCCAGACCAGAGAAAACAAAAACAGAGGGCACTTCAGATTAGGCATAGTTGTAACATCACCTCTGCACACTTCCTACATAAAATGTGCAGTCTTAAACCACCACATGGGGAAAGAGAACAGGCACAATTTGACTCATTCTCCTAAGAAAATAACATTCCTGCTTCAGCAGCCCAGCTTGATTTCTAGGCAGAAACTGAAGTGCCAGTCTCCAAGAGCTCAAGACCTTTTGAAGTAGGTCAACCAGAGCAAAGGGCCACGGGGGTAAATCTGATGTAAGCTACCATGTAATTCAGTGCTATCTGCAATAAACTGGATGCTTTCTTCATGCCTGGTGAAAGCAAGAAACTAATTTGGCATGGAGGATGGGCAGATTTCAGACAACTGGTAGGAGGATATAGGTGCTTTCACAATAAGACAGATGAAATAGAGCAGTACAATTCACAAGCTGGATTAACTCTTCAGCGGACTCAAGGAGGATAGGGAGTCTGCACACTTGGAAGAAAAATAGGATGAATTATGTCAAATTTATGGTTACAATGGAGAGGGGAAGCCTGTACAGATTCATCTATGCAACGCACACGCAATATAAGGCTTCCTAGGACAAACAATTACATTTTCCCCTCCAGCTTGTACTAGCCAAGGACGTCTTGTTTCTTTTTTCAAAAGGCATCTTGTAGCTCAAGGCTTCCACTACTGTTTCTGCTAAGTTCTCACCCTAGCAAGCAATCTGTAGTACTACAAGGGTGTGTGGCAGTCATTCAAGGGGAGATTTCAGTATCAAACTCACTAAGCATCACACATGCAGCCAACGATTTACCTGTGTGATGAAAGAAATAGCATGAACTGGCACAAATTCTAACGCATGAGTACATTTAGTTTACATTGCCAGGGAGGGTTTGCAGAGCTAAGTTGGTTTCGCTAAGGTACAGGGTGGGTGAGTGGGTGGAAGAGGTCAAAGGCAAAGGAAAGACTTTTCTTATGAGACAAGTGCAAGGAGCAATGACCCATCACTTCCCATCAATGCCCAGCCTTGCTTCCCCTCCCCTACCTTCTGAACTTTTAAAGTGGCATAACTTCTTAAGCGTACCTTTTCAGAACTTTTATTCATGACCACGAGGACTAAAATTTTGTTGTTTGTTGTAGAAAGTGACACCTGGATATTTCAAGCAAGCGAAAGTCTAAGTGATGTTATCACAATTCCACACAGTATAGCACATTTAGAGGTGGATGAAATAGGATGAATTAAACAAACAGGGAACAAAACTCTTCCAAATCCTGTAAGCTCCCACAAACAATCGCATTTAGATGCCGCCTGAAGAATCACACAAACAAAAAACTGGTCAGGCTTTTACCATCCTAGCCACACACCCTGTCCTCCAAAAGCTCCCAAACAGATCAAGTCAAAATTATTTTTGCTGATAGATTGCATTTATATGCCACCTTTCTGCCAAGGCACCTAAGGCTGCTTACAATTTAAAATACTTGAAAAACAAAAGCAGAGTCACCTCAGGTCATTAGTGGTCGCCTCAGAAGCTGACTGAATGAGACTGAATGAGTTGTTTTTTTTTTTTTTAATATTTCATTGAGATCTGGTTTTAGTTTATACCAAAACAAACACAGCAGCAGCAAACTGAAATAACAACAACAACTGAGGGAAGAGGGAAGGGGAGAGGGATCGGTTAGCATTCATAGGTTTTCCTCATTTTCAATTTAGGGGTGTCATAAACAAAATACTTTCAGCTAGGAAGAGAGTTTGGTATAAGGCTTGCCTGGGCAGGAAACATTCAACTGCTAATTTTTAATTCCATGTTCCTATTACCAGCTTCTGATGTTGGTTATAAAGCTAAACTACAAAGATAGGTTGCCTAGTAGATATGGTGATCTGCAGTCAGCATTCAATACCTAAATCTAGGTGGGAAGGATAACTAGTATATCCAGATATGTTCATCTAAAAAGGTGGCTTTGTATTATATTTATCTGGTTGTGCTAGAAGTACCTTTTTGAAAGCTAGTGTTTGTGGAACGTTAAGAGGTACCTCTGCCCCTTCTGCCCACTACAATGTCTTCTGTCCACCATGTCAGAGAATCAGGAAAGTTCACCACACAAGGAATATGAGATACACCTACCCTAGCATTCTGGATGACCTTAAGAAGGGCAGAGAAACCCTGAATATGAAGCTGTATGTTCAGTGGGAATGTTCCATTTATGGCCCAAAGATGATGACAAGCAAGGCAAGAGGACAACTGCATCTCTGAAATCCCCCAAAAAACCAATTCTCAGGATTATCAGCCCTGAATTGGGATGAAGAGAAATCAAACGACTGTGACAGGTAAATGGATATGTTAACAAAATCAGGGACCGACTGATCCCTGCTCGATCATAGAGGTCTTCGGGAAAGTCAATGTTAATGGCTCCTCGCTGTTCAGATGTATAAGGAGCAATGCATTTTTAATTGTTGGCCCAATTTGTTGGACAAGAATACTTTTTTAAAAATATTCCAGCAGGCTTTTTAATTGAATTCTATTTTATAGTTTTTAGTCATTTTCAGTCTTATCATATTGGGTCTTTTGTACAGTGTTTACTATGACTGTGATGAAGCAGTATACAAATTGGGGTGGGGGGTAAATAATACAAGTCAAGCACTTTCCACTGACTGTGCCTCACACTTCACCAAGGTCTGGGGCCATCTTAATTAAGGAAATGAACCAAGGAAGAATGTAAATGGTATCAGGATAGCTCTCAGAAACTCAGATTAAAATAGGGCAGAATTGTCCTACAACATCTGGCAATCATACAGAGGCCACGGGAGAAGAGGCCACATCTTTGAAGGATGTCATTTATCAAGACACATATTCTCCCCAAATAAGACAAAACAGCAACCACTACCTAGAAAAGGATTATATACATCCCTTCATCAACCTTGCTTCTTCAGAAGATGTGAAGCCAATGGAAAGGGGCAACTGGATCCCCAATAAAACACCCCCCTTCATGTGTTTCAACACCATTTGTATAGATTGCTCAACAAACTGGACCTGAATGTGTTCTGAGAAAAGTCCTTTTTGTGTATGTTTGGTTTTTAAATTAAATCAAAATAAGTCTTTAGTGGGAGTGGGGAGGGATGGTATGAACCTGAGCAGAAGCAAATTTCAGCAGAAAGCCTACATGCAACTGCAAAGCCAGCATCTCCCATCATGGGAAAAAGTTTTTCACACAGCAAAAGGAAGTGACATCAGAAGCCAGGGGCTTTTTATTAGTACAGCACCCTGCTAAGCTTTACAAAAGGGGCAGTGTGAATTCTAAAGACTCTCTTATTGCAGAGAAGAGCCCTTCAATCTTCCCTCAGGCTGCAGCTTTTGTATTGCCTTTACCACAACAGCCTTGTCTGGATTTGTTAATGATCATTTAAGCCCCCCAAAAGGAATTGCTGCAGATTGTACCTTAAGACAACCACCGAACAAACCAAGCCCCACTGCCACCACAAAATAGAAACTAGAAAATCCCACAAACCATGTATATCACTCACTTCTTTGGGAGCAATAGGGCATGTAAAGAAACAACACTTGCTATGAGTTTCTTCATCTTAAAATATGTTTGGGAAATTTTTTGACAACTACAGTGGTACCTCGGGTTAAGTATTTAATTCGTTCCGGAGGTCTGTTCTTAACCTGAAACTGTTCTTAACCTGAAGCACCACTTTAGCTAATGGGGCCTCCTGCTGCTGCCGCACCGCTGCTGCACGATTTCTGTTATCATCCTGAAGCAAAGTTCTTAACTCGAGGTAGTATTTCTGGGTTAGCGGAGTTTGTAACCTGAAGCGCCTGTAACCCGAGGTACCACTGTACTCCAAAAAAAAAAAGAGAAAAAAAGCAGAAATCGTGTTTCCAAAACACCCAGTTTTGAATCTTTTATTATTTGAAAAATGTAGTCAGCCCTACGTTAGCAACCTATCAGTAATCAGGTCACCTCATTTGTCAAAACTTCTATTAATACGAATAATTCAACCAATCAGAGCCACTTTTGAGTAACAGGCTACCAATATGGTAGCTATTTGGACTATAGGCAACTAAAATCTTACCTGCCATCACCTCCTAACTTGCTTATGTTCAGGTTACATGCAACTGAAGGGCTACTGTGATTTTTGCCCAGTCTGACACTTGCTGTGGCATGTGACTACTGTTGCTGTGCAAACTCTCAAGAAACAACCTGTACCTGTCATGATCATAATCACCATCATTTCATAAAGCCTTAAACTGCTTAGGTCAACAATACCTAAGGACTGTCGCTCTCCATATGAACCTACCTGGACCCTGTGGCCATCACCTGGGGCCCTTCTTTGTGTGCCCCCTTCCATGAGAGGTCCAGAAGGTGATATGAGAAGAGGCCTATTCTGCAGTGGCTCCACCATTTGTGGAATGCTCTCCCCAGGGAGGTTCGGCTGGCACCTTCATTATACACCTTTAGATGCCAGGCAAAAAAAGTTCCTCTTCACCCAAGCCTTGGGTTGACTGACATCTGATGCCCTTCTAAATGCGTCGTGGGAGGGTGTATTATTGGTTTGTTGTTGCTCTTATCTTTTACTATGTATTTTGTGGTTTTTATATTGTAATTTTATGTTGTGAACCTCCCTGAGATCTCTGGGTGAAGGGTGGTATACAAATTTAATAAATTAATTTATTAACTAATAATATCTGTATGACACATTTCCATAGTTAAAACCATGCTCAAGTTGGCCTATGACATGAAAAGACTTGCACAATTACAAATATAACAAAAGTAGTCATAAACAATAAATAAAACACATCAAAAGGTACACAACCAAATTAAACAATTTCCACATCAATAATAATATATTTATCTTTATAATTGTAATTATAAATATACAACAAATTAATATCAATAACAGCAACAAAAAACCCTAACCAATGTCCCAGCCAAAGAGTCTAATGGCACAATGGTACTGTTATATTTGGCATACAATGCCATGATAAGAAGCTACACAAGTCCTCTTTTGGAGAGAGGATAAAAGGCCTATTGGCCTTTAATGCTAGAAAAAGAGAGTGTAAGCAAAAGCACGTGCAGGCATTTATGTAGAAATCTCTCATCTTACATTCAAGAATCAGTAAATGAGTTACTAGCAAGGAAAAAAGGTGGTGAAGAAGTTAAGAGCAGAAAACAAGCTGGCAAATTTCCTTCCAAATTATATGGCTGATTTAGTTGGTTCATTGTTTCTTCCTAAACAATATTCCTGGAGATCAAGATAAGCTTTGCATGAACTAAACTACTAGCCTCGACAAAACTGTTCTGCAAAGCGTAAGTTGGCAAGGGATCAAGCGTGAGTCTACCCAGCTTCAAAGTTTTTCCGCAGGATAAACAAGTCTGCAGTGTGTCACTACTAAGTAGAGAGCTATGATCTGAGCAAATAATTTAAGCACGTGAAATTATTATTGGATTTACTTTCTGTATAGAGGTGGAGGTTTCCCTATCATAAATTTATCACTTTTGGATTTAAGTATGACACGGATGTCCCCAAGCCATTCAGAATATGAGGACGTGCTAGTACGTGGAAAACTGGTCTGAGTCAACAGCTTAGGAAACTTGTTCATTTTGAAATCAATCACACCCTCCCACACTTTGGGTGCTTCTCTTGAAAACTAATTTATTAAAAAGTAAAAGTTTATTTTTTTAAAAAAATTGCTTTCACATTCTTATGGGTAGTGAACAATCAGTTACAACATCGACGCTGCTTTCTCAAATGTTTTCTCTTCCTTTGCAGATTTGGCTGCAATGGTGGGTCATTAATAAACTCCTCACAGTAGCCAAAACAATTTTCGGCACCAGGACACAAGAAGCATCCTTACTTGTGATAGGGTCCCAGGCCCTTTCCACCCTGATGCCACACTTGGCCCTCCAGGTGTTTTGGGACTACAATTCCCATCATCCCTAGCTAACAGGACCAGTGGTCAGGGATGATGGGAATTGTAGTCCCAAAACATCTGGAGGGCCAAGTTTGGCCATGCCTGATCTAGTCTAATAGTTTCAGTTCCCAGTCCACCAACACCCTCATTCAAGAAATATCACAGAATCATAGAGATGGAAAGCACTCTGAAGATCATCTAGCCCAACCCACTGCAATGCAGCTGTTCCGTAGGGGGATCGAACCTGCAACCTTGGTGTTATCAGCACCATGCTACAGCTAGCTTTACCTAATCTGATCTGAATGAAATCATAGCATAATCTAGGTCTTAAATGGAACTGCATTTCTTTGATGGACTTGCCATAATGTAGATATAAAACTCATAAACCATCTACCTATCTACAATAGCAGTAATAATAGGCATTTATTTAGTGCATCAAATGCATATGATTCTTGCAACAACCCTGCAAAGTGAATCAGTATTATAATACCCACGTTGTGGTACAAGAGTGGCCAGCTCATGGGCACATATGCATATTGGAGAAACAGTCATGGGCACCACACACAGAGAGAGCACAACTTACACCACTGGATACAACAAGATGCTTCTTTCAAGATTAATTTCAGAGGGAGGGAGGAATCCTGTAGGTGCCAGATAAGACCTCTGTGGGTGATGCATTGGCAACCAGTGTTATACAGGGATGAAGGCAGAGTAGGGCCAAGGGGAAATCTGAACAGACATTCCTTGGTTCACTCTCTTAGCCTTTTCTGCACCACACCAGTCATGCTATCAGGACAACTTTAATTTAGCATGTGTTTGTTTTCCTTTATCAATTTTTGCTATTAATTAATCTGAGCTGACCTCTTTGAACTCCAAAGGGCTGGTGGAAAACCTACCACTGTCTTAACATTTATATTTCTATGCAGGAAAGTAAATGCAAAGCCATCTTTAATTATAATACTGCAACCGTTTATACTTTTTTATTTGGAAGGAAGTCTTGGATACCCGCAGAAGGGATTTTAAGTGAACTTTAAGATCACAGCGTAACATTGCAACCCTATAAACCATAGTTAAGGAAAGAAGACGCAATTATCGCCACACACACACACACACAACAAATCACTAATTAAGATGCTAATTAAGAGAAACCTTCTGAGGGTCAGCACCATTGCACCAGGAATAACTGCCACTTCAAGGTGTAAAAGCACACACAGCACAGAGAAAACAACGGCTCGTAGGATCAGTTCTTAACTTAATAGCACAGGATATGCAGATATTGCTTCTTAAGCCAGAATTTGATTGCGTCAATCTACCCTGTGAGTATACAGCAAAAGGACATTTTTGCATAAATCAGTGCTTCTGATAATTCGTTCCGGAGGTCTGTTCTTAACCTGAAACTGTTCTTAACCTGAAGCACCAATTTAGCTAATGGGGCCTCCTGCTGCCGCTGCGCCACCCGAGCACGATTTCTGTTCTTATCCTGAAGCAAAGTTCTTAACCCGAGGTAATATTTCTGGGTTAGCGGAGTCTGTAACCTGAAGCGTCTGTAACCTGAAGCGTCTGTAACCCGAGGTACCACTGCACTACACCCCAGATGCTAAATCAGGTTGTGCTTCTAGGACTAATGCCTTGAACAAGACGGTGCACATTCTCATAATATTAAGAAGAAATACACAAACCAGTAGGGAAGCAAATTCATGGAAGACTCTCATCCCAGTATGTATCTTGGATACATGAACAATTGTCTCCATTAACAGGAGAAGAAAGTTGTTTCAGGTTTTTGACTGGGCATCCCATGAGATGGCACATTCAAGTGTAGTTCAGCCCAGTTTGTAGCTCAACTCCCCTTGCCAGATGAGTAGAAAGAACAAACTCATGTCCAAGACTCAAAACCGGTTGAGTGTTCTACCTGGGATATAATGCGGAACAGGTCTGTGATCAGCTGTTGAGGTGCAGAAATAATGAGCAAGAGATAAAATGAACAACTTTAGAAATAGAAAGTTGCCAGACACCAAAAGGGAGCAGCAAAAAATATCCTGGCTATTCAGCTTTTTGGTTCTTCTTCAGTCAAAACTGTCACAGTATGCTGTATTCATCATGATATACTATAGATCTAGAGAGCGCAAGCGAGCTTTCATGGTAAAATGAGTTTAACCACACAACAGTGGTCTTTTCTGCTGTATGTAAATATTTGTGCACTTTGAATTGCTACTGAGGTCAGAAGGTTTGGAGGAGCCGCGCATTATAGTTAGCTGCACAGCAAGGGGAATGGACAACCAAATTAATTTACTGGGTAAGCAGTAGGGAAGGAGGAGACTTTTTTTACATATCTGTATTAAAGAGATTGCCTGTATATGAATCATTTTTTTATTACCTCACTGGCCTGGGAGAACAATATGCAATATATTATGTGTTTCTACTAAGACACCTGGAAAGTACAAAATGAATGCTAAAGTTCTGCGTAACTTTTAAAACTTCATTGTCTAAAACCAAGTTTCTGTCCTCAAAAATGCAGAGTAGCATTTGGATCTGCAAGGAATTTTCTTAAGACCCAACTCCTAGCTGCTTCCCCCAACAATATTTCCTTCTATTTATTATTTCCATGCAACAGATGACAGGTCAGATAGCCCTTTAGTGAGAAGTGAACAGTTCAGCTGAAAACAAACCAAGTGCAGAGGTCAAGCATAAGGTTAAGACTATCACAGAGTCTGAGATTACATTATCTTTAACAGATCAGTTCGTGTATTTCAGATGTGCTGCAGTAATACATTTCTGGATGCACTGCAGCTACTGTTTTGTGGTGCATCAGTGGAAACAGCGGGTGGGGGTGACAGCACCTTTGTTGATTTCAGAGAACAGGTTTCAATAGAAAGGCACAATTAAAAATCAGCTATTAAGAATTGCAAAAGTGAAAGCAACATCATACCCATGACGGCTTGGGGGGCTCAACATTTGCGACATTAAAAATTTGGGTGAAGCAGAGTTCAATGTTAAGAGCAGAATATTCTCGCTAGACGTGTCTAATATGCTTTCCTCCGTTGAACAGCCTTGAAATTTTGCCTTGAAGTGCACCGATGGCGATATGACAGAACACTATCCAGATGCCCTCCGAAGGACTGGAGTCTTTGCAGCAGAGAGACACAGAGAGATTCTATCACAGAGTACATGTAAAAGTTTATCTTGCTTGGGCAAAAGCCACCAGCAGGTTCTGCACAGAATATGATACAACTAATTAGCATCTGCAAAGAGCAGGTGGCAGGTTCACCAGTCAATTCCTGAAAAGACCATTTCACGTGTGGTTATTTCCATGTAGGAAAAAACAGCAGACTGTGATACGTGTTAAAATGTCTATTAACATGTGCACATGAGCCCTCTCTGCATGATTAACATTGCACAGAAGAGGAAGAAGCAGGGGTGGGCACACTCACCCCATGCCACTGCCTGCGAGTCGAGGCCGGCTGTCTGCAGCAGTCAACCTGCTCTATTAGTGTAAGATTCCCATGTGTTTTAGAAGCCTGGAAAACCAGGGTTCTTAGGTGTATGGGGAGTCCACCTAAAGAGAATGGGGCCCCTGCAGCAATTGCTCCCAACTCAAGGTTCGGGTTCGTGGACACATTTAGATTTTCAAGTAAGGAGGGCAGTGAGCGGGGAGCTCAGAAATGTTATACAGACAACAAGCAACTACAGTAAGGGCTCAAGTGCACCCATGGGTGTCTTGTAGAGAGTAATGGTGACAGAGGAGGCTGTTCTTGCTTCCTACACCATGAGGCATTAATCATGGGGACTATGGAGGGACTATGGTTTCCCATGTACATATATGCAACAAACACGATGGTGTACATATGGTTTGTACATAAATGCAGTGTTGACATATGTAAGCAATATATGAAATCTTATGTTTGCAGGCTCAAGCAGGCAGCAGTCAACACCCCTGTCCCTCCTTCATCACAATCTCCACTCTAAACTGTGAGCAAAATCAGACCCAAGCTCTTACTGTATTAGCAATGAACTACTGTTTAGAGGAAGGGACGCGGGTGGCACTGTGGGTTAAACCCACAGAGCCTAGGGCTTGCTGATCAGGTCAGCAGTTCGAATCCCCGTGACGGGGTGAGCTCCCGTTGCTCGGTCCCTGCTCCTGCCAACCTAGCAGTTCGAAAGCACCTCAAAGTGCAAGTAGATAAATAGGTACCACTCCAGCGGGAAGGTAAACGACGTTTCCGTGCGCTGCTCTGGTTCGCCAGAAGCAGCTTAGTCATGCTGGCCACATGACCTGGAAGCTGTACGCCGGCTCCCTCGGCCAATAAAGCGAGATGAGCCCCGCAACCCCAGAGTCGGCCATGACTGGACCTAATGGTCAGGGGTCCCTTTACCTTTACCTTACTGTTTAGAGGACCAGGAAAGTCCACCAGTGGGTGTGGGGCAGGAAAGTCAACTTTTAAGTCAACGACATACGTGATATTTATGAGGAAACGTTCTGTGCTTGAAGCTGATCTTGATATTTAAATATAATATTCGGATTCTTAAACAAGTGAAATGGGTACGTCTCCCTCCGGTCATTTCCACTGAAGTTAATCCAAGCCCTGAAAGGGACCTAGAGCTACTAAAGGAAGTGAGGAAGAGCACCACTCTTAGAAAATGGTAGCCATCACTACCCCATGATCAAGCAGACACTGAGTGGGCTGAGTAGGAGTTCAGAGGCTTCATGGGCACCAGGGGGAGACCTCAAAGGATACCACTGTGTCCGCAGGCACCATATTGGTGACCTCTTATAAAGCTAATCTATGTACTTCTAATGTCACAACATGCACAGGATGGACTGTCAGTGGAAAAGAGAAAACGGGAAGAGGCAGAGGAACATGAGAAGAAAGAAATTGCATTTTTTTTAAAAACCCTTTTCTTTGCAACCCATGAGGACCAGAAACGTAGTTTCGCCCACTCCCCAACATTGCAAAAACAGTCTATATGAGAATATAAGATAATGCAGAACAACTGTAATGCAGCAAGTTTCTATACCTCCTGTTTATACACAGACAGCCCCAGTGAAACTAATAGCTTCAGAACCAGACTATTCATCATGCCATGGTCCCATAATTTTGCATACTATAGGGATGGAAGGGTTCAGGTCCACAGCTGCTGGGCATGTCAGATTTATAGAGTGAAAGCACCTGAGCTCTCTCTCCCAGTCCTTTGGGGAAACTCCAGTTTTTAAGGACTGATTAATGATACAACGTTAATGTAGCAGTCATATATCCTGCTTCATAGTTTGAAAAGTTCTGCATTGAGCAGATGATGAAGTCCATGGATTTGCTGTGATTTAGCACCTCCAGCTCCTAAGAACTAATGTCTCCAATATGTCAGTAAATCTACTAAATGAGGCAGTTTCTTGATGGCGATTTCTATGATGGATGATCTGAAACTGTGCCAAATTTTATCACTTAGCCCCAAATATGAAAAGGCTAGACAGACAAGGTGGGGAGGGGGGTTCTGATTTTGAAACTTCTACAAAAGCACACTCCACATCTCTCTAAGATCCAATTCTGAAGACCTTGTGCTCCTCTCTCTAACGGTCTGCCACACAGTGACCTGGAAACACAAGAGAGGGGGCAGCTACACAGATCATGAGTGCCTTGGTTCTCAGTATCTTCTCATGCATCTTGTGTGTGACAAAATCAATGGGCTGCAATCTGGGAGGAGGGCAATTCTGGGATTGCCAGGAGTAGTACACAAATTTAGCCCACACTCCAACAGCGTCCCTTAGAGCAGTGGTGAAGAACCTGTGGCTCTCCATATGTTCACAGAATCAAAGAACTGTAGAGTTGGAAGGGACAACAAGGGTCATATTGTCCAACCCCCACCAATGCAGGGATATTTTGCCCAATGTGGGGCTCAAACCCACAATCCCGAGAAAAAGAACCTGAGCTATCCTTGGTTGCTGGACTCCAACTCCCATAATTCCTGACAACTGGGCATACTGGCTGGGACTAATGGGAGCTGGAGTCCAACAACATCTAACAGAACACAGGTTCTCACTCCATCCCTGCCTTAGACCATGCCTTTGCTTTCTCCTAGACAGGTAAACAACTATAATTCAGTCCTAAGGAGAAAAGTGAAGTGCTTCTCCGCCTCTCTCTCTCTGGGTCAGCATTAGAGGGGCAAGCCCTGGCACTTATAGAATAAACTCCTAAAACTGAATCTGTGTAGAGTAAAACCAGTATTTGGGCTGCTTAGTGCTAAACATTTTTGCCCAGGCTATTATAACAGGCGTGGGTGATGGCTGCAATTGCCCCAACTATTAAAAGCATCAGCGACTTAGCCTGAGGTCACCTTTATCAACTGACATTTCCGTGCCAGCAAAAGGGCCCATGAGATAAAAATGTTGCTGTTCACCTAGCCTAAAGTAGCACAAGTTTCATGGCCACTGATGTACATGCAACAGAGGCGTTTGTGATAACTGAAGGAGTCAGCTTGCAGAAAATGCTGACTCATATGATGACTGCACCGTTTCAAACTATAGACAATAATGATTCACGTCCCTAAGAATAGCAGTGAAAATTCAGTTCCCCAAACTAACAAAATGGGATATCGGACAGGATGCTAAAAAGGTCTCTTGTGTGCAGGAGTCTTCCATGATTAATTAGGGCCTTACTTGTAAACCCAGGGTATAACTGGGATTGAAAGTCAAGCCCCTAGTACATAGTGGAAAATATTATATAACAAAAATGTTGACTAAGGGGGAAAAAGAACACACACAAACACACACGCAGAGCGAGAACAACTTTCATTGATCTATTACAGGAAAAGAAAAGAAAAGTTGAGAAGGGGAAGACTGAAGCAACAGATGTATATGCATGGCTGGGTAAAAAGTACCAAGGGAATGTACTAGTAGAAAATTGCTGTTCATTGAATAATATAGAAATGAATACTTCCTGCACTGTTGTACTAAATCAAATACTAGCTGGTGAATAGATGATTTAATACAAAGCAAACAAAAGCCGGGCTTGCAGCATTTTTGGCTATTTACTAGAATGCTATACTCTGCCTGGATGCAAAGTCTAAACAAGGGAAGAACAGGGAAATCAGGAGCTGCTGATCACCAACTATCCTTCCATCTGCTCTGGATCATTTAAGCACAATTAAGAGATCAGGAGTACCGTATTTTTCTGTGTATAAAACTAGGTTTTCCCCCTAAAAAAATAATGTCAAAAATCTGGGGCCGTCTTATACACAGATAGTAAAATACACAATTTTTTCTTAAATTGGAGTCCACAAAAATAGGGGGCGTCTCATACATGGGGGCATCTTAAAGACGGAAAAATATGGTATTACATCTGCACTGGCTCTATATGAGAAAGACAGTAACATTGTTCCCCAGCAGAAGATATATAAATTCAAAGTGCAATTAACTACCAAGCTATTTACTAACTATATCGCAGAACTGTACATCAACATCCTAGCACAGAACACAGAGGCAACCATGAAACTATCAATTTGTTTACAAAATACAACCAGCAAGTATACAGGTGCAGGCAGCCAAGAAACTACAGTCGTCCACAATAGCCAGAACAAACATGTGAGCATGCTGAATACATGGGAATCCCTGTGCTAGCAAAAACTCATATATATGAAAGACGTATGATTTATGCTATAAATGCAAGAATTTGGGAGGGGATGCTGTGGTCATTTTAGAAGGCATTATACAAAATATTTACTATGGCTTTAAAACTCAACCACAACATTTCATCAACTGTGTGTAACTAGTTTGTACCTGGGAGAGCTTTATAGAAATCTGTACTCTGCCAAGAACCTCCTTAACACCTTTGTGCTCTCCCTTCGAATCTCGATGCTGTAAAATGAGAATAACAGGAACCTTTGCATGGCAATCAAAACTGTGATACAGAAGATCAATCTACGAATTTGCATGTACAGGGCCCAGCACACACAATATTTCCCAGCAGCACTATAAAGGAGGAAAATGCTTGGATTGAAGAATATGCAGGGAAAGTCTCAGCCGCTGAATGCTTGCTTATTATAGATGAGAATAGCTTAGTCCAGGCCTAATGTGAAATGATTGCTTCCTGCTATGTAAATTGAGTTACAGCCAACCTCAGACTTCCTCTCAACAGAGCACAAGATCAGAAGAATCTGCTTCATGTTTTAAAACTAATCGGTTTCCCATGACTTCCAAACTTAGGAACTATGACCATTTCAGAATGAATGAGCACCTGAAACCAGTTTTATCCTGGCTTGTTCTCACTAGCTGTAGTTTAAACCAGGGGTAGTCAACCTTTTTATACCTACCGCCCCCTAATGCATCTTTCTTGATGGCAAAATTTCCTTACCACCCACCAGTGCTCGGTGGAAGGAGGATTCAGCTTGTGCCATAGAACCCCCTATCGCCCACCTGGAATCCTGAAATGCCCACTAGTGGGCAGTAGGGACCAGGTTGACAACACCTGGTTTAAACAAACCACAGTAAGTTCAGATGCCATGGGGAACTATAGTTTAAGAGCAGGAACCAGGTATGTCCAATCACCTCCTTTGGTATGTGAAAGAGAAGAACAGGGAGACTGTGAGTCTGAGTACTGTCACAACTCAGTAGCAATCATGGTTTCTTGTTACCAGTGAACCGTATCCCCATGTGAGTACAGTGGTACCTCAGGTTACAGGCGCCTTGGGTTACAGACGCGTCAGGTTACATACCCAGAAATAGTACCTTGGGTTAAGAACTTTGCTTCAGGATGAGAACAGAAATTGCGCAGCGGCAGCAGCGGGAGGCCCCATTAGCTAAAGTGGTACCTCAGGTTAAGAACAGTTTCAGGCTAAGAACATACCTCCAGAACGAATTAAGTTCTTAACCTGAGGTACCACTGTAGCTGAAACCAAGAATCTAGTCATACTAGAAGGGCCTGGCCTAATCCTGAAATCATGCTTCCCTTGACGTTTCAGGTCTGCAGGGGGTGGGGAGGGGGGGAAAGAAGCACATGGAGAAAGTTTAGAAAAGCAGTTGCCAGAGAAAGGAACTTGAACACTAAGCACACCACTTTGTTCAGTAGATTTCAACCTGTCAAAAGATGGGACAGGTTTGGCCTTGGGCCTCCTTCTGCACCACAGAGGCTTTCTCACTCACCTTGCTTCGGGGGACCGATACAAAGGAAGGCTCTTGGCATCAGGCAAGAGACACGATTGGGACACACAGCTGGCCTTCAGTAACCAGTGAGGAAGGGGATTCCAAAGCTCCCACAATAGCTTGACTTCCCTCTTCCCACTCCGATATGTATCTCTTCCCATCTTTCCCTATAACATCATGCATATCAAGGAGAAACAGCGGAAGAGCCATGGCACAAGTGCCTCCACCTGCCTCCCCTCGTGACTCGGAACCAAGGACAGGGATCCAGGGATCTCTGGGCAAGTACAGAGTGCCATGCGCTAGCCTAGAGCCAAAGCTTATGTTGGGTGAAGGGTGAGAGAAAAGTAAAAGCAACCATGTGCATTAGAGGATCAATTATGGCAAGAGCACACAGAGCTCCTTTTTAGCTAAACAGCAATCACTACTTCATGCTCTCCACTCCTTCCAAGTGTGTGCTGCTCTACCTCACCCTCCCTTTCCCCTCCATGTCAAAAGGAGGTGGCAATTCCCTGTTTTTATCTTAGAAAGAGCAAGGGAAGTTCTGCCTCATAAAACAAAATGGCGGTGGCAGCGTTTGCCTCAACCAGCTGTGATTCAGCCACAACCCATGCCATGGTCCCTACCCAACCTGTTGGAAGATCAGGGCCTTAGCTGCTATGTGTAACAAATCAGTGCCAACACCTTTCGCCATCCAGGTTCCATTAATTGAAAATGCTCTCTGATACTGCCCTTTATCATGGCGACGACAACAAGATGGCAGGGGAAGAAACCCACCTCAACAGCAAAACAGATTCTTGGTATTTATCTAATTTGAATGAGCATTCCAATGACAACATTTGGTTCTCTGTAACAGCTGAACCTGGTATTGTATATTTTCCCACCTCGAATTCTGGAACCCCAGTCATAATCACTGAAACCAATGCAGTCATGCTTTTTGGAGACCGATATCCCTTAGAGATCTGTACTAATGGTTTTTCATAAAGTGACTGCCTTAACGACTGCTGAACACAATGATGTTCAAGCTAAGCTTGTGTCAAGTGGGGTGTGGGTGGGCGTCACCTTCATTTTCTCTGGGCTACAGCATTCCACTTTTAAAGCATCACAAAAGGCGGCATTATGCATCTTGGAGGGGGGGTGCTGGGGTTCTTTTCGGGCAAAAAAGGCAGAGAAGAATAGCTGGTGTCAACAGAGTACTCCCATCTGCTCCCCCCTCCCCCAGATGTGGTCTTGAGACTTGGGTGACACTAAGCCCCTAAAGTCAATGAGCATCTGTTCTCCTCCACCCACTGCAATCTGCCCAGAACTGCCAGTTCGACAGCCATCAATCAAGCAATAATATGCTGACCACAGGACCCGGTGGGACACCATTTTCCAAGTCAAATGCAGCAGTTAGCATAAATAAAGCACTGCTGTGTGTGTGTGTGTGTGTGTGTGTGTGTGTTTTTCTCTCCCCCCCCCCAATGATTCTGCAGCTGCTGCTAAGAACTCTGTATGCAATAAAAAGTAAGAAAAATAGGCAGGACAGAATGGCAATTCTGCTCCTCTGAGTCATAACAATTATGACGTTGTGATAAGAACCGTTTTTCCATGAATTTTTAAGTACCAGTAATCCTGTGCTGAGTCTGTCCCCAGGGAAAGAGGTGACAGGTTTGAGCAGGATTGACAGCTATTTCATCCTGACAGTCAGCCACAACTAAGCCACCTTGAAGGCCTGCGCACCCCACTCTGGGTACTTTGAACTTCCGCTTTGGACTTACGAAGAATTGTTGCAGTGTGACGGCTTTGAGACTAGCTATGACTCAGGAAGCCTTAGCTCACACCTCACCTCTGCCATCTCCATGGTGTAGTGCCTGGGCTCTTTTGGGAGGAGTGTGTGTGATAGAAATTGAATCAATGAGTAGAAAACGTATGGTCGGATTCAACCAAGGAGCCCTGTCAGCTGGAGCAGTGTTAGAAACTTGTGTGTGTGTGTGTGTGTGTGTGTGTGTGTCTGTGCGCGCGCTAGGTGCCAAATGGCACCTTAAACCTGGGCTATGGTTGCCACAACAGGATGTCTATTCGTCAGGGGGTTGGACTAGATGACCATAGGGGTCCCTTTCCAATGCGACAATTCTACGATTCTATGACTTTCCAACTACATTGCTTCACTGTAGCTTGCTCTTACAACAATTCACTTGTCCCAATATGCAAGGAGGAGAAACACACACACAGTGGAAATGGAAAAGGTATTAACTATGGACTATAGTTAATTATAGGTATTAACTAATTAACTATAGCAGAGCTTTTCAAACTGATTTTTCAGTTCCATTTGGGTGGCCTATGGAGAGGCTGAAACACAGTCAAATATACTCAGCCTTCCTTGATGAGATGATGGAGGGCTGCAAGTGAGTCAGTTATCTCGACGGAGATATCAGTTGCCAACCTGGTGCCCAGAAACCTCCATGTAGTCGCAATTGGACCTGTGCCAGTAGCGAGGTGCGCTTGGTACCTGGGGGGTTTCGAACCCTGAGCGGAAGCCCTGCACAATCACGTCTGCTGCCCCACATAGCCCAAAAGAGACTCTGGGTATCTGGGTCTGGAGAAACCACCCCCAGAGCAGCATACAGGGGAAGAGAGGGGTAATGCTTATGCAGACGGAACACTCATTACTCTGAAATTCCACCCAAAAGGTTGTAGCCTATGCTAGTACTACTCAGAGTAGACTTATTGAATTCAATGGACATGGCTAACTCAGGTTGATTCATTTCAACGAGTCTACTCAGAGTAAGCCTAAGCAGGGGATACAACCGAAAATATTAGTATGCTGTCAAGTTGATTTTTCTCTGAATGGTGCCCATGACACAATTTGCTTGCTTCTACGCTGACATGTCTGATTTGGTAAATACAATCAAAATGAAGTCAGACCTGCCCAAACCCTATTGAAATCAATGAGGCTGAAGCACATAGGTAAACGCTCAAGTCCTCTTAATCTGCTATTTTAAATTAAAACTAATCATGCATTTAAACCCCTCGCCCCAACCACCCCACTCATATCTCCCACAGCTTGAGTCTGTCTGCCATGGTGGGACATTATGCTGGGAACTATGAAGGAAGCTTGGGCACATGGAACCGCTCCTAGTGGTGCAGCAATGAAACTGCTAGCACATTTGCAAAGCTAAGCAGGGACCTGTATTGTTTCAAATTGGATGGGGGACTGTGTGTTTAGATTCCTGCATTGCAGGGGGCTGGACTAGATGACCCTTGGGAGTCCCTTCCAACTCTACAATTCTATGATTCTATGCACACATCTCTGGCATGTGCATTGAGTCAGAACTCAAGAGTTGCAGCTAGGACTTCACATAAAGAGCAGTTCAAAAGAGCTAGAAAAACTGGAGTCTGTATACTGAAGAGAATCTTTGTTTCTAGAAACCCCAAAGTGCGCTCGCTCTCTCTCTCTCTCTCTCTCTCTCTCTCTCACGCACACACACACACACAACCGTAAATACTAAACTATTATCAATATAAGCATCAAGCCAGTACCTTGTGGCCTGCATGCAAATACACCTTATACTTGTAACTTTGGCACATTTTTGTTAGTTTCATTATCTGTCCTAACTGCAACATGCAGGCAACACACCAATGCAGTATGAGTGAGGATAAACAGAAACACAGCACTCTAAAAACTACTAAGAAAAGCAAGCTGACAGCACACAACGGTATAGAGGAAAGTGCAAAGTCTCAGAAAACTGTCATCAGAACAGGGAGGCTGCTTACATATTCTTATCTTGCCCAATCTGCTGTCAAATGGCAGAACAGTTATATGACAGAAACAAAATGAGGTCAACATACCAAAGTCTCATTAAAAAGGGCAAATTAAGGCCAATGAGGTCCTCTGGTATCTAGCAATCTGCTTGCCTGTAATTGTTAAGATTAGCCTCCATAGACTCCCTTCGACTCCCCAGAACCCCCGTTAATGGTTCCAAGACATAACAAGTTTCTGGCTTTCAAGGTTGCAGAGAGCAAAAGTTAACACACACTGATACAGTGGTACCTCAGGTTACATACACTTCAGGTTACATACGCTTCAGGTTACAGACTCCGCTAACCCAGAAATAGTGCTTCAGGTTAAGAACTTTGCTTCAGGATAAGAAGAGAAATCGTGCTCCGGCGGAGCAGCAGCAGCAGGAGGCCCCATTAGCTAAAGTGGTGCTTCAGGTTAAGAACAGTTTCAGGTTAAGAACGGACCTCCGGAACGAATTAAGTACTTAACCCGAGGTACCACTGTACTGTCTTTGAGGGAGAGAAGAGCCTTTTTCCCTGTATGTATGTGGGGGGGGGGGGAGTAAAACATACAATCATAGAGTTGGAAGGGACCGCAAGGGTCATCTAGTCCAACCCAATGCAGGAAACTTGACCAACATGGGACTTGAACCTACGACTGAGATAAAGAGTCCAACTGAGCTATTCCACATGTCAAGAAGTGTGTTCCCATGTAAGACAAAGCAACACACAGCTTCCAGAATTAAAATTATGAAACCGACCTTTCAATAGAAGCACCATTTTTCTTTTACCATTCACATTTTTATTTTCCTTATCTTTGCGTGTTTTATGTAAACTGCTTAGGGACTTTGCATATTAAGCAGTATATAAATATGATGATGCAAAATGGTGAACTCCCTTTAAAAAAAAAGTCTGGTGTTTTTCAGTGATTATAGCTTGGTTCGTACGTAACTGAATCTAGAGCCTCAGAGTCATGTCCTCCCTCTGCCCTCTCTCATGTGCTTCAATTCCCCACCCCCCACCCCCAAAGTTTCTCTTGTTCACAACACACTACAATTTACTGTTAAATCCCAAACAGGCTAAACTATGGCTTGCTGGGAACCTGAAAGTTCACAAGGAATCAGAATGTGTAAATATCAGAGGCAGAAGGAAGTTCATTAGCCTGAGGCTTGGTCTCAATGGCCAAACTCTGGCCATCCAGGCTGGCTCTCAGTGCTCTCTGATCACGTGCACATTTTTCAAAACATGTAGAACACCACAGAGTCACCTCACTTGTTCTCTTTAGAAATACTCTGTCAATGTTATTGCTAGTAACAGTAGTGAGCATGATAAATATCACATTTTCCCAGATGACAACTGTTGGTTAAATGCTGCCCAAGCTGCAACATTTCTGGAGCAGAAGAACAACCTTAGGCCCAGATTGTGCTCAACTGATGAGAAAAGCATGAATTTATTGTGCAGCTTCTTAAAAGTGCCAGCTGTGTGGGAAAGCCCTTCAGATTCAGTGGCTGTAAAGAGATGGGAACTGTGCACCCATCACAGCACCCTGACAGAATGACCAGGTTCCTGTTTTTCACCCCTTGGTGACGGACTCTGGATTTATCATATATTTATGTTCCCTAAACTGGGCTCCTTGTTCCAGACCCTGATAGAAATAAAGAAGTTATGTTTCATTATTGAGGAAAGCCAGTTTTCCCTTAATGGGTTTTATACAATGTAGTGCTACACAAATGATCCTTCAGCAAAGGGATTTCTGCTTGCACCACGGGACATTCTCCTCCCCCCTGCACAACCCCTAAATCTGTTCTAGGATGTGGATTGGGTGGGGGTATGTGTGGGGCGTGAGGGGTCGAAGCTGCATAAGCAGAAATCCTTGCATTGATGGGACATGTTAGTTGAATACTGCCCTAAATTACCAATAACAAATTTAAATAAAAGTGCTAAATCAGATTTATATTTATTCATTACATTTTAATCCCACCTTTTCCTCCAAAAAGGTTAGGACTGTAGATATGATTCTCTTCTCCCTTGTATGTTCACAACAGCACCGAGAGGGGTTGGTTAGGCTGACAGATGGTGACTGGCCTAAGATCACGTAGTGAGCTTCAGAGGAGAATAGAAATTTGAACCTAGTCTACCAGTTCTTCATCCAGCCCCTCCAATCCCTTCATCACACTTCAAGATGTCAAAGCAAGTTACACTGGAGGAGCTTGCATTATTAAATATAATTTAGAAACAAATAGCAGCATGCAAATGAACAAAGGAATCGTTTAAAAAAATGGTTCTGTTCATTTAAAAAATGAGCCAGGAGCATTTCTGTATAGTGACACAGAGCAAGGCGGTGAGGTCGCTCTCTCTCTCTCCTGACAGACAAAGAAACCCAGGATCAACCCTGAAGGAATAACCACCCAGCAAATGGGCTGGCCGATTCAGGATACACACCCAATGCCTACACCAAAGCCTACTGACGTCTGTATTCATTGTGGCCATTTTGATCCCATGCTTGGGTCTTGTCATCATTTCTCCTTCCCAGACCCATCCCCAAAGGCCTGGGAAGGCTGTGCCTGGTTCCGCAGAGTATTAGTCCCCCCCCCCCAAAATGGCACCTGTGGTCAGTTGACAAGAACTTCAAACCACTGGTACCTAGCAGGGAAGTTCTGTGTAATTGGAGGCGACAGCTTTTACCCATCTTCCTAGGCAACGTTCCTAAAATTAGCAACCGAAAAGGGTCATGTCAGTATCTGCGACCACTCAACACAAATGTACGAAGGCTTACAATTAGCCTTCAACTGGTTACATTGGGAGAGTAAAAGAACAACACCTGGCGTCAGGTGAGCTTTCTGTGCAACAGAAAAGTGGTCAATCATTCTATTCGCCTCACCTCAAAAAAGCTGCAAATGCAAGTCTGTTTAAAATTACCTATGTTAGCTGACGGGAAGCCATACTTCCACTGACAGCTTACAAAGTACGCCCCACACAACAGCAAGCCTTTGCTTTGAGCTTGACACTGTGGACACCGTATACCAGAGAACCTCTCACCTGAACCCTAGCTACCACTTCTCCTGTTATCTACATTATGAGCATGTACCACATCCATGCCTACAGTAATTGATCTTTTTTTATAAACAGAGGAGCCCCAATGGGCATTTCTTTAGATTCTGTGCTGTTTTTGGCAACTGAGTTTGCTGAGTGTGTTTTTACAACAAGATACATATTCACCCTTTCAACATCGTTTGCCACTGCTGCCCCCATTTTCCTGCAGAGAGATAATCCATTTGACATTGTGAGCAGGAGGACCTCCTCCTTGTCTGCATCTTCCTCTTGATGGGCATACCCAAGGCCAAGCCTCTAGTAACACATTTTAATTTCCGCATCTTCAATTGAGGAGAGAGGAAAAAGCACAATCCCTTGGGCCTTGCAAATGCCCTTTCACAGTAGGCGTGTTGAGTATCCTGGAGCAGAAGATTAATTCAATTGACAGGAAAGTTCCTTCCAGTTAAGCATTTTACAGTGTGGGTGATTGGGTGAAGAAACATCACACCAGGATCCAACCATGGATGCAAATACATATACAGCCATTAGCTTCATGCTACTGCAACATGGTGGTATTAATTTCACTTTAACGTGCAAAGAGGGCCTTTTGTTCTAGTGCTCAAACACTAGGATATTGTTTAGGGATCAATTAAAGTCTCTTGCCTTAATGAGATTCCTAGAAAGCCTTCAACCTTGTTTTCTGGATAAGCCTACTTCTAGAACTGCATGGAGTAGCTCCCCTTTAAAGATAAGACTACACGAATGAGAGGTAATCTTTTCCCTGACATTAGCCATAGAACAAACTCCTTTTAACCTCTGAACACACGTTACACATAAACACAGGCAAGGATATAGGGAAGCCTGCTTGTTAGCAAATGCGAGGGGTTTAAGGTTCAACACCCTACATTAATTCTGTCCTCTTGGATGCCTTCATTACAACAGAAGTGCAATTTCTCTGCCTCCCCTGTAGATAGCAATTAAGTGTTTAAAGGGAAAAGATGGCCAGTTGAAAGACAAGGGGAGTCACTTCACCTGCTACTGAAAAGGAAGGTGTTTTTATCAAAGCAGGAATAACAGTACAGCCTGTACACGTTGACTAAGAATTAATTCGGGCCGAGTTCAATGTGACTTACTCCCGGGTAAATGCATACAGGCTTCCAGCCAAAATCAGTCCTCAGGGAGGTCCATGGTCTGCCAACTCAGGGATGACACTTTTCTGTGTTAACTTTGTTCTGATACATTTGGCCTTTTATAGGCCAGCTTCCCCTTTGCGAAAAAGGGAAATCATCGTTTTGGCTCAGATGCTGCCTGTGCTGAAACCATTAAATAATCTGTATGAAAGAGCATGTAGTGGAAAAACTGTACTACTTTCACTACTACTAAAGACTAGCTCAGATTTACATTCCACATATGTTCGCTGCCTCAAGGCTTTATGAAAAAAAAATGCTCTGAAGAAGAAGAACGGTCAATTTTGGATGCATAATTATTTTAGGTATGATTCAGAGGTTTTCAGAAAGCAAAACTGCTCCAGCTCTGTCTGCAGCAATTTGACTCTCAAGTGTATTAGACCTTATTAGAATGGGTGGTCGGGCGGCTCATGGGATTGGTAATGGGATACTGAGACTTTCACCTCCAGGTCACCCTCTGCTCGAAATATCGCCCAGCTCCATGATGATTGAGAAGGCTTTACAGTCTGGAAGCTGTTCGGCTGTCGAAAGGAGCTGAGAAGGTACGGACGGGCTTAAACACTGCACCCGGCGCCCCTTTGCTGCAGGGAGAATGCCTGTCAACAAGTCCTTGCACAAACCCTCTCGTTTAAATCTTGAGCAGCACAATTAGAACAACAATCTGGCAACCCACAAAGTCGAGGCTGCTGTGCACAGGGCCCTGCACACAACACATGCTCTCTCTAACCAGGCAGCACCGGAAATCAGGTTGCACCCAAACGGATGGTGCAGAGCTGCTACTGCTCTTGCTCCTCCTGCAAGAGACAAATGGAAAAGAGCGCAAGACTCTTGATTTCAGGTCAGGTTCAAGCCCCACGTTGGGCAAAAGATCCCTGCACTGGGGATTGGACGAGTTGACCCTCGTGGTCCCTTCCAACTCTACGATTCTATGAATCAAGAAGTCTCTGGTTCAATCACATCTCCACCATGAACATACCAGGCAAGCTACTTTCTCAGCACCAGTTCCCACGTCTACACCACGTACAATATGGAGAATAATTAGGTTTTTGACCTTGCAAGGTTGTTGTAAGGATTACAACTAGGTAATGCATGTGAAACATTTTGAACCCATGGGAGTACAGTAGTTTGAAATATTTGCATGCGTCCTGTGAAGAGGCTTTGGAGAAACACTGCATGTGCGTGCACACACATACACACCTCTTCAATGAACAAGCAAAAATCATCATTGGTAAATGAATAAAACTGAACGCCTGCTTCAGTTTCGACACTTGATAGAACAACAATCCTATATCCTTTTTCCTGAGGTTTTGACAGGTAGACTTAATCTGAATCTGCAATTGATACAAAAACATGCAAATAGGCACCAAGTTCAGAAGCAGTAAGCCATGTGATGATGTTAAGATTGTATGGTGACAAATCTCTGCTAGGAGAGAGAATCTATGTTCTTACTCTTTTATTGCTTTACTTTTGTGGCTATGCGTGTGTGTGTGTGTGTGTGTGTGTGTGTGTGTACACCACTCTCCATCCGTCTTGGCTAAACTCCAATAAAGGCGGTTCAAGTTGCACTTAAGCTTCCTTATATATTTTCAATTACACCCTAATTGAAAAAGTGATCTTCATCTTTCTGTTCATGTTTCAAAAGTGTTGCCATTTGCTCTTCAAAAGCAACTGTCTACTATATCCCAGATACAATTGAATTCCAGTTGACAAAGGTGCTTGAAGATAGTTTCTGATTTATTTATTTTTAGAGGAGCTACACGGAGGGTGAATCAAGTATAGTTGAGCACCTGTAATAAGTCCATTGGATAAATTGTTAAAGCAGTAACTTCCTCGGGGTTCCTCTAGTTCCTATTAAGCAGGTACATCGGTTTGGCTAGCATTATGTCTCGCATGCATTAATACTCCCCTTTCGCAACTGAAACCCGGTGAACTCCTTCAAGTGTCAAAGGGGCAATACAAAAATGCCTACATGTACTTTGCAGCACAAAGCTGGACCACATCTCATGAGCAAAGTGGCCATTAACTGTATCCAGCCAGAGCCTGGTGGAGTTTGCTGCCTGCAGGACTGCCAAGCGTCAGCTGCCACTGGGTCAGAAATCAGAATCTCTTCATGGGAGGGAGCATCACGTTAGTCCTTATGATTAGCTAAACGGTGTGATCCACCAGCTCATAATAAATCAGAAAGCAATTTTGCACATGCTGCTTTTAACTCTTGGGATATTCAGGCAAGTCTCAATGCTAAAAACATCAGGCTTTTATTGAAGTATATGGAACTCAAGAGGCTTGTAGTTCACCAGGTTAACTCAGGTTTTGAAGGGGACATAGAAAAGACTGTAAAAAGGTAGCATACAGACAAGACAACCTCAGTGCCTCAGAGTTGCTCTCTGGGTTGCCAAAAATGTAGTCTCCATATTAACACCTACCTCTCAATTCCAGGAGAATAAATTGAAACTCAAATACAGGACAGAACTAAGGGCAATTGAGCACTCGTATAGAACTGGTAGAAAGTTTATTAATCTGAAGTGAGGGGGGAATTCAGTCACATAAATAATGTTTATCAATATCCAAGTCCTCCATCATGCGTCTTATGTCTGTGTATTACATATAAATGGGGTAGGAGGGGGGAGTGTTGCTCCTCTTCATTTTCTGTACTGTCTGTGTTGCAGTGTCATGAGAGCCACAATTCACACAACACATTAACACAGAACTACAGACGAAAACAGCAAGAAATGCTTCTTCTTTTCCAGCTTCTGTATAATGTGGCTTCTTTACAGTGGAGGCCCTGGTTCTAAATGGAAAGCTATAGCCTACTAAACTGGAGTCTCAGATTCCACGTGGAGATGGATGCTCTCTGTGGCTTAGTGGGTCAATGTGACTGGTTGTTAACCGGAAGGTTGGTGGTTCAAGCCCACCCAGGGATGGCTGTGCGCAGGATTCCTTGCGGTCCCTTCCAACTGCACAATTCTATGGCTGAGTTCATGCCATCTATCTCACAAAAAAAAAAAAAAAAGTTTTTTGTGGTGGAAATCACAGAATGTGGGGGACTATAACCTCACAGGGGAAGAACCTTCCAGGCAATCTTTCAACAGCCACACTCCCAGACTTAATTGTATGGAATAAGTTCCTGTTTTTGGTACAATGTACCCATTTTTAATAGGGAAAAGACGAATGCAGCACAACGCCTGTCAGTAGACTGGATGGCAATGGCATGAAGTGTGCTCTGGACCCTTTCTGTTATATCTGTAAGAACCCACCACTTTATATATATGCAGAGAATGTGCATAACCTCAGCTAGCAGACTTTCAGCATTCTTCTGGAGCAACCTCCCAAGTCTGGTCATCAAAGAGCAAGGCTTTTCATATGCCACAATACCGCTCTGTTAGAGAAGATGAACCGTAGCTTCTGCAAAAAGTAATTTGAAGATCCTTATTAAGAGTCCGCTTCAGGACAACTGCCCATTCACTGCGCTTCATCTTGCCAAGCGTTTGCTGCATTCAGTAATGAAACTATTTCCCATGCGGCAATTCCCTACTAATGTTTTTCGGGTAGCTCCTCTGGATTTGTGGTTTTCAAAAACTAACAGCAGTCAAAAACTCAGATAGACCCCTTTGTAACACCAGAAGGAGGATCTGAGACATGTCTAAGCACAATGTTCCCAAGCTTGCCTCTTTCAGGTTCACTTGCCACCAGCATTCAAAATCCGCAAGGTGCCAGGAACATTTTGCACCCAGCTATCGGCCACTTGTGAGGTGCATGCCTGGGGATGGTTGGATCTGGGCTGTTTTCACACACTAGCAACACATCCTGTAGAATTCTATCCATTATATTTTATCTCCGCAATCAAAACGCATTTCTGGAACCAAAAAGTCATATTTAAAAATATGACTTTCGAGTAGTCTGGCCCCAAAATGGCAGCGAGGCATTCCATTTTGGCAACTGTAATAGGGAGTCATTTGGTGCCTAGCTGATATATCTGAGTTTCTAACACTGCTTGGCACAGATTCAGATATGACCCCACCCAAAGCAGCACATATTTAGCCCATCTTCTCTGCACTCTCCTATCCCTGCACAGGCCTTAAAATGTGGTGTGTGAAAAGGGCCTTGAGCAACATCTACCTGCAGTCAATCAAGGTAGGTAGGGCTGGTACATTAAGAACTTAATGGCACCTAGGGCATGATGTGCTAAAACTGTATGTAGCTGCTTTGATGCCTGGCACACTGCTGCATTCTGTTGATTTTATGGTGGTTCATTTCAGTCGTTTGGAACCTTATTCCGTGGCGCAAGAAAAAGTCCTGTAGTGTTCAGATGTGCCAAGTTCATTTTTACTCAATTCTCCCTCAGCTTCCCCAGCAGATAATATCTAACGTCACGATCCTCCCTTGTTTCGGTGACATGCTACCATTCATCTTTTCCAATAACCGGGAATAAAACAAATCAACTTACTGTTGTGCTTCTGGTCCTGACAGCCAGAACACAAACACTGAAATTAGCAAGTACCTAGAGGGCTATGGATTGCTGTGGCTTAACAATGCTCTACCTTTTCCCCTTTCAGGGACAGAGGTTGCTGGGAAAACAAGCTTGGTGGTCTCAGATGGAGTCCCAGGAGGGCATTTGTCCTGAATTACTGCCACTCCTGCAAATAGCCAGAGACAAAGCATGTCACTGAGTAGCACTCTGAGCCTGATATGCAACACCTAACTTCTCACACTGACAGCTCAGCGTTATTTGACCCATCTGAACTGTTACGGCCAGTTAAAAGACACCTGGTAAATAAGCATTACTTAGAACAGAGATATTTAAAAAGGAGGGCATACAAGATTTAATTTCTTCTCTCCCTGCCCCCAGCCACCAAATGCTGTAGTTAATTCTTTTTTCCAGGTAACTTTCACCAGGAAGAAGAGTGATCAGTGTGTGAGTGCGTGTGCAAGCACATGCTCTATAGCCTCAATGTCTGCTTCAGTAAGCAGTTTGTGTTCTGAACTGTATTCGGTAAAAAATGCAGGACGCTGAGAACAAAGGGTTCTTTCTTCACCATGTTTGTCATGCATTTGATCTGGACAGTCTGTCAACAGGTTCTCCATCTCCATCATAAATCCCATTCCCTTCACAAAGATGCATCTACCGAGCCCTTTTCACACATGATCCTCCTATTAACTCTCTGCACTTCAGGCAAATGCAGTGTTAAGTATTTCATACAAAAACCATACAGAGGACTAATTGATTACCCAAAACTCAGATTCCTTACACAGCACAAACACACACACACACACACACACACACGGGTTTTAGCCCAGTGCACATTATTCTTCAAGAAAACGTTCCAATAACCAGGCATCTGTTTTGAATGGAGGACACTAATAATATTACTAATACTATTTATATGACAAATAATTCTGTGGCGCCTTGAGGACTAATTTTTATTAGGACAGAAGTTTTCATGGATGACAAAATGTAGTCCACTATTTAGTGGATTAGTCAGCCACAGAAGTGTATGTCATAATAAATTTGTTGGTTTTGAAAAGGTCCCACAAGATTGACACAGCAAAATCATATTGCTACCCATATTATTTATATCCAAACAATAAAAGTGTGGTTTATTACGGCTTACTTACCAGGAAATAAAATCAGTTTCCTGTTCAGATGCAGTTGGAAATTGTGGCTTCCACAAGCTCTGATAGAAGCAACAAAACTTGTAACTCAATGGGAAGATGACACTCATTCTCAGCTTAATAAGCAATGCTGAAATCCAAGTAAATCATACTCTTGAGGAGATCCACTAACATTGCTAGACCCACTAGCCCTAAGTTAGGCTACATTCAGACACTTTATTTCCTTTCCCCAACGTTTCCTTACCTGTTAATGTCTGTTCTATGCGGTCTTTCATACAACAAAAAACAACCCTACGTCTGGAAATCTGGCAAAATCTAGTCAGCTTAGTACTCACTTATGTGAACTGTTTTTTTTTTGGGGGGGGGGGACCTAGGGACTCCTAATATTGCAGGAGCTTTGTTCAAATAATGAAATTTTGGACAGCATTTTGGCATTCCAGGCAGTGAATCATGGGAGAACAGAAGCACCCATGCCCCAAAAGGGTGAGGGAGTAGCAACATCCCCAATGACGTTGGGTCCTTGTGCCACACCACGCCCAGTGGTGTGAATTAAATTTAATACACCCCATGTTTGAATGCAGCATTAGTCATACTCAGAGTATGACTTAGTGAGATGGTGTCCATTATTGTCCGACCCAGTCCATTGTGGTTACCCATTTTTTTAAGCAGAGCTTCTTTGTGACATGTGCTTAGGGTTTCCGAATGGTCAGCTGCTGGCATTGCTATTTTCTTCAGCCCTACCTAAACAGTTGATTTCACCTCCCTGAAATATTTTTATAGGAATGGGACATTAGCTGGAACTGTAAGGTTCAACACAGATGCTTCCGCAAAAGGACTGAATGCAGCTCTTTGTAAATCCAAGTGTCACTCGCCTCAGCATAAAAAAACTGTGAGTTAAAAGGACTGCATATATTTGGGAAACACCCACCCACAGAGTGACTGAGAATTCAAATGGGCTTGGAGCGTTGCATATGGTCGCCTCATTGTTGTCTTGCAGCCTGGCCCTAGCCAATGGGCTTGGTCCCACCCCATTCATAACTCAGAGGTTCTTACGTCAATGCATGAAAGCATAATAATGAGTCTGACTCAGTCTTTACCAAGAGACTCGGCTAGCCAGGTGAAGTCAGCAATCAATCTGTTCATTTGCAGAACACAGCAGATGTTTACAGGGCCCCAGGAACAGTAGCAATACTTTTCATTTTTAATCTTCTCTACTAACAAGGCTCAGCTAGTGCAGAATTTGAAAGGTATTCTTTCTCCCATTCCCCCCAACTAACTTGTGAGCTTTTCTGCTAGTGTATAGGGTGAAGTTCTACTTTCATCAAGTTAAAATTTTCCAGAGTTGTGGGAAATAAATTGTTTTAATGGCAGCAGATGTCAAGGTAACATGCATGGAACGTCAGTGATATGCACCAATAAACGTATTTAAATCTGCACAAACACTCGAACGGCACCTAGTTTGTAAGGTGAGTTCCTATCTTCTGTGTGTGCTTGCTGTTAGAACATACCCCTCAGAATAACTTCTTTGGCTAGCAGAATACCTTATATTTTCCTTTGGTACATGATACAGCTTTTGCTAGCATATACTGCTTGAGATTCTTAAAAACAGTATTTGGGAGGAAGATATTCTGACATTTTACAAGTGTGCTTTTTAGCAACAAGGAAGCACAAATTTTGATGCTAAGACTGAAAGGCACACCAACTCTTGAATCCAAATGACAGAAGCATATTCACACTCCCCACTCCATCCACAAGGACCTGATAAAATATTGGTCCCTAGTTTCAAAAGACAAGTCTCACTGCACAACACCATATGGTATATAGCTTATATAGGGTGTTGTACCAGTGACACTTGTCTTGTAAAAATAGGTACTATTATGGCTCAGCCATGCACGCTTTCGGCAACATTCACTTACTTTGCCTAGCTTTATATAGCATACTCAATTTATACTGACTATTGATTACGAATTTTATACTGGGGCAGAAATTAGTTTTGCAGGAACAAACCCAGTGTAACGGGAATGTGCTTTATTTCTTTTCCGTGCTCCGATAATTTTGTTTTTAACTAGGCTGTGTGTGCTCGCATGATGAAACAGGGTTTACTCATAAAATTTTAATCCTTTCAAGGCTTTATGTAACAGATAACACTGGGAGCGAAAATGGCCTGTAGGAAGCAGGAAGAATATGAATTTGAGGGTGACTGATCCCACTAGCAGTGGACTTGTGCATTGTACACTTGCCTGCTTAGTGGGAAATAGCATATAATAAGATGGAAGGCAGAGTGAATACTCATGCCTTAGAGACTCCATTGCTATAAAAGGAGGCTTCTTCAGAAACAGGGATGCTGAGGACTGCACTCCGATTGCCTCTCCAGCGCTGTAACAGCTCTCTGCTCCCTGACTCAGTGGACCAAAGGCAGAATAGAACTTAGGTGTATGGTAGTCCTTCACACTGTTGACTTTAACAATGGCACACTTACCATATGCATTGCTACTAGGTTGAAGTATTGGGTTTGAATGAGGAGCTTGTAATCCCTGTGCAGCTTCTAAACTTCATTCTTGTTCTTGGACAACTAGACATTTCTGAGTCTAACCTACCCTGCTGATGAGTTACCATGCTGCACTCAACTCCATGTTTCAACTCCTCATTTAACCCATTACTCAAAATAACACATATTACTTATGATGCCGCAAACAGCAAAACCAATGAACACATATGAGTAGGTCAATGACATAGCCCAAAGCAAGCAAATCATGCTATATGTGCAATTTGGAAAAATAATTAGGTCATGAACTATTTGACCTGGGGTTTGCAGGGCACAGAAAGGGGATTTTCCACTTCAGCTTCCCTGCTTCACATTATTAGCGAATGTTGTGGTGAGTATGAGCTCAAGTCAAGTTCTTTAAAGTTTATACATGTCTTTTTATTAGCAAAGCCATTTGCAGTGGCTGAGAATTATTATTTTTTGGGTGGGGTAATACCAACCCTTACCCATACAGAGAGGGTATGCTTACTGTTATGCTTCTGTACTGCCCAAGCCAATAAACTAAAAAACCACTTGAAGGGAAAGAATAGTTTAATTATTATTGTTTGAAATAAAACGCAAAATGAAATTTGTGCATGAGTCTACTGTTGTAATAATTCTTAATATTTATATAGTACTTTGAATACACTGTAAAGTGCTTTAAGCATTCAGTTGTAGATCAGCTGAATTATTCCCTGCAAAGTAGATCAGTATTATTATCCCTATACTGCAGGTGAAAAGCTGAGAGAGAATGGCTTAAGATCACCTGAGAGATTTCTTGGCCGAGATGAGATTTTAAAGAGAAAAGTAGATTTGCTCTAATCTGAAACGAGGAAGAATCCTAAAAGTACTGAGAAATCCTCTTCTCAGAACAACATAGACATTTCCATAGTGGCTTTCCATGTTTGAAGGATGGAACACTATTTATTTTCCTTTGTTGCTTATTCATGATGTTTGTAAAATATAAGTGCTGTTGTTTTGCAAAACCCTTAAAAAAATTCTCTTCTCTGGGATGCCAGGAGGCAGAAACAAAACAACAACAACAACCACCTCCAATTTATTTATTGTTTGTTTCCTGCCTTTCTTCCAAGGAAGCTGAGAGCTGATGACTGAAGTTCATATACTAAAGGAAAAAAACTAGACACAAGGCAGGTCTGGGATGGAGAACCTACACCATCAGGATTAAAAAATGGCAGGAAGGTACTTCAAGCCATAACTAAAAGACTGTGTCCATAGAAACCTAAGTTTCCACCTAGCACTGCTTGGTGCTGACTGTTGTCTGGGCTGATGTCCTAGAGATGCCCCTTTGCAAGGGTTTATGCCAGAGAAATACAAATAAGACTTCAAAACTCATTGGTATGACCAATGAATGCTTATGAGCCTTCCAAATATTCAAAGGACACCAAACCCTTTACTTGGGTGTGCATTGGATCTGGGCAAACATTAAATAGGGAAAGCTCCTGAGACCTGTGATAAGGTTAGTTAAATGGGACAAGGCAAACCACAATTTTATTATAGCTAAAACACACTGCAATGTCCACAGGGACAAAGAAAAATCTTGCTGAATTCAGGACTATGGAGAATATGGAGAAGCAGCAACATCATAGAAAACTGGGCTAAAGGTTGAAAAGGGACTGAAGAACCAAATTTGGGCTCCATGTGGGAAACTGGTAGACAATTTGGGGGGGGGGGGTTAACAACTTCATTCTGACCAGGAAATAATTGGCATGTGGGTTATCTAAGATGGGTTTCCTTCTGTTATAGAGAAGAACACATCATAACTGTTGAACACTAATAATAACCTGGGGTGAGGGGGAACCCTGATCCAAACTTTCCAGCAAGATACTTTTAAAGATATGGAATGTCTGTTTGCATGGGTCAACTAGCAAGAAACCGTTGAGCCAATGACATTACACACAGAGAACAATTCTAACCACGTCAAGTCAGAAATCAGTCCTATTGAATTTAATAGGACCTACTCCCACGTAAATTAAGGTTACCAGATTTTTTTCAGTGAATCCGGGGACACTTTTCAACTTCCTACTAAATAGATGGATTTTGTCTGGGGACTGATTTGTAAATCCGGGGACTGTCCCCGGGAAACAGGGACATCTGGTAACCTTAACTTAAGATGAGTTATTATTTCAGCCTTAGTAGGGCAGACAGGGTCTTACTGGGATAGACAACAGGTACTATCTGGTACTTCTCAGCCTTCAGATAGAAACTTTTAAAAGCAGACCCCTTAAGGACATATTGCTACTAATCAGAAGATAGGACTTTTGGGAGAGGGGCTAAGTGAATCAAAATAAAAGTGAGCAATGTGATGTGGAGATGCTAACTGCAATTAATAATAATAATAATAATAATTACTACTACTACTATTACAACATGTAGGGAGAGAGGGAGTGGTCTGCTTATTTTCATGCATGTACAGCTGTAACAGGATTTAGCACATTGGCACTTTAAATAACACACACACACACACACACACTGCAATTGTCCACCTTGCTGCAGTTTGGCTACAGGTCTCACTGCTGCAGTTTGTCCCACTGCAGCATTTCAGCCAGTGGCTTTTGCTGACATCATATTCATTGGTACTGAAATGGGTAACATTTCAGGACTGGCTGTAAATTTCAGCTGTGACCTCCAACGAAACAAAACTTGGTGATGCAAGTTTTTCCTCTATAGAGATTTATTCTTTTTTCTTGAGTCAAGATTACAAATTTTTGCATCACAAGCTATTTGGCACTGGGCTGCAGGATAATTGTGCCTAGATTTACTGCAGCTTCTCTAAAACCCTTACCCACATCACTGAAAAGCCTAGCAGAAGTTTAGTGGACAGGCTAACTTCAATCTGAAAAATCTACCAGAAACTTCATAATCAAAGGCCTGCAAAACGCAAAACATGAACCAACCAATGTACTGGTGCATTGAGTTAAAATTGTGGCTGTTTCTCTCCTCCCCCTGATCCTATTACTACTGTGCTATTAGGGGCCAAGGCATGGTTTGGGCTAAGCGCTACAAGCTCACTCCAAACAAGCTACAAGCTGCAACCAAGGTTTGTTCTTGGCTTACAACTCATGGTTTGTTTGAAGTGACAAACACCACAAACCTGGGTTTGCTCACAAGTATAAGGCAAAATATTGCTTATTGATATCCATCTAGCTGCCATATCCTGCTAAAAACATTCTAAATTTCACAAACATTCTTCACATTCAAAGTTCCAACTTGTTTCAAATCAAAAATAACCCTACAGTGGTACCTCGAGTTAAGTACTTAATTCGTTCCGGAGGTCCGTTCTTAACCTGAAACTGTTCTTAACCTGAAGCACCACTTTAGCTAATGGGGCCTCCTGCTGCCGCCGCACCGCCAGAGCCCGATTTCTGTTCTCAGCCTGAAGCAAAGTTCTTAACCTGAAGCACTATTTCTGGGTTAGCGGAGTCTGTAACCTGAAGCGCATGTAACCTGAAGCGTATGTAACCTGAGGAACCACTGTATAGATTACTAAACCTTTAACATAAATATTAAGTCACATATTAAGTGTCTGAAACACACTTGTGCAAAAAATATTTAGGGACACAAATCAATATCCTGCAAATGTTAGCTGTCATTATGTTTATGTCCCTTAAACCTGCAGGTGTAACTTTAAATGCAGGGGCAATGGCAAATTGGGGGGGGGGGGGTGTTTCGGTCCTCATGCCTACCCATGAGTTGCAAAGAGAGAACTACTCCCAATAAGAAAATATGCAGATATGCTGAATTTGAAAGATTTACACATGTCAGAATCCAGAGGGATTATCATGTTAGCATGTTGCAGTAAAACAGTCTTGTGGAACCTTAAAGACTTACAGATTTACTGAGGCACAAGCTTTTGTGAGCTCGTCCACTTTATCCAATGCACAAAGTGTCCTCTGTTAGCGCGTATATATTATATGTTCACGAGTAATGGAGGGAGAATTGTAGTGTCAAATAGTCATGAAATATCAAGGAGTAGCTAAAATTCAATTGAAGCCTAAATGTATGCAAAACTAACAGAGTGACCATTCGCAACAGCAGTAGCTTGGGTGTTTGCATTAATTAACCCCCTTTAGTGGGTTAGGAAGCCATTGTCTCCATTCAAACCCAAACAGATACAGAATTAAACTTCTTGGACTCCAGAGCTGGCTGGCGGCTTTCAGTCTGCTTTGAGGAGCCGCAAGGCCAGGCTCTGCCAAGCTCAAGACGATTCCCAGAACTTACTGCCCCAGACCCTTGCCAGTAACAGCTCTCAATTAAACTTTAGGACTAAAAGCTCAAGCTCTTCTGACTGTGAAAACCCTGTCCCTCACTATCTCAATGAGCCAAGGAGCCGCCATCCAGAGATTTATAGGTCAAAACCAAGTCATTAAAAACAACAACCAGTGGCTAACTGGGCACCAGCAAAGACACATGCAAATCTGGTGCATAGCTAAAAATTAACTAAAAAATGTTAATTGATTAACTGTGTTAGTTGCTCAATTAGTCAATCAATTACATTTGCATAAATCTGCATATGGCATTTTGGAATCAGTAAGCATGATTTTTGTTTCTAGGTGGTGAACAAGTGTGTGTTAGTAAGCATCTTAGAAGAGGAGTCCCTCCTGCACGATAGAAGGAAGATAACAGGCACCAACTCTAAGGGGCCAAGACCCCTTCAGTGCCCCCCAATATTTTTGGGGGCCCCAACTGACTGTTCTGAGCTGCCCCAGTCTCCTTCTCCACCACATGATAACGCATGTAAGGCACCCAATGGCCTACCACCCTTCCTCTCTCCCTGGCTGTCCTCCCTTCTCTCCTCCCCTCTGGTGGCCTTAGTCTGGACTCAGCTCCCCATGAGCCCCCCGACTCAGCCTCTTAGTGCCAGCACCAGCCCAGGCAGCGCTGCCTCTCGCGCCCAGCTGCCTAGACCTTGGAAGTGCCAGGCAAGGGAGGCGGGCGATACAGCCTCTGTCAGGCTAGGGGGGCTCATTCAGGGGTGCACTCACTTGGCTCTGACCTGCCTCCCTCTGTCTTTTGGTGACCTTCTGGACCACTGGACAAGATTGTGTCTTTTACAAAGGTACTTGCAGATTTTTAAAATACTTATATACTTATAATACAGTACTATTATTACTTATTATTATTATTATTATTATTATTATTACTACTACTACATCATGTCCAATAGGATTAACTTTAAGTCAACTGAAATAATCTACACAACAAAATGTTGCAGCTCTACTTAAAATATCTGATTTGGAAAACAAAGAACAAATGAGGAAACACCTTTCAAAGTCAGTCAATATTCCGAATGCTACAAGTGCAAGCTTAAGAATTACGAACCTTACCTTTGCACAGTGTAGGTACACAAAGCAAGAAAGTGCGAGCAGCTTAAGTGTGATGCTGTATTGTTTTTAGTATTCGGTTGGAAGCCGCCCAGAGTGGCTGGGGAAACCCAGCCAGATGGGTGGGGTATTAATTAATTAATAATAATAATAATAATAATATAATAATAGTAGTAGTAGTAGTAAATCCCAAAGTGGGAACCCTCAAAGCTGGCCTGGAGGAAATTAAATTAAGGATTGGGTGTAATAAACCCATAGGACATGAATATGAATATTGATTCTTATCCTCACGACAAGCAAACTTGACAAAGCAGCACTGGGGATATTCTTCATATAAGAATCCTCAACAACAGCCTTGTATAAGTTGGGAGCAACTATTAAAAGGCACAACCTATGTAGAAAATGAGAAAGTGCTTGATGTATGGGAAGAATACTTTAAGACGAATTCCATCTACTTACTCATTTAAGGACCGACCCTGTCACCAGAAATTCACAGCTACTTGAAGTAGCTGAAAAATCAGAAGTGCCTTTCCGTTTCTCCACACAAGCAGCCATCAAAGGGCCAGAGCCATTCCAGGGTTACTTGAATACCATTTGGAAGAAACTGAATAGCAGCATGATCACTATAGCTTGCATGAAGGGTCAATTCCAAGATTTTTGGTCCGTGGAAGAATAGTTCAAAGGACGAATATGTGTATAAGAAAAATATCTGACATAATATTGGGGGCAACTCTACAGCCTGATTTTGAACTGCCCCTTCCCCAGTAGAATCCTGTCTAAAGGAGCCTGACAGCAGATATATACAATAAGACCACCTTTCCCAAACTGGTGTCCTTCAGGTACTGTTGGGACTACAACTCCCATCATCCCTGACCATTGGCCATGCTGGTTGAGGCTGATGGGAGTTGGGAGTCCCAATAATATCTGGAGGGCACCAGCTTGGGGAAGGCTGCAGCAGGGGAATTTAATTGCCAAGAGATCATGCCAACCTATTAAATAACTCTTTGAAAGTTGATAAATGCCACTCCTCTAAGCTGAATAGGAAGGGGACAAAATGAGGGATGGACACGACATGTTCGCCAGCCAATCTATCCAATGAGAAAATTATTTCCCCAGTCCCAAAGGACACTCTGACTATTAACATGAGATCTAGGTTTCTGCATTGAAACACTTCACTGCAATGAGTTCCAACAATATCCACATACCGAATGTCTCCTCCTTTCTAGTGGAAATGGCTTAACCATTTGGGAGTTCACCAAATCCCATTTTGAGAGAAATACACACGATTCACACATCTCTCTCTCTCTCTCTCTCTCTCTCTCTCACACACACACACACACAGACACACACACACACACCCCTCCAGCGGTGGCCAAGAAATGCAGCTTAGCTCATCCTCCACTGTTGATGTGTGTCACCATCAGCACACTTGGTAGGAATGTTTTCCATGTGCTTAGATGGTGTGGGAAGGGGTTCTCCTTGGGTACCGATGTATGTGTCAGGGACTGGACGAAGAAGAATAGTGCAAGGCAACAGTTGGGAACCCCCCAAAGGAAATCCCAGAGCCCAGGGTTTGATGGTGGGATGCTGAGGAGAGCGGGAAGATTGGCAGGAGGTGCTGGATACTGAAGGGACAACAGGGTTTAGTGAGCAGGAGGAACCTGTGACGAGGAATAGTTCAAACTCTCAGGCTGAAGCAGACAGGATAATGAGGAGAGCAGGCAGGGGTCATAGGTGGGCAGGCACAGTTTGCGACTGCTTGGGAAACATCCAGGACAGGAGGAGCCTTAGAAAGGGTGGAAGGCAGGGACCTTCAGCCCTGGCAACTATTCTATAGGGGCAAGACCTACTGGGAAGTGCTGCTGAGTTGTACGCAACAACTTCACTGACAACTGACTCTGCTTCCCTGTCATGACCGACATCTGACTCCAGCCCTGATAGTATGCAGGGAAAACTCCTCCATGAGGGAGGGACTCTAGCCCAATGAGTGTTCCTCCCCAACCAGAAGGAGTTCTCTCCCTGTATAAGCAAGGACAACTCTTTTGAACACCGTGAGGATGCACAGATGGACAAGCAGGTGCTTCCACCACATGCATGAGCAGCACGTGGCATGTCAGTGGCTGGGCCAATCCACATGGTCCTTCTCCCTCCATTGTTCACTATGGAGAGGGGACGGTCATTTCGTGTGAAAGCCCTCTAAATGAACCAGGTTCCTCTTTCCTTCTTTCTCAATTGCACTCCCCCAGAAGTTTATGTGGCTCTCCTATTTCTATTATAGGGAAGCGGGTGGCACTGTGGTCTAAACCACAGAGCCTAGGGCTTGCCGATCAGAAGGTCAGAGGTTCGAATCCCCATGACGGGATGAGCTCCCGTTGCTCAGTCCCTCTCCTGCCAACCTAGCAGTCCGAAAGCACGTCAAAGCGCAAATAGATAAATAGGTACTGCTCTGGCGGGAAGGTAAACAGCGTTTCTGTGCACTACTCTGGTTCGCCAGAAGCGGCTTAGTCATGCTGGCCACATGACCTGTACGAATGAAGCTGTATGCCGGCTCCCTCGGCCAGTAAAGCGAGATGAGCACCGCAACCCCAGAGTCGTCTGCAACTGGACCTAATGGTCCCTTTACCTTTTACCTATTTCTTATATCCAACAACCTGACGGGATAAATACTGATCATTGAAGGTCGTGATCAAAATGCACATACCCCTATCCGCCTAAGCGCTGTCCCTTTCAACTCAAAGGAATGACCATCAGCTCAGAAGCACCATGGATGCAAGCGTAAATGACTGGCACCATCAAGCAAACTGTTTGGCATTTTGACTGTTAACATTTCATTTAAGAGCAACCAAAAAATAAATAAAATGGCAACAAGGAATAAAACCTCCTTTCCTTCTCCAGGCTGTCACTCTGTGATAATAAGGAAGAATCTTTGGCAGAAACTGAGAAATTCACACCTTTTTAGAGGTGGGGAGGAGGGGGTGAGAGGAATCTGGTTTGCAAAAAAGGATAGTGGCTTGAGCCACAAGCCTAGCTGGACTTTCTCCACATTGGTCTGTGAAATCCAAAACAGGTTTTTCCCTCTCTTTGGAAGATTTTGTTTTGGAATGCCAGTAATTCTAGTGGCAAGAACAGCAGCTTTATGTTCAGAAATGAGCCAGCTGGAGAGCTGCAGCCCTCATGAAATAATGAAATGCCAAACCAACCCCTGCATCTTCCACAGTCTCTCAGGTCACCTACCAGATTAGAAGGCCTGTTGCTAAGGCAACCATATCTTGCAAGTGCTAGCTGAACTTCCCCATAATTTTAACCCTTTAACTATCTCAGGAAGGTAATGCTAATAATAATGCAGCTCAGAGAAAGTTGGATTTATTGTCTGCTTAACAAAATGAGGGGGGGGGGAGACCATCCTTCTGCATTTGATCTAAAACTCTCTGGCTGCTTTCCTAGAATTTAACAGAAAATTACTGACGGATAAAAGAAATATACAGCCAACAAACTTTTACATGCACCTGCCAATATTTGGGGGGGGGGGGAGGACAGGCTGGGGGGGAGGAGAGAGAAGAGTCTGCTGTGAATATGAAATAGGAACAAAGCAAAAAATGGGATGTGATTATTCCTTGTGGTCAGAATTTCGTGTCTGCATATTACAGAGCATGGGTAAGCCCTTCTGTGGTAAACAGAAGGCAGAGAAAAGCTATGCTGAGGGGGACAGATGGTCAGCGGTACACTAACACCTTCCAGTTGCCTAAAAGGGACCCACTGCCAAGTGACACCCCCCACCCCCTTCTCTTCCTATCTCCAAATATCTTGATAAAGGGTCACGCAAGGCAGCACACTCCAAACTCAAGGCGAGTTACTCTTATGTGTGGCAAAGAGCTGCTCAGCATCCAAAAGGTTGACCATTTGTGAAAGCATGACCAGGCAACGCAGATTATTAAAATCAAAACCACCACAAAACCCGGCAGCTTCCATGCTCAAAAACGAGCAGTTGGGGATTGGTGATGGTACCACAACAGCCTCCACGAACAGTACATCTTAAGGCTTTAAGAGAAATTGCTTGCTAAGACCAATAATGAAGCAGCGTGACTTGTGTCCCAGACTTGGATCCTTCCTGTTGGGTCGCAAACCATGACAACTACATGTGGGATTCCCCCCCCCCCCCGATGTTTGTTCTCAAATTGCCAATTCAGAAGCTTAACATGTTATATTATAGTGCCAGAGCTTTTAAGCAGCTGGCCAACGAATTACTATCGAACCACCAAAAAGTTAAAGAAGTTAAAACCATCTAGAAAGAAGAAATGACAATCCTGGAATTGGGAAAGTCCTACCTGAATAGTCGTAACCAATGAAACATCCCCATTTCTTGTGGACACCTGCCTTCCCTCAAGAGGCAGGGTCAGTCTAGGCAGAGCTTCATCACATGTTTTTTAAGGCACATAGGGAAGGGGGATTTCGTAAAAGGGGTTCTTAAACTACCTTGGTCTCAAAGTGTATAGACTGCTTTGCGCTTAAGCAGCACTGAGGAATGGACAGTCAGGAATAAAAGCAGAACTGAAAAAGCAAGGAACAAGGATGAATAAGAATTCCTACTTCACAACAGCCAATTTTAAAAAGCTGAGGCAACTTGTCACACCTCAAGAAAGAAAACGCCAACGTGGAAACAGTGCAAGTGAAAGGCATCCTTGGCCTATATCCTGAATGCCAGCAGAAGAGGATGTGGGTAGAAGGAGAAAGTAAAATTAGCACCAGGGGTCAGATAAGCTGTGCTTGTTCCCACTCTCCTATTCTCGCTGTTCCTAAGTTGCTTTGGAACCTCATTTTCCAGCATAGATTTTCAGCGCAAGGTCAGTGGTCAATAAATATAAAGGGCAAGCAGATATCATACGCATCACTATGAAGCAGATGCATGAAACGTCTTGGGTTGATATTTCCCCTGGTAGTTTGAGGTAGACATTCTGATCAGCAGTATCTAAATATTACGACTAAGACAGACAGACAGACAGACACACACACACACACACACACACACCATCTGTACTGTTGGACCCAATACTGGAATACCACTGGGGGACTTGGTTGTGCAAGCACCACACATTTAAAGCACATTGGAACACTGAGAACTGTACAGAGCTACACACAGAGCTGCAATTCTCAGTACCTAAAGAAACTACAGTTCCAAATACCCCTGAGGGTAAGCTATGTGCTTTAACTGTATGGTGTGTCCACAAACGTGGATGAACGCCTTTGGCTGAAACAGATCAACAGACATTGCTTCTTCCAACAGAAGAAATGGGTTCTGGTAGGGTATGGGTGGTGTGCAACAGCAGAATTGCTCATTTGACCTTTCTTGAAATCATTCTGCTGACTCCTGGCAGTTACTAAACAGCGGCAGTTGATGGCGCATTGACCTCTGTGCAGTGGAACCTTTTCTGAGATGCCTGCACAGGATTCCTTCCTGCCTGCACACAAGACCTTGTCTCTCCCCCCACCCCCCACCCCTTTTGTTGCATTTACCAATCCTGCAACCTTGGTGCTTATGCTAGGTGCAGCCAAGCCAATAAGCAGTGATATTCAGAAAAGTCTGAACTAATGATAGTCATCAATGTGTGATAATATGTAATTGATGAGAATCTGTTCTCCCAGTCACTCTGAGGAGCTCCTGGGTTGACACCAGGGATGCTTCCATGTTGCAGTTTATTAGTGCTGCTTACACATGCAAGTTTTGTGCAGCGTCCGCAAGACGTTGGCCTCATCAAAATGCTGTCCCATATTATTTTCCCATTTAATACTTGTACTTTCCATGAAAAATCCAGCAAGTTTAAAAAACCTGCAGGAGCAACTAACGACATTCCCCAAATATTAGCACTAGTGAAAGGATTAGCGCTAGCGCAATGGAGCTTGCCCACTGTCGTCCTCCCGCCATTCCCAAATTTGCTCTGGAGGGTTGATGAAGCTTCCATAACAGGCTTCGGGGGTGTGCAGTGGAGAGGAGAGCAGGAGAGTGTTTTCCTACACTGAATACAACCCAGTAAATCTAGATTAAATTTTGGGAGGAGGGGATATGGGACAGAATTTTGATGAGAACAAAATCCTGCATGCATGTGTTGCATTGAGACCACAAGAAGCTCCCATGCAGAAGCACCTCAGGTTTCCAAGATGGAAAGAGACAATAAAATCCAGACAGCAGAATTCCAAAGTTTGGAATGGAATCTGCATCCGTCTTCTTTTCCCACGTTGCAGGAAGCTTCTTGAACTAGAGGTTCCTTAGATAATATCTCTTTGGCTAGCAAACAATGTGGCAGTACTACGCGGAGAATTATGAAGGGATTTCTATCATTATTAAGTAAAATAATAAAAAGAATGTGTGATAGAACAGGGGAGGGGAGGAGATACTGGAATCAAGCTTTCAAAAGAAATGGTGTGGGGGATCTGCTACTGCAGCCTGTGTTTTCTAGAATTTTATCACTGAACTGCACACTTAACCTGAACTTGGTCATCTGCCAAATTGTATTATGTAAGGGATACAGATACGGAATGTTTCGAGAAATTGCCCGGCAGATTTTAACAAGGCAACCCTCCTATTGCAAGATCCTTTAGTACTCAGTAAGAAAAATCCACTTAATATTGAATAAAGTTACACACTTTTTTGGGGTGAAGGGGAGAGGATACAGGACAGGAGAGATAACGGCCTTCTATCCCCAACTTCATGTGCTAATTTGACACTGGTGTTTGAACAGCATTTGGTCTGCAGACAAGGCAATTTAATACTCTTGTATTCCCAGAGTAAAATCTCTTTAGAAAGGGCTTGAGAGGGGGCACATACACAAGGCAGGTGGGGAGGGGGAGGGCCTTCAACCAGCAGCCACATGTAAGACAAAATACACTGCTAAAATTAACCATGCAATTGCCTGACTTGAGATATTTTGAAAGAATAGGCAGTTCCATTTCCAAATAAATTTATCATGCAACTTTAAGCAACTGTCTAGAAAGTATTTCAAATGCCACATTGTTCCCGGGTTATACTCACTCCTTCCCCAAAAAAGTGGGGAAAACTGAAATCTTTAAACAAGACAAACTGTTCCAATTATAATTGTACATTAAGGCTGCAATCCTATGCATGCTTCCTTGCTAGTAACTGAGTTCAACGGGGCTATGTCCAAGTAAACTTGCCTTGGCTTAGGCTGCACACGCATTAAATAAGCCTTAAAGCTGTGCAGCAGTAACCAAACATCCAGGCTCCCATGAGTAAAGCAATCAATAACGGAGCCCTGGCCCATTCTGGCAGGATATACAGTTCCCTTGCTATGGTCAATAGATGCTGTCTCCCACACTGTAAAAGAAATGTAGGGGACACATATGCTGGTTGTTTCATCCCTGGAAGTACCAGCTTATCAAAGTGAAATATTTTCATAAACATGCAGGTTGTTTGCTTACAAGAAATATTCTGGAGAGTTTAATACTCCTACTACATTTTATTTAGAGGGCTTTATAACAGCTTCATAAAAAGGTAGGCCCCTGAAATCTTTGCTCCAATTTTACAGAAGCTTGAGCTGAGCTGGTGACTTATCCAAAGCAACATGACTCTGTGGCTGAGATGGACTTGAACCCAGGATTCATAGCTCCAATGCCCTCTCCTAGGGACTGCTACCCTGGCAGCTTTTCATTGTGAAGACTGGTGTTTCCTATGCCACAATCCCTCCCATTAGAAACAGGACGCCTGAGAACAAGAACACACACATCATCACAATGTCCCTCCCTCCCACTTTCCTCTGGTTCACACATCAAGTTCAGACAAACTATAGCCCAGCTCAAATATATGAACTCCTGGGGAGAAGGAGATTGCGTCTGTTTCCTTCCTCCATGGTTACTCTCCTGCTGAGCTGAACCAAGCCACAATTTGGCTTAGTATGTCATCTGAACTGAGGCTTGTGGGTTTAGCTCTCTCGGATGCCTTGGTTACATAGCGTGATTCGTCTGGAGAGAGCTAAACCACATGCCTGGGTTTGGATGACTTAGCTCAGTAGAGTGGTGGTATGACCAGAGGAGCAAAGTGGCCACAACCTCCTGTCTGACAGTCTGCATATTTGCTTCTTCGTGCAAAGCCAAAGCAGGGCTTAGTTTGATGTGCAAACCAGGCTCACTTTTGGCCTTCCTCCTGCTCCCTACGTCACTAAGAGGATTTTCATCAAAGGTTTGAAAGCATCTAATCATTACGTGCAAGTGGTGATTTTTAAAACCACTCGATCAGATCCAGTCATCTTTCTTTTGCGTACAGCTCTGGTGTTTTCACACACAAGCCAGTTTTGGGGCCAAAAGGAAACCCAATGCAATCAGCAGCATATGAAGGATGCACAGTAGCTTTAGTGAACAAGCCTACGGTGCAGTGCTTTCATTGAAAAAGCAAAAAGGCAGCCAAGCTACCCTTTCTCCTAGGCATGTTAGTGCCTTGGCAAGACATGCATACTCTTCAGTTCCAAGTAGGCCCCTGTGAATTCTGCCCACACACACAAAAACCTCCAATACACTTCAAATTCCACAGACTACACTAAACAAAATTGAGAGTTCTGGAATCGTAAATATCAGGCAATTCCATCCATAGATTCTGAACTATCTTGCCACCAATTTGTATTTTGTTTTGTTTCGGCAAGGACTAAGCAGTCAATGAGCAAAGTGCCAAAAAAGCACGCACGACAGGAATGCCAGTATTGTAGGTATTCACATGTAGGTGGACTTGCAGCCAACATACAGTCCTGCATCTTCTATTCAGCCCCCTTTAATGTCCCCCAGCAGGTATTTTGCTGCCAAACTATTGATTTCTATTGACTATTGATCACCTGCTATTGATTTCACCACCACTGGGAGATTACCCTCCCCACCAATCTGGTCTGCCACTCTTGCCTGACAAATTTTGATCTTGCATTCATCTAACAGACCATTTCCTGCTCCTGACCACAGAGTCCATTGGGCAGAGCATCTACTTTGTGGCACGCGCGATTGTCAGGCATCCATTTACAAGGGGAAAGGATGCACAGGGAGGGCCACCCCTGCACACCATCATCTTTGTATGAATCACACTCCCTCAGCTTGCCAGACAACTGTTGGGGGAGCATGCAACATGGGGGTGACAGCTTATGTGCAGAGACGGCACCACATTCTTGTCATTCCTGTGAAAATTAAGCCTTTCATTTCCATGTGAGGGAAAGAATGGTCAGCCCAGTTTCCACCCACCACTGGCTCTTGCCATGCCCCTTTGTCCTATCCACTCCCCATCATCAAATGTGGCCCTTTGGGGCCAAAGGTTAAAGCAGAAAGGGCCCAAAGGTACCTAGTCAACAAGTGATGTTCATGATGAAGAGGTTCCATTGCTCGACATCACTGCCCCAAGGACAAGTAAATTTACAGGGGTGGTCAGTAAGATTCCCATTCAAACTATAACCATGAGTGAGTGGAACAGATTGTACATTCCAGGGTATACAGTGAATCCATTATTTGTGTCAATTAAGGATCCCTTTTCTTTAAATTGCTTTCATCATTACTCCATTGTTCGCTAGACAATTTCACTTCAGAGCAAGCTTCAACTTTTGCAACCAACCTCCTCTCCTGCACCATTCTCTCATATCACTGAAAAGTTTATTATGTCCTCTAGCTGTAAATAAGTGGAAAACACACAGATTAGAACTCAGCAAGGCAAATAGGAAATGATCATAGACGTGAAAAAGAAGCAGCTCCCATCAGTTTATTACTATAGAAAAAGAGACTGCACAGGAGACAGATTGTCCTGAGGTACGAATGAAAATTCTTACCATTTAATACATCTCAGGATACAGAAACAACTTGTGCCTGTGGTGCAAAATAAGCTCCATATTTGTGCCTGTGGTGCAAAATAAGCTCCATAAACGTGTTTGCTCTGCATATACCAGCAAATGTGAACATGCAAATGTGAACATGTCATGATCATAACGATTCCCAGATGCATTTATATGTCATCTACACTCTGTGTTTGCTCCAGGAAACACCACTGTTAACACCTGTACAGACCAAACATTTACCTTGTGACGTGTAGGACTGCCCATAGTAACTGGAACAGCAGTGGAGGGGGCCCACTGAAAATGGAACTACTCATTTCTCTTTCTCTCATAAGCACACACGAGAGCACAGGGAATTTTGGGGGGAGGTAAATATTTCATGTTTCCGCAAGGGTGGTTTTAAAAGGCAAGACGTTTAGACACAAGAAAAGAAACACTTAAGGCTTAATTTCCCATTCTTTCCCTCAGCAATATATCTCCATCCCCAATGCACATAAATTTTGAGGGAGATCTGCCAAAAGTACCCTGGCAAAATCAACACCATAGACAAAGTTGGATGCAGATGCAATGCTGTTGTGCCTTTTTACCAATACATGCTTTCTGAAAGAGACCCTTCCGCTCTTATTCCATTAGTTGCTAGTAATTACATATTTCGTGTACCTAGAAGACGGTTTTATAGTTATTCTCTCTCTTCCTTCAAACAGAGACCCTCGTTTTTGAACCCTGCCAACTGGCTTTGGAACTTGATTAGCTATGTATATCAACACTAAACATCTGTAACTGGCAAAAATTTACAACCAGAAATAAAGAAGACTGACCTTCACTACATTGACAGACATTTAGGTTCTTGTATTACAACCATGTGGACAGGCAAAATTCATTATCTGTAATAGCTTCCCCTTGTAACCTGATTAAAACACAAAAGGCATCAATTCTGTATCCCTTTGACCTGCCAGCTACTTCCAGCCTAAACCAATGAGAGGGATTATTTGACAAGAGTCATTGTTCCTGGACCAATCAGTATTACACAGACAAAACCAACATGTTCTCAATTTTTAAAACTTAAGTTTATTCTTGGCAGTGACTTTAAAAAGATGTTAATGTTGGTATAAAGCAGTAATCCCAGCCTGTCTATGGTCCAATGGTAGCCATTTGCCAGTTCTCAATGGATACATTCCTGAGGGTTTTATAGTAGCATGCAGGGCATCCAGAGATGGAAATTTACCTCCACCACCAGTTTAAAAAACGAATTGATGTGCTGGCATGGGTTTATGGATTTTAAATGGATTGGATATGTGGCATAACTATTGTAGACAGAATCCAAAGAACTCTGCATGAAATTTACTGACCAAGGAAATTTGGGACTGGGGCTCCTTGCATGGCAAGCCACTTTTGAATCAGAGATGAGATTCAAAAGCAGTTAGCAATACAGCATTTGGCTGTGTTAAGAATAAGGCTGTCCTAAGGAAAGGAGGGAAGTAAGACTTAAGAAAACCCACTAAGAATGAAAAATTGTTTAGATCTGAATCTTGGTTGCCAGTGCGAACATGCATCTTAATTTTAAACCAGTGAAAGGCACAAACTATTTTACTGAACAATAAAAATAATAAATAGATGAGCCCCCTCAATTTAGTTTTTTTAATTTAAATATTATAATTGAAAACCAGCCCTATAATGGCACCATATATAACTAAAACATCAAATACCAACACTGTCAGTAATTCAAGATTCTTACTCAACCACCTTTTAATCAAGTGATAACCATTGAACCTGAATATTATTATAGCTTCAGCATTCAGAGACAAGGGGTGTTCTAAATCCAAGGAGCAGCTACAGAGAATCACTCTCTCCACGTCCTTGTTGGGCAAACTTGCCGCGTAGATTATATGTTTAAGAGTATGCTTGTGATCGAGGACATAGGATGATAGGGTAAGTTAATGCTGTAAAGGTTAAGTGATGCCCTGGTTACAAAAAACTTCTGTTTCAGAACATACATCAGTGAAACTGAGAAGAACGCTTCAATGCTCCTGTATTGCTACTTTTCACATCTCCAAATGGATTTGGTAGGCAGGTACCATGGGCTCAGGATGTTTTGGCTTGGTTTGCTTTGAGGCAGATTTATTTTACAACTTTGAATACAAGTTCTACTGCCGTCTCTGCTCTTTGATGCAACATTTTCGGTGTGACAGCACCAGTACATTCCTTACCTCACAGAAGTGTTGTAGCATTACGTAAAATGAAGATATCAAGCAGAACTATAACACTGAGTACATAAGAGACGAGCTATGAAACGACGGAATGATCACACAACTGATTGGGGGGGTCTCATTGAGAAATGAGGAGCAAAGTCAGATAGTAAAGAAACATCTAACTGATAGTATGTGAAAAATTGTGCTAATCCTGGACCAAACCAGGATCACTGGTACAAAACTCTTGGATAGCGTGATGAGCTGCAGCAAGCCCAAAGAGAAGAGGACCACTGCAAAAAAATAGTTTCATTTTCAAGTAATGTTGACTTGTTCAGGAAAGTTTTTAATGACCGATGTTTTAACGTATTATTAATCTTTGGTTGGAAGCTGCCCAGATGGTCTGGGGAAACTCAACCAGAATGACGGGGTATAAATAAAAAGTTGTTGTTGTTGTTGTTGTTGTTGTTGTTGTTGTTGTTGTTGTTGCTGCTGCACAAACCAGGAATCCTGCCACACCATGAACTCTGGTTAGCTGAACAATCATAGTTTATGCTTTGTAGATTGTTTGTTTTGAAATTTACTGGAGTTTGTAATATACCAATATTCCTCTTTCTTAGGAAAGGGAAAGCTGCTGTTGTCCTCCTTCCTGCCACAATTTTTTTGGGGGGAGGGGAGGTGGGGGGGGGGTGTTGCATGTGCATGAGTCTAACACTTGCCTTGGACTTACTGAAGTTCATCCAGCAAAGCAGTTTGCTACTGCCAATGTATTCGTTGTGTCAGTGTGCCTTTACATAGCATACCGCCTCTGTTTGCCCTATATTCCTAATCTCCTACAAACATGAAGAGCCTCTTCAATGAACCCTCTCCAATCAAGTGTGGATTTATTAAGTGTAGGGGAAAGTGCAAATGTTATATTGCCAAGTTTACAAATGCATATCGACACCCGCTAGCACAAAGCTGCAATACCCCATATAATAGAAAGGCAGCATTGTCCCTGACCCTAGAAATTTTGAAAACTCCATTATGCCAAGATGAAAACCATGGTACTTTAAAAACAAACCAGGAGATAAGATTAGGTAGAAATATTTCTATAGGTCCTTATTCTTCCCAAACACATGTGAAATACTGCACAGCAGAAGAGAAGATGACAAAATACTTCAATTTTCAGAACTGTTAATAAATGCTCCGTGGCCCTTCCACCAAAAAACCAAGACTAAAATTGCATTTACATCATATTGTGTGTTTCTCACAAGAATGATGAATGAGCACTTTTGCACTGAAGAGCCAAACAATATGGTTTTCACCTCCCTGATCATTCTCTGCAAGGCACGTACAGCGCAAAGCAGCAAACTGAGGAGAGATAGCCTGTTATTTTCATCAGATGATGCTAAGTGCACGCTTCACCTCCTCTCTTCTCCATATTGCAGCCAAAATACTCGCTTACCCTGAATGCTTTGGGGTAAAGGAGAAAAAAAAACCCAGGCTGTGTCACAGTTGTCAGTTACTTTTAGCGAATCTCCCTTTTGAAAGAAAAATAAAACAAACTTCCAAGAACAGACAGGGATTTGGCTTGTGTAACAACAAGTTGCCAAAGGAGGTGGGAGAAGGAGGAGGAACATGCAGTCCATTACTTCAGAGAGAATGGAAGCTAAGAAACACACAAATACTAAAAATGGACAGCGCCAACTGCATGCCGAGATGAAGCAACATTAAAAGTTAAAATTAATTAGCTGGCACGTTGACAGAGAATCCATTGTGCAGTACAGTGAAGCAATCGAAAGTTCGGAGCCTTATATAAGTAATATTGAAAAACTCCTTGATAGCTGCAGGTAAGGACAGACATGCTGTTGGACATGCCACAACACCAACCTGGCTCCAGCAAAAGGTTTTGCAACGCAGCTCATAAGCTCGAGTCCCAAAATACTCTGAAGAAAACATCCAGGGATGAACAATACTAGGAACACAGACAGCGCACAGGCTCCAGACGTTTGCCAATACCAAATGTTCTAGATCAATTACAGTACAGCAATTTATTCTAATAATGATGGTCAAAAAATAGCTTCCGAACCTATCAACCTGCATCAACACATCTATTTAAAAAACTAGCTTTAGTTGCCTTTCGCTCCTCAGAAATATCAACATGCAGCAAAGCTACTACAGCAGCAACACCTCATCTACACTGTGGGTCTAGGAAGCAGCATGTAGATAGGAAACCTGATACATTCTTCTGAAGCCCATGGCAAATTCAGCCCCAATGTGCAAAGAAAAATGGAGCAGCAATGTTGCAAATACGTACGTGGCATTAACTGATTTCACAATGGAATCAAGCACCTGTCTGATCACAACATTTGTTTGAAAAGGCAGATTAAAATGCAAACTATTCAAAGTAGGCCATGCTCTTCAACTAGACAGGTAGGTAATTGGGTCCTCTAATTAGATACCAAAGGGGGAACCTAGAGAACTTCCCTTCATAGTATAGATTAGGTAATCACCTGTAGACTGAAAGATCACATGTACAATTGTGGTTAAGAAAATATTTATGCAGGGAACAGAGCTTGTGACTTCTCAGTGCAGGAGCATATTTAGGCTTATAGCTGGAGGTGCCCTAACCTTGGAACAAGATGAGCTGTTCTGCATGGCAGACTCCATAGGGCACAATCTTCCTACCTCTGGTCATTGCATTGGTCTTATTTTTAAAGAGAGTATGTGTACACAAGTATAAATGCGTGCACATTATTTCCCATGCGAAACACAAAAATGTCTAAGACCAGCTCTCTTTTCAGTAGACGGTTTTTTTTGTTTTATTTATTTAAACAAATTTATATGCTGCTTTATTGTAAGAATATGTATGTAAACTGTTTTTTTTTTCTTAGCAGTTTACATACATATAAAATTTAAGCAGCCAGGGGAAAAACCAGTTTAAAACCGGTATCAAAGAATATTCAAAAGATTTTTAAAATGATCATTAGCTAAAAAGAAATAAAACACATGTACATATGAGGGACAGTCACATACAGCATTATTACGAGCAGTGCTTTTTTCTGGGGGGACGCATATCCCTAAACATTTTGTGAATCTAAGTTTGGCCTCACTGAGGGGCAGTATTTCAATAGGAGTAGGAAAATGAGAGTACCCCTAAACATTTTTTTTTAGAAAAAAGCACTGATTACGAATCATGATTTTCATCAGAGTAACAAATAATTGTTTGCATATACTGTACAGTATACCAAGAGAAAAGACACAAGTGTTTGTTTTTTGCATCTTTCAAGAATAAAGAACAAATATAATTCAATATCATCCAGTGCATAACAATAGGTCTCATTGTACTTATACTCAAGACTTCTACCAGACACAATTTAGAGGACAAATTTCCACTGTGGCTCACATATTCCAAACCATTATCATGCTGGAAGCAGCACAAGGCTCTTTTTAGAAGTTCCTCCCCATATCTCCAAATGTACCTTATGAGCAGACATATTCTATGAGAGTTTAGAATTATGTGGCAAAAACCTGGTCTAGTCCTTTGTTTCCTACACAAAATTAGAAGGGTGATCATGTCACAAAGAAGGAGCATTTGGGGTGGGTGGGGAGGATAAACTATTCTTGTTCAAGCATCACACAGCAGGACCAAGACTTCGGCAAGCTCCTCTGAAGAGTCCCAACTGGATCTTCCACTGCAGAGAAAACAGGGGGACAGAAAGAAACCGGCAAACAAAGCCTATTTTAGGCCTGCTTTATCATGTGCTAGAAGGCTTCACCTAATTCAAAGAGGTGACTCAGTCACAGTTGAGGATCTGGGGATGAAAAAAAAACACTTTGCTACACCTTGTGATCGTCAAAGCCAGATTGGTAGGATGCTAGCATGCTATGAGTGTGATTTATGCCTGGTTGCCAGATTCAACTCCTGTTTAAAGTTTGTGGGTGGAGGTGGGGAGAGAAAAGGCAATGGAAGAACCAAGGTAGAAACTTCTTAATCACGACAATTGTGGGTTTTTTACTTTCAGGTATAATTCATTCCATGTTGATGTAAGAATCTCCTTGTTTCTTACATCATGTAGTTTTTTTAAAAAGGAGCACAAAATGGGAAAACAATTAACAGGAGAGGACCAGAAGCAGCCACCAACACATATCCACCACCCAGTCTCCACTGTGGCATGCAATTTATTAACATAGCAGGGACACCTGTATTGGGCTCATCTCAGCCATGTGAAAGTAGCCTTCGACACCATCAATATCCGCTCCATTACACCTTGTACAAATGAACAAAGATGTGCACTGCTGCCTTGTTTAACCACACTGAGCCTCTGGGAAGTGCTATTATTACACTGAAACTAAGTGATCATCAAGTCCAGAGGCCAGCTGAGTCTAGCATAAGTTAACTAGCTAATTTCCTGTTGGGACACTTTTCCCACCACCTGGCTGCCTCTCCTCACAATGGCTCCTTGCAGTCCCACCTCTACATAGGACCAAATTTCAGAAAGGAAGGTAGCTTCTGGTTCACAGTGCCACCTTCCCTACAAGACTATGGCTTCAAGTTATAAACTCATATGCATCTTCAGTTCGTGGGAGCGGCTGCATACAACTCATTTCCTGTATCATGTAAAAAGATGTTCTTGGGTGCACACTCTGGCTTTAAAAAAATGGACTGCAATAAATTAGGGAGTAATAACAGAAAGAAAGAAGCCCATTCTTCTTTTCCCAAAAACATTAGGTTCCCCTTAAAAGAGAGTAAAAGTTTGTTGGGGGGGTATTATTGACTTGTTTCTGTCTTATTATGTATTTTGTGTTCTCATTTTGTATTTTTCCGTTGTCAACTGCCCTGTGATCTTCTATATACAAATTTAGTAACAAATTAAATAAACAAATGAACAAATTATTCTAATCCAGAAAGTCATGGGGATGGGAAGGGAAAACACTAAAAGTAAAGTATTGAAAATTCAGCTCCACAGGTATTTATTTATTGTTTAAAATTCTAAAACACGCTTCAACCTGATGCATTCTAGGGCAGCATAAAACATCATGGCAAATCCTTTGTTATCCATGAAAATCTTTCCATAAAAACAATTTTTAAAAGAAAAAGAAAGAAGCTGAGCAATCCTATGTCTTCACATCATCGTGTCCAGTTGTTCAAGCTGTCCCAGTTGCTAATGCAACTGTTTGCTCAGTACCATTTGCATTCAAATCTGCTTCCCACCTTCTACTTTTCTAAATATATAATTTCCTAAGCGTGCGTGCGTGTGTGTGCGTGCATACACACACACACACACACACACACACACACACGACTTTCCTGCATTAGATAGCTCTACCTCTTGCTATATAGAGAACAGTTTCTCAACATCACTGCAGCACAAACAGGTATTTCTAGTATAGACACACTGGCCCAGCACACACATAGCTCTAAACCATGCTTTGAAATTGAAATCAGAGTTTGAGGGTGGTTTGCAGACCTACATTAAAGTTAAAGCCAAATTACATTACACATAGTTGACACCAGGGCTAACATACCACACAATCGTGGACAAAGCCAAAGAGAGAGGGGAAGGGGAGGGAGAGAGATCTCTTGAGAGTCAGTTTGAGATGTTTTTCAAAAGGCAATGGACAAAGATACTAAATCCTAAAACTTAAATCATGGAAGATGAGGTTGCTATCCCTACACATATATGCAGTGCTTTTTTCAGGGGGTAGGGGACGGAGGGGTACACATACCCCTAAACATTTTGTGAATCTAAGCTTGGCCTCATTGAGGGGCAGTATTTCAATAGGAGTAGGAAAATGAGAGTACCCCTAAACATTTTTAAAGAAAAAAAGCTCTATATATATGTGACCAAAGTCTGGCATTTATTGCATCTGCATCAGTTCACTCTATTTTAAAACCCACGCTATGTGCAATTGATACAGGAGAAGTATACAGGGATGGCAGTTTGTTCTTTCCTAGGTAGTGCATTGGGTATCTTTCCCTCTAATGAGGTTGTTGTCAGTGTCACTAATTAAGCAACAATCCATATCGGCATACTGCAAAGGAGATACACATCACCAACTTACTACCTGCTGCAAGTCTCAGAAGGGGAATCCTCAAGGTGGCATGATTTCAGCTATGGCGGAAGAAAAGGTCTTCAAATCCATCCAGGGTTAGAGTTTTCTGGAGACCCAGGAAGGTCTCCATTTCTTGTGGTCAGACTTTTAGATCAGTAAATTGAAGACTTGGTTTTCTTCCAGAGATGGTGCTATTGTAAGGCCCTTCCTGTACTACAGAAAGTACTTTGCAACAACTCTGCTGTAATTACAAGATTGGTTTGGCAAGTGTCGATGACAGTAAACCAGATTACGGGGCTTTATTGCAGCTTAACCTATTGTGAACCGGCTATGCGCCCATCATCTGGCAGTGCCACCCAACTGGCACACTGAGACAACCAGAGAAGCTTGAGGGCATCAGGAGTCAGGACACTAAGCTACCAAAAGCAGGATTCAAACACTGTAGCATTAACATCAAAGAGAGTTTCAATTTCAATATGTGGTTTGGAACCAAACAAGTAGGTCCCCAATAAATCTAAAATGTCACTGATGAATCCTCTCTACAAAAAGACTGAAAACATATTTTAAGTACTGTATGCTATACCTTATGAACATGGAAAGATGTGAAGTATGAATTGACCCCAAAGGTAGCATGTTTGACAGAAAGCTGGCAACAGCAGAAGAGCTAAAGAATCTTGGTCAAGCCTGAACAGATGCTTCAAGCGGTGCCTCCATCAATTCTCATGGAATTGGGTTATTACTCATATAGCATTTGCAAACAGGAGAACTTGGGGGGTGGCAATGAAGCCTCTTTTCCAGGGCCTTGTTTTTCCACATGCTCTGCTAAATACACATGTGGCCTCAGAACAGGCCTCCTTAAAATTCCAAGATGAAAAAAGGGACCTTTCTTCCATTGGCAAGGATCCCTCTATACAACTCTATACTGCAAGACTTAGAGGTTCTCCCTAGAGCATAACACACTCTCTGGAGCCAAATAAAAGGAAGCCATAGCAGTAAAAAGAAAATCAGAGAAACATCCTAGATGGTGCCCCTGGTGCAGACATGTGCCTTAGCATGCAAGCAATACAAGGAAAGCTGAAGCAGATGTCAACAAAAGAGGTAGGAGACTATGGCACGAATGGCATGTGAAATGTTTACCTAGTCTAAAACAAAAAGTCAGTGTAATCATGGCCTGGAACAGCAGTCCTAAACATATCTGGGTCCAGGACACACCTTTAACCTCAACATGAAAAATGGAAGACAATTTTACTCTTACCCATCCTTGCTTCCTATCCAACCCATCACCCATCCATTTCCTCCTCTCTCTCAGCATTGGTATGAAACGCTATAGGTCAGGTACCCATCCTGTGTCTTGACTCACAAGTTTGGCCAACTCCCTAAGGCAAGACCAGCAACCCCCAGGTCCACCACAGCATAATCAGGTAACAAGAAACCACTGCATTCAATGAGGTCCCTGATAGAAATCTTGCAACTTTTATCAGCTGATCATTCCTGACCTCTGAAAAAGGGATTAATGACACAGGTGAGCAACCTGCAGATTTTGGCCACTATCCCTGTGGCCCTTGGGGTAAAAGGGCTTCCAAAACCCTGGATTAAAATCTACAACATACCAATATTCAAAATCCCACTTACAGAGACACACTTACTCCTGCAAGCAAGCTGTTTGTATTCTGCCTACCGTATGGTCAAGGAACTCAAGAAACAAACTTTCACCAGACAGTTGGTTTATTTGCATACATATAAGCAGCATCAGTATCTGTCTATCTTAGTAAACCTGGTTTTCTGCTGATCCCCACCTAATGCTTCCACCAGCAAGGAAACATCAAGCCTGGGACACAGATAAAGTGGCACAAAGGACTTAGGGTTGCTGTTTAGATAAAGGAGCAATAGAAACAGACAAGCCACTTGAAAAACTTTCATGAAAAATAAGGGTTTTCCCTGTTCTACTCAACTGGGTATATAGTGCAAATGACAAACATGCAAATAGAGATCTGCAAGGACATAAGATGAACCCCCTCTATTCTTCTCGGCCTTTCCCCACAACTTTTTTCCATTCAGTTAACTGGGATCTTCCAGGGAGATATATGTCATTCTTGGCTACTGTGTAGCCAAGAGAAAATCTCAGGTATATTCACTGCAAACAACACATTTATTTTAAATATTTTTACTTCATTCTTCTGCCAACAAAGTTCAGCAAGTAACTTATATAAGCCCATTCCCATGAGTACCACTCAAGACTAACCACGTTTGGCTCCCATAGCTCAAGACAGCAACATCAAGCAAAAGCATTATGTGTTTGAATGTAATCCTAATCAAAACAAAAAAAAACCCAAACAAACTAGGGGAGTCATGATTGGTTGAAACTGAGGAACATACCAGGAAAGGTTGAGAAGATACCAGGCAAGGAGGATGCAGGATCTGGCTCATTAACTGGAAGAATATTTCCATGTGATTACAAGAGATGCTAAATGTCATTGCAGGTGGCCTCCTTCAGTCATTTTGTATACATTCCAGAAGTCAGAAGCCCAGTTTGAACAAACAACAGTCCATGTCCATGCAGCTTAGGATCATGAAGGGACATTGTGCTTATCATTCAAGATTTCTGAACTGGTTTTCATTCAGTTTATCCAAGTGGTCTACAATGCATTAGCTCAGCACAACTCGTACAGAGGTGCATGGGGTGAGCAACAGGGCACTCATATGGAATTGATCATGGCAGCTTTTCAGACCTTCACAAAGTCAAGATAAAATGCAGCAGCATATGAACAGGTTAATACAGAGGGCGCCATTCTCAGAAACAATCATCCTTATTAAGAGAGCTCCAGGGTTGTGTGACCAATGGAGAGCCTACCATTCGAGAAGGGTCTGGAAGGACCACAATATATGTTAAGGTGAAGCTATTTCAGCAGTGGGGAACCTCAGGAGCAGTGGCCAAATATGGCTCCTCCGGTCCCCTCCTGGCCACCAAGCACAACCAGATGTCATGGACTGACTGGACACAAAGGAATGTGGAAGGCACCAGCTGGGGAACCCCCAAGGGATGAAGAATCAGAGCCCGGGGAGTGGTGGTGGGATGACAATGTATTGTCAGAGGGGACCTTCAGTTTCTGCAGCTGCCTCATAGGGGCAAGACCTACTGAGAAGAGGCCTGGTTCCCCTGAGCTGGTCTGGTTTCTGCTAATCAAGAGCCTGCTCCATGTGACGCCAGCTATGCTGCATACTCTCTCCTCAGCTGCTTTTGTCTAGATGGAATGTGCTCTTGAACTGTGACTAAGCCTTTTGCTTGTCTGAATGCAGAATGAGAAGATTCAGCGTGCAGAAACCTTTGGCCTTTGTATGGCAGGTGCACAGCCCACTGCACCAAAGTCACAACTGTTGCATGGCTCGCTTTTCAGCTCTGGCCCCACCCACCACAGACATGTGGCCCTCAGAACGCTGCTCAAAAGGATTGTGGCCCCCAGGCTGAAAAAACTTCCCCTGGATAAGACGCTGCAGCAGAAGCAGAGCTGTAGTTGGGGGATGCAGCACACTAATCCAGTCTCCTTGTGCCCATGTCCTGTGTTGCTTCAAGCTTCTCCACTGACACTCTACTTGAGTGCCTGCTGCTTATGGGGCAGGAAAACCTATGGGGAGACACAGGCCTGATTTCCAACAGCAGCCCTACCAACTGCCAAAGTACCAAGAATAGGCTATTTACAATGCAAGTCCCTTACATACTGGACTGTGTAAAAATAATTACACCGCCCCCCCAAATGCATGCCAGCAGACCCCACAGCAAATGGAGCTCGGCATTTTCATAAGAATCCAACAATATGCCATCTATATATAGCCTGAAGCCTATTAGGCCTTTTGCACAATTGCTAGCAGAAAACCTGGAAGTTTCTTACTTTTAACACCTGTGCCCGATAGGCAAATAAATAGAAAACGCCAGCATCAAAGTTCAATTGGTTGCAACTTCCCCATGAATTGCTGTGCAACTAAGCTACAGTTCAGAAGCATCTTTTAGAATAAATACAGAAGCCACACACCAGGGTGCGAGCAAAGTTAAGCAACACTGTTCATCCACATTGCGCTGTGTTGACAGCTTGACTTTATTTAAGGTTTTTTTTTTTTAAAGGAGCGGGATGATAGAGCTTGCTTTTGCACCCCCATGAGGCAGGATTCACATACAAGCATAGCAGGCAAGACAGTGGTAGTTTAAAGATATATATACTTTGCTCCAAGGCATGAGGGCAGAAAGCAGTAACTCTTTATAAATTAGAATCGTCTACATTCAACCAAAACGCAAACGGTTTTACAAAAACACATGCACGCGCGCAATTAAAAAGAGGCACAGCAAGAAAAGTGAAAAGCAAGAAAGAGAGTTGACAGAAAAAAGCCTAGCTAATTTTCAATGCACAAGATCAAATATTGCAGGGTGCATAGAGAGTTCGCTCATGACACAGCCAGAGGTCTTCCTTTGGACTTTATCTTAACATTACAGGCTGCCGAGTCATTGCCTTTACAGCAGGCATCAGGAGCTGTGTGTTTTTTTTTAATAATAAAAAAACACACCCATCCCTTGGCGATACCTCTCCATCGTGCACCTCCCTCTCTTGCGAGGAAAGAAGGGGGAAAGAAAAAGAATGGAATACAACCCTGGCGATGCACCCAGCAGAAGTGTATGCCAGCAGGATGGCATGAGTGAGCTGCGTGGGCAACAGCCAGCACCCAACAGGAGAACTGACAGAGCACTTGTAAAGGGAAATGGGGGAGGGGGAGAGAGAGAGCGAGAAAGAGAGAGGGAAGAGAGAGAAATATTCTTCATCTTCTGTGTTTTTCTTTGTACTCCCACTGCCTCCCTTCCCCCTGCTTAATCCCCAGGGCAACAATCAGTTATGCAAATAAGCCCTCCCCCACCTCCTTCCACATTCTAGCCTGGCTGCTCTACATCTGCTCTAGGTCCTCCACTCCCCAAGCTGCAGCTACCTCTCTATTGTTCAGGCCTAGGCAACCCTCCATGCCACAAAAAACCGATTCCGCTGCTGCAAACACACAGGAGAGAGCGTACACACACACACACACACACACACTTGCACCATCTCATCAGCACTTCCCTTCAACCTTCATACCCATCCTCATATTACTTTTAAAGCCAAGGCGGTTATTTTAACAAGCATAGCAGGCATAGATTTATTGCCACACTCATGCTTAAAATTAAAAATGCTCCATGGCCGGTCGCCGCCAACAGTACCATCAAACCATGTGCAAAATGGAGCTCTCTCTCTCTTTTGGAATGGAAGAGGTGGCCGATGGCACAGAGAAGGGTCCTTGGGTTCAAGCAAAGCAGAAGGCACACAAAGTACATTCCATCAACTCTCATACGTGTACATCCACACACTAAAATGGATTTTGCATTCAAAATCTTGGAGTCTTTTTCTTAAAAAAATAAACTTGTAAAACACTGAATTTTTTTTTTAAAAAAAACCAGCCTTACACTGACAAAGCACATTCATAACACCTTTGCACAGGATGGTTTTGCCTCTTACTTCCTAGAGGACTGCCAAATTAGCTTTTTTACAACTTGCTCAAGTCTCCTATGCAGGTGTAACAGAAGTTTTAGTTTTGGTTTTTTCAAGTAAACTAAACAACCCTACTTATGTTCATAAATAAGGTGCCAAACACCACATACACATCAGTGAAATAAACCATTGCGGAATCAAGGCTGTCAAATAATGGAGCCTTTTTACTGGGGAGGGAGGAGCTAGATTTAAATATTCATATTTTTAAACTAAACCAGAGACTGAGGTTTTCAAAGTACCTCCAAAAATATGGTCATGGCAAAGTTTCAAACTTTCATTATATAAACGATGCACAAAAGATTTTCAAAACGTGTTCAAGAAAAATGTTGCCAGCTACAAAACCTATGATTCTATAGTCTAATCCTTATGCCCCAAACAGTTACCTTCCAAACCATATTACAACTATTTGCATGCTGAACATACCAACTGTGCATTGTATCTCTTAAGGAAAAAATTAAAAAACACACACCAAGCAGTTTGACAAACCCCATTGCTCACTTGGGCATTTTGCCTCAGAGCAAACAGTATACGGATGTAGATTCTGTAACCTGTGTCTGGACTGAATCATCAATATGCCAAAAAGAAAATCTAGAGATATAAAAAGAGTGAAGACTTATAGTGTCAATAACCTCAATTTGTACCGCTACGGCTTCCATCACTGCTGCCTATAACCAGCTGAGGCTGCTCTCCAGAAGGGAGACGGAGCCCCAACAGATAAAGCAGTGACAGAAGTCAACTTTTAAAAACCATCTGTCTTTTCATGGCAATTTCCATGAATTACAAAGAGTTCCCTATCAGTTACCCTCCCTATTCTGTTCCAAATCAGAGATTAAACCCCAAACCTTCATTTCCCCCCCCCCCCAGCTAGAAAATTAAACAGAACAGAAGGGGGACAACAGATCACAGGTTCAAAGCAAGGGTGATAAAGTTATGTGGTGAAAAATGCAGGGACAGTTTGCTTGCCTGAGGCAAAGGGCAAAATGGCGCCTCCCCATTCCACCCACAGAAGCAGCTGAACCCGATTTCAACACTGGCAATGGAACAGCATCCACCCTCTGCTGCTCTTTAGGGCAGATTATATATGGCCTCTCCTCCAACAGAGGTGGAAATAGAGGGGTGGCTTGGGGGTTAAGGCCAAGGACCTGCTGCCTGAGGTGGCAGCCTCACTCCACCTAGTTGTAGACCTGGTTCTGTAGACACAGGCTGCATTCAGAGAACACTTTATTCCATTTTCCAGTGTTTCCTTACCTGGCGATTTCCATATTTTATGTGCTATTTCAGACAACATAAAAGTAACTTCTGGAAATCTGCCACAAGTTTAGTGCTCATTTCCACTTTAAACAGTCATGGCTTCTCCCCTCAAAAATCCTGGGAACCATAATTTGTTAAGAGTGGCTGGGGAAACCCAGCCACATGTGTGGGGTATAAATATTATTATTATTATTATTATTATTACTCTGAGAGCAGTGTTCGAAACTCCCATTATCCTAGGTGCACTTTGCGACAGGCAATTTCATTAGTGCGAGCAGCTTCTGAGCTCTGAGCGCAGCTTCTGAGCTCTGAGCCCAAGATTTCAGATTAAAACTGCCACTGCTGGAAGGAAAGGAGGGCCTTTTTCTGCCTCCCCGCTTCCAGCTTCTCTCTAAGGACTGGAGAAGTGACCTTCATATGAATATTAGGGGGGTATGGCTTTGTTTTCTTGCAGTCTTAAGATGAGGTCTAGGACCATGTGAAAAATAAACCTAAGATTCATTCATTTGCAGCTTGGTATTCTTGTTATAAAAAAACACGCCTAGACACTCCATAACCTAAGTTTATGTTCCTAGCTTGCATATCTCAGTTTCTAACACTGTCTGATGAGAGTAGTTAGGAGACCCCTCCCTCTCAGAGCTACAGTTCCTCAGGAGTTATGCGCGAAGAGGGATGGATTATTAAACCGCTCTGAGAATTGATGGGGAGCAGGGCACGCATCAGTAGTGAGCTCTTATGGTGTGAAAGGGCCCCACAACTGCCCAAGAAGACACAGGTGCCAAAGCTGTCCCTCACCATAAATTTCTAAAATAAGCATTTGTTTGGACACCAAGCATTCTGATCATAAGGGTGCCTTACACCAGCTACATGAATACTGGTTGCAGTTATTTAGTGGCAAATGCTCAAGGGCACATATGAACACCCCTGCTAAGCATTCTATTTGCCCCCTTGGGGGCTTAATATAAGACAACAAAAATACTGAACAAATATATTCCTTTTCCTTGGTTGCCCTGTATCTAGAAGTCATCTAGTAATACTATATGGAAAACTAAAAATCTCTGTGTTTTCTTTCTTTCTCCATTCATTCATATCCTGCCTTTCCTCTAATGAGCTCAAGGAAATGTACATAGTTTCTCCTTCACACCTATCTCATCCTCATAACAACCCTGGGAGGTAGGTTAGTCTGAGAGTGCAAAGTCACCCAGATGAACTCCATGGCATTTCGAACTCGAGGTCTTGCAGTCAGGGTCTGACACTCTAATTGCTACACTGACTCACTGTATATCTATAGTCAACTCCTGAAGCACTCCCTTGAAACATTGCTATTGCCATTTTGCTGACAGGCCACCAAGGAAACTCAAAACTTGCCTTCTCTTTCGGAAGGCCACCAGTCCAGGATGTGAACCCAAGTCCCTCACCTCTGTATTTCGATAAAATTAAATTAAAAACAGATAAGGTACATGAAGATTTGTTTCTGCAGTTGTTACCAATGAAGATGTTTTAACGGTCAAAAGCTTTGCTCTGCCACAACTGTGGAGCCATATAAAATTCAGCCTCTAAATGGCACAACAAAATGCAACCCCTGTGGAATTTACCTCTGAACCTGCTATTGCAAGGAATTGTGGGGGGCAGCCCAAACCTGCCTGCTTTCATCTAGCTATTTGTGTGTCAACATCACATATGCGGCGGTGGCAGCCGGAAGAGCAGAGTGACACATGGCTGACCTTCATGGCGACAAGGGTGTTCGGGGTAGCTACTTCACCCCACCCCGCCAAATAGACAAAAGCACAGGACTTAAGATGGCCATGTAAATAAACGTTACTATTGTGCGAAGAAAACAATTCTTTTTATAAACTATCAGCCTCGTTGGGGGAGGGGGGCTCCATCCCTCCTACAGCAACACCCTAGATTTCTATACAGTGGTACCTCGGGTTACATACGCTTCAGGTTACACACTCCACTAACCCAGAAATAGTGCTTCAGGTTAAGAACAGAAATCAGGCTCTGGCGGTGCGGCAGCAGCAGGAGGCCCCATTAGCTAAAGTGGTGCTTCAGGTTAAGAACAGTTTCAGGTCAAGAATGGACCTCCGGAACAAATTAAGTACTTAACCCGAGGTACCACTGTACTGGGATGAAGCAGAGGATGAAACTCCCCTACCCTGCCCAGTGTCAGCCCTGGGTGCAGATGGGAGATTGGGTACTCCATCCATCTTTCACCATCCAGCTCACTCGCCTGTATACAATCCCATGGATACAGAACGCTTCAGGTCAACTCCTTGTCACCTACGATTGCACGGCTGCTGAAAAGCACCCTCAAGAGAGCCAGGCTCAGCGTGCACTGACCAGCCCCCCCCCCCCCCCAGATCTCTCTAAACCCACTCAGCCCCATCTGCAAGAGGAGGAAGGCACAGAACATAATGGATTTGGGGGTCGGGGGGGGGTCTTACCCTCGCCCCTAAACCCCAGAAATAAAACTGCTTTCGCTGCCTTCAGCAGGGGCATTCGGGGGCCTGTTTGCAACCCGAAAGGCTTGTTTCCTACAGGGCTGATCTCTCCCTCCCCAGTGAACTGCAGCCCAAATCTTTTCACTTTCTTGGTCAAGGAAGAAACCCGAGCTCTGCCGCCGCCGCCGCCGCCAACAAAGAGCCGAGGCCGCCTCTAGCTAGCTGCAAAGTGTGCTGAATTGTCAAGGCAGCGGCTACTTCTCCTCCTTGCTCCTCCCAGCCTGCTGTGTCAGGGCTTAAGCTGAGAGCTTGCCACGGACCTCCCTATCATCAAGTCACCAGGGTATAACGCATCTCCCCTCCCCCACAGTTAGCAGTAAACCAACAGCCATTTCAGCTTAAAGAGACAGCGCATCTCCGAGTCCGCCAGCACATTGCCAGCACATTCGTCTTTTGTGTTTCCCGGTTGAAACAGGAGGGAGAGAGAGAAAGCCACACACAGACAACATTTCTCTCTTTCCACCCACAGCCTCGGTTCTGGATCTGCTGTGACACCTGGCCACCCAAATTCCAGAAAAGAGGCCTTGTTAGACAAAGACTATTTGTAATCGCTATCATTTCCCACCCCCCAATTAAAATATATCTATTAAGGCCTGGGTGTTTGTCTGGATGCATTCTGCTACTGGCATGATGGTGGTTTCAACCCAATTAGAAAGCCAGCTCCAGGTCCTCAAAATGCTGTCTGGTTGCAACATTCATGTGTTTGTTGTCTGTTTACTCAAAACCTGAGGAGCAGGTTTTGCAGCCAGCTCTGATAAAAGGAGCCAGCCAGCAGCAGCAGATGTTATCTGAATCTTACCCCAACCATGGCAGCTATGACACACTTGCTGACTCATGGGAAAGGAGCATGGCTGGCTTCAAATTTGCTATCTCTTTTCAGAAACTGTATACTGAGTCAGTAAGTAAACAAACCAAAACTTATTTCATAAGCAGTCAAGACGGGAGCCAGACCCTCCTGTGAATAATTTCAGGTTCTAATACCGTTTCCTTTCAGATATTCGGCTAACGCAACAACAGCGAAAGACTGCCCCATGTCCACTGTGTGTGTTTACCAAAGCTATCTGCTTATACATGACAAGAATTTGGAGACCATTTGCTACAAATGGCAACAGCTAAAGCTACTGGTTATTGTACCATCTGTCCCTTAAAAAACAAACTTAATGAGTTTGCATTTAAATGTTGCAGCTCATTCCCTTGGCCCCTCAACATGTGATAATCTGACCTAGAAAACTCAGTCACAAAACCTCACGTGTGGACAGTAGTGCCTCACCACTCCACTTAACTTCCAGGAGGAGGTTGTCTTTCTTTATCTTCCACTCTCTCTCATTTTCTTTCTATAAAATGATATTTCACATGCGATCTATAGATCTGCAATGTTTAGCCAATTAATTGATTAATTATTAACACATGCACAATCTCTGGTCAATTAAGATGGTATCCTCAGCTAAGTGTGTAGTGTTTTTTTAATTAGTTTGAAAACAAATACAAACATCACAGGTGACAAGCACCATTGTTTTTTATTTCTTTGTTTCTGACAGTAAAAAGAGGGAATGCATCTCCTAAAATGGTGTCTTCAGTGAGACATGCAGGCTTCATCTTAAAAAAAAGTTGGCCCTTCAAAATGCTTGGTTTTATTCATATGCAAATTTAAGTAAATGGATCTTTAAGCCCTAAAGACCCATACGGGTCCTCTAAGATTTCTGATGAAAGATCTAGCAATCTCAATCTCAATAATATTTCCACTACTACACGTGCCACTTAATACCGGTTCTACGTTTGTATTCTACTCAATAGTTTAGTATGGCAGCACCTGCACTTTGGAACTCCTTGCCTGTTGAGATCAAGATGGCACCTTTCCCTTTACTCTTTTCAATGTCTGCTAAAAGCATTCTTTAGATAAGCCTACCCAAATGCTTAGAAAGTTGAGGTAATTTTAATCTATTTTAGTATGATGGTGGCAGGTCAGGCAGCTGGCCATGGAGCTTCGCAGACCACAAAATTTTAATAATCTTTTTAAAAGTTTTAACTTTATAAACCAACTATTTTAGTATTTAAACTTTTGTATGTTTTGCATTTTTTTCTCAGTTTTAGAAGGTGCTTCTTAGTGTATTATATTAACGTTGTCGTGTTCCCTCCTCCACTACCACGTCCCCCAAGAAGATGAGCAACTACTTGTTGCATCCGTGAGTTGCAGCAACATATACAACTTGACTTCTGCTGCAAAGTTTTAAGTGTCAATGGATGGGATCCAAACTAAGTTGTGTGACTCAATGGGCCTTAATTAGTCAATGTCTAATCTTCCTTGTTCATCTCAGTGTGCCCCAAGTATAACCAAATTGTTCTAGAGATCTCTGCAACCAATGCCTTAATATTTGCAAATGTCAGTATTTCCTTTCTAGATGACCCCCTTGGATGAAGCCAAGATTTTCTGACTATTTGAATGCTGCACCCTCTCCACCCAAAAGATAAACGATGCCACCGACAGAGCATGTTGCAGACCTCACCACCCCAGAAAACTCCTGTAAACAAAGCACAGTCTTAGATAATTTGAAGTTTGATCTGCCCAAATACTACATTTCATCCCTCTAAAGCAGCCATTACTGAAGTGCAAGCAGGCGGACTTAAATATCAAGTTTTCCTAAAACTGAATAAACCGTTGTTATCTGGAGATCAAAAGAGACTGCTTTTAAATGAGACACATAAAGTACTTTACAAAAAGGTAGGATAAAATCCAAGCTTCCAAGGTAAGGAAGGAAATGATCAACAGAACAGGAAAGCCCTACTCAGAGTCACACATGTTGCACCAGCCTAGCAAAATTCATTAATTGCCTGCTTCTGCAAAGAACCATTTCTCCTGAATTCTTCTCCCTATTAACAAAAATCTCTCCTCTCTTTGCTGTTGGGGTAGGAGCCCTTGTTATGACTGCTCCTCAGTGGAGGGAGAAGTCTCCCCTAGCTTTTGTATGTGAACTGCTTTGAGTTTCTTTGTTCCTCAGAAAGGACCACAGAAAGGAAATGAAGGAAGGTTTACAAGGTTTGTATTTACTCAGAGCTACAAATCTGTCAGCCCCTTAAAGACACATACACACCCCTTCAAAGACAAAACTTCTCTCTCTCTCTCTCTCTCTCTCTCTCTCTCTCCCCCCTCCTTTATTCTTTCCGAGGAAGAAGGGGGGGGGGATCACAGCACAAAGGCACCAACCCCCACCCCACCCCCAACACACTCAGTGCACCCGGGAGGCCAATCCACAACCCATGCAGTCCAGACACCAGATTTTGCTTGCAGTCATATGTCGGGGGCATGGAGAGAAGCAGACGAGCAGCATATCTTGCAGAAAAATAAAGAGCCTTTTACACTTGCAGCAAAAGGCTCTGTTTCCCAACACTGCCCCCCCCCAAATAAATAAATACCACCTTCACTCCCTTTTCTAATGGTGATCAAAGCCTGCACAATAAGGAGTGGGGGGGGGGGAGGTAAAGAGAAGGAAGAATTGGGAGGGGGGGATGACTCACTTCTGTGTCACTAGCATCTCAGAGCTACACATCCGTTAGCCTGGGGGGGGGAGCCCTCTTTAACAAGCGGCCCATGCCAAGAGCAGATTACAAGTGATTTCAGCAAGCAAAAGAGTACAAAGAAAGGGGAAAAGAGGGAACGGCCAAGGCAGACCTCTGTCGACCAGAGAGTTCTAGTCATTGTGTCAGGAAGTGCTCTTTGCAACACCCACAAGATTGCAAGCAGTGTATGGATCTATCGTAAACACAGCTTCCAATACACAGACACCCGACTTTTCCACATCTCTCTATCCCCACCAGAACAATGCTTCTTCTGCCCCCAAACAAGTTCAGCAGTTACTGCGGGTTTCAATCTGCAAAGTCTACAGCCCAGACTTCCTTAAGACAAATACAAAAACATCCCAACTCTGCAAAAACAGACGTATCAGCCCTCACACTTACAGCAAAAATACCCTATATGTCAATAGACTTTTTAAAAAATAGTAATTGCAGAATTTAATAACCCCACTCTGCATTCCTTATCCAAGGGTCTTCCCAGCTGAAATTCAGCTCTCACTGAATTTAGAGAGAAGAAACTTCAGGTCTTTTGTTGAGAGTAAACTACATTTTGTTGCCTTATTTCACAAAAACGCAGCACATCGTGGGGTGGGGGTAGTGGGGGGGAACGTCTGTTTCCATTTGAAACTGTCAAAATTAGCATGCAGTAATTAAAAATCACACCCTTTCTCTTAATAACCTAACCAGCATGATACAATCAGGTTGTGCCAACTCTTTAATCTAATTGACTAATTACAGATTTTAATTTAGTCAGTTACTGAACAACTGTTGACAATTTGTTTTCATTAGGGACAGACCAGGATAAATATTTAGGCTCCCCAATCACAGAGACTACAGCGTAAGCGTTTTGCCATGACCTCTGGTTTAATGCTTCCTGGGTTTTGTCAATATCAACTTAAAAAAAGGAAGAACTGCTTTTGAACAGCCATCCATTCTTGTAGCTCCTATGCAACTGCAGAATGCCAGAATAACTCCTACTTTAGGGACATTAGTTCACTCAAACGACAAATAGGTACTTGCCTCTAAAGCGACAATCAAAGATTTTAAAGCAGCCCAACCTTATACCAAGAATGTAGATGAATGAGTGTGCTTTAATGATGCATTTTTATTTTTACATAGTAAAGTCATTATCTTGCCGCTGGTTTATCAGCCATGGATCATTATTAATGAAAATAGAGTCATCAGAAGTTCATTCTTAAGGACAAAATCAAATGCACTTAAGTGCCTGTCTTGGAATAAGTGGATTGCAAGAGGGTTTCTCCCCCCCCCCCCAAAAAAGGTGAGACTTCCACAATGAAGATCATAGTTTCCTTCTGAGCAATGGAGCTTGTGATGGGCTGTAACCCCCCACTGAGTGTATCTGAGCACCCTCAAATCTGCTATGTGGGGCTGCGAGACCCTCCAAAGCAGATATTGGAGGAACACTGCTTAATAATGCTCATTTCCTAAAACTATTATTTCAAAAAGCAAAAGTAAGCAAACCGAAAGTGTATTTTTGAGGAAGGTTTTCCCCAGTGCTTTCCCCCCCAAGAAAAATAGGTGCTGGAACTCACCACAAAGTTGTTACAGTAAGGCGACTCAGAACAGCCCTGAACATATGCGGGTTTGACAACAGCCTGTTCACGGAGGTGCTAAAAACTACAGCAAGCTGTCTCCCTAAATGATTAGGGGGTCACCCGTGGTTCTGGTGAAGGTCAAATAAATGCACCCCACCTCCCTCGTTTTCTTAGATTCAGGCAGTGAGTAGGGCAGCTCGGAATGGCCCTTGCGCAAATGCATACACATGCAATAGTAGAGGCCTGGCTGGAAAGTTTAAGCCAGCTGCCACTACACACAAGGCAGATTGAAGAAAAGGAAATATGAATTGGTCCCACCAATTGTGGCTAATAGTGGCTAGGAACTAGGAGGAGTCATAGATCTAAAAAAAAAGTGTAGACTTGCACCCACTGGTCAGCTTTTGTTTTGATTTGAAATTCTGGGCTTCTCCTAAGTACATAATGGCAAGAAGTGGGTAGGGAAACTCCTGGCTCACAACAGCATCCACCTGAGAGGTGCCAGTTCTGCACTCTGGCTAAAAAAAAAAAAAAGTACTGGCTTTTCCTACAATTCCTTCCTAGGAAACAGATAGCTTTGGTTTTCTCTCATTGTCAGGTTTTAAAGTACAGCGCAAAAATGCACTTGCCCTCTGCAACCCAAGGGACAAGCACTGACCCATGTTCCCCTTTGGGATTAACTGCATACAGCCAGCTCCTCCCCCCTTGGGTAAATTTACAGGAAACCTGACAATGCACCCCTTCAAGAATTCATATGCAGCTCTCTTGTACTGAGTCAGCCCATATATCTCTGTAGACCAATATAGTGTCTGTTGGCCTTTCACAACACGATGCTTTCTGGGTGTTGTTGGGACTATAGCCCCCATCATCCCTGATCACTGCCTATACTGATAGTGCTAATGGAAGTTGAGAGTTCAGCAACACCTGGGAGGGCGCCAGGTTGAGGAAAGCTGGCCTACTTTGATTGGCAGCAGTGTTTCAAGGCCTTGGGCTCGCCAAGCATGCCAGCAGAGTTCCTTCTAACTTGAGATGCCAAAGACTTGATGCTGGCAAACCAAGTGCTCAACACTGCTAAGCTACAGCTCCTCCCCTTCAGCTTTAACACTGATCTATGGCCACTCAACTAGCCTCCTTCCATTGCCTCTGTTTTCAAATACATTTACTTCGGGGACACAGCAAGAAGAACTGTAGCAGGAAGGAGGTCCAACCCCCATAATCCCTTGAGTGGAATAGACCCACTCAGGGGTAAGATGGGAATTCCGCCTCTGACTATGAGCCAGTTCAGATATATTTGCAAATGCAGCTGCTCCCATGACTCTAGATTAGGAAAAGCCTATCACGCCATTTAGATTTCACGGGCCTATTGAGGAATCCACTGAAATACCAAATAGCTTTCTATTACACAAGAATTACCCCTGCCAAAAGAAGTGTTTGAAGCAGCCCAAGAGAGCTTCTACAGCAGAAGGATCTATCTACCCTTTCAGGTCAAGTTGTACCTCCTGCATTCCACCAGTAAGAACAGCCAACACAAACACTCAATACTTTCCCTGATGTCTTCCTGTTTACTTCATTTATGAATCGCTTCCCATTAAAGATCCCAAAGCAATTTCACAATAAACTCACCAACAATTAAAACAACAACCATGCACAAAAACAATTTCAGGTGTGGCACCAAAAAGGACTGGGATGAAAATCTTAACTTAAAAAACTTGTTGGGAAAAGGAAGGTCTTCAACATGCATAAAGATTATTGAGAAAAAGACACCCCATGGAGACATGGGGTGGAATCCCCCAGGGGAGATGCTGTCACACTTGAAGGCCCAATTCCTACACTGTGAGGAATGGACCTCCTGATAAAATGTCTGAAACCATGGAGAGCCCCTGCCAGTCAGTGTAGACACTACTGAGGTGGATGGACCAACGGTCTGACTCAGTATAAGCAGCTTCTTGTGCCCTGTATTCAAGTAGCATAAGGCTTTGTACATCAGGACAAACCCCTTGAACTTAGGGCTTAGGGGAGTAGGGCTTCAAATGGATGCTGAGTATGAAGGAGAGCATGAATACCTCCCGCGCTATTTGTATAAAAATGAAGTGGAAAAGCAAATAATTCAGGAACCTAATATGTTAGGGGGGGGGAAGGCTGGTATTCTAACTAATAAGATTCAACACCCAGTGCTACTGTGGGGTTGACAACCTATATTACCCCTGGAAGAGACTTCTGTCATCGCTTAATAATTGCCAGTGTGTATATAGCTCCATTCTTTGGTAGTATGTCTTACTGCGCAGTTGCTTTTAAGTTTAGGACGTATGTCCACAAAAAATTAAACACACTGAGAACTTAAGTCTGTGCACACAGCATACATTTAAAACCACAAGGCTTGCCCCAAAGAATCCTGGGAACGATGGCTTAGCCCTCACACAGGTACAATTCCTAGCACCCTTAACTAGCTACAGATCCCAGGATTCTTTGGGAAAGTAATGTGCTTAAAATGTATGTTGTATATGCAGCCTTAGGCACCTTAAGCTGAAAAACAATCCTCTCTTGAAAAATATCTCCACATATCCTCCGGTAGCAACCGGGAAGCTGTAGCCCTCCAGATGTTCTTAGACTTCAACTCCCATCATCCCTGACCACTAGCCATGCCAGCTGGGGCTGATGGGAACTGGAGTTCAACAATGCCTGTTGAGCCACCAGTTCCCAGTCCCTTAAAAGGCTTAATAGTGTAAGTATGTTCCATTGAAATGAAGGGTGATCTCTGAGAAAAACATGCACAGGAATGTGTGTTCAGTCTTTGTTGAGATAATACCTTTTTGGTTCTAATAAATTGCTTCTCCCTGTGATCTGGTGAACAGAGGAAGCATAAGGAAGAGGCAGAATGCAAAACTGGAGCCTACTCCCAACATCAAGTGAGGGGGAAAAACATCTGAATAGGATGAGGGCAACCTAAACATTGCAAATAGATCCATATATTCTTAGTAGGCAACCCAAGATGCTTCCAAAGCTTCTAAGAATTCACAGGGCTGTTTTCAGGTTAAGAGGGCTCTTTCCTACCTGTTTTCTCTGAGTTCCCAGTAATCAGTGCTGTGGAGATATTCTGCACATATGGTGGAATCCAAGATTGATGGACCCAGTTTCAGCTCCTGCAACAGGGCTCCACCTTCCTCACATCAGAGGTCACTCATGACCCCAAAATCTGCTCCAGAGGGTCCTCCCAACTTGTTGGAGATTTTGAAAGTTGTAAAAGTGTGAAGAGGAGACAAAGGTGAAGTCTCACCGTGCAAACAGATGTTTATTTCACTCACATATTGATAGTTTTGGATACAACCCACCTCTTCCAGCCATGTGAAGGAACACGTTACACAATCTATTCCTCTTTGAATCTGACCAGCCCTCACTTAAATTCCAAAGATGCCAACATAAGATCAAAGGCATCCATAATAAAGCTCTGTAAGTACTTATTTTGGCTTGTTATAAACCTGTGACCTGTTAATTTAACCAAATGGCTTCTGTTATGAATAATAAACAGCAGCGCCGTATTCATTTACTTATTTATTTCACGCTCACTGTTCAGTTTTCTTTTCAGAATTATTTGTCAGTAATTTCAAATGGGCACAAGAATCGCCTCACGGGTTACTTTTTCTGATGTAGAAATTATTCTCCATGGAGAAAGAACAATATGGGGAGTGGCCTTCCGAAGGCTTGGTGGAAGAGCCCACTTCCAAAAGAGTGCCAATACTTTGAAGCAGGGGTTTCCATGAAGATACCTTCCTGACTCAGAAAGGGTTTGCATGAAATCACCTGCTAATATGAAGGGAGAACTACCTTTGTTTCAGCAGCAGCATGCAAGGTGCTTTGAAGTCCTGACTTTGGGATTTCAAAGCACCTTGCACCTGATCTTGTTGTGATGTCAGTTGAATGACACATAGGTCACTCCCCACACCTGTCAAATTTGGCCTGTGAGGCTGATCCAAATAGAGATCTGACCCATGGAGCCAAAAAGGGGCCCTGCACTTGCAGTAGCGGGTTTTAAAGGGAAATGCCCCCCAAGAAGTGGGGAGCTCTACATTCAAATACTCATCTTACAAAATTCCATTGTTAAAGTTTCCTTAGTGATATGTTCAAGTAACATTCTTCAAAACCTTCCCTCCTATGCCGCCTTGATGAACCCATTGTGAATGTCGTGAGCACCAGCCAAAATAGATCATACACAATGAAGCTCGTTCACAGCAACCGACTGCAAAACCTAAAGGGTTGACGAGATCTAGAAACCTGAAGTTTACAATGTCTTCTCATCATATCCCTTAACCCTTTTGTTTAACTTAAAGGAAAATGCAAGAGCATCGTTTGACAGTAGCCTTTCATATTGCACAAAAATTAAAACGTAAGACGTTGTGCATAGCAGTGCAAGGAGGTTTGCTGCAGGAGTTGTTGCTAGGTTGGTTTTTATTAAGACACATGTCAAAGGAAGGCACTCCCATGTTCAGCCACCATGTTTATAAAAATTAAGGAAGGACAAGTGAGAGTTTATCAATGCCACAGGCTTTATCTAAGTGCATAAACATTAACACAACCTCAATACGCTGCAAACAGCTAGCAATTGCATCACTATCTGGAGAGAGAATCGTGTTTTCCCAGACAAAAATGCTACCTTGGGTGAAGGCTTCTGGATTGCTGAGAAAGAACGGGTGACAATTGGCGCTTCTACTAGTTCCAGACACCATCATACGTACCAGCACTTGGAATCATATGTCAAGAGGAGAGTCTAGATTTTATGTAAAGCCTTTCTAGATTGCGCTTCATCCTTGCAGATACAAAGGCAGTACAGTAAGCCTAAAACTTACATACACTTAATTTGTGCATACAGCTTTATGCACTTGGCCAAAAAAAAAAAAGAGAGAGGCAGAAAGGAGGCGGGTGCCTGGGAAAAAAGATTTTGGCAATCCCAGCTGCCATTGAACCCAATGTGTTTTCACCATGTGTGACTTTTGCTTTAGGAACGATTGCTGGAATGTAACCCCCACATAATCTGCAGACATACTGCATACAATAGGCATGAATAAAATCAAACATGTATAAAACACAATAAAATAAATAAAACAATCAACCGTCATCATGAAACAAGTAAAGGCAACCAAATTAACCAGAGTAGACTAATGTAACATATTTTAAGATGCTTGGGCAAACACAGACGTTTCGCCAGATTGATTATGGCAGCATTTGTCATGGTCCTGTTGTGAAGGCAATCCAAAAGCAGGAGCCACCACCAAGAAGGCTCTCTCTGTTGTGAACATGTAACCAACATCACAAGGCAGAGGCGGGCGGAGAAAAGAGCTTAAGACACAGGCACCGCTGAGACACTTCTTTGGCTTTGGAGTCCCAAGCCAACATCCTCAGTTATGCACCAAATGTTTTATCTTTCAAAAAACTAGCTCATGCATCAAGCCATTGAGAAGGGTGCAAATCTCAGTTTAAAAAGTAATGTAAGAGCTATTAGTGGACCACGAGGAGGCTGACAACGATGAGAAATAATACAGGTATGTTGAAGTAAGATTATGCTCCAGCAAAGCAGAATATACTGTATGTTGAAACCCTTCTGCTCTTGGTAAAAGAAATGAATACCTGTTAGTTGTCAGGATTGCCAAGCCACTTTCTAATGGAACAGATCTCCACAGTTGTGGCCGCTGTGAGAATCTGAAAATGAACATGGGCTTCACGTCACAAGGGAGAAGGACCTCTTTGAAGAAATGGATTCTTGTCACATACTCCCAGCAATTAAGGTTAAGTCATGTAGAAAAAAATATTTATGTTACACCTACTGCTTTTGCACAAATGAAGCAAAGAATTATTTAGATTATAATTAACTGTTTGACACAACACACAGTTAGCAGGTATTTAAAGAAGAGAGAAAAAATAAGTCTAGATTTTTTTTAAAGAGAGGAGTTGTTTCTGCTAGAGCAAACAAATAGCATATCCTACAACTGCCGGACCAAAATATGCCCTGTATAAAACTTTTAAAAATGTAATTCTTACAATATTTAATTTTGAAAATATTATGTTAAAGTTTTTAGGGAGCGGTTTCAAAGGACTAATATTATCAAGGGAGAGGCCGGTTTACAACTTAAAAAATGGGGGGGGGGGATTGTGTTGAAAACAGTTTCTGAATTTTTGCACTCTCCCTTGAAGTTACACTCAGAGGAGCATGTGCAAACAGAATAATGCCACAAAAAGTATGTAGCGACAGTCAACTAGATTTAAGTTCATTTTCTGTAGCTGGAGGCCAAAATCGACTAAATTGGTTCTAGTGATCAAGTTTTCTGCAATTCCCCATTCTGTGTATTAGCTATTTGACAGAAATTCACTGCGGTATTTAAACTGGCAGTCATCACAGCTAACTCAAATTGTATTGGCTTTCACAGTGTTGAAACGCTGAACTGCAATCATCAATCGGCCAATTCCAAGATAACGCGGTGGTTGAAATTCCCTGTCATGCTGTACAATCCCTTTGTAGCTCACCAGCTCAGAAGATGCACAATAAAACCTGCAACAAGAGTGTCTGGCAACACCGCCACAATGTAATATGAGTGCGCCTACGGAGGGGCTTTGCCTAGAAGCAAGATAAAGGCAAGCGTGCCAACAGCAGTAAACCTCTAGAGAGAGTGTAACATTTTCGTTTGGAAACGCACAGAAACACTGAAATTGGAAGCACATTTTGGATTTCTCTTCTCTCCTTTCCCCTAGACATTTCTTTTTTCTTTTTTTCAAATTTCAAACCACTGAACCACCACATTAAAAGCACCACAGTTTTATCAAATTTCTACTCTACCCCAAGACTTGGGGAGAAATGTAACCAAGTGTATAAAATTAATAAGCTGTTTTCTGTTTTAAAGTCAACTTTGTACCAGTTTACACAGCTTCAAATTAGCTCAAGTTTTAACGAGTGACTTTAACGTGTGCTTCCGGAAAAATATGTTGCAACGAAAAACATAAATTAACGTAATTCCGCACAAAGTCAGCCGAGAAAGACAAGTTTTCCTGGGACTTTCTCTTACCGAAGTGGAACAGTGGCACAAACCGGACAAGATATAGCCCCCTTTCCTCATCCCACAAAAATCCCCTTCAAATGTACCTTTCTTGCCATTGTCCTATCTTCACAGCATTAATTGCTTTCTGCCCCCAAATTGGTCCCAGGCTCCCCTGTGGTGAGCAAATTTTGTGATTTGCAGGAAAAAGAAATACCTTGGTGTTCAGCTCACTGGGAAATGTGGAAGAGGAGCATTTGTGCAGTCTCCAAAGCGTAAGGATTATTCACCCATCCCCTTGGTACGGGGTCTACATAGTACCATTCTACATTGCTGCTAGCAAGAATTCAGCACACAGCGTCCCAATCTCAAGAATTCCTTTCGCAGTCAGTACAGGTCAACCGTCTCAGAACTCTTATGAATCGATTAAGACACAGAAAAACCAAGAAGAACGAACACTTTTTGCTGTTTTTAATATTAAAAATGTTCTTTGGGGAAATTGCTTGTTGCTCCTGCTGCTTCTATTATCATACAGTTATATTGGGAAATGAAATGGAAGTTACACAGCATGGAAGTGCTGTTATACAGGCTGCTAATGAAGCATGGTCTCCCATTCTCTGAAGCATGTATTCGCCAAGCCTACTGATCTGGAGAGATTTGCTTCTTATACGTCCAAGTAGCCACACCTCAACCATAAACAATGGGAAAGAAGCATGCAAAGGAAATGATGCCAGGCTTTTAAATGCATTTCTCCAAGCACAGAATACTGTCTTTTATACACGATAGGTTAGGCACTCTCCCGAATTTTAAGATAATATTTTTGCTTTCAGGCCTGTGACACAAGACGAAAGATCAACCTCAGTACAGAGTCTCTACTGGTGCAGAGAATAAAGGAATCCACAAAATACGTGCATCCAAGTCATGCACATCTATATATATAAAAAAGCCATCAAGAGCGTAAGAGAATTTTTACCAATCATACCGACAACCTAGAATAGCAGTTTATTTTTACTCCATCTACCACATTAGTCATCTGTCCATTCTGATCATGATTTGCACAGGCCCCCCGAGTGAAAATCTTTTTTAGAACGTAAACAGCAGTAGCTATTAACATGTTCTCGCAATCCTGCATGTTCTTCCTGGAGTCTCCATTAAAACCTCCATACTGTGTCAATCCAAATCATGCAGCCAACTATCCTGTAGTCTGGTTGGGAGCCTTTCTGAATGAGTCACCGTTCATTCATTAGCTGTTAAGAAGGCTTGTCGTTTAAACTATGTTACATGGAGGCAGAGGCTTAGAAGAAGAAGGTGGGAACACATCCTGGCTACATATAACAAGGCCAACAAGCAAACTGATCAGCAAGATTTCTCAGGCAAGACCCTTCCATGTTTGATACTCAGTCCAACTTCAGTGCCAGATGTTCTGCGCAGGGGCAGTAATTTAGAAGATTAGGAAAAGGGGGAAACTAGTTCAATGTTCTTTAATAGCCTCAGTCCAATGAATCCTCTTCGAACCCCTCCCATACATGAGAAATTGTCCTTTTTGTCTCCACAACACACTCCAATATCTCATCCATGATGGCTTGCTAAGTTCATTATAGGAAGTGAGCTACAGATTTCGGGGGGGGGGGGGGGACGACTACGCTTATAAGCTTGATACATCTATGATTAAAAGCAACATGGTCATGACAATACAGATTAGTCAACTACTTTAAAACCAACAAATAATGAGTATAATGAAAAGAAGGGGGGAGAGGAACAAAACATCTTTTTGGTCTTCATAATACATAAAACTAAAAAGGTAAAGTACTACTCAGGAATGTTACGAAACTGTATTACACTAAGATTTTTCAAAACAAAACAAAACAATCAGGATTGCGTCTATTTGCTGTAAGCTTAAAGCAACATGTATTAAAGAAGTTTATGCGAATCATCTAATGCACTCATGCCTATTATTAGAATTATTACCCAGCTAAAAAAGATTAATTTCTCTAAATACCGTAAATCCTCAGACACTATTATAAGGCTGCTGCTAATGTGGCAGTACTATATCTTGAATGCAAGCAGCACCCCTCCACACCTTATGCTTTGCATCCAAGACCTACAGAGGGCATTCCAACATCATTAGAAAACTATGTTAAGCCACATTTCATTGGGGACAACCTTAACTCAGAAGCAACTTCCCAACCAAAAAAGAGACATGAGAAGAAGTAAAGAACCAGCAATCCAAAATGGCAAATCCAGCGACTGATTTGTCACTACGTGTAGTGACGAATATCCTAATTCTGAATGTATCCACCCGCATGCTTAAGTCCCCACTGGTGTCAGTGGAAGTTCTATTCCTTTAGAAGTGAGGCTCAAAACAATACAGACACACTTCAAGAATAATCAGAAACAGGCTTGACACTTGCAGTCCTAAATCTAAACAGCGTCTTGTGGCGAACTTGCCACACACTAAGCAATATGGCAAGGCCACCTCTAACTGGGATGCTGCGTGCTCTGCCTCAGTTTTCACGGTGACAGTCCTATTTGAGAGCTACCAATGAGGAGCAAGTAGGGGCAAACTCCTTTCCCATCCACCAAACTGCAGGGATACGGGGCTCCTCCCCATAGCACAAAGTGGCCTCTTAAGTTTCTGCCACAAAAGCAAATTAAACTTCTGCTTCTAGGCACACTGTTACAATGGAAGCAAAACAGACCCAGGGTTAGGGGCAAAGTCAGGTTTTTGCCCACAACTGAGCCATATTCCTTACGGCAGAAGAGTACTTCTTTCCACTCAGGTGAATGGCATTTATTTCTCACTACTCTTAAGAGGGCTTAACTTTGATTGAAGGAGGAGGAAATCTACTTCCACTGGGATCACCAGTGCTGGGGCTGAGTTTCTACTCTCCAACTATGCCCCTAAACTCCAGTCTAGTTGCCCACGGATTGTACAAGAAAGCAGAGAGTTTGCACGCTCTTCCCCCCTCCCCAGAGCAACACCAGGGCCAGGCTCCAACCATTGGTCTGAGAAGAAGCAGGCGCAGGGAGTTTGCTTCCCAGCCCTTTTCTGCCAGAAATGCTCTGCTCCAACTGTTAAGTTCCCTAGGACTGTAGAATTCATAGAATCATAGACTTGGAAGGGACCACGAGGGTCATCCAGTCCAACCCCTGCAATGCAGGAGTCAAATGTGGGCCTTAACCCACAACCCTGAGATTAAGAGATTAAGAGTCTCATGCTCCACCAACTGAGCTATCCCAGAGTATTGGGGAGAAACCATCTGGCTTCTGCTACCAGCCAGAGGGCTAAGAGCGAGAGCATCAAGGGAAGATCAGCCTGGCCACAACTAGGTAGATGCATCCACCTGCTTACAGCTCACAACTATCCTCTGGCATGGTCCAGCTGATCTTCCTCGTCTATCTTTTTTCTTCTCCACTCTCCTTCCCTTAAGTGTCCTGTCTTTTTAGTTTGTAAGAGCCTGTTCCTCATTATTTTTTATTTTTATTGGTGCAAACTGTTTGGGGAGAGAACATTTGTCGAAAACAAACCAGGCCAATAAATAAATAAAAATGCCAGATTATTTTATTCCCCTTTAAATACAACTGCTTTTCTATGGGAAGGCTACAAATCAGGGCACAGAGTTACAATGAAACCAGCCACAGAGACTAGGGCTAAAGTTTTTTGTGCCCCTCTCCCTTGCTTTTTTCTTTCAAGGCAGACAGTTTCCTGCTAATTCATGCTGTCACAGCCTACACTTCTTCATGCAAAAGCAAGTGCTTTCCATCAACAAGTCAGAAAAACATCTTCTAAAGATTGTTCATCATTAGGCAAAAGGATCTCTTTGGGGACTTGGTCAAATCGAATACACAAAACCAGATCAATGCCCGGCCATCTGCCAATTTTCTGGGAAACATAGTTCTATATTCCTGGTATGGCTGCATCAGGAGGAGATAAAATTAAAAATGTAGGTTGTGGATTTAATATGAAACTCTCCTTTCAAAAGTTGGTTCTGCAGAAGAAGAATGTCCATGATAAACACAGAGCAATGCACATTTTTGAAGTTTTATTCTAGCCTAGGAAATCTGCCTACAAGTAAGCTCTCAAACCTTTTACTAAAAGCTGCTTTAGATATCATCAATAAGAGCTATTGTCCTGGAGTTTGTGGTCTTCAGTACAGAAACCAGGGACCCAGTTCACATGTTACCAGAACAACAACTCTGAAATCATATTTCTTTTGTCAGGTCTCACTCTGCTCCAGCAACATCCAGAGAGATAAGCAATGGCCGAATTATCCCCCTCTTCCCTGTGTTAGTGAACCCTTTTTCCCAGGGAGCTGGTCTGAGAAGGAACCATATAATTCAGGCAATGCTATAGCTGTTAACTGAGAGGCAGAAGGCTATGGAGGGAGCAGCTCCCTTAATGATCTTAACTTACGAATCATGTGAGAAATTGATTAAAACCAATGGGGTCTCTTTCCAAGTAAATACTTTTTAACCAGACTGCTCACTTCCGACTCTCTTTCCCCATAGACCACAGCTTCTCACCCTGCATATTATTTTGAGGCTCAGCTCAATGGAAACGTGGACAACATTCGGCAGCTTGCTTTTTCCCCATTGAAACTCATCTCCTTACAAATCCTTCAGTCTGTGTGTTGCAAAAGAAAAAGGACAAGATGCCTTTCCTTTTATGAACTATCAAAATCTACATCCTCCTGGGAATCCATGCTCTGCCATCACAGGTAGAAACTGACAAGTCAAAGTTTATCCAGAACAGTTAGCTTGGGGCAATGTCCCCTCTAACAGGATAGGGTCACTAGAAACAGCTTCTAACGTTATCCTCCGTGGGGCTTGTAGCTCTATAGTTACTCTCACATTTCCCACCCACCCCCCTCCACCATAACAAAGCAAACTCCAGATGCTCGTATCACAGACACCTGCTATTTATTTGGGGGCAATCAATATCACATCGGAAAACAAAAATGCAAGATTCTCCACCTCGATTCAAACCCTGCATACAATACCTCACCCTTCCTCTTACAGGCAATTCTGTACCCGCAGCCCATACAAAAATTCAAAATTAAAGAAATAATGAAGTCTGCATTGCAGTCTTAAGGGGGAAACCTTTGCATTGATATTTTGAACCGAGTCCATTGGCTCTCAAAGGCTACAGTTCTAGGCCCACTTACCTGGGAGTAAGTGGGGCTTACTTCCAGGTAAACACGCACAGGATTGTCCTGCACAGCAACCTTATGACAGATTCATAAATACAAACAGGCCCCGATGAGCTTTCAGAGACATTCTCCTCCTGGAGAAAGAGCATTCCACATTCAAATACAGCCACTCACTTATGTCAGAAAGTTTGCAAATGAGATTTCAACATGATAAATATCGCCACTGCATCTCTCCTTCACCCTGCTTATCCTGCGTGCCACTAGGAAGATGCATGGCGATGTAACTAGATCAATATGCACCACCTTAAAGTACTCAAGATAAGTATCTGAACTAGATTCACATAGCTGTGACTTTATAAAATATTATTCAACCAAGTCAGAATGGCAGCAGTGGCAACACCCTTTTCTCTCCATTTGCTCCGGTGTGCCGTATTCCCATGAGTTTCTAGTCAAAAGGATTAAAAATTAAGTTACTCACATAATCATGAAAGGCTTTTGCTTCACTCGAGTGTTCGCAAGTATCTCGCCTTTCCGGAGCTGCACAGTAAAGGTCCCAAAATACACTGTAGGGCAAAGGAGAGAGAGAGAGAGAGAGAGAGAGAGAGAGAGGAGACAATGACTATGAACCTGTACAATATACAACACCCCATACAGTGTTTGGTGTTAAGTCTAGCCATGCCAACATTTCAGCAGCGAGGAGCATCTATCTTTAGCCAAGAAGTTTATCACCTTTGTTCCACTTGAGACTTCCACCTCCATCAACATCCAACTAGAGACAGGCAAGATGTGCATTTGGGGATGCAAAACGTTATTAATGTGCAGATTCCCGCGAAAGTGTCCAAAGACAAGCTGAACTTGGGGAAGGGCCGTGGCTTATTAGCAGAGCATCTGCTGTGCTCGAGGAATGTTCTGGGTTCAATTCCTGACACCTCTAATTAGGACTGGGAATGCCCCCCTCCAAAAACTTGGGAGAATCACAGTTAGCGACTGGAACACTGGAAGAGATGGGCCAATGTTCCGACTCACTATAAGACAACTACCTGTGTTTCTAACTTTGGGGCATTCAAGCTCCCTATATTTAGACTCGCTCTTTCGTTTAAAGAGATTTCTTTCTGCAACCATTCACTTTTGCTCATCTTGCCAGGGCTAGCCCATCCTGCTGTTTCCCCTCTATGCTCAGGCTGAACTTTTACTTTTGGACCTCTCACACACTTACTGAACATTCAACAAGCACTTTTAATCGCCCTCTCGCTAGAACCGAATGCGTCCAATTCCGGCTGTTGTGTTGGTCCATTAAACCCGAACACATCTCCCTCTACATATGAAGCCATCTTCCAAACCAGAGTGCAATCCATTAGAGCTGTTTCAGTTTGACATTAAATGCCATACTGTCAATACCACATTGATTTCATCTTCTGTCTTGGATGTTGCACATATATAAGCACCGCCATAATGGAAGCCCCTTAGATAATAAAACTCACTGTCTTCCCCATGTTAGCTGCAGTCACTTATACAATTGCTGACTAATCTAGTGCTGTGTAGTGGGCAGAGTGTCATGAGGAGACCCAGGTTTAAAATCTCCACTACCATCATAAAGCTCACTGGGTGACCTTGGGCCACTCACTGGCTCTCAGCCTAACCTACCTCACTGGGTCCTTGTGAGAAACACATGAGGGAAATGGGACAACCACACACACTACCTTGAGCTCTTTAGAGGAAGAGTGGAATAGAATAAAAATATAAACACCCCCTTTTCTTTCTCTCCCCTCTCCCCCATAACCTCACAATGCATATGACAGCAATGTCTCACATCGAATGTAACTTAACATGTAGAAAGGACTCTATGAACTGAAAACAGATGTTATGTTGTTGTCCATAAAAATATTTTAATAAAAACCTTTTTTTAAAAAAAATGAACAATTTCAGTCTCCCCAGGCATTCAGGTAAATAATGTGGGGTGTCAGAAAATATCCAAAGCGCTCCTGCACGGTGGTTGTTTTTCAAGTATCAAAGACTCCAGGTGCTAACATATTTTTCTTCTCAACTTTTTCTGACCAGTACTGACTGCATAGCCTGACGCCTGACACTATGCACAAACCCCAAGCACTGTAACAGACTGGGAAACAATCCAAACAGCATTAACCTGGGCCAGCTGACAGAGAATGTTCTGACAAAAAAAAATGCTTCTGCTAACTACACACTAGAAAGAGAAATAAAAAACCTTTTAGCTCTCCTGCTCTACAAGTTCAGAAGCAAGCAGCCTTCAACTCCATGCGCTACCTCAACCTCTTCTACTCAGATAAACTACAAACCAACCCACAAGCCTAATCCAAAAACTGCACCGCTTACCTAAGCAACATGTGTCCCTCAGCTCTCCATCTTTGGGTGTCAAGCCTGTCTTACATATGGTCATGTTGAAAGCATCCTGTTCTGCGTTACTAGCAAACTGCCCAGAGGCATAGTAACTTCATCACATGCAAATGGTATCAATCCTTCGGAACCGGGTTGTAAGAAATGTTTCTATCACCCAGCATCACACTACCAATTGCACAACTGCTCCAGTCAAGTTGAAGCTGCCCACTGGACTATCTGCGTCTCTGAGATAAATTCACAAGGGAGAGACAACCTCATAGCAAGCAGAATTGATCAGCAACTCTGTGCAGAAGCTAGGGGAAAGTGCCAACGTTTCTTTGAAACTTTTTAAATAAAACTAGAAATCTATCTGCAAGACTAATAAAGCTCTTCCCAAGGAAACGTTTCAGGAGAAGGCAAATACATTTATAAAAAATATCAGCGCCTGATCTATCCTGTCACACATTTATACCTCAGCATCATAACAAGGGTGGGGGAAGAAACAGAGCAATAGGTGTAACTTGTAGAAGTACTCCACATATTTTCTTACAAACAGCAACACATAACTGTCCTATGACTGCACTCTGAATCACCATACATAAGGAAGTAAAGGCTACAGCTAGACCCCCTTATGCCTTGCTTAATGATAAAGGAAAGCTCAAGCAACATCTATTTTGTATGACTTGGAAACAGTTACAACAACTGATCTTCAGTACCTTTTTCTCCAACACTTGCTGAACTAAATCCCAACTAGGATGAAGAGAGGAGCTCACAGTTCAACTATGTCTATTTCTCAACGCAGGAACACACTCCAAAACTTTTGCCTGGGACATTCTTTCCCACTTACAGTCAGTTAAGCATAGGAGTTTCTATTTTGGGGAAGAGAAAGCAGCAGCCCACTTACCACCACCACGAATGTAAAAACCCAGGAGGTTCTCCTAGTGTGATGTTTTTTTCCCATCGGATCTGTAAACAGCAAAGGGTGCAAAGAGGTTAGGTACTGGGAGAAAAAGATGCTTCCTCTGCCCCCAGCCCCCACTTCACCTCCCCTTTCCCCAAGCAGCCTCTGAGGCCCAACTAGCAATAAATGGCAAAAGGTGATAAAAAATTCAAAATGGAGGCTACAGTGCCTGCTTCTGAAAACAAAGGCCATCTAAAACAAGGGGTGAGGGAAGAGGGTCAAAAGTAAACAGAGCCACTCACCTCTGATAAAAAGGTCTGTGCTGATTTCTGTGCTCCTACATGCAGCAAGTATTCATACACATACAAAGCTAACCTGTAAAAGGACGGAAGAAAAGAAAAGTGGTAGAAAAGGAGCAAGCGGCCACTGTGCCGAACAAGACTTTACAGGATTGTCCCACTTCCACGCTGAGCTTCCTCTCACTTCAGTGGGGATGAGCCCAGGTTTAAAGCAGGGCAGTGAAGAAATATCACTTCCTTCCTGCCTCCAGTGCAGAGAGCAAGGAGCGCTCTCCTTCCCGCCCCGCGCAGCCCCCATCCCACCTCAGAGATAAGTTGATACTAGCTCAGGGCAGGAAACAAAATGCAACTTCTGCAGGCACATGCCCCATTTGCAAGGCAGCCAGCAGCATCCCCCAGCCATTCATTAAAGCTTCCAGGAACCTAAAGCGAGGTGGGGGGGGGGGAGTTTGAGGTCTTTCTCCACTAGTGCCTGGACAGATCTGGGGGAAGGCCAGCTGGGGTCCCCCACCCCAAAATCCTCTTCTACCCAACCCCCCGATTTGCCCAAACTTGCAAACTCTAGAAGCGAAGTGGGAGGCGGGGAGGGCCAAGGGGAAGCCTACCCATCGCTCATCGCCTGGACAAAGCCCTTCACCCCTTCCACTTGCACAGACGGACAGACACTTCAGACAAAAGGACGCGGTGCATGCGTTCCTCCATCGTGCTTTCCGATCCGCCACCCTCCGCTCTCCCTTCCACCACGAAGCGGCGGGACCGCGGTAGGGAGAGATCCTTTCCCCGCCACGACCACCCCGCTTCCACCCCTGGATCGCAGCCTCCATGCCCGTCCCCTCCAGATGCCCGAGCTCCCCGAAGACAATGAAGGGACGGCGAGAACGCCTGTCGGAGGAAACCATGCGCGGCTGCTCCCGGGAGTCCCCTCCGGTGCCTGGGCGCTTACTTTTCCCGAGCCTGCCCATCCGAGGGCACCGCCGAGCCTTTGCCTTTGGCGAACATGGTCCGCAGCAAGAAAGAGGCGAAACCGAAGCCGCCGCCGCCTGGATCTCTCCGCTGCCGTTCGGTCTCCCAAGCCTCGCGCCTTCCCTCAGCTGTGGCTCGCCCAGGCTCTGCCGCTGGCGCTGCGCCGATCGCCCCGGTTTCAGCTGTCAAAGCCCCAGCCCCGGCCTCGACCCCATCGCCCTGCCCCTCTCCGCGGCTCCGGCTCCTTCCTCAGCTGCTCCTGCTGCTGTTGCTGCTGCTGCTGCTGCCGCCACCGCGGCTGCCCCCGGCTCAACCGAACGTGGCTACACTAGGGATGGAACGCGGCGGGCGTCAACGTTCCACAATGGATACATTCCCCGGCCAATCGGCGGCCTGCGGGGGGAAGGGTTGCTCCGCCCCCGAACGGCGAGTTTAAGGTGGCACCGGGGGAGATGCTGCCGGGCAGGACGAGGCGGAGAGAACCGCGCGCCGGCTGCTTCCTAAAGGGTCCCCTTGGCTGGGAGGAGGGCCTCCGCGGCTCCGCCTCCTCCTCCTCCTGCCGCTGCCGAGGGGCTGAGCTGCCTTCCTTACCCGGCTCCCTCCTCGACCCAGGTACCCTCCCCTAATCCCAGCCTCCCCACCAGACGCCCTCCTGCTGTCTCGCTCGCACCATTCACCTTTCCCACATGCGCCGCCCTGCTCTCACTCCTCGCCCCAGCCTCCCCGCGCGCCGTTTGCACCCGCTACAGCACGATCCCGCGCCGCACCAGCCAGCAGCCCCCTCGGCGCCCCATTTTGCGCCCGTGGCTGCACCTGCCTCGCTCGATCCCTATCCTAGCCCTCCTCCTGCCCTTTGCTTCTCCCTCCATCCTCTTAGCGCTCGGCCGCCCCAGTTTCTCCGCCTTCCTCTGCCTCTCGACCTCCCACCTCCATTACCTTTCATATTGCGGCCGTTAGCGCTGCCCAGGCTGAAGCTGCGATCCTCAAGCCCCTTCAGCTCCCGAGTATATTTGTGTGTGTGTGTGTGTGTTCCTCGGTTGGGACTTACGGATCGCAGCACAGAAGTACGCAAAGTGAGAGGCGCATCACCCCCCCCCCATCTCGAGGCGTGCTACTTACTCAGAAGTAACTCCCACCTTGCTCAGTGGGGCTTACTCCCAAGGAAGCGCGAATCTGTGGTTTCCAGTGTGATCTCGGCTTCGCCAATGGAATCTTAAAAACGGGGCCTCCCGATGGCCATGGGTCCATTCATTCATTCACCTTTTGTACCCCGCTTCTAAACACCTTTATTAGCAAGTAAGCCGTACGGAGCTCAACGGGACTAAACTCCCAGTCCTAGTAAAAAGGAACAGGAGCGGCGTGGTTGGACCACCTTTGCATACTCCTCCGGTTCCCCATCTCTTCCACCCACCTTCCCGCCCAGCTCCTTTGGTCCGCTCGAGGCTATTTTTGTTTCTCCTTGCAGAGAAGGGGGTGTCGTGTCTTACCCACCTCTGCAGAAACCGGACTAAAGCCGTTTTTTAAAAAATGTTATCTTACACCAGGATGGCCCTAACATAAGGACCTATTCAAAATGCCTCAAAACGGAGGGAGCGCGACCTCCCCAGATTTATTTTTTTAAGGGAGGGGGAGACACAGATAATTGGATGGAGGTTTGAGGAAGTTTTGGAGAGGGGGCACCGTTTAGGAGATATTTAAAACACGGGTTTTAAAATGATACCCGTACCCCCGAAGAAAAACCTCAGAGATGCCTGGGGGCTATGCATGATCCAGGAAAAGGCGCCTTGTATCCTTCAAACAATAACTCGCCACCATCTCCCCATCCCTGTTAACAGCTAAAGACCCACATTTGCGGTCCGTTTCTCTCCTGAAGCCTAAAGTTAGAACCTCCTGAGAAACTGGGAGGGAGAGCTTTTTCCAGCTTCCCCCCACCCCGCAAATGTCGGTGCCTTTCGCTTTAAATATGATATAACCCGTTTGCTACTGTCCCTTTAAAAAAGACGAGCTGAAAAAGCTGTGTAAGCGCTGATTGGCTGCCTGTTTGGATACATCCTTAGGGGGGACTAGAAACTGTTCGCCAGGGTTGATTTTTTTTTTAAACTGTGCTGTTCCAATAAACAAGTAACGCCCCTCCCCCTTACATGCCTATCACCAAACAATTAAAGGGTAGGTCAGTGTCCTGGGGAAAAAAACAGTGGAAGAAGGAAAACTCAAACCCAGAGTTAATATAAACTACAAGCGCGCACACGCCCATTAAAGTTCGGTGATATTGTTCAAAGGTGTATATTTGTTTAAAAGGGGGCAGAGTGTTCTTAACGTGAGCAGAGCCCCTGAGTGATCTGTATTATGGATCTTTAGAAAGCGAATTTTTGTGCGTTTTCGGAGTAATGTTCCTTCCTTCCTCCTCTCTCTCTTCCCCCCACCCCGCCCCCAGGAAACGATACAGCCCGGAGCTTTGTACTCGCCTTGATTTAATCTGTGCTATGCGTGGTTACTGAGGCTTCCAGGGAAAGGTAACATTCAAAGGCTGCAGAGCACTCTGCGGTGGAAACTTGCAAGTTTTAAGATTTTTTTTTTCCCGGTAGGTGGCATGGAATTCACAGAAGGAAAAAGATACTCACCACCACAGATCCCTTTAAAAAAGCGTTTCCATATATATTTATATATATATATAAACACATTACATTTAGGAGTTGTGTGAGCCATCAGTAATTGAATTAGTTTGGTACAGTTGTTGGGGTCAAAATTCCTTAAAACCATAAAGGCTAGCAGTTTTCTTGCTCAAAATAAATCCTTTGCTTTCCTGGTGTTTATTTCCAATATTATTATTTTTATCATTATTAGCATATGGGGGTAGTTTAGGTGATCAACTTTTAGATGCATGACGTAGATGGACAAAATTCAAACACAAATCGGAGGAGGAGTTTCATTTTCTCTAGTTTACAGCAGTGCCTGCATTGTTAAAGTAACTTTCCTTGTAGGATCTCAAGTAAAGGTCAAAGGAATTGGATGTGTTTGACAGCTTGGAGAAAACACGATGAAGAGGCAATATGATAACCATAGTCAAATATTTGTAGGGTTCACACATAGATGACAGAGCAAATTTGTTTCCTGTTGCTCCAGAGGGTTGGGCTACAACCAATCAAGTTAGAATTACAAGGAGATTTCAAGTAAGCGTTAAGGAGGATTTCCTTTTGCCATGGGATGGTGGACTAGATGGGCCATTGGGCTTATTCAGGAGTGAACAGAGAGATGGGCCACATCAGGGGTACGGAACCTCAGCACTTTTCCCCAGGCCACTAACTGGTCCTGATTCACAACCTGGGGGCTTCCGCTGGAATGTGTCTTTGAATTCTGACAATGCCTCTTCCTTGTCTAGATGGAGGACTGAGCGGGCGTTTGAGTTTGTGTAGAACAGGCTTCCTCAAACTTGGCCCTCCAGATGTTTTTTGAGACTACAATTCCCATCATCCCTGACCACTGGTCTTGCTAGCTAGGGATCATGGGAGTTGTAGGCCAAAAACTTCTGGAGGGCTGAGGTGGAGGCAGTCTGGTGTAGAGGTAAAATCCATACATCCGCCCACTTTTGTCTCTGGCTCCACCTGCCACTGTCACCTGGCCCTTGGAAGCTTGCACAGAAGGAAATGTGGCCCCCAGCTAAGAAAAGGTCACTCCACCCTGGAGCTAGGCGATCTTTGAGGTCCTTTCAAATTCTGTGACCCTAGAATTCTACTTTGAACCTAAGAAATCAATGAGGGTGTTAACAATTACAGTCATACCTCAGGTTACAGACCCTTCAGGTTGCGTTTTTTCGGGTTACGGACTGCCGGTTCCAGAAGTACCAGAATGGGTTACGGCGTTCGCGCATGAGCAGAAGTGCTAAACCGCTCTTTGCGCATGTGCAGAAGGACCGAATCGTAACCCGCACATGCACAGATGCACCGCTGCGGGTTGCGAACGTGCAGCCTGCACGGATCACATTTGCAACCCAAGCGTCCACTGTATTGGAAATCACAGAGGGTGGGGGAGGACGGTGCTCCTTGTTTAAGAACTTCCTCCATAGGAAAGGCACAAGCACTCTGCAGTTTCCCTCACTTAGGGGTGGACGGGTGGGTGTTTTAAAAACATTTATCATAGCAACTTTGCATGTGAAACCAGAGGGAGTGAGAAGGGTGTCTTGCAATAAGCTGCATCAGCCGCTGTGGTTTGCTCCCAGCAGGGTTCTGTGCTCTGTGAAAATGTCTGAAGAGCAAGAGCTGCTTTATATCATAAGACGTTTGTACGTGATGGGCCAGGATATCGCTTTTGGGGCCAAAGTGTGCAGGCACCACTTTGCAGGAGGCAGAGCTAAGTATAGTGAACCCTGCAAAAACTATGCTGCTGGAGTTTCCTTTCCACATCCTTGTCAGCTATGGATTCCAGGGTCTGTTTGCAGAGGAGGAAATGCGGATGTGGATCCAAGGAGTCACAGAATTCCACTGTCCATGTGCCCCTTTGCAGCATCTCAAAGTGGGGTTTTTGGAAGTACAGTGGTACCTCGGGTTACATACGCTTCGGGTTACAGACTCCGCTAACCCAGAAATAGTACCTCGGCTTAAGAACTTTGCTTCAGGATGAGAACAGAAATCGTGCTCCAGCAGCGCGGCAGCAGCAGGAGGCTCCATTAGCTAAAGTGGTGCTTCAGGTTAAGAACAGTTTCAGGTTAAGTACGGACCTCTGAAACGAATTAAGTACTTAACCCGAGGTACCACTGTACTCTTTCTGCTTTGTCCAAGTCAGAAATACTGAAGAAGGTCTGTTCCTAACAGATCTTTGACCCCTTCCTGAGCTGATACCATTTCTTGCACTGACCAGTTTCCTTCCCTGTCCTGGAAATGCCAATCGATACCATGAGCAAGCAAAAAAAACGACAACAGCAGCACACAAGAGCAGCAGTTTCAGAGAAGGAAAACAAAGCTCACTCCAGCCTTCTTATCCTGAAGTGTGATCCTTGAAGAGGATCGTTTTTCTTCCTTGGAAACCTGCAAAAAGGGGAACATTTGCAACTCCTGTGATTTGTATTATGAAACTCTGTTCCCGGCATCTCTCTTGCTAGCTAGCTTGCTTTCCTTCCAGGTATTTGGCAATACGTGGCCTCCTCTTCCTCTGCGCTCCGCGTCCCTTATGGTCGGGTGCTGCAGTGAAATGAGAAAAAGAAGCCCTTATTGGTGACATCAGCCTCCACCAGAAGGATTAAAGAGATGTGCCAAATTCAGCCTTGTGAGCTCACTGCAAGGAGAACCAAGTGGATACACATGATGGGCTGGGAAGGAGCCAACCTTCCCTTTCAACATAAACAGCTTCCCAAAGTGGAAAGGGGAGGAAGACGACTGCCGAAAGATAGGAATGCATGTTTGGGACTGGGATATTTACAGACCTAACCCCAGCTTTCTGCAGATTCTCTTAATTAAATGTGGCTAAATATGATGGACATTTTTCAAGCATATCTGAAACCCGATCTTGCCATGCCTTGTTCCATTCTAAATCCCCTTAATGCCATGCTGGCCTACTCCTCTTCCACTGGGAGGAAAAATACTGAGCAAACTTTCAGGGTACTTGCACAATATGGATGCGGTTTCGTACCTCAGCTGCCAAATCCTTGCGCAACGCTGGGCACAGGGCTGTATCATGCCACAGCTGTACGTCTGTAAAATGGGGATGATCATAATAGTAATAGCACTTCATATCTGATGGGACCTGTAACGGTAAACTTGCTAAAATTAAAGATGGCGCATTAAGGCATTGCTGCGTTATACAAACAAAATTGTACATTAATTCAAGATGCTTCTGTTGACACGCAAGCCCCCAAACCTTGTGGGCCTCAGATATCTGAAGGAGCACTTCCTCATGTGTAGACCTGCCCAGGTGTTACCTTCTGCAGGCAAGGTGCTGCTAGCCACTCTGTGAAGCTTGTGGGGTGGCAGCGCAAGAGAAGGCCTTTTCTGTGCCATGCCCCCACCCCCCAGTGTGAAATGCCTTCCCTTGTCCTTGAGTCCATCTTGATGTCTCATCAACACACATTTTTGTTATACATTGGTCATATCTTACATCATGGGTTGTCAACATGGCACCCATAGAGACCTTCCCTGGTGACTGTGGGGTCCTCTCCCCACTTCTTAACAAAGAGAAAGCTCCCCTCCCAACCTAATTGCAGTGCAGGGTTGTGTTTAAAACTGGGGAGAGTTAACACACACACACCACATAAGACCCCTGTATAGAAAGCTGCTTTCAAGTACAGTTACCACAGAGGAGAGAGAGTTTGGGAGGGATTACCCCCTCCCCAGCAGTGACCACACCCTGCCTGCTGAAAACACCCTCATTGCAACTGAGCTTCAAAGAAGACTCCTCTTGGCTCCAATGCGGCCAGGCCTAATGGCTGCAGGAGAGAGGTGACCTTCCTAAGAACTTAAGAGGAGTCTCCTGGATCAGGCCAACGGCCCATCTAGTCCATCATCCCATTTTTCTTAAGAGGAGAGTGCAAAATATGATCTGAAGCTCAACATCAAAAAAACGAAGATCATGGCCGCTGGTGCCATCACCTCCTGGCAAATAGAAGGGGAAGAAATGGAGGCAGTGAGAGATTTTACTTTCTTGGGCTCCATGATCACTGTAGATGGTGCAGCAGCCACGAAATTAAAAGACGCCTGCTTCTTGGGAGGAAAGCAATGACAAACCTAGACAGCATTTTAAAAAGTAGAGACATCACCTTGCCAACAAAGGTCAGTATAGTTAAAGCTATGGTTTTCCCAGTAGTGATGTATGGAAGTGGGAGCTGGACCATCAAGAAGGCTGATCGCCGAAGAATTGACGCTTTTGAATTATGGTGCTGGAGGAGACTCTTGAGAGTCCCATGGACTGCAAGAAGATCAAACCTCTCCATTCTGAAGGAAATCAGCCCTGAGTGCTCACTGGAAGGACAGATCGTGAAGCTGAAGCTCCAATACTTTGGCCACCTCATGAGAAGAAAAGACTCCCTGGAAAAGACCCTGATGTTGGGAAAGATGGAGTGCACAAGAAGAAGGGGACGACAGAGGACGAGATGGTTGGACAGTGTTCTCGAAGCTACAAACGTGAGTCTGACCAAACTGCGGGAGGCAGTGGAAGACAGGAGTGCCTGGCGTGCTCTGGTCCATGGGGTCACAAAGAGTCGAACACAACTAAACGACTAAACAACAAGAAATGTGGACCTCCAATTCCTAGAGCTAACAGGTAGGAGGTGGGGGTTAACTCTTGCCTCCCCAGCTGCACTCTCCAAGAATGAGGCTTGTGGGACAAAGAGAAAACATTGCTTTTGAGGCTCATCGCTGCTGGGAATGGGGGATGAATGTGTGAGAGGGAGGTCTTATCTGCTGGGAACCTGAGGGCCCCATTCCTGCCTCTCTCCACCTGGCTTAGGGCGGGGCCTGGCAGGCTTCATTAGAACTGCTGCTGCTGCTGCCCAGTAAGGACGGGGTTATTTTGGGGAATGTTTTGTTGGGAGTTTTGCTGTTATTGATATTATTTTTTGTATCTTTATGTGGAAATTGTTTATGTTTGGTTATGTAGTTTTGTTGTGTTTTATTTTTATGACTGCTTTGCTATTTTTGTAACCATGTAAATCTTTTCATATTGTAAGCCGCCTTGAGCATTGTTTTAACTGTGGAAAGGCGGCATACAAATAAAATGATGATGATGAGTACAGTGTGGTGCGTGCATGATATTCCCAGCTGTTTCTCCAGTTTGCAGATTTGCCCCCCCCCCCCAGGTTTCCAACCTCTGTATTGCCTGGCTTAATTGTATTATGCTGAATGTAAGCCACGGGGGGGGGGGGAGCTGCCTGGTGAAAAGTTGGATATAAATGCCTATAGATAAATAAACTGAGCAGCAGCAGCTCCCTTGGTAGAGCATGAGACCCTTAATCTCAGGGTTGTGGGTTCAAGCTCCACACTGAGCAAAATATTCTTGCATGGCAGGGAGTTGGAATAGATGACTTTCGTGGTCCCTTCTAACTTACAATTTTATGATTCTATGAAGTATGCCCAAGTGTAGAAAAGCAAAAATAACTATGGCACTACATTGTGAAATGCAATATTTCAAAGGTAAGCTTCATGCAATCACTTCTGTGGCTTATTAAAGACTAATTTCGAAAATTTCTGAGTCCTATTTTCCATCTAGGAGGGCTCCTGCACCTTTAAGGTGCGCAGAAGAGAGAATTTCCACATGTTATGCAAACTACAGCTGCTGAAATCCTACCTGGTCACCCTAGTGACCTTTGCATGTTAGCATGGATGATCAGGGGGTTTGTGAGTTATCCCATTTTTAAAAACTCTGTGCATGCAAATCTGCCATTGCAAGAAAATCAACCGGATTCTTTATCAAAGCAAGCAATGACTCATCAGCCCAGTAGAATTATTGGAAGTTTCCCAGAAGCATGTTGCAGATGGTGATCAAGAAGCATGTAGATGGGGGTACTTGGATTCTTTAAAAAGTCTGACTAATACCCACACTAATAGTTCCTAAACTAAAGCAGCAGCCATGGGATAAAAGGATTGGTTTGCTTGAGGCGAAGGGGGAGTTAAGCAGAATAAAAATGGAAACAGCTCATACTAGAAAGGAGTAACCAGTGGGGATCAGCCAGATTCAGTCCTGTTTATATGTGCAGCAGAATGAGGTGGTAGGTGGGCAATTTTATTTTTCAGTAGTCAAAAGCTTCCTGCAAATAGACAGAAATCAGGCAAAGGCCAGCAACAGACATTTTCTCCCTGCTGACTGTGCTTGACAAGGCCAAAGGTAAATTATCATCACCCAGTGGCGTAGCCCAAAGGGGCGGTTGCCCCAGGTGCAAAATTGTTAGGGGTGCAAAATCTCAACACCCAGTTCTGCCTGAATACAACTGCACACTTCCATCACCAGGCTCCATTGAAAACAACTTCTCCATGCGAACCAGGAAATGACTTCTCCAAACAACAACTTAATCTCTGTGGCTGCAATCTTTTGGGTAATGCAGATGCCTTTATGCAGTGGAATGCACCTACCTCTCACCCTCTCCACGCGGCCCTGGGCTCTGGCAACCCATTCTATGCCACTGTCACACCACCCCCACCCCCCACAAACACCATATGCTAATGGCTAGATCTTCGACTACTCAGTTGATATTTCAACATCTCTCCCTGCTTCAAAAATGGGGACAAAATAGAATTTCTCAGCTTATCTCCAAAGCATGATTGTCAAAGTAGTCTGGACAAGAAATAAGTTCTGCACAGGTAGCATCTCTTGGAACTGGGGTGGGACGTGGGCACTTGAAGCACCACCTGCTCCTACACAGACTTGCCCGAATGATTTATTATCGTTTGGTTGCCAGGTGAAAAACTGTTCTGTTTGCCTGGGTGTTTTACACCGATGCTTCTATTTCTTGGTTTCTTTTTTATTTGTTATTATCTGTTGAGTTTTTTTCCTGCTGTAGCAATTTACCACTGTTGTTTCATGATATTTAGTGTGTTGGAGATGATTTTAAAAAACCTCTTTTGCTGTTTTAGGTGTCAAGGCTGAAGATGTTTTAATAAATAATATCAATATTGTGTTGTTTGGATAAGTGGTGACAGTGGAGACGAAAGCCCCGCACAAAAGGTTTCACTCTCTTTGAAAGGCAACTCCAGGCATCCCAGTTCTGCTCATCAGCTTGTTATGCTTCCAACCAGTTCTCCAGAGGGCAAACTTTGTGAAACCTGTATTGTACTTCCTTTCCCTTTCCTTGTCTTTGCCATTCTGACATTCATTTCTATGGAAACGGGAGCATAAGTAGGAACGGAGAGGCAGCTCCTGAAACTAGCAAGAACTCCTGATCACAGCCATTGGCTTTTGGATACAGTTTCCATGAGAACAGATGTTTGGTCAGCATTAGTAGTGGGGGGGGGAGTCTCAAAACAGATCTGTGTGTGTGTTAATATGTTTGTGTACATGCATGGGAGAGACTCCCTGTCTGAAATCCTGAAAAACTGCTACCAGTCAGTGTAGACAATACTGGTATGACTTGGTTTACGGCAGCTTCCTATGATCCTATCTACAAAAACATTTAGAGGATCAGGATTCATTTATTAAAACAAAAAAGTCACCTGAATATTGCACAACTACTTTAATACTACATGGCTATAGTAATTAAATGGCTTTGAAACACCACTACATCTTTTATAAATAATAGTTACTTTTTTAATCCTCCCCACTGCTGCATGAATGTGAACAATCTACCTCACAACAAAGTTTTACAATGAGCCTCTATTTCGCTGTTGGTTTATGTTATTTAGCAAAGTCCTTTATGTATTGTTATAAACTGAGGGGAGGGGAGGCTCCCCTAAACCCAATAAATTAATGTATGGGGTGTTAGGGGAGAGGTAATGCTTCTGGTGGGGCACATGGCATGCTCCTTCTGTGGTAGTTTTGTTCGCCTTTGGCCCTGCTCTCATCTCTCACCTGTGGCTCCGAGAAGCTGTCAGCATGTGCCAGTGGGAAACAGCTTCGACTGGCCAGCTAAACCAGGTTAGGGTAGCCAATGGGTCTCAACTCCTCGGTGAGTTAGGGCTTTCCCCTAGGGTTGCCATATTTTGAAGAGCAAAAAAAGAGGATGCTATCATTTTAAATACCCCTATTATGTTGTTTAGTCATTTAGTCATGTCTGACTCTTCATGACCCCATGGACCAGAGCACGCCAGGCACTCCTGTCTTCCACTGCCTCCCGCAGTTTGGTCAAACTCATGTTAGTAGCCTTGAGAACACTGTCCAACCATCTCGTCCTCTGTCGTCCCCTACTATATGTAGGCTATAGAAGCTGTGATATATTGCTGAGGGGGGGCAGGAGAAGAGAAGAGGAAAGCAAGTCTACAACCACCAGTTATGGCTCTGACTCATCCAGAAATTATAGCCCGAGACATTTTGGCAAATTAAAAAAAAATTCACCCAGACAGAAATTTAACCCCTGAAAAAGAGGACGTGTCCTGGAAAAAGAGGACACATGGCAACCCTACCTTCCCCTGCATGCAATGACTGCCTCCAGTGGATTGAGCAGGAGAGACCAGTGGTCAAGAAGGCAGTTTCTGCACATGCTGTAGAGGGAAGTGGGGGACAGATAGAGCTGGTCGACCTGGGAAATAGAGAAGGAAAACTCCTAGCCTAAACCTCTTCTGCCTTATGGGACATCTTCAGCAGAATAAAAGGCTAAGGAGTAAACCCTACAGAATTCCAGAGTGGAGTCCCTAAGATGGTTGGACGGTGCCTTGTACACCTCCTTCCAGCAATTCCTGCAGTTAAGCTGCTGCCAAATGTATTGCTCTGTTTTCCTTTGGACCACATCAGCAAGGCTGAGAATGGGGTCTTGCCTGGGTAGCCCCGGACCTCCATACACACTGCTCAGGCTTGCGCTCCAGGGAGGTCACTTTGGTGCTACTAACACAGCAGTTTGACTTCACCCCCCTCTCCCTCCCCAGAGGCACATTCCACTGTCTCTCCAGACGGGCGGAAGCCAACAACAACAAGTGTCAGAATCTGACTAATATATGGGATAAGAAGGGAAAATACAAGCTACAGAACTGTGCCAGACAAGGAGTCCCTGGGCCTCACCTGGCTGGTTGGATGCAAACCATCATGAAACAATGGCCAAGCACCTACACATCTAAGAAGGTTCTCAGGTCTGGGCAAAACAGGCAGTACAAAGGTGATGAAGAGGGTTGCGGGGTAACAGAAAAATGTGTCCTTTTGCAGGAGGCTGTCATGGTTCAGTCTATGGGCGATTGAAGTCCCGGCTGAGGACATCGGGACCAGGGGCAAGATGGCAGGGTGGGAGCAAGAACAAGAGTCCAGAAGCCAGGGGTCCAAGGATCAGGAAGCAGAGAGTCATGAAGTCAAGGGTCTGAGGGTCTAGAAGCAAGGGGTCACGAAGCCAAGGTCCAAGGATCAGGAAGCAAGAAGCCAAACACAACAAGGCAGGAAACAAGTTGCTGTGGCAAAGAGCCGAACGGAAATGCTGACCTTATATCCCTTCCCGGCTCTTGCCGCCAGGTACAGTGAGTTACCAAGCTGCCTCACCTGTGCGGCCGTGCCTTGCCTCTCCAGAACAAACTTAAGAAGGCCCCAGTCCTGCGAAGTCTTACTGGTCACAGGGCCTGGCTCCTGCACGCACTCCTGACAGAGGCTTGGGCTTTTGGCTGGGAAGAAGGAGAACAAAGGTGAGACTGCCATGAGCTGCTGCGCAGGCCTGAATTCCATGTGGTGCTGGTTGGAGGAGGCTGTACTAAGAGACCCGGAGCCCTGAAAGACTGCTGTGTTGGACCCCAGCATGCTGAAGCTAGGAGAGTGGTAACAAAAGGCACGCTTGGGGTATAATGTTCTGCACCCCCTCCATTGCAGACTTCCAGGTGTACGTGTGTGTTAATAAACCATATTTCTTAAAGACACTAGTCTCTGCTGTGCCTTGATCTTCCCAATGGAAATACAACCCCGGGGTAAGTGCCTGGAACTCCTCAAATATCACACCACTTGGGGTGGCATGGAACAGTATCAATGTGTGTGTATGAAATGATTGTAATAGGCTGGTTCAAGAGAACAACATGTCCTTACTCAGCCATTGATGGTTTTGGATGTATCTAGGATGCATGTATATCCTACATCTAGAGCACATTATTTCCCCCCAACAATCTCGGGAACTGTAGTTTGTTGAGGGTGCTGGGGTTGTAGTTCTGTGGGCATAAACTACAGTTCCCAAGAGTCTTGCTTTCAGTGTATATATGTAGCCTTAGTGTGATTTACATTTAACTCAACAACCATTGGGTAGGATCCAGATGAACACCACAATCCTATAGACACAGGGTTATGTAAATCCTATTGAGTTTAATCCCATTTGAGCTTAATCCCAGGTAACGTAATATAAGATTGCAGTTTAAATTAGATTAATTTACATCCCATTAAAATCAGTGGAACCACATAGTCATGGTGTAATTAAATTTAAGTTCCATTTACTTCAATGGGAACTAATACAACTATCTTCTTCTGGATCCAACCCCTTATTTGTAGATCTGGAGGAATTTCTCAAAGGATATAAACGTGTGTTTTTTAATGGAGTCCTGTTTCACTTTCAAATAAGTTCTGCCCTGCCACCTCATTGGCTAGCCCAAACCCTGCCTGAGTTGTGCCCAGGATCCTCCTCAACTTCTACAAACAGCAGAATCAATCCTACACATGTTTACTTAGAAGTAAATATGGCTCCTGCTGAAATAAGGCTGAAATGCATCCAGCAAGTATATCATTTCTGCATAAATAACTTTATCTGTATTAATTTGCAGTTAATAAATGTGCGCTTTATTATCCTTGTGCAAACAGAACTGTGGTTTGTCAACCTAAACTTGGCCTAGTTTCATCACATGCAACTATCTGCAACACTGTTTGCTGTTTTGTATTTTTCCACGTGTTTTTGGTAAGATTTAATAAAAATGTTTAATAAAATTTGATTTCTAAAAATTAGCAGAATTCCCTGGAAACTGGAACAAGCTAACAACATTCCTAAAAGGTGAACATTTGTACGAAAGGTGATAAGGGCAAAATGTTTATGCCCCCAGCCCACCCTCAAATGTTCTCAAGGCAGGCAAAATTGCTCCCTCCATGGTGCTTAGCATTGCAGGAATAGCTGGGCAGCAGAGTAAAGTATTAAAACCTTATCGGTAAATATATTTCAAAAAATACATTCCTATACTCTAGGGGGTTGGAAGCCTGCAGTTCTCTAGATGCTGCTGTGATAGATCAGCTGGTAGAGCTCTTAATTTCAGGGTCATTCGTTTGAGCCCCATGTTAGGCAAAAGATTCCTGCGTTGCAGAGGGTTACACTAAAAGACCCTTGTGGTCCCTTCCAACCCTATGATTCTATGAGAAAATAGGTGCTTCCCTAATTCAACAGGCAGAGTCTGAGTCCATGGAGCATGTTTTGCAGAAGAATTGAAATGCATATAGACTGTAACTGGAGCTCATCCTTCTTCCAGGACTCAGAAAGGCTGTCCTATATGAAGCGTTGACTCTTGCAGAGGAACACTAGTACAGCTTCAGCTACATCCTGAAGTTCCTGACTCATTCTGGTCACCATCTGCTTGTGCCATCTCCATCTCTCTCTGAAGGTCCTTTAACTTTCCCTAGGAGGAGATGAGGAACGTGCTACATGAAGCCAAGTTCCATCTCAAAAGCTCCTTACATAAAGCTTTTGGAATAATTTCTTCTGAGTGGTGTTCAATACCTCTAGCTACACAGGCCAATTTCTAATTAACTGATCTGAATTCTTTCTGAACATTGTGCCAGCAGTTTTTGAGTTCCAACCACCCACCCACACCCTTCCCATCTACTTGAGAAGACGACGGAAGATTGTGCAAGCTGTATCAATGCATTGGGCTGCGTCCAGGCTAAGTGAATGAGTTAGTTCCTACTGAAATCAATAGAACTGAAATGAAGTCACAATTAACTTTCAGTGGGACCCAAGTTAAACCAATGGGATCATTTGGATCCACCCCATCATGGTGGGTTGTCATCAGGTGCCTTGAGTGACCCCAGCCACACATAGTGATTGCCTAATCTGGATTTGAGAGGGCAGTCCTAGATAATTCAGTGGGGCTTAAAGGTAAAGGTAAAGGTACCCCTGTCTGTACGGGCCAGTCTTGACAGACTCTAGGGTTGTGCGCCCATCTCACTCAAGAGGCCGGGGGCCAGTGCTGTCCGGAGACACTTCCGGGTCATGTGGCCAGCGAGCCAGAGCTGCACACGGAAACGCCGTTTTACCTTCCCGCTAGTAAGCAGTCCCTATTTATCTACTTGCACTTAAGGGTGCTTTCGAACTGCTAGGTTGGCAGACGCTGGGACCGAACAACGGGAGCGCACCCCGTCACGGGGATTCGAACCACCGACCTTTCGATCGGCAAGCCCTAGGCGCTGAGGCTTTTACCCACAGTGCCACTCCCAGGTAAAATGGGTTACAATTGTCTCCATAGTTTCCTTTGGACGAGAAGTACTAGACTCACCCAACCTTTGTAATATTTATTTTCAAATATATAAGCATAGGTGATAGCAAATAGGCATTCCTACTTCTGGCAGAAGATTTCCTCCATATCAGGTTGGGCAGCCCCCTAAGAAGGTATAGCCAGCTTCAGCTAACTCCCTTTCTCTCTCCCCTGCCCATTCCAATGGCAAAGTGCTGTTCATTGCAACATTCCTCACCAGGACTCTGCCCCCAGCGCTGCAAGTGCTTCACGGACATTAAGAAAATGTTAATGCTCTTTTCATCAAAATCTCAGACCGCTCATTCACTCACTGATCCAGCCAAACGCACAACAACCAGTTAATAAAAAGAAAAACAACTATGGATTTTCCATTAAGAGTTTTAAATTAGCTTATTTTAGGATCCAAGTCTATGTCTTTTAGGCCTGCAGAAAGCAAACAGGTGAAGCTTTTGCAGGCATGAAGATTCCATGGTGACAAGTGGGAAACATCATTTGATTTCCACCCCTGTGCAGGATTAAAGGCACAGAACCAGAAAAAAAGATGAAATCATTACTCTTGATACGAACCATCTTGACATAACTGAAGTAATTACTCCCAGGTTAATCACCCAACCGATCAATTGCTTATACTTACCTGGGAGTCATCTCTGGGAAAGCTGACTTTCCAGTATGCATACAGAGGGTTGGGCTGTTGGGAGTTTCCCCATCACTTTCAAGAGACTGGGGATAAGGATATTTACAGATAACCTTACTGTAAATGTGTATTTCCACTTGAAGTGACAACAATGGTGGATGTGTTACTATTGAAAGAGAATTCAACTCGCTTTCCTGTGCAGGTTTTTAAGGCAATGCAAGTAATGCTTATCTGCGAAAGTATTTTATAGGAGTCTTGGGTAAATTTAAATCTGCTGCTGCTATGTAGGAACCTTAAACAATGTGAAGATACACAAGCATCTCTTCCTGCTAGATTCAAGTTTATTGTTTTGGACGCTGGTGGCTATTGGGGTGGGATATGATTCACAAAGATCTGATCCTAAGAATGTTTTTTCCTTAGATACGAACATTATCAAAAGCAAGTGGGCTTGCTTTCATGCACTTAAACCAGGTCAATAAGAAGGGAAGAGCCCTGCTAGATCAGACCAAAGATGTACCTAACTCAGCATTAGGTACTTAAAGGTAGCTACCTTGAAGCCCTCTTCTGCTGCATTCACAGTCATAATGACACTGATACGAGAGATGTAATATATAGCTATTGAGAATAGTAGCCATTGATCAAACATCTCCTCCGTGAATTTGTCCAGTCCCTTGCAAGTCATACTAAAACGGTTATATTTTTTGACGTGGCTAGATTATATTTTTTTGCCTAGTGTGAGGTATTGGTACAGTTGTGCATTTTCAGTCCTTCCTACATTCTGGTGAGCTGCTTAGGGATTGTCAGAATGTAGTGGCCAAAAGGGGATTTCTTCTCCAAGCTTCAGAGTTTCTCTAGCATGGGACAGGCAACCATTATCCAAGCTAAGAATATATCTTAACTCTCATAATTCCACTTTTGGGGATCTAGAAATACCTCAAATCTCACATGTTCCTAGTTTACAAAGGCTGATTACTAATATATTACTAAACTTCACAAATGCTGATTATCTTGAAGTGCTGTCCCTCCTGCTTTTTTACCAACTATATGCATAGTCTGTGGTATCACTGTGTTTTGTCAACCCTCTCATATTCATGAACCAAATCCCTATTGCTAGGTAAAACTGAATGGCTTGGATCCTAAGGTAGCAGCAGGCAGAGCCATCTTCCTGATGGGTTGTGGATTGGTGGCAACCAAAAACAGAGGGTTGAAGTCTTCCAAGTTGTCATCTGGCAAAGGGGGTGTGGGTGACAGGGTGGAACAGTATTTTTCCCTTTCCCACCTTTCCATAAAAACAAACACACACACAACTTTGTAAACATAAGAGAGGCAGTCCTGTGGATCTTTATTTATGTTGGTCCCATGGAGTTAAGTGGGGCTTACTCTCAGGTAAATGTGTGGAGGACTGTAGCCTTGGCCTTCAGATACAATCCTACAGAAACTTACCTGGGAGTAGGGCCCACGGGGCTCTGTGGGACTGACCCCCATTTTCCAAACCATCCAGGCACTCACCTTGAGTAGTATAATTTTTTTGCCTACAAGCATCCACAACAAGAAACTCCCATCCCTTACCCACAATAGCAAAAGAGCAAAAAGTGATGTAAAAAAGCATACTCTACACAACTTCCAGCTCCTTCCGGCTGAACAGCTGAAATAATTTGGGAGCCACATTGTGCCTATGAGCTGGGAGTTTGCCATCCCAATCTTCACCCATTCTTGTGTCTTTCTAGTGTTTGCGTTGAAGCTTGCAAAAGTGACACAAGTGATATGTTTGGGGAGTGTGTATTTCTTTCTTGGGAATTCTCCCAAAAATCTTGAACAACCCCTTTGTTTTCCTTTAAATTTTTATAAATAAAAATTTATAAAAATCATGACACATTTTATTTTTAAAAGATTGCAAAACTTTTTTATTAGGTCAGCTTTCCATGCAAATGTATGTAGCTCATAACACCCAATGTCTCAGTGGGACTTGCATGTATGTGGGTGAGAATATGGATTACAGGCTTAACTCTTGCACTCTCTCTCTTTGTACCTTGACTGTCCTGTTCAGCCTGTGCACGATCTTGCTTACCCAGCATTCTAAAGCCCTTCTCTCTGTTCAAACATGGCATGTAAAGTGTTCTGTAATCCTCTATGGGTAGGATGTGCCAATATTCTTTCAAATAGTACAAGTCCTAGAGACTAGGCAGTGTTCGTGTGCAGGGACTGTCACCATAAAACACCCACATTTCAAGTTCCGTTGGCATTGCTTGTGTTGATATTATTGCCAATTACAGTGGTACCTCAGGTTAAGTACTTAATTTGTTCCGGAGGTCTGTTCTTAACCTGAAGCACCACTTTAGCTAATGGGGCCTCCTGCTGCCGCTGTACTGCCGGAGCACGATTTCTGTTCTCATCCTGAAGCAAAGTTCTTAACCTGAGGCACTATTTATGGGTTAGCAGAGTCTGTAACCTGAAGCGTATGTAACCCGAGGTACCACTGTATACACTGACTAGCAGAAAGAATTCCCAGGCAATGCCGGGCACCAAGAAACCAGAAAAAAATCAGCAGGTTTTGAAATACCGGTAAGTGGTTAAAATCAGTACAGCTTTGAAAGGTTCATTCTGCCATATAATTCAGTGTCCCGAAGTAAGTGTACCACTCTAAACTGCCTTGGTCAGACCACACCTGGAGTCCTGTGTCCAGTTCTGGGCACCACAATTTAAGAAGGAGAGTGTCAGGGGAACAAGTATTATGAGGAATGGTTGAGGGAGTTGGGTATGTTTAGGCTGGAGAAGAGGAGACTGAAAGGAGATATGATAGCCATCTTCCAATATCTAAAGGGCTTTCACATGGAAGATGGAGCAAGTTTGTTTTCTCCTGCTCCGGAAGGTAGGACTTTGAACCAATGGATTCAAGTTACAAAAAAGGAGATTCCAATGAAACATCAGGCAGGTAGAACTTTCTGACAGCAAGTGCTGTTTGACAGTGGAACCGACTCCCTAGGGAGATGGCGACTCTCCTTCATTTTGATTTTTAAGAAGAGGTTGGATGGTCATCTGCCATGCATGATTTAGTTGAGATTCCTGTATCATAGGGGGTTGGAGTAGATGACCCTGGAGGTCCCTTACAACTCTACAATTCTATGTTTCTGTAGATGCATGTTGAGAATACATAGAAGACTATAAGCCTCTCACCTGACTGAAGTTAGCCTCTATTCACACTTTTGTATATTGCCATAAAATCTTTTGATGAAGAGCGCTGAGCAAATATTTTAAATAAACTAATTTAACGATGCCTGTGAGTTTTTGTTTTCTGTTTTGCAACCAGTATGTTTTTTAAAAAAAACCAACACCTATGGTTTAATGACAGGCAATGGGAAGACTTGAATTTTGGAATAAACAAATACATTAATTGCTTGAATCAAGTTTTTCTCCATCCCCTGTTGGTGGCAACTTTAGTCCCCACCCCCACCCCCACCACACAGTTACCCAGATTAGAAGCGTGTTTGCTTGCAGGCTTGTCTGTTCTCTGATTGGCTCTGCTTATTTGGTAATTACACTTGCCTTCCATTCCACCTCATAGTTGTGGCTCCACGCCCAGTGTGGCTGAAGCTGTTGCGCTCCCCTAAATCTGTCTCTAGCCTTCGTACCTACAGCACCTTTTCCACCAAGGTCAGGAGAAAAGGCATTTTACAATTTCTGGCAAAATCCTTTGACAAACCAATTTCAACTTTACCAACAATGGTACTTGAGGACTGTACCAAGCTGCATCATGGGAGAGAGAATCAACCCATCGCTTTGCTCCATAGGCCTTAATTTATTGAATGAAGTTCTATTGCAGCCATGTTGCTTTTTTAGCGTCTAAAATCCTTTGCCTAACAACTGGGTTTTCTTCTTTCTCTCACACACATTTTGGCTTCAAGTAAGTATGGTTTCATGGAACCAACAAATCCTTGCTGGCTTTTGTTTTCCATCAGAGGGTGGAGGTGATGAGAGAGAACTACTTCAGAAGTTTTCCAGCTAGGCTTCATCATAATCCAGCTTGTTAAATGCCTCAGTACCAGGTAATGCAAACATTACTCAGAGTGTAAAGCCTGAAGTTAGGCTTCCCTTGCCTTGGTCTATAGACTTTCAGTATGTTTCTCATTATGCAGCTGAAAGGGATATGCACAGTTATGTAGCACAGCCTGCCTTAACTGCACTTTATGAGGTTAGGAAAAGATCAGGCAAAAATATACTCTGCGGGTGATGGGAGTGCAATTCTAAAGGCTCATAATTGAGAGTCAAATCAAAACCAGTTTTCTCTGGAATACAGAGGCATGGTTATTACTGTGCCAAACTACAACCTTTCTACCCCCTAGATGTCTCTTGCATACAGCTGTTCAGAAAAAAATGTCAGATGAATTCATTTTGTAGGATAGGAGGAGGATGACAAACACACAGCTTCTCCCTCCCTCCCTCCCTCTGCTCGACAACTTTTACTCAATCATTTATTTTTTAACAAGTTTATGGAACCTGGAAATCTGTCTAGTAGAAGGATAAAATATCTGATGGCACTGAGCAACAGGAAAGTGGAAGATTAGAACAGAAATTATTATAGATCCTGTTTCTCTGTGCTTGAGGACTCCATTTGTTTGCAACCTTAGGTCTAAATCGCATGTGAACGTTCACCAGAGGTTGCAGCTTCGTGATGCCTTGCATGTGTGAAATGTTCATTACAGATGAAAAGCTGGAGGCAGAGCTTTCATATCCCATTGCCTCTAACAGATTTTTAAATGGAGATGGTTGACACATTTTGTTGCAACTATCACATGATGGGACAGACACCAAGTGATGTCAATCAGTGTGTTAATTAGCTCTGAACTGGCTCATTTGAGGTGTGTTGAATCATGCTTTCTAAACCCAAGTACCTTTTTTCCAGGAGTGACATAAAAGTTTGAGTTCCCCAGAATTCACCATCAGGCCAGATGTAAAAATGCAAATGGGGGAGGGGGCAAGAGGAAAGGGCTGGTGGTGTTGGCGATGCAACCCTTGTCTACCTCTGCTGAAAGTCTTAAAGTAAAGGGTATGAGGAGTTAGCAGACATTCAACTGAGGCCCTTTCAAGTACTTGGGTTTCAAATTGCAACCCAGCCTTCTGGGAAGAAGGAGTACAAAATGGATGGTTTCCCATCTCTAAAAATACAACTACTCGCTAATACTCAGTTTTTCTCCATCTCTAGGTGAGGCATCCTTTAATGGATGGAGAACAAGCATGAAATGGAACTAGATAGTTCCCCACCCCACCCCTTAACATATCTATGTAACTGAAAATGGGGGTATAGGCTTTTTCAGATGAAGAAATAAAGTTTTCTCACTGGGAGACTCCAGACTTGCTTTTATATTCAAGTGGAAGTTGGTGGGTTCAGACAGTCCCCATACCACTTGCAGTTTACAAGCTTACATCTGGCAATCCAAAATGGGTAAAATATATCAAAACTTTCTGCAGTTCTGCCTTACAACTTTGGTAACCCTACTAAAGAGGAATGATACTTGTTCTAAATCCAATATATGGGTTTCTGTTTTGATTGCAATTTGGGAGTGCCTAGGATTTGTTGGTGGGCAAATAATAAATGGTTCTATTTTGTTAAAAAAGGAGACTTCCTGGATGCCAAGATCCAGATTTAGGCAAGCACTGTTTGGTGAGAGAACCCCAGGAGAGATATAAAATCACAAAATATGCAGCAAAGTAAAGCATGGAAATATAGTATGTTAGACCTTTAAATATGTGCTTCTAAGTTCCTTCCAAAGTTTCCCTCTTTCCCTAGCATAAAAAAAACCCCACATTTGGTAAGTTAAACATGGTTTACTTTCAAACTCTCCAAAGGTCAAGTTCGTGTGCTTTTTCCATATAACATTCAGAAAACATTGCACAGGCAGTAAAACCTGGCTTAGTTACAGTAGTGAAAGTTCCTGAATTATTGATATAGTAACACAAGAATGGCTTATAAGAGCCATGCAGTCCGAGCTGCAGCAACCAGCTCAAAATCTCTTCACGTGTTGAGCTCTTCTGGTAGACTGAATTACAACAATAGGCTTGATTACCTTCCTCCCAATATGAGGGGGAGTGATCCAGCTAAGCCTAGCTTACTCTATGACATTAACCCCTTCTTGCATTAATTAGTCAAGCATGTTGGTTATATGAGGCTGGTTATGCCACAGATCATGCTATATTTATTAACAGGGATGTTCAGAAGCACTGCCAATAAGAAGTAATAACACAACTGTTTCCCCTCCAACTATTCATTCACTCCTCATAATTTGACATTCTTCTTTAATGATAGAAAGGCAGCAGCAGGGTGGGATGGCTGAAATGCAAGGTATCTGGAGTCTTGTGGTACCTTAATAAATGTATTATGAGAAATGCCATTTTGTGGACCAGAGTTGGCCTACATCATCAAATGGACAAAGTGTAATCCTGAATTGGCACACACACACACACACACACACACACACACAAACACACGTGGTTCTCTCTCTCTCTCTCTCTCTCTCTCTCTGTAAGTAATAGAGAAGAATGAGGTCAAAATAAATACATTGGTGATTGTTACATAGAGCAATAGATACAGTGACAATTGTCAAGCAAGTGTTGGTGAACTAAAGTGATAAAAAGCTGTAATCCCAATTCAAACTGCAGGTGACACAATTGAGTTTCTTGCCCTGCTACAATGTCCATAGTCACTGCACCAAACTCAAGGAAACAATTGAGTTTCTTGCCCTGCTACAATGTCCATAGTCACTGCACCAAACTCAAGGCAACCAGGAGAAACAAGGCTGTGCTCCATCCAGTCCCTTACATCTATTTTTGGCAAATGCTTTCCTCAAAATGTGGAGTGGATTGCATGGCTGAAGGAAGCAAATCAAAGGCTTCTCTCCCCCCCCCCCCCAGACTGCAATACATGCCATACATTTAAAGTACATGACTGCCCCTAAAGAATCCTGGGAATGGTAGTTTGTATGCTAGGTAGTGTGGCTCTGTGAGGAGTAAACTACAGTCCCCATGATTCTTTGGGGGAAGCCCTGTGCTTAAATGTACCTTATGCATACAGTCACTTCAGGTAATTTTCTCCCCAGCTGTGATATGTGCCAGGCAAGAGGGGAAAACTGCTTGAAGCAATAGAGTGTGGTGGGTTAAAGTTGTTGGAGAGGCATGGCCTGGTTTACCCAGACCTATGCAATACATTTCATGGGTTTAAAAAATAATAATTAGGGCCCACCACCACCTTGCCCACTATGGCTTTTTATGTCAGAATGGGCAGTGCATATGAAACTGTTACAAAAACACTGCGGCCTAATTTGAATAGTAGAATGTCTGGCATCTGGTGGGCAGGGCTTTTGTGTTGTGCTCTGGAATTAGCCTCTCCCTTCGGGTGTTCAGTTAACTTCAGTTAGAGAGGCCAACTGTCATTCTTGGCTCATTCTTGCCTCATGATGTTGTTTTAGTTTCTCTCAGATAGTATGTCATTGTGTTATGATTTTCTTTATTATTATTGAAGCTTTGTTTGACGTATACCTGAGCCGCTTACTTTGATGAAAGAAAAGAAACTGCTGAAGAATGGTGGAATATCCTAAACTGGGTAAGGGAGGGGATATTCCCAGTCTGATAGGAGGTTTGTGTTTTTTAATCACCCCCACCCTCCACAACAGAAACATCATCCCTGGCTGCCCAGTGGCATCTAATTTGACCCAAAGCTCCCCTCCCCTCACCCTGATTGACATTTTGAACCCTGGCGGAAAAACAACTGAGATTGACCTAATTTGGGCTGTTGGCTCACAGGTAAGATTGTGATTGTTTCCTAAAAACCTGTGGGGCAAGAATTGGTGCTAACAGCAGCTTTAAGACTTGTATTCCCCCCCCCCCATACTATTAGGCTCCCAACATGGGAAGAGTTTTGTGGCTTTCAGTCCATATGCCCAACCACTTCAAACAGTTGCTGTTATTCACGTGCGATGCACCCCTTTTCTGTTTTAATTCTGCTGCAATGCTTTCCTAGACCATTGCTGAATCCAGTGTTGTATTTGCAGTACCCTTTTTAAATCTGACATTATAACGACAGTCATGTCGCAGCGGTATGAAAAGCTACGCTCCTGAGTTCATGTCTTTGTTTGTTTGTTAAGGGTTCCCTGGAAAATGCATTGGCGCTTAGCCTGTTTATTCTCTCTCCAATGCCTCCCCCCCATTTTAAAATTGAAACAGTAGTTCTTTGTCACAGTGGTCAGATCAGACTTGATTTATTTGGTATACAGGAAGCTAACCCAGCAGGGAACTTGGGGTGTTGCTGCTTTAACTGAAGTCTTTTGAATAACGGGGAGGAGCAGAACACAAGGAGCCTTGCTTTGGAACAGAGCAGAATGAGTTTACTCAAGAGATAAGGCCTTTTTGCTTCTGATGCTGGGCTTGTTAGCATATGTTGCCGCTTTGCCAATCTTGTGGAAAAGACAATAACCATAAATGCATTTGATGTGGCTGCTTTGCTTTTCATGTGTGCTGCGCCTGGCTCTGCCACCCCCAAGCAGCCGCACAGCAAGGAGAAACTGCGGTGGTGGGTAGGGGAGGCTGTCCACAGGTGTAGGCCGGTGCTTGGGCAGTGTGTGTGTGTGTGTGTGTGTAACTGATGGTGCTTTAAAAATCTAGTGCTGCGTGGCTGGCTGCTTCCTCCTTCGTGTGATCAATGCTTAAATAAAACAGGAGATTTAAAAAAATCATTGTAACTCCCACTACTCCCCTTACAAAGAATCTGGCTGTGTGAGAAGCTGTTTGCGGAACCTCCTCCCACTTGGAGGAGTATCAAACAATAATATCTTACATGCGGGGCTGTTCAGAAAGCTGGAAAAGGTGGGGAGGGGAAAACTTGCACAAGTGGCATTGAAAAGCAACCTCATAGCTGGAGGAGCTCTTGAAGAATAATTGCATGTGGTCTAAAAAGCACATAAAGAATTGGGAATGCACAGCCCATATCCAACCCTTCCAGGTTTTTTCCTAGAATTCTGCTGCTGTGTACACTACTCCCATTTACTCTGCATCCAACATGCTCCCACCACTGGTTGGGGAGGCAGCATGCACATGGCATTAGCCACAATCCATATCTAGCTTGTCATTTCCTATTAAATACTGTGTTTCCCCACAAACCAGCTGCTATCCAAATTGAGAATAGAGAATGCCCTAGCTGTGTTTTAAGGCAGTAATGTGCACACAGCCTGAATGAGGAACATTAAAAAGGTCACATCCGCACCTTACATTTAAAGCACTACCACTTCAACAGCCATGGCTTCCTACAAAGAATGCCAGGAACTGCAGTTTCAGGGCACTGAGAGTTGTTAGGAGAACCTTCAGTAAATACCCTTAACAATCTAAAGTTCTTGGGGTTCTTTGTGGGGAGCCATGACTGCCAACATGGTATAAGAGTGGTTTGAATGTACAGTGTTGATCCCTCCTTAGTACTGCTAATGCTTGCTAGAAGATGCTTGAAAGTTGTAACTAATGGTGCACCTGCAATTCCCAGAGTGTTTTAAAGGATCTGTTTCTGGCATATGTCTTATTGCCTGTGTTCGCTATGCATTGATCTCTGCCCACAGACGCTGCACAGCCAGGGGCAATTGGGGGAATCAGCATACAGAGTGCAGCTCATATTACTTGCTCTGTGTTCCTGAATTTTAGGGTTTTGTCCTGCTCTTATAGAAGAGAGTGGGAGAGCTGTCAAGCAGACAAGCCTGAACTGTTCATAAGTTGGCCTTGGCCATGAAAATCTGGGGAGAACCTAAAACCTTCGTTATACGGGGACAAAGGTCCAAGCTTCTTGAAGCAAGAGTCTGACATCCAAGCAGGGTGGAGCCTCAAACCACATTTTGTCTGATCTGGGGAATAAGATACAGTGATACCTCAGGTTACATACGCTTCAGGTTACATACGCTTCAGGTTACAGACTCCGCTAACCCAGAAATAGTGCTTCAGGTTAAGAACTTTGCTTCAGAATGAGAACAGAAATTGTGCTCCAGCAGCACAGCAGCAACAGGAGGCCCCATTAGCTAAAGTGGTGCTTCAGGTTATGAACAGTTTCAGGTTAAGTACGGACCTCTGGAATGAATTAAGTACTTAACCCGAGGTACCACTGTATTTATAGGGAGAGTTTGTGGCGCTCAGGCTGCTTTTGAGACTAGTTTCAGTTATCTGTGCACTTGCTTCTGTGGCTGCATAATGGCTGCTAAACCTGTGCGTGTTTTAGAATGTTATTGCAAAGGCGCCATATGATAGCATCACTCTCTTCTCCCAAAGGAGAATTTAGCTACCCTGAACACCAGTCATTCAGAAAGGTACAACCAGAAACACCTTCCCAATAGGGTTGCCGTATTTCAAAAAGTAAAAACCAGGAACCCTGGTTTTTTTTAAAGGAAGGCTCCAAAATTGTTGAGCTTTTTTTAACACAAACCCCAGAGTTGTTGAGCTTGTTTTTACAAAAACATGATTTTGCGATTGTCTTGCCTAAGATCCAGGACAAAGCACCCCCTTTTGGAAATTCCCCCCGGATGTCAATTCCGCCTTTGAATTCCCAGTAATGTCCGGGAAATTCCGGACACATGGCAGCCGTACTTCCCAAGGACATGACTCAAAAGCACATCTGGAAAGATTGCTTCTATCTGTCTGACTGGAAGCCATAGATAAATACAGATTAGCCCATTCTTATTCTTATTCTTATTCTCATTCTTATTCTTATTAATTTGTATACCACCCTATACCCTTAGGTAGATTTCAGGGTGGTTCACTTACCACATGGTAAGGATTTCTACCACATGGGTGCTTGGTTGTCTATATTAATGCAAATGAACTGGGTCCCAACCCCATGCCCCACCCACAGATTATAATATGCAGTAAAGGTCTGAGGCCTTTTTGTGTGCTGCATTTCCCTTTAGAATTCCACAGTACAAGTTAGCTGTCTGTACTTCCCCATGCCATGAACCTGAGGTGGCTGGCTTGGATAGTGGTAAATGCCGGGGAGGAAAGTGGGGAGCGAGAGAAAGAGCAGCTGTAATATGTGGCCTGCAGCCCTGCACCAGTTGACCATTGCCTTTTTAAGTGGTGCTGTTGTCTATTATTTGCTTGGATAAGATCAGAGCCTCCTCCAGACTGGTGTGTGATTGACACAATAATAGCAGTGGATTTAAAAGAATCTGAAGAAGTGTGCATGCGCACGAAAGCTTATACCCGGAACAAACTTAGTTGGTCTCTAAGGTGCTACTGGACAATTTTTTCATTTTTTTCGGCAGTGCATTTATTCTGCTTTATTACTTGTTCTATGATGCTTCCCCAATTCTACTGCATTATTGCTGTCCAGAGGGATTGTAGCACCACAGAAGTTGGACTAACCCCAGGGCTGTCTTAAGCATATGAGGCGCCGGGGTGCAAAGATCCGCCAGCCAGCTGGCCGGTTGCCTCAACATCTCACTGACTTGGTCACCCCAGAACTCGCAGTGCAGAGCCACCTGCAGCAGAAGAGCCCGCTGCGGCACTGCAACCGATGGCGGGCTCTTCCCCGGACTCAACTCCTGGGCCCCAGACTCTCGGCCTGGCACCCCTGAGAGCCCGGCGCCTGGGTGCCCTGCACCCCTAGTGCCTATGGGTAAGACTGCCCTGACTAACCCCCACCTCAAACAGAACATTTATGGTAGGGGAAATTGTGGAATTCCGGCAGGGACTTATAGAATAGGCACTAACTTGGAAATGGAGCAATATGACCGCCCCCAAAACTTTTTGCAGGTTCAAATAGTTTTGAAAGTGAGATCATGTGTGATGGCCATGATAGTATAGTGAGCACACATTACTGGGAATGAGCAATGAAAAGCATGTCTAGAGGGGCTCCAGATATGGGGGAAACTCCCTCCATTGTCTTCTCTTTCTCAGATGGGCCATGTTCTCAAGGAAATTTGTGTGAGAGGAAATTGTGGTGTTCAGTAGCAGCAAAATGCCAACCAAAGTGACTAAGGAACAGAAGGAAGATGCACCAACAAATCCAGAGGAAGCCCATGTCTGGCCAGGATCGTAATCTCTTATTTAAGTTGTGCAAAGGAAGCTGTCGCTGGTCCATCTAGTTCAGTATTGTCTACCCTGATAGCCAGCAGCTCTCCTGGACTTCAGATGAGGGACATTCCTAGTTCTACCAGAAGATGGTGGGTATTGATCCTGGCATCTTTTGCATGTAAAACAGATGCTTTACCGCCAAGGAATGGCCCCTTACAGGAATGTAAAGATGAAAAGGCTCTGCCTCATATGTATGATATGATGCGCGCTGGTCCGAAAACCACAAAAAAGATGGACCCCAACTTTGGTACATGACTGTGGTCTCATACAGCAAATATTCCATGTTTCCCTACAGACTTTTCTGTTCCTGTACTGATTTGGCCTATCAACATCCTTTCTGCATTCCCCATCCCAAGCCAAGTCCTAAATCTATACATCTGTAGCTCAAACCCATTCCTACTTGTTTTTTGGTTTGTTTTTTTAAAGATTTGCTTATAATTTGGCCACAGCTTTCAAGGAAAAGCCCTGCGAACCAACGCCACACAAGATTGTTCTGTGGCGGGCTGGAATGTAGACAAGTCAGTACGTTCTCATTCCACTTCGCTATAATTTAGAAATGGTTGAGCGCGAAGGATAAAATTGGAACAAGACTTTTCCTCTTGTATTTGGACGGTAGACTGGAATCATTGAGGGATGGTCGGCAGCAGTGCTGTCCAAAGCTCCGAAGGTAGTCTTTTAATAACACAGGTCTGCTCTGTGATTAGCCCCTGTGAACTGGGGCTTTGCTTTGACTGTTTGCTTTGTGTATTTTATAGGTGTGTAAACATGATTGGCTCCGTTTCTTTGAAACAGACCCTTGTTAGGATGTCCAGATTCCAGCAGCGGAGGGTTAAATGGGTATTGGTGACTCCACCAAGGCTGCGGAAGAGGATCTTTTTAATAAGGTCCAAAGCACTGCAGTTGGTGTGCTCTGTGCCTGCCTCTATTTGCAGGGTGTGTGTGTGTGTGTTTTGGTAAACATTATTTGCTACTATAGTGCAGGAACAGTGAGCAAAGCAGTAGTGATGGTGGTCTAAGCTTTTATTGCATATCCCCTTGTATTCAGGGTCCCTTTTCCTGCCTACAAACACACTTCCTGTCTTCCAAGTTTCAGCACTGAGTAGCATTGTTAATTCCATCAATTAAGAAAATGAAACTGTTTTGGAAGGCGTCGTTCCTAGTTCTGTTATTTTATCGGTGTTGTCTATATGTCCCACCCAACTGAAGAGCAGCAGACAAATTAAAATGAAGAGCATTTGAAACAAGGCTTCCTGTCCTTTTGATAAATGGAACCAAGAGACATTAAAAAAAATATATTCCAAAGAATATTCCATAGAGCAGTTTGAAGAATGTCACAAAATAAGTATGCAAGCTTTTGAGTTCTCCATAATGCTTCCTCAGGCTACACTACCATGTAAAAAAGCAGGCTGGTGATGAAGCCATGGTCCTGCAGCTTTAAGATGCAGAGGTTCTTTGTCTTCTTCTTTTTTTTTTACCCAGCACACACACCTGAAAGGCTGCCTAGTTTTATTTATTTCTGTTGCAATCTGCCAGAGAAACAGTGTTTCTTCTAAGCTTGGAGACTAACCTGGGTAACAATTGGTTTTTGTTCTTTTCAGGAATGGGGGAGCTAGCCATTGTGTCTTCCTCCAACAGGCCTTTGGGGGAACGGACTGTTTTTAAATAGTTTTTTTAATAGTCTGCACTGTTTTTAACTATCTTCATTTTAATAGATTTGTTTCTATATGTTTTTGATTCTATTAGAGTTTAATTACTCTATTAATTAACTTTATTTAATTAACTATTGTCTTCTATATGCTTTTAGCTTTTTGTATTTTATCAGTGTTGTTTTAATTTGTACAAGCTGCCTCGAGTTCCGGTCTGGAAAGGTAGTATATAAATAAATATAATAATAATAATAATATAGAGCCTCATTTGCAAGTCTCCTTATATGAAGACCATAACCAAATACAGAATCATGACTTTCACGTTAGTTTTTCTTTTCCTTCTCTCTAAACCTGCACAGTAGGAAAGGAGTTGCCTGTGGTGAGTGCAGGTTTGGAGCCTAATCAAATGGCTCTCTTAGCTAATAGCAGCACCTGTAACTTTTCATTCTGCCCATGGCAAACCATGAGCATGTATATTTAGGATTCTACCTCTTTATATATATATTTTAAAAAGTTGAAGCCATTCTGGGCTAAATCCCAGAAGCCTGTGTTTGTCAAGAGGTCACGCAAACAAGAGCCTTCGCTCTAGTAAGGAGACAGTTCTGCATCTTCTTTGTAATCTGGTTCTGTGATGCAAGGATGGCCATATTTTGACCTCAAGTGGTGAATTTGGGGCGAGGTTAAGGAGCAAAATATGCTACACCCAGACCCAAAGCTTGGGTCTTGAAGCAGCAGGCAAAATGGCACCAGGTATCTGCATGCATACAGGTGTGCGATTGTTCCAGCAGATGCCATATTGTGCAAGATGGCCCCAGGAAGCCTGTGTGTCATTTGCGTACCCTGTTTGGCACCACCTGTCAACAGAGAAGGCTGACCAGATGTGCATGAACAGGAGAAAATGGGCTTTGCTTCTTCAGTACAGGAGGCAGCCTTCTAGCTTCAACACCCCCCTGTTTACATGCCCCAAAGCTGTTGTTTTCTCCAATGGCAGGAAGTGACGGGTAGTTGCTTAGCAACTGCAGCATGCTTTCCCTTATAACCCTGGCAAAATAACTAGCCAGACTGGGGTTGAGGTGCTGCTGTTAAAGCAGGCAGATGCAAAAGCAGGACTAATACCCAGGATAATTGAGCCACGAATTACAAACGTCCAAATGGTGCTAAACCCTTTCCCTTGTTCATTCTCTCCCCCCCCTCTCTCTCTTTGTCTACAGGTGATCAGTTGGGAAACAGTATGAGCAAAATGCCACAAAAGAAGAACTCCAGCAGGAAGCATGGGTGGTTCTGGGGCACAGGAGGTGCAAAATTACTGAGAGTTCAGAAAATCAGCATTCTGGTAAGGCACAAAATGTAACCGGACATCACCATATGATGGCTTGCAGGGCAGCGACTGGTATGTTTTCACCTTCTGAATGCTTGTGGAACATCTATTTTTGGTGATATCTGACTAAATCATACTCGGAGTAGACTAGTCAATTACTTAATAAGTTATTATGACTAATTTTAAGTCCATTGGTTTCAATGGGTCTACTCTGAGTACAACTTAGTCAGATGCCACCCTTTGTTTTTGGATCCAGTTTTAGCCTGGAAACGACTGCAGCCATACCTTGGAAGCCAAACGCCTTGGCACTTGTACATTTTGGCTCCCGAATGCTGCAAACCCGGAAGTGAGTGTTCTGGTTTGTGAACGTTCTTTGGAAGCCGAATGTCCGGCGCGGCTTGCAAGGCTTCCTATTGGCTGCAGGAGTTTCCTGCAGCCAATTGGAAGCTGTGCCTTGGTTTCTGAATGTTTTGGAAGTCGAACGGACATCCGGAACAGATTCCGTTTGGCTTCCAGGGTATGACTGTAAAGTGTTACTTGTGTAGACAGTACTGTCTTCAATGCCTGGGGCTGACAATTTGACTTCTTGGTGGGACCTGCTCTACTTATTTTCATGTGTAGTAATCCATTTTTTGCACAAAACAAACAAACAAAAAAACCATCAAACAACATACATTTTGTATTCAATATTATAATATAAGCAACTTTCCACAAGCTGTGTGTGATTCATTTTCACTACAAGCCTTGAGTTTTCTTGGGAAAGCATGGAGAGGTATAATTTTGACACTCCTGGAGCTGGTTCTCTCTGTTGCTGCACAACAGCAAGAGAGACAGAGGAAGAAATTCCAGATTGGATGTGATGGAGGGTGGGGGGAAATCCAAGTTGGATTCACCCCAAGGCATAGGTGGATCATGGTGCTAAGCAGTCTCCTGATTATCCTATCAGGAAAACTCAGTGTGTCTCCATCTGATAATTTTCTGGCAGAAAAAAGGAGTATCCAGTCTTTCCTGATGGATTGGATATTGTGTGATAACTAGCTCTGGCAGTAGGCTGGAGAAAATAGCTGAACTGTGGATTTCTGTGACTTAAAAAAAAATATGAAGGGGGAGGAGAAGGGGAGTTGCTTGCAAAATGCAAAGTCTGAAAAAGACAGGAAGGAGGATTTGTATGAGGAATGTAGGTGTGTGTTTAAATTCTGTCCATATTTGATGGTAAACACTGAGGGGAAAGAAATGGAATTTGTTAATGTGTCTTGACTTACTTGGAGACTGTGAAGGAAGAATCTCGAACTTTGATATTAATAGGAGAGTTTCACCATCCCTCAGAAGTCTTAACCTTCCCATATTCTAGTTTAGATTACTGCAATGTGTAACATGTGGGGCTGCCTTTGAAGACTGATTGGCAGCTGAATTCTGCCCCAGCTGCAGTTTCCAGATTGCCGACCTGAGCTAGGCTTTCTGAGCCTATAACACCAATCTTGGCACAACTGCACGGGCTGCCAATTGGTTTCTGGGCTCAATTCAAAGTGCTGGTTTTGACTTTAAAAGCTTCCTGTGGTTCAGGATCCCAGTACTTCAAGGACAACTTCTACCAACATGAGCCAGCCCCAACCCTGTGTTTATCATCTGAGGCCCTTCTTTCTGTGCCTCCCTCTGAGGGAGATATGAGGGTGGTGGCACAAGAATAAGCCTTCTCATGGTGGCTCCCCATTCATCAAATGCTATTACCAGGGACGTAAGCCCAGTGCCTTCATTATCTGTTTTAAGGCACTCAGCAGAAACATATCCATTCACCTAGGCCTTTGGATCTTAATCTAGAGAGTACCTAAGTATGTTTGTAGCCTCTTGTTCTGCTCATATTTTTAGTGGGGTGCGTTAAGGCAATATTAAGAGCAGTGGCGTAGCGTGGGTTGTCAGCACCCGGGGCAAGGCAAGTAATTTGCGCCCCCTAACCCGTGGATTTGCGCCCCCTAACCCGTGGATTTGCGCCCCCTAACCCGTGGATTTGCGCCCCCTAACCCTAACCCCCAGATGTTGCGCCCGGTGCGGACGCCCCCCCCTGCACCCCCCATGCTACGCCACTGATTAAGAGCCTGCAGGATCAGGCCAATGGCCCATCTAGTCCAGCATCCTGCTCTCACAGTGGCCAGATACCTGTGGGAAACCTGCAAGCAGGATTTGAGCGCAGAAGTGTTCTCCCCTCCTGTGATCTCAAGCAACTGGTATTCTGAAGCATCGCTGCCATTGCGACTAGTACCCATCATTAGCTCTTTCCGGCATGAATTTGTCCAGTCCTCTTTCAAAGCAGTCCAGGTTGGTGGCCGTCACTGCGTCCTGTGAGAGTGAGATCCAAGGCTTAACTCTGCACTGCCGGAAGAAGTAACTTTCTTTTATCTGTCCTGAATCTTCCAACATTCAGCTTCTTTGGATGTTGCGAGTTCTAGTGTTATAAGACAGGCAGAAAAACTTTTATCTATCCACTTTCTTCATGCTATGCATGATTTTACAAACGTCTCTCATGTCATCTCTCACTCAACTTTTCTCTGAAGTCTTTCAACTCCACTAATATCCAACCAGTTGAGTTGAATCTGCCTCTCTCTCTGTGTGTGAACATTTTAGGTTTTTTCTTCTGATACTTGGTTTTTTAATGCTTGTCTCTACATTGTAAGTCACTTTGAGTCACTTGTGAAGAAGTGAATAATAATAATAATAATAATAATAATATCCCAGGCACTTTTCTCCTATTCTGACCAGATTCTAATATAGGAGCTGGCTTGGGGTGACAGAGCATGGAGAAGTGGCTGGGACAGTTCAGCTCCCCTATGATCTAAAAATAAGAAGGGATATTTACATTAACAGGGAAGACATATCATTGAACAGTTGTTACTGCTCCCACTGAAGAAGAAGAAGAGTTTGGATTTGATATCCCCGCTTTAGCATGACCCTAAGGAGTCTCAAAGCGGCTAATATTCTCCTTACCCTTCCTCCCCCACAACAAACACTCTGTGAGGTGAGTGGGGCTGAGAGACTTCAGAGAAGTGTGACTAGCCCAAGGTCTCAAAGCAGCTGCATGTGGAGGAGCGGAGATGCGAACCCGGTTCCCCAGATTATGAGTCTACTGCTGTTAACCACTACACCACCCTGCCTTTTCTAGAGTGGTTTCCCATCTCTGGAACAATCTTCACCTGGAAGGTACACCTAACTCCAAGTGTAACATCATTTTTCTATGTCCTCAAGCACTTGTATGTTGATAGCTATTGGTCCCTCACTCATTGCTGTTTTATGGTGACCACTTGTAATAACTTTATGGGTGTGTGTGGATACATAGTGTGATCACTTTTAGTTGTATGTTTTCAAGATTTGCTTGTTTACTGTGTAGGTCACCTTGAGACCTTGGGGTATAAGTTATTGTTACAATGATGATGATGATAAAAATGTTGTTAATGCATTGCTTGACCCAGAATGATAACAGAAGCTGTATATATGAAGGATTTAGAATCAAGTTCAACAGTATATTAGTTAATATCTCTGCCTTAAAAAAAAAAATGCCACCATTTCACTTAAACTGCTTAGTAAAGTCCCAGTCCTGGTTGGGACCTCTCCAGCATGGGAAGGTAAGGAAGCTTTAATCCTTTACTGCTTGCTAGGAAATCAATCCAGATCAGGCCTCCCATGGTAGCAATCTGTGAAAAAAAACAAAAGCTGCACTTAAAGACACAGATACATAGGGGCAGCATGGCTCACCAGAGAGGAGTGTTGCCTGTAGCAAATTGTCTTGACATTCTGCCTTGGACAGGAACACGAGCAAATTCTAACTTTCCCTTTGCAGTTTTCTAACTAATAAAATTGTGGTAGCAATAATAATAAATCTCATTATTTTCAAAGGAAACAGGCAAAGTAACATGCTTTACAACAAACATCTTGAGACTATTGGGCTACTGATTGTGATAGTAGTAAAGGTCTTCCATGTAGCTTTCACTGTTTGTGAATTCAGCTTTAAAAGTATGGTGGGAGTGCTAAAGGAGATTGAGCTTATTTCTATTTTAACTTGAATATCTGAAGCACACCCTTTTGCAAAAAGAGAGCTGGACTTCTGTCTGAACCATGCCGTTTTGAACTGCACTTTTTGGGGGCCCTTTCCCCTCCCCACTGCCCACCACTGGCCTCCAGGGCTGTCGAGTTTGTGCTTATCACACAATGCTGCTTACCTCACAGCAAAAGCTAACGCACTGCATAGATCCTAGAGCGGGAAGTGTGCCCAAGAGAGAAGCAGCGAGGGGCTGGCAGCTTTGAATAAGGAGCTGGAATTATTATGTCAAACTAGAGCAGTCTTTGCAAATCAGAGCTCTGGGAGGCTGTACTTACTGACCCATAACTGTATACTTCTTCCTTGGCTACACAGTTCCAAGTGTTGCGGCTGAGGCTTCGGTCCCATGATGCATGTGCTAGTAAAGGCAGCTAGATTTGCTATTTAAAGCAACATATTCCTGAGCAAATTCAGATGATACAGAGCAGGCTCTTGGAAACCAGTGAACCATAGGCAAGTACCCATCTGGTGCAGTGACTAGAAGTTTTGGAAATGGATGCAAGATCAAATCTCAGCCATTCAGGCGGTGCATTTGGTGGCCTTGAGACCAGAATTGCTTGCACTTGCCGTTTAGTTTCACAATCACCACTGTGCTGCTCTGAGGCTCTTGCAATATATCTCAAACCTGCTTTGTTAGTATGGATGTCATCTCTGGGTATCTGGATAGAGATGATGTTTCTTGCCTTGAAATGGACAGGTGGTCTGTGATTTTCAAATCTGAGTCTCCACCACCAATCTCTTCCAAGTCCTTTGAGTGGATGAAGTGCATGTTGCAAGTTGTGAGCAGCGGACTTGGTAGTTAATTCCAAGATGATTGATGCGGAGAATGGGATCGTGTGCGAGCTAAGATCATCAGGCACTCATTGGCTGTTGCCATAATTCAGTCTTCCTCACCCAAATGTTGGACTCCAACTCCCATCATCCCTGATCATGGGCCTTGCTGGCTTATGGGATTTGGAGTTCACCTACATCCAAAGGGTTGTTGGGAAGGCTGCTGCAGTTAAAATGTGGTCTGCTGAACCCACTAGCTATTTAAATGATATTTAAATTCTACTATGAGACCTGTGTGTTATGGTGAATAAGTAAATGCTATAGGCACATAGGGGAAGATTACGCAGAATCCAAACTATGAAGACAAAAATGCATTACTTAACTTTCTAACAATACATAACTTTCTTTCCCACTTTGCTCAGTCCAGCTATCTGTTCCTAAGGTCCAAAAATCATCTGATAATAAATGGGTCACCATACCAAGTAAATTTGGATTGTGAGTTACCATACCCAAAAGGCTGGGAATCATTGCTTTTTATGGCATTAGTCAGATAGCAGTACTGTATATGTTTCTACCACATAGCCAGTCAGTCACCAGAAGTTCCAGTTGTGGAGGAAATAGTAGCATGTAGTTCTCTCCTTTGTGTGATTTTAATGACATACCCAGAAAAACCTGTATCGACTGTTACAGGTCTCAAAAAGAAGGTGCATTTTGGCAAGGCTGCTGAGCAGCTTCTCTGCAATATTTGGACAAATCAGCCAGTGACAAGGCAGTGAGATAGCAGAGGAGGAGAAAGCAAAAGTAAGGAAGGGTATTAGGACTTTCATGACTCAGATTGGATGAAATTTGTGGCCAAACATACTAACAGGCCCTGTGTTTGGACCTTAATGAGGGAGTGCATCATGTGCAACTCTGGATGAATGTTTGATATTTCCAACTCACTGGGTTGGTTACCGGCTTACATCTAAGCCTGGGGACTAGGGTTTGAAATGATGCTGAAGCCCTGAGGAAGATTAGTCAAATGCTGAGCAGGGGTGTATTTCTGGTTATGTTAGCCTTGATTCCTGTCAGTACACTTGGAGCTGCTGCTTTCCTCCCACCTCCTGCCATGAGAAGAAGCCTGATGGATCTGGTCAAGAGTCCACCTAACCCAGCAACACTCTTTTCTACAGAGGCCAGCCAGGGGCCTCTATGAAGGCAAGAGCCTTCGTCTGCTCTCAGGCAATTGGTATTCCCTGGCATCCTTCCTCTGACCCTGGCATTTCCACATGACCATCAGAACTTGAAGATGTGGGTTTCTCCTCCATGACATCCTCTAAGGGCATCCATTCTAGTGGTCATCTTCTTCCTTTGACTTCCATACATGAACTATGCCCTGTGTGTGGAAATTATATCCTTTTCTCTATCTATCCTGCATCATCTGGTGTTGCATGTCTCTTGCCTGTCTGTCCTGAATCATCTGCCACTGCCTGTTTGATTGCAAGTCCCTTTGAGTTCTAGTATTATTATATGGGGGAGGGGAGGGACTTCCCCTATCATTTTTCCATACCACGCATGCAGCAGTGCTGACTCCAGGTTTTGGAGGGCTTTGGGGGAAGCTGCCCTCTGTGGGCTTCCAATTTCCTTGCCCACTAGCCCTGTCTCTCTGGCCCATTCCACACAATTGCCTGGGAGGGTGCAGGGAACACAAGCCAAGTGGGGGACCTTGACAGATGGCAGCAGAGAGAGGAAAATAGCAGGAAGACCACATGGGTCAAGACAGAGAGTGGGAGTGGCGCCCCATTTACAGTATCAACAGTTTTATTTTCCCATCCCTTGGACCTCTTTCAGATAGTTGCATACCTGTTCTTAAGCAATTTCTTACAGCAACCTTAATGCAGTTCCTATATATATATTACCATGATCAGTATCTAAATGTTTAAGTAATCAAAACCCAGAAGCAGTAGCTGAGCATTCCAGTTCTGTCCCATTTGTTCTTGCTCTTTATTTGTTTCGTCGTTTGTTTGGAATAAAAACCACTGAATAGTAGTGCTAGAATTTAAACACTCTTGCCTATTCCTAACAGGGCATCTACTTAAAACACGTTGTGGTCAAATCTGGAGAACAATAGGGGAAAGAGCTGGCATTAATTCAGACATACTAGGGCAGGCTGTCATTCCCCTGTTCACATTAAAAGCAGGGATGAATTTCTAAGAGAGTCCAGGGTTCAGGCAAATTAGAATGCCATACCATTTGGAATGCCTGTACCTTAACCCTAATTGCATTTGTTTGCTGTTTTTGTGGGGTGGGGGGAACACACTCTGAACATGCTCAGAGGCACACCACGTGTTCACAGATTCTGTCCTGGCACTAGAAACTAATTTTGAAATTGAGTCCTGTTTTTTTTTTGGGGGGGGGGGGCTATTATTCAGATTAAGCCTTATGTAGGGACCTCAGTTACCTGCATTTCTGCCAATGCTGCACAGAATGATGTTCTATATGAATCTGAATCCAGTGATGCACACTATGTCATAGGCTTAACATTTTCCAAATTGTAACATTCTCACCCCCCCCACCCCAATGTAGATGAGTTGGATTTTATTTTAAAACTTGTCTGTGTCATCTGTTCGTCTTTCTACTCCCCTTTTTGGGGTAAGGATTTACTTGGACCGTTTTTTTTGCTTTCTGCGAGACTTCCACACCTCAGTGGCAGTGGGAAACGCTGAGCGCAGATTGCATTTAAATGAAGTCTTGCAAAGGAGGTGTTCCAGACGCTGTCTGGAGAGGCTGAAATCTTTACCTGATTCCCTAAAACGCCTGCAAATATTCAAGCCGAGTTAAAGAGAGACTGTTCTTCATTTAGGCAGCCTGCATCTTTGTTGGGGGAAAGACTGTAGAGGGAAGCTGGGGTGGGGGCAGGGATGTGATTTATGGCTTTGGGGAACTGGAAGAGAGAGAGAGGGAGAAGGAAGACCGGCAGAAGAAACAGTTCAGGAGTAAAACATACAGAACCCAGAATATCTTCCTTTACGTTCTCTCTCTCTCTCTCTCTCTCTCTCTCTCTCTCACACACACACACACACACACACACACACATCCATTTTATGTTAGTAATATTGAAGTTAAACTTTTCTTTTTAGGGGCTCCACCGAAAGCCTCTGCTATCTTCATGCAGATCAACACAACTGCATTTTGTAGCAGATGTCTTTGTGAGTGTGCTTTTATAATAATAATAATAAATAATAATAATAAATTTTATTTATATCCCGCCCTCCCCAGCCGAAGCTGGGCTCAGGGCGGCTAACAACAATAAAATAATACAACATTCTAAAATCATTTCATTAAAATTAATTCAACTCAAATTGATGGCAACCATTAGGCTAAAGTTCTGTGAAGATTGCCAAAGGAGGGAGTCAGGCTGTGCCCTGGCCAAAGGCCTGGTGGAACAGTTCTGTCTTGCAGGCCCTGCGGAAAGATGTCAATTCCCGCAGGGCCCTAGTCTCTTGTGACAGAGCGTTCCATCAGATTGGAGCCACAGCCAAAAAAGCCCTGGCTCTAGTTGAGGCCAGCCTTACTTCTCTGTGGCCTGGGACCTTCAGGATGTTTTTGTTTGAAGACCGTAAGTTCCTCTGTGGGACATACCAGGAGAGGCGGTCCCGTAGTTACGAGGGTCCTGGGCCGTATATCACTTGTGGCCCCATACATAGGCATGTTGCTTGTGGAGTATGCGTTCAAAAGCCCCTTTTGGGCAACATGACATTTGTGGTACCATGGTTGATGAGGTAAGACTAGGATGGTGGAAGTCCTTGGAGCAATACCAGTTTGGGGTCTTTCCAAGCCCTCCCTATAGTGACACACTTCTTTTTAGGAGGAATGGTTGCCCTCTTGAGATTTATCAGCAAATTGCTGGAGGACTATAGAAAAATAGAGCTGGAATCTGGACCACAAGTGATGCATTACAAAACTTAAGAAGTGTCCTGATGTAAGAGGCCAAAGGTCTAGCTAGTCTAGCATCCTCTTCTCACAATAGGCAACCAGATTCCATAGTATGACTATGCATTGTGTGGAGTTCTTTCTTTTGTCCGTCCTAAATTGTCCAGCAGAGAGAGAGAGGAGAACTTTACTCCTTCCACTTCCTCCAGACCATGCATACTTTCATAATTTTATGCACTTCTAGCATGTCCTCCTTTTCTTTTCCCAAATGTTGCGTCCTTTCCTCATAGAGGAGCTGCTCCATCCCCTCGATCACTTTGCCTCCTTTCTCCTGAACCTTTTCTAGATCTACAGTTTCCTCTGGAGTGAGCCCTGCTGCTGTGTATACTTGTCCAGTCCACTGCATGCTTCTGCCTTTCAAGTGCTCAAAGCACCAATCGTATCAATGTGCCAGTGCTTGTAGCAGATATAAAAAGACAACTGTGTGCTTGCTGAGTTAAATTTCCTGAAATCACTATTAGAGGGCTATGTGGCTCACATGCAGTGCTATAAGCAACCTGCTTCATTAAAACACTTGTGTTAAAGTGTGGAGAATGTGCAAAATATCGTTCCCCCTTCCCTCCAAAAAACATATCTGAAAATATGAACAAGGAGCCAATATACCTGTAATATTAAAACACACGATTTAACATTGCATGCATGTATCTGAATTATCATAGAATTGTAGAGTTGGAAGATCTCGTCCAACCCCCTGCAATGCAGGAATCTAAACACAGTCCGCCATCCAGTTTGAAACCATACCAGATCTTGCTTAGCTTTGCAAATGTGGCGGCAGTTTTATTGCTGCACCACTGAGGTGGGAGTGTCTAATCGAGACTGGGACTGCAATGTGTGTATGTGTGCGTTTAATCCATAGTGGCAAGAGGGAGTTTCCCCCTCATGACCAATAGCTTCTACATTGGGATCATGGCACAGGAGAAAAGGGTTAACCTGCCCTCCAGTTTTGCACTATGGTCAATCCTGATTGGGTCCCCCAGCAGCTGGCATTTACACTTTTTTTTAAAAGGGGAAATGATTGGCAGGGACAACCATCATGTTTCAATGTCATGTGTAGTTTGGCTCTGAAATTCACAACAGCTATGCGTCAGACAAGCCAACCAACCCTCAAATGGTTTGTAGACTATACAGTCTAGATTAGAGTGCTGATTTTATGTCTGCTCTAGGCAGTATTTGGTTTCTTGTTCATGTCTTGACACACATATTTGCATGGAGGGAAGTGAGATGAACCCGCAGATCTGGTCAGCAGCACTTCCTCAGCGGCTCTTATTATGGATAGGATTCTTGGCCTGTCTTTTTCTGGGACACACCAGTTACATGCATTATGATTGTCTACATAGTTTTGCATCCGGGTTTTATTGACTCTGCTCACAAAGAAAGTACAGAGTAAAAAACGGGTCCGTCATGAAGATTTCAACTCCTGAAAATGAAACTACTACCCTAAGTAGTATACTTCTGTGTAATACAGCAAGCTTTTCCTTAGATGGAGACTTGAATTAAGCACCACTCTTCACCTGTTGCTGAGGCTGCCACCTACAGGATAGCATCAGGCTGGATTTTAAGGGACTCCTCTTGACGGCTGGACATACAGTAGTGGCAGGTACTGCCCAGTCTTTGCAGCAGCTTGTGTGCTTATAGTCACATGCAGTGTATTGTGTATGGTGTCATCCTATACAGATAATGCCATTAGCACTTTATGTCCACATAGCAATTTCAGTGGGAATTTGACCAACTATACTGTAAAGTGGAAGGGACAATCTTTGAATGAGATATGGAACTTTCCTGAACTGGCATTTTTATTTGGAACCTGGAAGAACGGATTTTCAATGAATGAACTTTATTACGGTCACAGACCAGGATAAAGATTTTCAATGAACTTTGCAGTCTTTGATATCAGTAGCTGGAGTAATTTGCTGGTTGGGAATAAGGGCTGACAGCATGACCATATATGCATGTTTACTCAAAAGCAAATACTATTTAAAGGGGTTACTTTCTCAAGTAAGCATGCACAGAATTGAGAGTAAAGCTTGAAACAGAGATCTGCATCCTGATCTCATGGCCTCCCAAATAGTAATTATAAGCCAAGTGGTAAAACAGGCTTTGTAAGACTTAAGTCTCACATCTCTAGCAATTCCTCAGCATCATTACGGCACAGAACGTAATTACTGATGCATGTCTGAGGAATATCTTGACGCCAGTTAACGCCACAGGACAGGCCCAACAGCCCAGCCTGTTACTTTCTTTAAAGTCTGGGTCCCACAGTGCTATAACCCTAAGGGGTAGGCAGCACTACAGATATAGAGATACTTTAATTGTTGTCTGCAGTTTGTTTTGTAACTCGCTTCTGCTCAGTATTGCTGTCAGCAGATGATTCTACCATGCCCAGTTCTGCAACCAGTTCCCAAGGTTCAGAAGGATGCAGTTAGAAAACATCCATTGTAGGCATATAGACCATCCATATAGGTATACAGTGGTACCTCGGGTTACAGAGGCTTCAGGTTACAGACGCTTCAGGTTACAGACTCTGATAATCCAGAAATAGTACCTCAGGTTAAGAACTTTGCTTCAGGATAAGAACAGAAATCGTGTGGCGGCGGCAGCGGGAGGCCCCATTAGCTAAAGTGGTACCTCAGGTTAAGAACAGTTTCAGGTTAAGAAGGGACCTCCAAAATGAATTAAGTTCTTAACCCAAGGTACCACTGTATAAAAGTAAAGGGTAAAGGGACCCCTGACCATTGGGTCCAGTCGTGACTGACTCTGGGGTTGCGGCGCTCATCTCGCTTTACTGGCCGAGGGAGCTGGAGTACAGCTTCTGGGTCATGTGCCAGCAGGACTAAGCCGCTTCTGGCAAACCAGAGCAGCGCACGGAAACGCTGTTTACCTTCCCGCTAGAGCAGTACCTATTTATCTATTTGCGCTTTGACGTGCTTTTGAACTGCTAGGTTGGCAGGAGCAGGGACCAAGCAATGGGAGCTCACCCCTTCGCGGGGATTCGGTAAGTCCTAGGCTCTGTGGTTTAACCCACAGCGCCACCCACGTCCCACCACCACTGTATAGACCCATGGAAATATGAAGGTGCAACCTTATGGCATTTCTTTCCAGAGTTGTGGTTTAGCACTGAACATAAATAAGTGTTGGCTGCAATGAAATGTTGCAATGTATACTAAACTTGTGGAGTTTAGGGGGCCAGTCATGCCTTGCTTCAGGATACTCCATTCTGTCCCATCCTTCTCTGTTTCCATTCCTTCTTTTCTGGATGGCAATTGTTAAGTTGTGGGTGAACATATCAGACGACACAGGAATTCTTCAAAAAGCTCAGTCAGCCTGCTTATATAGAGCTCCAGTACAATGTAACTGTAACAATTTTCTAAAACTATCCAATCACTGAACGTCACTTTCGATCCCTTATTTGCATAACTATCTACAGTATCCCGCTGCTGGCCCAGGGTGAGAACTTCAGTACATAACAGCAATTTTACTTGGCTAATTAGGATGCTCTGTTTTTAGTGAGTTTTTTGGGTAGCGTCGGCATCCACCTAAGGTATGTTTGTATTCTGTAAACAGTACATGACAGCCCAGTTTCCCCTGAGCATGTGAATGCCTCCCTCTTGTTTCTTGGTCACCTCATCATCCTCGTTCACTATTGGAAGGAGGAAAGTCTGAGAAGACCTTGCATGAAAGATGACTGTGCGAGGCACAGAAAGAACATTGGAAGCTGCCCTATGCTCATGCTACTGGTCCATCTAGCTCAGTACTGTCTATAATGATTGGCAGCAGCTCTCTAGTTGTTTTGGACAGGGTCCCAACACTTGCTGGAGATGCCAGGGATGGAACCCGGGACCTCCTGTGTCCAGAGCAGATGCTCTGCCATTGAGCTTTGACCCTCCCAGGGTGGCGCTCAGGAGAGTCCACCCCCACTGTATGAACTGTGCTGCTTTCTACCAGCAGTGCACCCCTTTATGTGCTGTTCAGTGGGGGTTTTTCAGGTGGAACTCAGTTCTGGCACCTCTCAGGTGGGTGCCATTGCCATTATAAGACAACAAAGGAGGCGTTCCTGGTGAGTTCCGGCACCTCTTTTTCTAGAAAAATAGTACTGGTTGCTGATGCATGCAGGGAAGGTGACCGGGGTAGGTTGATGATCCCTGCTGTCTTTGATTCAAGTAAGCAACACATCTAACCTTTTTTAAAAAATGCCTGTGCACTGAAGATGCCTTTCTTGATCTGTTGTTGTTGTTTAGTCGTTTAGTCGTGTCTGACTCTTCGTGACCCCATGGACCAGAGTACCCCAGGCACTCCTCCCGCAGTTTGGTCAGACTCATACTGGCAGCTTCGAGAACACTATCCAACCATCTCATCCTCTGTCGTCCCCTTCTCCTTGTGCCCTCCATCTTTCCCAACATCAGAGTCTTTTCCAGGGATTCTTCTCTTCTCATGAGGTGGCCAAAGTATTGGAGTCTCAGCTTCAGGATCTGTCCTTCCAGTGAGCACTCAGGGCTGATTTCCTTAAGAATAGATAGGTTTGATCTTCTTGCAGTCCATGGGACTCTCAAGAGTCTCCTCCAGCACCATAATTCAAAAGCATCAATTTCTTGATCTACTTGGTTCTAAAATCCCTGTTCCCTGCAAGTTCCCATTTGATGTTTTCAGTAGTGTGTCATTTTGGAAGGAATGTGCAAGAAACGTGACAACTTTTGTGTGTGTTTTCAATGTCAAGACTGGAAAGTAGACTTCGTAGTCAGTCAGAATTTGTGTGTGTGTGCATGTATGTCTGTCTGTCTCAGAAATTAAAACAAAAAACAGCAAGCTGGGCACTCCAGCTACTGCTAGTTTCCTGTTTACTGGAGCAGCTGCATGGAGAGTATTACAAAGGGTGTGTGTGTATTAGGCAAGTCAAGCCACTGAATGGTAAACACAAGGCAGGCACCTAACAAGTTTTGATCTTTTCTCTCCCCCCTCTTCCACTGCCTCAACCTTTCTTTTGCCCCAGCCATTTTCCAGCCTGGGTGAAAGATCCTACAAATGTTTGTTCCTTCCCTTTGGAAAATGTAGGGCCCTTGAAGTTTTTTGGTGGTTTGCAGAAAAAGCCTAAGCTCTTTTAAGAGTATGAATGGTCTGTTTGCTCTCTTTCTCTCTCTCTTTTTTAATCAAGTACTTAGAGATGAAGAAACTAGCAATCTGCTTGCAGCTACTGTATATGCATAATTAATACAATCTTGTTATTCATAAAGTGTAGGAGAAATAGGGATATTCCCAGTTAAAAATAATGAAGTACCAGCTACCAACTAGAGTGCAGCGCTATTGTGATTTTATGCTGGGAGTTAGGCATATGTCACGACATTTTGGTTACTTATTTTGCAAAAGCTATACAAGAGAATTCATTCTGTTAACAAGCATAGTTAGACTCTGTTGGATACCTCATGTCCTGCTGTCTCTCTCTCTCTCTCTCTCTCCTCTTTTATTTTGTTGAACCATAGGCTCCTGGTCACTTTTTTAAACGTATGCAATGCTATAATTTGCTTGTGGATGTGATGAATTTCATGTGCTCTTTAAAAAATGTAACTCTTTGCATTGTCCACTACATACACTGAACTGATGGTATCTCATTTCCATATTAATATATTGTTTTGTTAATTCCACCCCCATCCCCATATTTAGCAAAACCACCTACATCACGGTCTCTTGATGTCCTGACAATATTAATAAACAAGGCCTTTCTGCATATTGACCCTTCTTGCTCCTAAAGGGGCCCAAGTTGCATTGGGTGTCTTTGTTTTACAATACATACAGTATAGATCTGTCTGTCCATATAGTTGCACATAAAAGCTTTAGCAGGGAGCCAGAACTGGGGGGGAGAGAATTTTTATGATTCCAACTTGTGCAGCTTAGGGCTGAGGAATGTGGGGTTGTGTGTGTGCGCCTGTGTCTGTGTTGGGGGACTTGGAAATCTCGCTGCTGCAGCAGCACACTCAGGGTTACAGAGACGTGTGTAGAGAAACGTCTCAGCAATTCTTGTGTAGAGCAGGGGAAAGGGAGGGGAGGTGGGGAGAGCAGGGGCATTTTGAAACTGCTGGCTGCTGCGCGCTGATTGGCGGAGCCTCGTGTCTCAGCGTTCCAGCCATGCAGCTCTCCTCCCTCCACTCTGTCCATCCCGGAAGGAATTTCCTTTGCTGCTTGATCTATTGTTGTTGTCACTGCTCTTTGCTGCATGTTTTGGTCAGATCAAGTAACCATAGTATCAAAACTGTGTCCCAGTGTCTGCAGGATTTTATACTAGCCTCCCACAACCCTGCTCTCTTCCCCTCGCAACCCCTTTGCACGTTTCTTATTATGATTTCATAGGACACAGGGGGAGAAGGGGGGGCTGTGTTTTTCCACTGCAGAGATGGTTTCAATTAAAGGCGCTCTCTATGTGGCTTGCTTCTTTTTTTAAAAGTTTCCTCTCAGTGATTAGATGCAAAGTTTTTTTTCTCTTCTTCTTCCGTCTAGCAAAACTTTCTGCTTAAAAACAAAACAGCTTTTATTTCCTCGTTGTAAGTAAATGTTGGGGGTTGGGGGGGTGGGATGTTATACTGGGGTTATCAATACTTTCTCTCGCCCGCCGGGCTATGAGAGCGAGTCGAAACGCAGAGGTTGCCTCCCCACCCCCCAAAAAGTGGGGTACTTTCCTTTTCCTGTCTCTGCAGGAATAAATCATATGGAGGTGTGTGTGTGTGTTTAAGGGGGGGGGGGGGCTTTTCCAAATGTGCCTCTCCTACCAGAACCAAAATTTCGAGTCTGGAGAGAGAGAATCATTTGCTTGGGTAGAAATCCATTATTGCAGATTTTGTGCTGAGATCCCTATCCTTTCTAACGTAGCCATTTATTGTGTGCTTAATGTGAGAGGCGAACTGGTTTCTCATCTTTCCCCCGCCCCTTTTAACATGCAAAGAGGAGACGGAAGCAAGATGCCCCTTCTGTCTCCCCCCCCCCCAAAAAAGAGGGGTGCAGCAGGTTTGCTTTAGAGCCACTGCAGTGTCTGGTGTGGGAAAGCGCGGGAGGGGGGGGGGGAGAGAGAGAGGCTCAGCGGTGGAAAAGACCCTGGCATTTTCTGCTCTGCAACACCGGCTCTCTTCTACTCCCTCGGGGTTTTGCAATGGCTAATTCCTCCTGAGGCTGACACTTGGCACTAGGGAGGGAGGGAAGAGGATGCGGAGCCGGGGATGAAGGGCGGAGGGAGCGGGGTGGAAGAGGACATTTCTGAGAACAGGCATATTCGCCGCGCGAGCTGGACTGGCCGCGAGAGGAACTCGGAGCAACACTGCCCCCTAGAGACCTCTCCGCCCCACGGCACCCAGACCCGGCAGGTCCTCCCCCCACCCAAACACACACACACAAAACCCGCATTTCATTCCCCAATTTGGGGCGCGGGAGAGATTAATTTTGGCAGGGAGAGCTGTGTGGCTTCGGGAAGGGATGCGGAGGGCGGGGGGAGAGATAAAGCTGGCCAGCTAATCCTTGCTGCGGTGCTTCTTGGTGCCTCTTTTTTTTTTAAGTCCACGTGGTGCCACGCTAATTTGATTTCTTTTTTTAAAAAAGCAGTCTCCCTCTCCCTCAACTGGTTTATAAACCCCTGGAGACTTTGAGGGAGGAAAGGGGGGTGGGGTGGGAGAAAGCGCATCCAGTGTAGCGGGTCTTTATTCTCTCTGGGAACACTTCTTTGTCTTGCAGGAACGGCGTGGGTCAGGCAACTGATCTGAGCTTACATCTGTCATTTTCAAAGAGAGAGGGGAGAGATTAGCGGATACAATAAAATAAAAAGAATATCTGGCAACAAAAGCCTCTCAGAGTAGCCCAGGGAAAGTACCACAGTTGCCGGGAGACGTTGTACAACACGGACAAGGAAATGGGGCTGTTGCATATTATATATATAAAATATACACATAGAAAAGAATCCACAAAGGATGCTGAGCTCTGCCATGTGCTCCAAACTTACAGCAAGGGCCACTGTGTTTATATGGTTCCAGAGAGCTCCTCCCCCCCCCCCGTGAAAATACAGGAATCTGCTGTCCTTGGAAGCCAGTTTCAGGTAGCTGAACACATGTAGAGCAACTTGAGGCAGATTTTATTATTGTTTGTGCCTGGGCTGGTTGGTAGTGGCCCCTGCTGGCCTAGAGAATTAACTGACAAGGGCCTTAGTATTAATAGCGTCTTTTATCTCAGTCACTTTTTTAAAATAGTGAAGGTTTTTGCCTCAAGAACTGAGTCAACCCACTTTTTAATTTTGGTTTCCCGGCCTTTTGGGATGGGGTTCTGTTGTTTTAATGGGGGCTGAACTTCAGAACATAGCAAGCAGCCTTAATCAGACCACCGGCTCGTTTCTAGCTCAGTGTTGGGTAGAGTTAGGTTGCGTGCACACTTTTTCTGTAAAGCACATTTGAAACACATTTCCTTCTCCCCTCAAAGAATTCTGGGCATTGTGGTTTGTTAAGGGTTGCTGGGAGCTGCAACTGCCTGCCCATGATTCTTTGAGGGAAAGAAAGTGCTTCAAATATGGCAGCGCTGTGTGGCGCATGGGATGTGTGAGGGGAGCATGTGAGACACTGAATGCTGCTAAACTACAGCTCCCATCAGCCCCCGCCAGCATGGCCTATGTCTGGGTGTGATGGCAATGCATTAGCCATCCTTCCTTGAGCTTGCCAGCTGCTTTGGGACTACAACTCCCATCATCACTAGCTAGCAGAACCAGTGGTCAGGGATGATGGGAATTGTAGTCCCAAAGCAGCCAGAGACCCAAGTTTGGGAAACCCTGCTCTAAGGCAGCTTTTCTCAACCTTGGGTCCCCAGCTGTTGTTCGACTATAATTCCCATCATCCCTGACCACTGGTCCTTCTTACTAGGAAGGATGAGAGTTTTGGTCCAACAACATCTTGGACCCAAGGTTGAGAAAGGCTGCCTTAGGGTTTCAGGCAGGGAATATTCCTAGTCCTATCTCTGCCTAGAGATGCCAATAACTGAACCTGCACACAAAGCAGGTGCTCTATCACTGAGATATATAGCCATATATATCTCAGTTATTACATGACATTGCAACCCTTGGGGGTACAACTCTGCAATTCTATGCTGTTTTCCCTACAAGACTGGAACCAGCATGCACAATAGCAAAATTCCAGGGACAGCCAAAGTCAAAATAGAAAATGAAGGGAAAAGCAGCATCAATATAACCCAATTACCTAGGTTCTATCCTGCCACCTGAATATACGTTTGCATCTATGTCTGGTGGACCTCCCCATGGAGGTCATTGTCCAGTTGGCACCTGCTTTATCATACAGTTGTAACAAATAGGGTTCCAGGACTTAATAATTCTGCAAAGCTTTCGTAAGAAATATTTATATGTAGGTGAGTGTAGTACTTTGGCAGTCTCCGTCTAGCTACACTGCAGTATGCTCACTTAGAAAGCCTGCATTTTGTTTCACAGATATTTCAGATAGCTATTTTAGGTTAATCAATATTTAGGATGAAAATATCCTGTAAAGGCTCATGGGTATAGTGTCAAATGCAGAGCTCTTGGAGTTAGGTTCAAAAGGAAGGTTTGTCTGAAGTTGTTTTCTGAAAGTCATTCCTTTGTATTCCTGGCATCTAGAAACTGACGCAAACTAATATTAACTGTATAGTTTTGTTCTCTTCCTATATTGGATTAGCAATAGTTAAGTGACATATTATAGGTCAAAATAAAGCATCTTACTAGTGAAAAATTACTTTTTCCTTTGTCATGTCTCGATTGTTTCTCATTTTAGTAATTGGCCCAAACCTAGTCCAGACTTGACGATCTTTGGCTTTTTGTAATGAGCTTGCTGGATGATGCCTTTGCTTGTTCTCCAACAAGTGACATTTAGTAAACATGGTGGTGCTGCTTTGGTGCTTAGCAGTCAGTTCAGTATTTAGTTCCTTCCAGGAGAGGGCAGAGTTACATGCACAAGCTTGTTAATTACAAAGCTTTACAAACTTCTTTTGTGTTTTCCCTTTCAGCTTTTCCTAACTCCTGCCTGTGCTAGATGATCAGTGCTGTGTTTGGAGCAGTGATGTCTAAGTGCCTGCTAAAACTGCTTTTCCCTTTGTCCACAAGTCTAAACTGCTGTGAAAACTTCTCCAAACATGGGACTGTCAGTATTTTCTGATGGAATTCAGTTGTGTGTTGGCAAATTCAGGTCGTGCAATTATAGCTGGTTGGGAATCCTTGTGCAATAAATCTGCTTCCCCACTCCCCAGCCGAACAGACCTTTCAGGTCCTTTCCCCAGCAGAAAGCAAGCTTGCTCCATCTTCCATATGGCTATCATATCTCCCTCTATTTTCCAGGCTAAACATACCCAGCTCCCTCAAAAATTCCTTATAAGGTTTGGTTTCCGGATCCTTTATCATCTTGGTCGCCTTTCTCTGCACACGTTCCAGCTTGTCAACATCCTTCTTAAATTGTGGTGCCCAGAACTGGACGTAGTACTCCAGGTGGGGTCTGACCAAGGCAGAATAAAGTTGTACTTGCCGATCGAAAGGTTGCCGGTTCGAATCCCCGCGGCGGGGTGCGCTCCCGTTGTTCGGTCCCAGCGCCTGCCAACCTAGCAGTTCGAAAGCACCCCCGGGGGCAAGTAGATAAATAGGGACCGCTTACTAGCGGGAAGGTAAACGGCGTTTCCGTGTGCGGCTCTGGCTCGCCAGAGCAGCGATGTCACGCTGGCCACGTGACCCAGAAGTGTCTTCGGACAGCGCTGGACCTTGGCCTCTTTGAGTGAGATGGGCGCACAACCCTAGAGTCTGTCAAGACTGGCCCGTACGGGCAGGGGTACCTTTACCTTTACTTTATTACTTCCTTTGATCTGGACACTATACTTCTGTCGATGCAACTTAGAATAGCATTAGCTTTTTTTGTTTCTGCATCACACTGTTGACTCATGTTAAGCTTGTGGTCTACTAAGACACCTAGGTCCTTTTCACATATACTGCTGGCAGCCCAGGTGTTCCTCATCTTGTATTTATGCAGCTGGTTATTCCTGCCAAAGTGTAGAACCTGACATTTGTCCCTGTTGAAATTCATTTTGATAGTTGGGGCCCAGTTCTTCAATCTGTTATGGTCATCATGAATTCCGAATGTGTTTCAGAAACCAGAAAAGCAAGAACAGTGGATTAAAGCTAAGAAGCATTGTTAGTTTAAACTGCTTTTGCCGTCTTTGTGGTGGTACTGTAAACATGGAATGACTTGCAAGCTGGGTGTGTTTTGGATCAGCCACATTAATAATTTTGCATATACTGTTGGTTTTGGAAAGGGAAATCCCCCCGCTGTTAAACCACAGGGAGAGCTTTAGAATAATGGATCAGATTTTAAAGTTGGCCACCAATTTAAACATAAAACATTAGTTCTAGTGAAATAAATCAGTTTGGTCAATTCTGCAGAGGGATTTCTGGTATTCATAGAACAGGTCAAGGTACAAGGAAAAGAACTTATGTGTGTATTTCTAGGTGTGTGTCCAAGTACTCTTTGGTCAGCATTTGCAAACAGGCTGCTTGTGAATTCTAATTGCAAACTAGGTACTCTGCAGGCTATCTTAGTGTGACATTTACCTGACTTGCATTCATAGTGTGCTCAGTGCACAGCACACTGCTGTTTTTCTCATACCTTCCAACAGTAGCTTGCTTAGCAATTGATACATATATGCTATATATGTACCTACTGCAGATGCTGTTTCCAGAGGCTACTGAGTTTGTACCTCATACAGCCAGATGATAACAGGGATGTCCATCTTAATTGGAAGCTGGTTCTCAGCCAAATTCTGATTTTAGTACTTTTAACTTTTATACCTGGAGTTGAGATGTTGAGCTATGAGTAACCTGATGTACAAAAGTATGGTATGGGGGTTTGAATTTAACAATTCAGAAATTTGCTGAGGCATGCTCAATCTGTTGGTAGGCAAGGTACTGGGAACCCCTTTTATCGAATAATGCATTGAAGGAATTCAGGTTCTGAACCAAGCAAATGTGGCTTCTGCAAAGGAAGAAGTGCATGTTTGCTTCAATTTTAAAATATATATATATATAAATGGTTGGCAGGGGTGAACATCATCAGACAGGGTGGTGAAGTGCTGCTCTCTTGCCTGTAGAAAACCCTGCTCTGTCTTTTGAGTCATTTTTAAACCCACATCATCATATAGATAAACTTCAAATTATCTTAACTGCTAAAGAACGCTTTTTAAAGAAAGCTTAAATAGAAACTGAGATTCTAAGACTGCCTTATTCTGCATTTGCAGAATAAGATGCTTCTCTGTGAAACACTGGAAGTTACAATATGACAATGGACAACTTTTTTATATACAGTACAGAACCAGCAGTCATGATGACTAAAGACTAAAAGTGGATACTTCCTTTAAATGGTTAATTTGCTGGCTGTATATGAATCTGCCTGTCTGTGAGCTCCCAAGGATCTAAAGGGAAGTTCAGGAGAAAAGGGGCAGTTGTAGGTGGGAAAGGACTAAGGCAGGCTGGTTTGCTAGCATCACCACGAAGATTTAATACTTTGGTTAGGATTTCCATCTCTGCCAGAACCTCAAGTTGTCCCAGAGGCTAGGCTAGCTAATGCAAAAGAATCTACAAGGCTATGATTTATTAGGCTAATGCGCCAGCTAGTGCCTCTTTCCTATTTCATAATGAGCCTTTTCCATTGGAGATGTCTGCAAAACTGCTTTTATTATGCACTTTGGAAGTACAGAGTTCCCAGGTTGTAGGACGCTTGCTGCATAACATAGTGTGTGTGTGTGTGAGAGAGAGAGAGAGCGAGAGCGAGAGAGAGAGCGAGCGCTTCTGTAAAGGAGGGCTCTTGCATCTTGGAAGGAATTGTGATGGTTCAGCATCCTCTTTAGCTGTGAAAGGAGATTACAGTTTATGTCCAGCTTTTAAAGAGTCTACATGAGCCAACCTTACGGGTGAGAGGTTAAGTGCATGATCTCTTTGAGGTAGAAGTCCTCCAGTTCAAATCCTGGGTAAACTCCATCATAAATAAGATGATAAGGTGGTATTATCTTAAGTTACTTGTATTAAGAATTTAGTGGCACCAGAGCTACACATGCAGCAGAATGAGGAGCGGATGAGGTTGTAGAGTTTTGAGATGATAGCATGGTCTGCTCCATTTCAGATTGTGTGGATTACAGGGATTGTGTGGATAAAATTTTTGAATATTGCCCTAAATAGGAAAATTAGCAGAGTACACAGAAGAACCACTCTCTCATTTATTCTGGGTCATCTTCTGGCAGGGATTGTTTTTGTTTAAGGCAAGTGAGCATTTGTTGTGTTCCTTTATATTTTGTCAGGTGGGTGGGGTACAGTTAATCATCATCATCACCACTACCACCACCATCATCATCATCATCATCAAATGTCATCTTCCTGCCTCGCCCCTTGTAATCTGAAGTTCTGCCCTTGACTCTACTACTTCAGAACGGTTGAATGTGCAGATCAGAGCTGAAATAACTTTACATGCAGGTCTTCAGATGTTACTAGCCCTCAAATATTTCTGATAGCATCTCACGTGCATATATGGTACATTGATTACATATAAGGGGGAAGGGAAGTATACCAGACAGAGAAGCTTATGCACTAAAGTTAACAAAGTGAGTGGCTACTAATTATTAGGTGGCGGCGGGGTGGGGGAGCAATATGAAATGATGTCTGGGGAACTCTTGGCTCCTTTCATTATCCAAAGGGACAGAATGCTTCCATCTTTTTAAATAGATGTGGTCAGGGGATGTGGAGTGACATATTGAGCACATGAGTCCGTTGCCCATGCATTTGCTTCCCTGCCCCTCCAGAGCTACCTTTTCATGGTGGTGCCATTTTATCAGGATGTTGTTTATAAATTGAGTTTTTAAAACTTGTACTGAAACACTTTCTTTGCCTTAAAAAGTATTGAAGAAGTTATGCAAAAGCATGTAGGTAAAAAAAACACACACGTTTCCATGCAAATTTTAAAAATAACAATAGTTCAATGAGCTGAAGAGAAAGGGAGGTTAGCAGTAGAGCAAGTGCTTTGCATGTAAAAGATCACTGACATCTCCATGTAGGACTGGGAAAGCCCGCCTGCCTGAAATCCTGGAGAACCACTGCCAGTCAAAGTGCAGTGGTACCGTGGGTTACATACGCTTCAGGTTACATACGCATCAGGTTACAGACTCTGCTAACCCAGAAATAGTACCTTGGGTTAAGAACTTTGCTTCAGGATGAGAACAGAAATCATGCTCTGGCGGAGCGGCAGCAGCAGGAGGCCCCATTAGCTAAAGTGGTGCTTCAGGTTATGAACAGTTTCAGGTTAAGAACGGACCTCTGGAACGAATTAAGTACTTAACCCGAGGTACCACTGTAGACAGTACTGAGCTAGATGGAGCAATGATCTGACTTGTCATATATTCCTATGTAAATGACACGCTCAGGTAAATGGTCCCTTCCATGCTCACATGACTATGTTATCCCCATTAGTGTGGCTGGAGCATAGCAGAATGTACACTGTACACACAAAGCGCTGTATCCCCAAAGTGTGGAAAGTATGCTTTTCTTCTTCATCATGCTTACGGTGGAAGAGCAATTGCTGAATAGGAGTTGCTAGCCTGAAAACGCCCAATGTTATTGTCCTCCTCTCACAGATAAACACAGATTTGTCAAGTTTTAGTTGTTAATGCCTAGGTCACATCCACATCATACATTTAGAGCAGCCACAACACTTTAAGCGGCGTAAATGTATGGCGTGGATGTGACCTTGTTGTGAAACCTGCAGTTCTTGGCTGCTGATTTCCAGAGAGCAAAATTGATAAAAATCAGTTGTTTGGGCTTTGCTCTCCTTATCCGATAAGTGTTCTAGAACCAAAGGCTGAGACTTGAATACAGTTGCATCTCTCGGACCAAAACATGTGATGTGAGGCCTCTTGAAACATTTGGGTTCTTTGGGATTAGGTTTATAAGGAATTCTGCCAATTAAGCTGTGTGCATTTTCCCTCTTAGCGATTTTCAAGAGGACTCCTAGATGAAACGTAATTCTTGCTTATGTTGAAAGGAGCAAGATGATTAGAACCTCTTAAACGCTTGACTTGCGATGCGATCTCCAAACCAAAGTTGTAGTGTTGTTGCAGTATCCTTCCAGTGATATTTTGATCAATGTTCAGGCACAATTAGCATAATGCTGTAATTATGGCTTATGGAGCTGGTATTCCCCAAGCTGACAGTGCCTTTTCATCCAGGGTGTGCTGACATACTAACTTAATACACATGTGTCCATCCCCCCCCCCAATGCCTCATCTGATGAAATGAATACCCACCAACATGCTATGTTCTGTTCCAAATCTATTACCATATGCCTGTCTTTTTACAGTTCTTTGGTGCATGATGTTCATAGAGTGGATAATTAGCTAAGTGAATTAATTGACATTCATACGTGCAATTAGCAAATGGTTACAAGCAAGCTATTCTCTTTGGGATGACTAAAATTTCTAGGGGACTAGTGTAAAAATACTGTAAAATCATTAAGAGTAAATAATGAGGGTTGATTACTATGCATGATTATAGAGGCTGTTTTCTTTCCTGAGCCATAAAAGTGTACACATTGTAAACAAGCCTGTGGGAGCGAGGGGCTGGGAGGGAAGAGAAGCAATACTATAAAATGTTCTGGAGCACACTACTTCTGGAGAGATGCACTGGATATCTATTCCAGATAAAATCTGAGCCAGATGGATGGTATGCCATAAACAATGTGGTGATATTTGCCCCCTCAAGCTCTTCTTCTTCAGAGGATAATGCCATCTTTTACTTAACAGGTTTTCTGTTCGATATTTATTATGGGACAATGGAAGATGTGCAGCTCCCTAAATAAGAATAATGTCAAGTCTCTAGGCTGGAGGCTCTGGATTTCTTAGACATTTTTCATACGCCCTTGTAAGAAAAGATGCAATTCCTTGCGGTAAAGGAAACATAGGAATGGTGATTCCCTTCACTGTGTAAACAAGAAAAGAAGAGGAAAGCATTGTAATATGACTTTGCACATTAAGGCATAAGACACATCCCATCCTTGGTATTACAGTGGTACCTCGGGTTAAGTACTTATTTCGTTCCGGTAGTCCGTTCTTAACCTGAAACTGTTCTTAACCTGAAGCACCACTTTAGCTAATGGGGCCTCCTGCTGCTGCCGCACCGCCAGAGCACGATTTCTGTTCTCATCCTGAAGCAAAGTTCTTAACCCAAGGTACTATTTCTGGGTTAGTGGAGTCTGTAACCTGAAGTGTATGTAACCCGAGGTACCACTGTACCAGGGAAGAAGAATTCATAGTGGCAACTTTTATCAAGGGGCAGATTTTCACAAGAGGCTGTTTGAAAAAGGGATCTTAAGAACATAGAATAACTCTTAGAATTACTGCCTCCAAACTTCGGCCCCACACCTAAACCCGGTCTTGATTTTTACCCCTGCTTCTGTTACCCCTGAGTTCTGGATCTCTACTTGCATTATAAACACAAGTTCTTCATGGGTCTGTATTCTAGAACAATGGTAGTGTGCTTGCCAGGATGGCAAAACCTGGAGATTATGAGGGTCTCTTGCTGTTTTTCACACTGAACAGCTAATCCAATGCTTGTGCTCTTGTTGATGACACTAGGACAGCAGAGGGCTGGTCAATAGGATGTATTATGGAAGCTGCTGGAAGTGCTTTCCATATGGAGCAGCTGCCCCATACAGGAATTAGCAGTGATGTGAAGATGTTCCATGAGGTGGATGCTCTGTAGAAGAATCCATGAGACACTTTACGGCTGATGCACATAGCAGCAGTTAATACGCACATGTTTAATTATTGCCCCTACAATGATTGGTAAGTGTGCTGCACACATCTCAATATGCAAACTGGTGGCCTGTGTCACCTCTGTTTGTCTAAGGAGCTTTTCCACATCTCGCATAGTAAAATCAAATGGCGAGGACTTGCACGACACGGAGAGTTGGAAATTGGGGGAAGTGAAGAAAAAAAGCACCCCCCAAACACCCACTATACATTTAAAGCAGATCCAACATACATTTAAATCACATGATTTAAAACTCTGGGGATTGTAGTCCATTAGGGGTACTAGAAGTTGTAGGTCTGTGAAGTTCCCATCATTGTTTTGGGAAAGTTGTGTACTTTAAATGCACATTGATTGTACTTTAAATGCACGGTATGGATCGTTTCACATTGCTGTCAGAAACAAAATTGTGCAATCAAAAATTAAAAGTAACACTTAATGCATTTATAGGATTGGAGCCTAACCCTATTGAATTTACTTCTGAGTAACATATAGGGTTGTGTTGTAAAAGCTGTGCTGTAAATGCTTCCTAACCACATGGGAAGTTCAACCACTGCAACAGATTAGGCATGGATGTAGTAGATGCACCATCCCAGAGGAATCTTGAAACTGAGGAGGGATATTTTTGCATCTAGTCATACTTTACTTCAAGCCAGATGTGGATGTTGGATGCAGTAATTCCTGGATGATATTCTAGAGCAATTCAGAACGAACCTTTTTGCTCTTGGAAATCTAAGTACTTGTGAGGAATTTTATTAATGCATATTTCAAACACTGAAAAGGTTAAAAGGAATTGAACAAGGCAATAACATCCCCTTGTCATGATCCACAAGAGGGTAGGGTCTTGGCTTCCAAACCTTTCTGCTAGTTTTTACTATAAATGCCTTTATATTTCTTTAGAGTTGCTTTTTCCTGTACACTTGGATATTTACTCTTGAGCCCTCGGGTCTCTCAGCTGGGTGTTGCCTGACTGCACATATTTGGCTTGAGTTTGAAGGGAGGGTAAGAAAAGAGGGTAACATGCACAGCGAGGAATACGGGTCGGAGGGACAACAATATCCAGATGATCTGAACCATCTGCAAAGAGCTACATTTGTTCCCTATTATTCAATCAAACTTAAGTATATACATTTGATTTGTTTAAAAATGAGAAGCATGACGGACTAAGGGGGTGCGTAGCACAGGCACACAGCTGACATTTAAATACATTTAATACATTAGACGCATTTAAAACTATCGTGTGGCATGGAGAAAGTGGACGGAGAGCAGGTTTTCTCCATCTTTCATAACAATAGAACACATGGACATCTCATGTTGGACGGTTCAGGACAGATAAAATTACTTATTCACCCAGCAGATAGTTTTAAACTACGGCACTCACTCCCACAGGAAGAAGGGATGGCCACTATTAGACAACTTCGTGGAGGATAAAGCTATCAATGGCTACTAGGCTCTGCCTCCACAGAAACCACAGGAGCAGGGAGAAAGCTCTTGTGTTTGTGTCCTGCTTCCCAGAGGCATCTGGTTGGCCACTGTGAGGGCCGGGTGCTAAACTAGATGGGCCACTGACCTGATCCTGCAGGCTCTTCTTAATGTTATTGTGTGTGTGTGTAAAATGGTAGTCATGAATTCACAGTTGGTAGTTCTGCAAGTGCAACAGCTGCAGCCTCCACTTACCTCTTTGTTTCCTCAGTTATTGGCTACACTTAGAACATGTCTCAGTTCTTTGGAGATTGGCTTTCATCCTTCACACTGTGGCTGTGGCAGGTTTTTACAACTTTGGCCTCATAGGTGATGCTGGTGGGGGAGGAAAGGATATATCTTGGAGTAACTATTCCTTACTGCCACGGTCAACAAATGCCTCTTCACATTTATATGGCTTATTGGCCATATTGTCCAACTACGCCCCTCTCCTATATTTATGACTTAGGAAGTTTTTGTAAGGCTGAAATACTGAGATTTGTAATAGAATATAAACTTAGGGACGCGGGTGGCGCTGTGGGTTAAACCACAGAGCCTAGGACTTGCCAATCAGAAGGTCAACGGTTGGAATCCCTGTGACGGGGTGAGCTCCCGTTGCTCAGTCCCTGCTCCTGCCAACCTATCAGTTCGAAAGCACGTCAAAGTGCAAGTAGATAAATAGGTACTGCTCCGGCGGGAAGGTAAACGGCGTTTCCGTGCGCTGCTCTGGTTCGCCAGAAGCGGCTTAGTCATGCTGGCCACATGACCCGGAAGCTGTACGCCGGCTCCCTCGGCCAATAAAGCGAGATGAGGACTGCAGCCCCAGAGCCGGTCATGACTGGACCTAATGGTCAGGGGTTCCTGTACCTTTTTTATAAACTTTAAATTGACTTAAAATTTATCACACCGACAATTTGGCTTCCAGACAGTCACTGGCAAATTCAGGCTGTGCGTTAAAGCTCATTTGGAGCTGTTGCAAAACAAACGCCAAAGAAACAGACTTTCTGTGATAAGGAAAATGACAGGGACATGCACTGGAAAGTATTGATGCAACCTTAAGATCCACACCGTGCATTTAAGGCACATCCAACTCACCTTTAAAGCCCGTGAGTTGCCCCAAAGGATTGTGGGAACTGTAGTTTGTTCAGGGTACTGGGAATTGTAGGTCTGCGAGGGGGACGCCACAGATCGATCCCAGGATTATTTGGGGGAAAGTCATGTGCTTTAAATGTGTGGTGAATGCACTTTGAATATGATGGATGTTTGTTGAAGGGGCCTTCTGGAAGCAATCTCAGAATCAAGGCTCTTCTGCTTCTTTGTTTATTGCCTACAGATTGGTAAGGAGTAGTATGTAGCCAATGTTCGAGGTTCTTGAAAATTATAGAGAAATTTCTGTTACTTTAAAAGGAATGGGAGAGAGGATTGATGAAAGAGTTAGGAAAGTTGGCTAACGATGAACAGTTCTACAAAGTTCCACCTTAAGAAAACTTCAAAAGACTTTTTTTTTTTTTTACGGAAGTTGAGGGTTTACCACTCCCCAGTGATCCGAAGGAAAGCCCTGGCAGTGGCTCTGCCTGGAAAGCCCTAAGGACTCACACAGAGAGAATAAAAAGCATGGGGCAGAAAAGTCCTGCGTGCAGGTGGCCTGGGTTTCCTCCTTCACTGCGAGTCGCAGCCTGAACTGAGATCGCTCAGTGCAAGTGCCTGTCTGCTTCACAGGAACAATCTTTGGCAGTTTTCAGCTTCCTCTGGCGAAGGTGAGAGGGGCAGAGGAGATTGGGAGAGACCTAGCCACGGCTAAGAGTTTTCCTGGGGTGTGAGAAACGTTATTATTTTGGGGTAAAAATAATAATAAAGGGTGGAGGAAATGAGCAGTGAACTCCTGATCTTGGGGAAGGCTGCTAAAGCGGTGTGTGTTTAGTGCTAAATACCTCTGCACTGATGAAGCTGCCTTAGGCAGAACAGAACTTTATTGGTGCGCAGTTGTGATAAAAACAGCAACACTTCTGTGGTTAAGAGGGAAATGCACACTTTATTTTTGAAGGTTCCTGGTGGAGCAGTGGACCATCTTATTTCTCTTCCATGACATGGCATTTATCAAATAAAGGAAGAGGACATCTACAGACTTAGCTTTTTCAGCAGTAGTTTCCAAACTCCCTGACAGTCCCACAACTGGCCTTTTTCAGGATTCCTACCTCCACTTTGCATGTTACCCTCTCACGCTAAATTTTCTCATATGGATGACAGGATGGTTCTTCAGGTACCTGGGGTTAGAGACTTCAGAATCTCTGTTAAGTATATAATCTCCAAGGTGAATGAGGCTTGCAATTTTTACCATCTTGTTTGTTTGGTGTTTAGAATCACTGCTAAGTTGGTTCTGGAGCCAAAAAAAGAGTCTAAAATGTGCCTTTCACTTTCCCCACCAAAAGCTGGTCCACATTTTCCGCGCTCCACACTTTCTAAACATGGCTGAGTCACAATGGAAACTGCTGATAGACCTGACGTTTCTGTAGAAGACAGTGTTTTTCATGCAATGAGTTGCTACTCACTGAGCAGAAATAGAGCTAAGCTGGGAACAGAACTTTCCCAACATTTGAAGAGCAATATTTGAACACTTGTTGCTTGCGGTTTCCATCTGTGGAAGTTGCAAGAATATCATGGAATTCTGTCCCAGAAAGATGCCTGGCTTCCCTGCAGTAAATGTGCTCTAAACTGTCCATTTGGAATGGTCCTTGTGGGTCAGGAATGGCATGACCAAATGCTCTCCATAGATTATTCCCCACGACTAGGTAGAGATTTATTTGGCGCTTAGGATGCACTAACTCAGTGCCAGTAATTTCTGGAAGTGACACTCAGTTATTTTCCCTTTTGCCCTGCCTGCTGCATTGGCAGACATGAATGGAAGACTGTGTGTCCAGTGTGGACGTATGTAAAGCAACACAATCATACATTGACCCTTATCCAGAAGGAAGTGCCTAGTTAGGTGTTAGTGCCCTTGCCTTTCTAGATGTGTGGTTACTCTCTGGCTGGCATAGCTCTCGGGACCTGGCTGCCACCGCTGCCTCCTCTTCTCTGCTGCTGCCCCTTCTTGCAGCTATTGTCCCTCTAGTGATGAATAAGGCGATGGAGCAGCATATAGCACAGAGGGCAACTTAAGGGACAGCTGGGAGGAAGAGGAAGGTTTGCTGAGAACAAAATCTGAACCTGGCACTGTCCTATCTCACCAACATTATTATTTGATATTTAATCTTCACAGGCTTTTCTATGCTGCCAGGCTTACAGAGATTCGTTTTAAACTGTTGACTGGTGATTTGTGATTCTGGTTTATTTTGTCTGCTATTTTATTGTATAGATTTTTTTGTACACAGTTTTGATACTTTATTGAAATTGTGTTATTTAAGTATTTTATAAATAAATAAATGATTAGGCAAGCCGCAGTTTGACTTGGCATGTTGTCGGAACACAGGCTCATAGTTTAGCTCTCTCTACACTAACCACAAGCTGTAGCCAAGGTATGTCCTGTGGTTTATGGCTCCTTTATGCAAGGACTCTCCTGTCCCTCAGCCACACATCCATATACACTCCTCCTGTTTCACTAGTTATTTATAAAGTGCATGACGGGGACTTTGAACCTCCTTGAATGACTTTTGAATGACTTTTCTGTTTACTTTCTCAAGCATGTTATTGCTGTTGTAGTGAGATGGGAAGCTGGCCCGAACGATCTCTCAACGTCTTCCCCATCCCAACCCTGTGACTCTGGTTGTTAAAAAAGAGATTGCCACAGAGGGCAAACCAATTAGGCAAGTTTAGTTGGCCAGTTTCTGTCTACTGGGAGGATGGACCTTGAGGGATCTGAATAGCTGACCTTTGCCAAGTATTCTTTCTTGAAGAAGGCAGCTGGAGGCGGTGTCAGACAGGTTCTTGTGTGTGCATGCACATGAGAACAGTAGACCAGTCATCTTTAGAAATAAATGGGCTGGAAAAAGTGTGTCTGTTTTAGAGTCTGTTTTAAGTCAACAGCATTGTCGTGGAGACTGGCTGTTCCCCACACTGAAAATCTGAGGAAGAGAAGTAAATTTACAATGTATTTAGGAGTTATGCTGTATCTTTCCCAATGCTCAGTCTCTCTCTCTCTCTCTCTCTCTCTCTCTGTGTGTGTGTGTGTGTGTGAGAGAGAGAGAGAGAGAGAGAGAGAGAGAGAATAAATAAAAATAATACAGAATGGTATAAGCTTTTGGTGACCTCATTTCACCCCTGGAATGTAATACTCTCTGTGTACACACAGGAACCTCCCCCACAAAAAAACCAGAATCCTGCAATTGTCGTTTACTCCTCACTGAGCTACAGTTCAAAGCACGCTTCACAAACTACAGTTTCCAGATTTCTTTTTTGGAGCAGGTGCTTTAAGTGTACGTTGTGCCTAAAGTAGTTACACATTTTCTGAGTCACCAAGGGGCATCCTTTGGGGAAATGGAAGAAAAAAAGCAGAGGGGAGTAAGAATATGTATGTAGCTGGTGGGTTTTGGAGGAATTTAGCAGGAAAGGTGAATTGTGGTGGCTGCAATTTTCAGCTAGACCCAAAGAATATTTGCATAATCTTGCACAGGCCATTCATACGTGAATGTTTATGCAGAGAAGTATCATCTCTGTAGGATTTTGTAATATGTATTTTAGTTCGCAATTTTATTCCACACCTTTCCAAACTGTTCAAGGTGACATAATGATGTGTTCATCTGTGAAGCAAACACAAGTTTGGGATTTCCCTTCACCTTAATAACTTATACAGACATTTTTTGAAATTATGTGAACAGAAAATTACATAAACTCGCTCTGTGCCATGGAGTTCCTAGTTCCTTGTCTCTGGCTGCCTCATTGTTGGAAAAGTCCTGCCTTTGTTGTGCTTTCAAAGTTGGGGGTACTTTGGGAGATAATATGTCATTGTCCCTCAACAAGCTGATGGAATTTTTCAAACTAGGTCAGGCTAATGCAGATTTGCTTGTTACTATGGATATTGCTTAATTATACACCAATAATCCCCCATGAGAATCTCACGATTGCTGCTCATCTTTCTGTTTTTAAATATTCCCAGAATGTGTAAAAGAAGCTCTGATGGTTGAAAACTGGGAATATATGAGCTGAAGCAACTGAGAATCTAGGTTAAGATAAAAGGTGGGGAAGCAGCTGTCTCTGAAGTGGCGAGGAATGGTGTTGCTTGTGCTATTTTAAACCTCCCTCAGGTCCCCATCCAGGCCACAGGTGGAGAACTGGCGGTACTGCAGATGTTGTTGGCCTGCAACTCCCATCATTCCTGATCATGGAAGCTGGAGCCCAACAATATATGGAGGACCACAGGTTCCTGTCCCTGGTCCTGTCTGGGCCAGTCTTTCCCATCCTGGTGTCCTCAACATGTTTTGGGCTACTAATCCAAAGGGCTGGTTATAGTCCAACAACATATGAAGGGTTGGAGAAGGCTGATCCTAGGGCAATACCCTACTGCAGTGAAGGGCCAACCACCCAGAGACCCTCTAAGCAATTCAGATATGTGTGGCTCCACATATGTACACCACGAAGGTGCTTACAAAGCAAGTAAGGTTTTGCACAAAGAGGGTAAGTTACATGCTGCCTGGTTAGGTAGAAAAAAATGGCAAGTACAGTTTAGGGTTAGGATACCTAAGGAACTACTGGCTCCCAAATGAATCTGCCTGCAGGTGGAGATATATCTTAGAGGCCCTTTCTTGGATCCCCTTGCCTTTTGTGATGGTGAGGGGACCTGCTCTTTCCAGGAGTGGTGTCCTGGCTTTGGAATGCCTTCTCAAAGGGAAGTTTGTGTGAAGCTGACTTTGTCTTTTCAATATAAGGTAAAAAAATTCTGTGTGTGTTTGCCTGGACCTTTTAGATTCTATTTTAGTGAGTGTCTTACCTTGCTTTCTAAATATTGCAGCTCTGTCTTACTGTTTTGAGTGTTTTGTTGTTGTTTGTTGATTTGTGAGATGCTGCAAGAACTCTTCAGGGTTTATGAACAGTGTGGAAATATAGAACAGTGATAATCCTGGACTCTTTTCTGACCCAAACAATGTTAGTTAGATAGTTAGTAGAACTCCTTCCATTGACTGGGTGAACTTTGTCCCATCTCTATGCTGTCCAACATATTGTACCTGCCGGTGGCAATTAATTGCCTCTAGAGAAAGTGGGGTATCTGTTGCATACAAGACCCACCCTTTCTCACTGTCAGGTATAAAAATTTCCCATTCTGCATAAGGATTCCCTCCGCCTGTAATTTCTAACTGGCATAAGTGCAATAATTTCATTTGGGCTTGGCTCTTTGATTCTGCGTTAGCTGACATTCTCTATCGCTTCACCTTAGCTGACATCCTCTATCATTGTGAAAAGGTGTGAATTGCTATATCACTGGAAAATTTAATTGCCTTGCCAGATGCCACAGTGGAACTGTAGTGGGGTAGACTGGTTGAATGTTGCAAAGGAGAAGTTGGGAGCTAGTGAAGCTGAAAGTTGATCATTCACTCTGCGTTCTGCTTCTACTGTTTGCTGGTAATTCTTGGCAGATGCATACCTAGGAGTTGGTGACAACCGCCCCCCGTCAACTATCAGACTATCTATGGAGCATATGACATAAAAGGGCAAAAGGTAAGTATGCCTCAAAACCAGGCCTGTAAACAACTTGAATTGAATATAGTCAGTTTCACCCAAGGGTGAAAAGAGTTGTCCAGCCACCATTCTTCTGCAACTGACGTTCAACATTTCATGGCTGCTGAGCATGCTCAGTCTCCATTGGATGGGGGTTTTTCTTCCCACTCCCCCTGCCCTCTGGCTTAGGTTGTATGTTGTTTGTATTTCTGTAAACATCAAGGTTTCCTTGAGATGCAAATACACTCCCCTTTTCTCATGTCTGTAATCCCATTTTGACCTTATTTCTGTCTGCAGCCAGCACTTGATGTTATTAGGAGGAGCTTTAATGTTATTTAAGAAGTCTCTTCCAGCCATGTAACTTCTTTTTTAAAAAAGAGCTCCTTGCTACATGCATTCAGAGATGGTACAGTCTTACAAAGGATGGCACTCTGCGGCTTGCGTGTGACCTCGTTGCCAGTCAATATGACTGCTTGCTTCGTGTAGCATTGTTTGTCATAGTAATTTGGCATGAATCTGGAAAATGACAGATAATTTCCTGAGAAATTTGGGCCACTTAAATCGTAACTTCCCCGTAGTGTGTCCTTCAAATAACTTAAAACTACTCATTGTTGATTGGATACTTGTAAACAAAGAGAATGCATACTGTTTACAAGGGAAATGAACTTCATGCTTGACTTGTGACACTGACCTGAATGATCAGGCCAACTTTTCTACTTTTTTTATATAAAAAAATCCTGCCCCCACAATACATATATCCTGCTCTTCTTAATTACCTCCATGACTGGTGCAATATTCAGCTTGAAGGCTTATATCCAAAATATAATGCAAACAGTTCTTCTTTTTTGCAAGAACTAGGTCACCCAAGGGGTGACAATGTAAGAGCGCCATCACCTAGGTAATGTATCTTGTTGCCATGGTGACCCTAAAGGCTGCATCAGTCAACAGCTTTCAAAATTTTGACAGCTGACTGAGACTGAAGGTTTTAATGAGGACAGACACTTGGTTAGTTTCAATAGCCAAGTACTCTAAAAATATTCTTCCACCTTGTTAATGTTTCTAGAATGTAAATTAATAATTTAGGTCTCCCTCTGTGCAGTTCCTGACACTCCAAAGCAAGATTGTTGAAGGATAATAATGTTAGGCTGGTTCTCCCATTTGATATGGCTTCCGCTGGTCATGAAACCCCCGAGGTCATAATGTGGTATTTGCTGGTCCTTTTGTCATATTGCTAGGATAACTATTGTGCTGGTACAGAAATACCTCTGTCTCTTCATTGCTTTCTCAGATGGATAACGCAGATGTGAATATCTTGTAATACTTGCGGAGGGTAGTTAACACCATAATTTTCATAATGGTGGTCTTAATTGCAGATTATTTGTCTTTATTTGCTATTGTGTCTTTATATTAATTGTTAATACACTGTAGCATCTCTCAAGAAGAAGAAGAGTTTGGATTTGATATCCCGCCTTTCACTCCCTTTAAGGAGTCTCAAAGCGGCTAACATTCTCCTTTCCCTTCCTCCCCCACAACAAACACTCTGTGAGGTGAGTGGGGCTGAGAGACTTCAAAGAAGTGTGACTGGCCCAAGGTCACCCAGCAGCTGCATGTGGAGGAGCGGAGACGCGAACCCGGTTCCCCAGATTACAAGACTACCGCTCAAAACCACTACACCACACTGGCTCAAGCAGTGTGTTTTCCTATTGTTGCTTTTAAATGTTTGGACCACATCTGTAAACCTGAATGGCCTGCTGTCCTCTCCTAAGAACAAGTACGGTATATACATTAAAAAGGGTTATTTGCCAATTTACATTTTTCTACTGTCTAACTTTTAATTGAGTTTCATTGGCTAAAGCAATGTTATATCCCAATACTAGTAATTCTGAGCCCATCCACAATTCTGTTTGTCTCAAGATTTCAAGTGATTTCAAGTCAGGGTTCCAATAGGGGGTATTTTGTCCCTCTACTTTCCACAGGAAAACTACTGTTTACTGCTGAATTGGAACAAACATCAATTGGGTTTTCTGTGGCTTGACATTTGTTCTGATTCAGCTGTAAAGAATGTGTTTTCCCAGAGAAGGCGGCAGGACAACAACAACAAAATCAACCCTCTCGTACCCGTGACTTGGAATCAAGGGACAACAGGACTGTGGATGGACCCACAATTGAGGTGATTTAAGCCAGCAGTAGTTCTGTTTGCTAATTAATGCATGAAAAACACACATTGTTTAAACCCATGGTCTAAATCCATCAAAGGGAGATGTACAGAAATCTGTTAACAATGAAAATTGGCACTGAGTACTTAAAATGAACAGATACTTCTGATTTAACACATGTCATGAACATTGATTTCTAAATGATTTTTTTTCAGCCCTAATTTTCCTATCTCAAGGAACTTTTTGTTGTTGCAGATAGTTCCCAATCATTATCAATAACCACCTATACTCCTACCCCTATTTCCCTTTTTATGTGTTAATTTTCAAGAAGGATGCTCTCACAATCAAGGAGCTTTGCGGCCACATTGCTGGCCCTGCCTCCAGAGTTTCATGGTGTTCTTTGTCTGCATCTTATTTGCGGCCGGTGCTTTTTTTCAGGGGGAACGCAGGGGTATGCATGCCTCTTAACATTTTGTGAATCTTTGTACTTTTGTCCATTTACTGTATTTATTTTTCCCAATTTGAACTATTCAATGGTGCTTTTCTTGAGTCAAAGTGAGAGTACCCCTAAACATCTTTTTAGGAAAAAAGCACTATCTGCGGCAGTCTGCAGAGGCCCATAGACCTCATTTGAAACCTTGGTCATGCTGGACCTGGGGAAGGTGACATGTGCAGATGTGTATATGTGTCGGTTCTCCCTGCAGATGTCCAATTCTAATACACAGATAGGCTGGTTGGTCTAAGAGGGCAACTGGGGCAACGTTCCACAGCCTCAGCCAGGCCTCACCCGCTTGTTGTGTTGTTTACAACCAGTCTAAGGGATGGCACAACCTGCCAGCTTCCTCCTCCTTAGTCCCAGTGTTGCTGTTATAGAACTCAAAAGGGAGGAGTATGAGGACAAAACAGAATTAGTTGGCTCTGGCCCCCATTGGCTTTGGCTCCCTGCTGTCTGCCAGTCCAAATGGGCACCAGCCACTACTGGGAAACAAGGCCAGGGGTGGTCCCCAGTGCCCCTTGATCATGTGAAAAGCCCTTCATGTGAGTTAACATGTGAACGTGGCACACACCTATTATCCTCTTCTGCGCTTATGAAAGTGGCGAATTCTCCACAACTCCTGCTTTTCAGAATATAAGTATAAGAGAGAAACCAGGCAAACGTTACACAGATCTAATCATAATAGAATGACCTGCCTTGGATAATGTCTTAATAGGGAATTGTACATTGTGTAACTCCTAGCCATATAATGGTTTTCCTCCAGCTAGTGTGCTTGCTATGTCGGCAACTGCTTTTCGGTAAAACTGCACAGCCAGGAAATTTGCTCCCATCATGTCCCAGAACTAAAAACTGGGATGCAACAAGTCTTTGTGGAAAGCGAAACGTGTGTGTGTGTGTATGTGTGTGTGTGTGTGTGTGTGTGAGAGAGAGAGAGAGAGAGAGTGTAACTCAACAAGCAGCATGGAGAAGCAGCACACAGAGAAGATGCTTTAATGAGGCATGCTTAGTACGAAAGCTTTGGAAAGCACAGTGGTCAGAGTTTGAATTTGTGTGTGCGCGACATGCCCACAAATGCTGAGTGCTTGGATTACTCCGTCAGTAAGCAGTAAACACAAAAAGCAGCCTGTTCAACAAGTCACTGAAATAGAAATGCTGGCCTTTGTGGAATCACATATGTATGTTCCTTGAAGCACAACTGCTGTTTGCTTTGCAGCCAGTGCCAAAAGCTGCCAGCCTGCAGCCAGGAAAGCGGTGGTGGTGGGGTGCGTGGGGGGGGTAAAAGCCTTCAACAGCTGTGTATGACTAGGGCTCCTGTTTCCCATTCTGTCTGCGATTTCTTAATGCTGTTGTTTAAACCTTCTCTTTGAGCCCTCCTGAGGTTGACAGCTATGAGGCTGATCCTGTGATTAGATTAAAGTTAGCAGTAGCTCTTGGTACCTTTCTTGCACGATAGCGGTGTATTTAATTTACTGCATTTATGCACAGTCCATAGGTCCATATTCAAGGCTACAGTTCTGATGTGCTCATATTTAGTGCTTTTTAAGAGGGGGAAAAGGTGTCAGTGCTCACCATGAAGTTGTTATAGTAAGTGCTACACTTTTAACATTTGGGGAGGAAATGGTGCTGGAACTCCAGACCCTCCAGAAAAAACACTGCCATATTGCATTTTCCCAGCTTTGGAAGTGCTGTATTTTGCAGTGTGTGTGTGTGCAATTTTTCGCACAAGTTGCACATTAATTGCCATTATGATCACCATGTGTCAGGAGGACCACCAGCTGGTAAAGTAATTTGTGTAAAGCAGTCGGTGATGAGTGATCCAAATCAGCTGTTGCAGCCACAATGTAGAATGAGCCTTCTGGCGAACACCAGCAACGCTGTCCCCATCTCCTACAGCAGCAGGGCCTGCTATTTTGTCAAGCATTTTTAGTTTGATGTTCATTGTAGTCAATTGGTTCTAAAAATAGTTCAGAGCTTGTACCTGTCTTTGCATGAGGAGGCTTAATCTTGCGCCAGCCTGGTCTTCTCTATCGAGAAGAGTGAGGAGATCGGACTTGTAGGGACAAGTAAAAATGCCCTTGGCTCTCCTGAGAACCACTGGGATTACAAGCTTGAATTCTTGCCTTGCCTGTTGTACAGGCATTGCCTCGGTGCACGGAATAGCAGGCAAAAGATGCTCAATTTTGGCCAGTTGCTACAATGACTGATGAGGAGCTTAGATCCATTTGCTAAAAACCCCAGTTCAAAAAGCCCCAGTAACTTGAACTGAAAAGGGACTTGTAGAAGTATGGTGCAAAAGCTAAAGTACAAGTGGTGCGTGCATCAGGTAAGCTGAAGCCATCCGTCATCTCTGACCTCCTTGTGCTCAGGGCGATGCCAGCTGCTTCCACAGCCTGGTTGCTGTGGTTCAAAATGTATGCTAGTGACTGCTTTGGTAAATGGCTTTCACGGCCTCTCCCCCAGTTTAATACGGTTTCTGTGGGCCAATGACTGTTTGCCCCTCTGCCCTCCAGATTGGTAATTTGCACATGCCATTTTAACTTTAATGCACGGAGGGTTAACATTTCCTGTAGCACAGGACTGAGGTTGAGTTTACAAATTACTGAGTGGCAAAAAGGCACCTGTAAGAAAGGCTCTTCAGGTGGCAATTTTCTGTGCCCACCAGATTTCTGAGCATAGGCTGTTGTTATGTAATATTGCTAAATGCCAAAATAGGCTTCTAAGCGGATGGAGAAATAGAGAGAGCATTTTTACCTTAAGGAAAAGTTGCAGTTCTATCAAGATACTATTACATGCTGCCCGCTATTGCTCTCTCTTAACAAACAGTAATTAAAAACAATCTTTCATGCTAGCTACCACTCCCTTCTCCTTCTTAGTGCAAGGAATGACTTTCAAGGAAACAGAGCGTGCTGGAATTACCTTCAGGGCTAGTGGACCAATACAGTGAATGCTGGTGAGCCGCCATAATAACAGACGGAGTAGGAGTCTTCCGCACTGGGCTGACTTTCCAGCAGCTTGATCAGTCACATGGTTTTTCTGTTTAGATGCACATAGGAGGGGCCTCTTTGCCATAACTATACTTTTGAATTCAGATTGGCTGAATGCTGCAGAGACCTTATTGGCCAGATAACAGTAGGTGGAACAAGATGTTTGCAGAGCTTCTCCAAATATAATTAGAAGTGTAAAATGTGTATGGGACAGGAAGGAGCATGATGCTTTGAACTCTTAGGGGCACAGCAGCAGCAGCAGCAGCAGTAACAACAACAACAGTCTTTGCTTGACATTCTCCTTGGGCGGGCTGTGACCCAGCCCAGCACCTCTTGTGGACTAGTATCCACGGCATGGGGTACCTTTGAAGATGGGAAACAGCAGCTAGTGCAGAATTTAGGGGCTGGAAGGTTGTTGGCTGGAAGTAGGTTTGATTGTATCCATCTCTTCCATGCTGCCCACTGTTGCTGTATAATTTCTGGCCTACAAATCAGCTGATGTGTGATGGCCGCATTAGAAACAACCGGGGGTGGGGGGTGGTCATGCATAACATAATGTCCATATACAGTATAACCCATTTGACATGCAAATATGCCTGTTTTTGACACATGCTTATTTTGACCCTCCCCTTTCCACAAGCTTGTTTACATGAATTGGGCCTCTGGAGTTTTCCATCTTGGCTAGCAGGACTTAATGTATGAGAATTTCTAATCCAGATACAGTAGGTCTGTTTTGCCAGCGTTGCTTTCCATATCCTTTTCTGTGCCTCCTTCCACGTTCCCCTCCCTCAGATGCAAACATCTGCATACTGCCTCTGCTAGGCCAGGGAAGAGTAAAAACTAGCCGTAAGCAAAGCAAGCCCACCCCCCTTCACAACAATACTTGGGGGGGGGGGGAACTGTGCATAAATATCCAATCTCTGCAGTGGCACAGACGTGCTGTGACTTCTTATGAATGTTGCACCGTGAATATTAAGTTGCATTCCTGCACATTCAGAGGCTGTTGCCCTGATCCTGCACAGTCTGAAGGGAAGGGGAAAGGCCCGTTAGGATGTCTAATTCCTGTTAGGAATACAAAGTTTTCTATTGCGGTGTGTTCTCTAGGATTTTGTCCACTGGCTTTTAATGTCGTCTCTGCAGAGACATGCTGTGACTTAAAAAAGGAAAGAATCGGACTTACTGACTGACTCCTGCTTGGCTAGGCCAGATTTCAATGCCTTGGCTTTCAAAGGCTTCTGTCCTTTCTAATCACACCCCATGTTAACACCAGATCCCATTCTTTAAGCAGGATTTGTTAACTTCAGGGGAAGGCACCTGATTAATGGCAGAGATCCTGTCGAACACAACCTCTCTTAAAAAGAAAAAGGGAAAAGAAATTTCTTGTAGGAGACTGGAGCAATTAGAACCTGTCCTTAATTCCTTTTTATGTAGCTAAATACATTCAAGAGAGGGCAATTTAATATGACAACAAAGGTGATGTCAAGTTTCTGTCTTCATTACATTAAATGTTCTTCATTTTAAAGCCTAATTTCCAGAACTGAGACATTTTGCTGTAGCTCCAGAGTCCTTGTTCTCTGAAGGGGGGAAAAAATCAACCTCCACCACCAGCTTGGCCTTAATTATACAGCTTGTCTAGTTAACAGCTTGTCACTTTTTCTTTCTCTTATTGTTCATATTGAATAGTCATTTATTAGTGTCATTAGCTTTCCTTTCCTGAAGGGCAAGTAAACAAAAGCCTATCTTCTGAGAACTGATCAAAACCTCTGTTAGAATTAATTCTTAGGCAGGGAAAATTAGCATTTTGCACCTCTTCCATTTTTATTCCTAGGTGTGCATTTCTTTTTACATTTTTGAGCTGGCATCGTAGAGCTGTCTAAAACCTATCAAATGGCCTAGCTTGCTTGTCGACTCCCACCCAGGTCTACATTTTTAGAACTGATTGGTGACAGGGCTTCCAAGCACATTATTGAATGGGAATTTCACATGCTGCTGCTTGCGATACTATTACTACTACTGCCTCAGTGTTTTGGCCCTAAAACAGGAACACGAGAGGCTCTGAAAAAGCACAAGCTATTATGTGGTTGGGATAGTCTTTCCCTATCATCTAGGCATTAGAGTTGGCACCAGACTCTGAGGTGAAAATCTCTGGAAGATCTTTGTTGAATGATGGCTCAATTAAAAGCACTTAGCCAGTATAAAATTCCTGCAAATATAACAATAACAATAATAATAATAATAACAACAATAATAATAATCCACTGTGATGTAGGAGAAGGACCAGCAGGAAACTGACAAAAGATTTACCAAAAGTGTTGGTGTTGACCTTTAAAGCCCTAAACGGCCTTGGCCCAGTATGCCTGAAAGCATCTCCACCCCCATCGTTCTGCCCGGACACTGAGGTCCAGTGCCGAGAGCCTTCTATTTAGAGGGGAGGAGGAGACAAGAGGACTGTGGCTGTTGGAAGATGAATTCTCAAACTCACAAGGGTCAGGTGGTTTGGGAAGTCATAGAGGTAGTGACACTGAAGAGGGTTCAGAAACACAAGATCTAGTGCCCTGTGGTCTTTGGAAGGTTCACTGTTGTCTTTTGTCCAGTAAGGACTCCCACACAATTCTGCTTTCCCTGTTGTTTACAGATGAATCGGAGCAAATGTCCCTCAGGTTTCCTCTGGATTGACGTTTGCTCTGATTTAGCGCTAAAGAGCGGGGTTTTCAGGGGAAAGTGGTGGGGCAACAGCAGAACTGCTTGAACCCATGCCTAGTAGGCACGGGACAAATGGAAAACCGATTGGATTCATGCTTTCTAGGCATGGGGCAAGTAGAAGTGTGGCGGAGCCCAAAATCTAACAGCATTTAGGACTAACAGCATTGATGGTGTAACTGAGCCCTGACATGAAGCAACAACAGCCAGTGCTGTTGCTAAAGGTGCTTTTATTTGCCTGCCTTGTTCAAGGGTGCTTCCAGAAGCTGGCTTAATATTGTAAATGGACCACTGAGGTGTCACAAACAGGTCCATAGGCTTCATAATAACAGCAATGTCAAAACAGCAACATACGGTAAATGTTACTGCATTAAAAAGCATTTCAGTGCGTAAAATGTAGCAAAATTACTCTTCCTGGCAGTAGCAAAAATAGCAAAGGAGTTTGAACAGTTCTGCCTTGGTCCTAGATGTTCCAGCCATTGCTGCTGTTTCGGCTGCACATTAGCCAAGGATCAAGTCAGTGTGATCCAGTCAAGCAGCAATTCCTCCTGTGGTGTTACTCAGCTTCCCCTCCTGCTGCAGTTTCTTGCACGGCTTCCAAGGGCAGGGGAGCTGGAAACACTCCTCCCATGATGTTACGACATATAAGTCGTCATGACCAATATCAGGTCACTGAGAAGAGCCTTAACTGTGTTTTGCAACATATCGTTGATTAAGAATCTCATTTAGTGTAGGCTTCCTTCACAAGAAATATGGCAGCTGCCCCAAGACCTGTGCACATGTTATGGCTGCCATGTGGGAGCTGCTTTAAATACCTAAAAAGGTGGGTCTCTCCACATATCAAGCTGAAGGAATATAAAGCTCTCTGCACTGCAATGGAGGCCTTGCTGACAGTGCCACCACTCTTTGCTGTTTGAGGAGCAGTGTTGTTGGGAGGTGGCCTTATTGGTAGTGGCCCCCACATTGCAGAATGGCCTCCCTTCTGAGGAGCCTCTTGTCAACTGTTTGATGATTGGTCAAAACACAGCTCTTTACCCAGGTCTTTGGTTGAATAGGTGTCTTCCCTCTGACTATATTGCTGTTCTCTGCTGCTGTTTCATTAATTTTGTTATTGGTTAGTTTTGCTGCTATGATTTTAGTTTGAATTGTGCTTGCTTCAATTGTGACAGTTTTGGTGGGCTTTAAATACAAAACAAATAATGAGTATTTAAAGTTGTGAAAACATGGGCTTTTATGCTTATTGTGAAGTCATCACATGACAACTTGTTTGTTTATTGACAGCTTTTATATGCCACCCAAACAATGGGTAGCTTACAAGCAATGAAAGCATTAAAATCCATGAACTGCAGAACTATAGAAACATTAAATAAATTCCAGCGTAAAAACATTCAGCAGCAGAACAATGTCACTAAAACTCATCTAAATTTCAGTGGATTTAGAAACTTACAAAGCCTGGAAATATAAAAAGTATTCTCTTGGTGCTGTGTAAAATCCACAGCGAAGACACCTAATTCCAAAACTAGGCTGCCACCACTGAGAAGGCCCTTTCCACATGTTGTGCCTCACTTGGTGGGGGCACCAGGAGAAGTGCCTCCTTTTCTGCAGGCATGACCAGTGGCGTAGCGTGGGGGGTGCAGAGGGGGCCGGCCGCACTGGGCGCAACATCTGGGGGTTAGGGTTAGGGGGCGCAAATCCACGGGTTAGGGGGCGCAAATCCACGGGTTAGGGGGTGCAAATTACTTGCCTTGCCCCGGGTGCTGACAACCCACGCTACGCCACTGGGCATGACTCCCAGTCCAATCCAATTGCTCTAAAATTAGCAAAGGCAGGCAGCGCTGAGGCAAAGGAACTACCCAACTATTTCACATTGAGCAGAACTCAAGTATGCCTTTGCTTGGCACCTGCAGTTCTCAGAATGGTTGTTTGAATAGTCCTGAAAAAAGTCATTCTTTGAGGTTCAAATCACATGGGCAGTTGCCAGGGATGTGCATTTCACATTCCAAGCCAGTATTCACATGCAATTGGAAAATCTAGACTCTATTGCTTGCACGCTATATGCTTGCAATGTATAGAATTCTTTATGACAGTCCACTGAGCCCCTCCCTGTACTTAGTTTAGTTCCAGGGAGCTTCCTACTTGGGGTTTAGCTTCTGGAAGATCAGGAATGGCAGGTATCAGGCATGCAGCTACGCATGTTTGCTCTGAAGCAGCTTCTACTATATCCAATGGAAGTGACTTCCAGGTTAATGTACATGTGATTTCATTATTTTTTAGATACGACTGGGACAAACCTTGTTATGTTGAGTTCGTATTTTGCACAATTTGTATATGGTGTCTGTTTGATAATGTGTGGTTTGCTATGCCTAATAAAGGATCTTGATTGATTATTCTTTTTTCCAAACATGGCGCTTCTCAAATTTTGGTTTGCAGCCTTTCTGTTATGCACTTCAAAGGTACGCTCAACACATGCCATGTGCTCTTTGTGGTTTGCTGCTTTCAGGACCCTGTAGTTTGGCAGAACCACCACTGAAATCCGTGGCTGGGAAGGTTTGCGTTGGTTGTTTCTCTTAGCCAGATGAAGGAGCTCAGCAGGGCTGGCAGGTTGCAGTTTCACACACACATGCAAACATGCACATTGCCCCTCTCACTCCACTTAGCATTTTGTTGTGTTAGCAGAGGGGGCACTGGCAGTCTCACCACCTCGCTCTGAAGATGGGCCAAGTGTGATGAGCCAAGACTAATAGAAAACAAAGACGAAGAGTCGAAGGGGCTCACAGGACGTGCTAAGGTTCACAACGATGGAAAAGCATAATGCCCTTGAAATGCAATATAGTTCCATTGGAACCCAGGATCTTCATCAGAACCTGGCACCTACATTTCACACTGATTCCACAAGAGCCAGTGTGGTGTAGTGGTTAAGAGCGGTGGACTTGTAATCTGGGGAACCGGGTTCGCATCTCTGCTCCTCCACATGCAGCTGCTGGGTGACCTTGGGCTAGTCACACTTCTTTGAAGTCTCTTAGCCTCACTCACCTCACAGAGTGTTCGTTGTGGGGGAGGAAGGGAAAGGAGATTGTTAGCCGCTTTGAGACTCCTTAAGGGGAGTGAAAGGCGGGATATCAAGTCCAAACTCTTCTTCTTCTTCTTCTTCTTCTTCTTCCTTGTGGCCCACTTGGCCCATAAGGCATGCCTAAGGGGCAGGTGTTTCTACATGTCTCCAGACAACTCTTCACAGCCCCTTGGGGCTGCTTAGGGGAGGCATGCAGGAGTAGAGACTTCTTTTGAAAAAGCTGCACTATGAAAATACCAAATGTTGGTATACTTGTGATGTGATACACTTTAGCTGCACAATCGTCGCATCTAGACTTCATAATGCAGACAAAGACCCTTTCTCTGGAAGCCCTTGGCATACAAATGCGAGCTGCCCTGTGGTCAAATAATGACGTCGTCGTACTGTGTGCTTTTTGTATTCTGTGGTAAGCACTTCTCACTTATTTCGCAGTCCACTGAGCAGTGGTGTCAAAGGGGCTGTTCTAGGAATTTGGTTCTACTGAAGCTGAAGGAAGCCTTTTCGTTCATATGCTGAAATAATTCAGTTGCCTTGAATCCTGCTGCCACAACAAAAAGTAGTCAGTTGACATTTCAGTTCTTAAGAAAAGCTCCTTCCTCGTGTTGCGTAGTTTCAGGATGTGATGACTCGCCTGGGAAAAGAGCTGTGTTTCCTATTGAAATTGTGAGTTGGGAAAGTCTTTGCTCTGAATGACTGTTCTTCTAGGGGTGGTCTTCGTCTGCAAAACTGATCTCTTCTTCTTCTTCTGCCCAGGTGCTAATGAAAGTGCAAAGGTTGGTGGTGGGCATTCAGATTTTTTATTTTATTTCCTTCTGCTTTTCCTCAGCCCACATGACGACCAAACGATTAATAGGGTATTAGAACAGTGAGCATTTAAGCTGGAGGATCCATGTTGCAAGCCAGATGCAGCTGCTCTGGCAGCCTATGCATGCAGCTGGAAGCAGGAATGCAGCAGAGGCAAAATGCAAAGTAGAAGCAATGGCAATATCTGCTGGAGCAGTACCTGCTGTCCTGAGCTTCTTTAGGAGGAAGGGCAATATATTAATTTATTAAGTAACTAAAATTCGCCCGTGGGTCTCACTTTGGGGGTTGGAGGACAGTTCAGGCCTTACCCATGATGCCTTTTTTTAGGCAGACTAGGCTCAGACCAGTAACTGGGCCAAGGTCACACTGCCAACTCCATGGTTCATCAAGAATGTGGACTCAATTCTCCACAGCCCAAGTACACCATGCTAACCACTACACTGCTCTTTGCCTGCTCACTGTTCTATGGCCCCATCTGCACTATACATCTAAAGCAGTATCATACCACTTGAAACAGTCATGGCTTTCCCTCAAGAATCCCGGGAACTGTAGTTTGTCAAGGGTGCTGAGAGTTGTTAGGAGAGCCCTATTCTCACAGAACTACAGTTTCCAGAGTGGTTTAACAATCCCTCTTCCCAAGGAATTCTGGAAACTGTACCTCTATGAGGGGAATAGGGGTCTCCTAACAGTTTTCAGCACCCTTAACAGACTACAGCCCCCAGGAATCCTGGGGGGGTGGGGGTGGGTATGGACATTATTTTGGGGTGTGGTTATAGAGGTTGTCACCACTGGTTTAGAGTGAAAGTTGGACTGTCCCATACCATCCTTGATTTTTTGAGCCATTCCCTGTTGTGCTGGAGCCGTGGCAGTTGAAGACAGACATCTTGCTATACAGGACATGGATTTGCACTAAAACAGACCTTTTGACTCAATATTGTTGATGGCTGCTTCAAGTTACGTCTATAAGGGGAAGCACAAGTTGGTGCAATCCTCTGTTCTGTTCCCTCTTGCTCCTTCTGAAGCTTTCTTTCCTGATTTGTGCCAAGACTGCCAGCTTCTAGGGATGCAAACCTCTACTGCTAGACTCAACGAGAATCCAGGTTACAAAGATCAGAAATAAACTTGAGTTTTTCTCTTTCCCTCTCATGCTGCTGCATTTGTGTCTCTGGCACTGGCCGGTCTGTTTCCAAAACAGCAGCCTGAGGAAGGAAGGTTGGTGGAATGTCAGATGGTGAACAATTTGGGCTAAAGTATGGGCTTGAGGTTTCTGTTTTTGTCCAAATCTTCTCTTCTATTTTTAAACGCTTCCCATGCTTCATTTCAGAAAAACAATGCCCTTGATTATCTCCATTTGCTGTCGCAATGACACCCAGCAATCCCTTTTCAATTGGAGTACCACCCTAGAGGCTCGCTCTGATTCACTCTCATGTGGGCGCCTGGGCTGTCACTAAATTGCTCTCCTTCGGCAGCTCCTGGACGTTTCACTCCTGGCATTGCAGCTGAAGTCACGTGAGGCGTGTGGAGATTTCTAGGCAGAGCACAAGACAAACTTGTTCGTCAAAGAAAGCAGGCGGCTACTGTCCTGTTTTCTGTGCCCTGTCTCTTCCTGCTTGCGGTGCTCTCCAAAACACTCCCAGAAAGCTTGATCCATGTGTCACTGCTCAAATCTTTTATCTCTGTTAGGCTGGAGTAGTTTGATTAATAAGTCTAAATTATTGTTGCCATATTGGAGAATGTAGTATGGGAAAGGAAAAATAGGTAGGGTAGGGTTGTGCTTTATTCCTTTTTTAGGGAACTAACAAACTGGTTATAGGAGAATGTGTAAGTTTTTATGTTGCACATTACTCTTCACTAGACTTGGCTGGCGGATAAAGGAACCACCATTACTCCTAATCAAATCAAACATGCACTGTACAGCATGTTTAATGCCATATCAAACGTTCTTTTGTTTCACCCACATAAATGCTATTAGATCATTATGGCCGCAAATACTCTTGCACAGAAAAATGGTTATGGAGCTAAATTGCTTATTACTTGTAGGTGAGCACCAGACCACTTTAATCTCTGTCATAGTAATGTGTATTCAGACAACCGGAAGCCTCTGATCTGGTAACTGCTTAAAAGTAGGGGTGGCCTGTATGATTTTAGTTTTTGTTTTGAAACTGGTACTTTTGCAGAGAGCAGAACTATTTCTCCCTAAAACCCATTTTCTCACTCCTGTTTACTGCCAACGTTCCCTTATGTGTGGCCACTTCTGTGCTGCTTATATTTTTTATTGCTGTATTGTTATAAGTTTTGGTGCCAGAGTTTGTGGGCGCAAAGCACCCACAATTCATGGATTTAGTAAATGTTAGAATTTAATCAAGGCTTGGAGAACACGAACCCTGGGCAAGCACTTGGACTCCTGGAATTTTGCACCACACAGAGGTTGGGGTGGCGTGTAACACTCATGTCAGGAATTGGGTTTCGTGCTTCCAGGAGAAAAGACCTGTGAGCAAGGTGTACCCGGAGCCGAAATGGAGGGAGGGCACCAGCATTCCTGGAGCAGTTCAGGTTGTTGCTCCCAACAGCAAAGGCAGCAGCAGACAGAGCAGCAGTGGAACGTAGCAGCTTGACTTCTTGCTTTGGAAAGGAAGTTGTATGAAAACATTATTGTTGAATGTGTACTTCAAAAGTTTGCTTGCCTTTTGTTTTTCCAGTAGAATTTTGTTCTCATAACAACTTGCAACCTGCCTATTACATATTTGCACTTGAATGTAGCAAAATTCTTAAGAACCACATTGCCAAGTCGACAGTTTACATGACATCAAAAGTTGTGTGTGTGTGTGTGAGAGAGAGGGGGGGGGGGAGATTTGGTTGGCTGATGTCTCTGTAAGTGGCACCAAAGCTGCTAAATATAGGTATCCTGACTTATCACTTGTGTGTAGGCATGGAATTGACTTGAAATTGGATAGTAGGTTTGACTTAAGTGGCTGCCAGTTACATACAGTTGTAACAGACGTTTGTTCAGCCCGGTAGAATTCTTGTGGCATGTCTGTATTGTTAATTATCAGCGAAAGGGTCTTGGCTTCCCTGAGTTAATCAATGGCTGGGAGAGAAACTGGAAGTGATTTTTGCTGCAGGATGGTGAGATCTACCTGCCTTTGGAAACACCAGTCCTTCTAGAACCTTAGGTTGTATCAGCAGTTATCTAAATGGAACACTCCTAGAAGTACTGAGAAAAGTGGATCTGTCCAAAAGGAGGGGATGCGTTTTGTTGTTGTTGACCCAGAGAAACTGTTTTAATGGGAAGATTGCTCCCACTGCAGCCTGTATTTGCTTCCTTTTATTTCCCTGTTGCGTCAATTCCAAGCTGTTACGACAAAGAACTCCTGATGATACAAGTGAGTGGGTCACATCTAGGCCTAGATGAGGGAAGTTCAGGCCAAATTCCAGGCTAGTGTCTGATGTCTAGTGAATTACTCATCTTCAGATTAGTTTGCTGCAATATTGGTATAAAACAGGAACTGTCAGGTCAAAATCTAAAAATTAAAAGACAATCAAGAGATTGAGGTCTACAAGCACTTCTCCCCATTTTTCCTTCAAGGTGTTTTCTGTAGAAAACAATCTGAAGAACAGACAATGTTTCTTTTCTTTATATTAGACTTTAGAATTTTAGAATTTGTGAAATTGCGCTGTGTGTGTTTGATAATATATCCATAGCTACTGACATTCCAACAAGACAACTGATAATCTTTAGAAGTATTTAAATTCCATGTAATATGTGTGTGTCTATATGTGTATGTAACATATATGAGAGTATGGAGGGGAAGGGAAGGGAGGGAGGGAGGGAGGGAGAGAGAGAAATCTAAATGCAGAAGCCAAAGCCAGTATCCTCTGTACAGTTAGGCACCTTCAACCTGGCTGTAGTCAGTTGGATAAGAGCAATTTAACTGTGCAGGACAGTAGCCAAAGAAACTATCTGGGTAATTGAAAAAACACCAAAAGCATTTGTTAATGTATAGATGGTTTGTTAGAAACAAATATGTATACAGTTTTCATTTGGCTCCAACTCTTCAACTTGCATGCAATACAGAAAGGAGAAAGGATTTCAGGCTAGTAACTTGATCTACCTTAAATAGTAGATGAGTCATTCGGAATGATCATGTGCTGATGTATCTGTCAAGGATGCTCTACGTGTACAGTTCCAATAAACACATTTACATATCACAAAACACACTCCAAGCTTACAGTTTCTTAAAAACTCTAAAATTCGCAATTGGGCAGTACCTTTATTGGGACCAATCAAAATGCAACAAAGTGTGTTATTTTAACATTTTTTTAATGAAAAAAATCTAATCTTTTGACCAAATGGGGCCCTTCAGGGAGCATATATGCTTTTTGTTTCTTTTTTCTTTTTACTGTAATACTAGTATCTGTGCACCTTCATATCTGCTATTTGGATTCCCTGTTATTTTTTCCAATTTAAACATTATGACTATTCTTTTCGAAAGATTCCGGTTTTACGCCTCCCCACACCGCACCCCCATACATTCAAAAACTCAAGCCCTTTTAAAAAACCGACTTTTTCCACTGTCTTCCAAAACCCTAGCAAAAATAATGAGAAAAGGTCTATGCGGAAAAGTCTTTTCTGCTTATACCCCCCAAATGCATATTTGCTCCAGGGTCAATTTTGGATAGCCCATGTTGCATTACTCCAGCACCTTTCTCAGTCAGGAAAGGTCCTTCTGTAAAGTGATGCGGTGATGGAGGACCCCTCTACAGTGGTACCTCGGGTTAAGAACTTAATTCATTCTGAAGGTCCGTTCTTAACCTGAAACTGTTCTTAACTTGAAGCACCACTTTAGCTAATGGGGCCTCCTGCTGCTGCCGCCAGAGCACAATTTCTGTTCTCATCCTGAAGCAAAGTTCTTAACCCGAGGTACTATTTCTGGGTTAGCGGAGTCTGTAACCTGAAGCGTCTGTAACCTGAAGCGTCTGTAACCTGAGGTACCACTGTATATAGAAAAGAGCACTTCCGAGAGTTCAGGTGTTTATATGAATTAATTTTCAGGTAGACCACAGTGGTGGGTTAACCCCTAAGCCAGGGCAACTCCCGCTTTGTGTGTATGCGGCTTACGAGAATCACTGAACTTCAGTGGCTGTTGAGCGCCTAACCCTCTCAGCAAATCCCAGCTTTTGTGTTTCAGCAAAGCAAATAATTGCCAGCTTCTCATGTCCAAGCTTATGTGAAAGGGGAGTCTGTTATAAAAGCAGTGAAGTGGAATAGCTTATGTATAGGAAGGGTGTAGTAGGTTTGCCAGAGAGAAGTTTCGTTTCAATGCAAACCCCTGATGGCCTGCATTTTACCTTTTCTTATTCCCTGCTCCGCCTCAGGGCTGTTATTGGTGCCTAAAATAATACTGTATTATGTTTTTTTTCTAATACACAAAACAAATGTATCCTAGACAAAATGTAAAATAGAATAGGGTAGTGATGTCACAAATACCTTTTGATTCTGAAAAAACTGATCAGGAAGTCACTATATATAGTTGCCTCCCAGCACATATATCAGAAACAAAATGGATGCTTGTACCGTCAAATATATTATTTTCCAAAGACCAGTATTAATATCCATATTGGGTGAAAGTACGTGGTACCTCGGGTTACATATGCTTCAGGTTACATACGCTTCAAGTTACAGACTCCACTAACCCAAAAATAGTACCTCGGGTTAAGAACTTTGCTTCAGGATGAGAACAGAAATCGTGCTCCGGCAGGGCAGCAGCAGCGGGAGGCCCCATTAGCTAAAGTGGTACCTCAGGTTAAGAACAGTTTCAGGTTAAGAATGGACCTCCGGAACAAATTAAGTACTTAACCCGACGTACCACTGTAATGTCGAGCAGTCTGAAGTCTTGCCTGACGTATATCCTGCAAGTTCAGTCCTCTGCTTGAACTCCCAGTGCCAAAAGGAAAATTGCAAGGAGAGCCTGCCTCCCTCTTTCTTTCTCCACTTCCCATGTGCATGGCTGACACTTGCTATGGATATATTTTTTAAGTTCTTCATGCCATCTTTTTTTGTGTGTGCACTAAAAGTGCATGCTTAAAGCATGCTGCCTGTACTCCACAAACGTTCCTTTTTACAGCATGCAATTGTTTCAACACTCTCTCATTTCCAAAGGGTTAAAGAGCAAAGGTGATCCTTTCCCCAGATAACTCATTCATTGTCCTCTTGATTGCATCAGGGAATGTACTTGTGCAAGTCTCATAGGCGCATTCACTGTTCAACACCACTGAGGCTCAGCACAGTAACTTGGGGGCTAGTTGTTCAAAGATGCTGTGCCATTTTTAAACCTTTTATTTTAAGCCTTTCCTGTGTTCTGACATGGCACAGCTTGTGTACAAAAAGTGTTTGCCCACTTCGTTATTATAGCCAAGAGTGGCACTATCACATTCTGCTCCACATATTCAACCAGTTTGTGGAGGTGAGTGAGATTGTGCCCTTTGACCTCCATGGGTTAGGCACTACATAAGCAATGTATGGCCTGTACACTCAGTTGTATACGCTATGTATGATACAGCCCATTCTTGTGCTCTGCTTGATGTGCAGAGGTTACTCCCTCCATGCAATGAACAAGTGGATGGGAAGAAGAAGAAGAGTTTGGATTTGATACCCCACCTTTCACTCCCCTTCAGGAGTCTCAAAGCGGCTAACATTCTCCTTTCCCTTCCTCCCCCACAACAAACACTCTGTGAGGTGAGTGGGGTGAGAGACTGCAAAGAAGTGTGACTGGCCCAAGGTCACCCAGCAGCTGCATGTGGAGGAGCGGAGACGCGAACCCGGTTCCCCAGATTACTTGACTACCGCTCTTAACCACTACACCACATTGGCTCTCAGGGAGCATGAGAAGAGGGTGAATTCTGTGCTGCTGTTTCTGAAATATCCTGTTGTGAGCAGGAAAACAATTCTCTCCATGTCATGAGGACTACTAACCATTATCATCCCAATTAGGAAAGGACATCCCAATTAGTCCATTGAGGTGAAAGAAAAGCTTCTACTCTTGCTTTTATCCCAAAGCTGGTAAAGTTTTGGGTTTTTAAAATTGTGTTATGTGTTTTAGTAGTTTACCAATGCCAAGATGTTTGTGTTACTATCAACCCTGCTTTGCGAGTAGAATCCAATAATGCAAATGTTATGTGTGCATATTTACCTGCAGTTTAAGGATTACATTTCCTGCATCTGATGGACTGTGGTGTGGCATGCACTTTCGTAGACTAGATTTGATAAGTCTTTTTTCAGTTTATTTTTATTAGCTTTCAAATTAAGATAGAACCACAGATAAACAACAACAAAATCATAATATATCCAACTAAAGCCTTAGCATACAGAGCCCAAAACATATTAAATAATAACAGCCAATCTAAGATCATGACATCCATATTTATCTAGACTGTGCAGGGAGAGATACCTATAAATCTGAAACTATAAACTATATGAAATAAATCCCACCATACTGAGTAGAAATGGCCAGAATCTTCCTGTCCCTTTGAGACCCATAAGTCATGTTATTTTTCCCCACAATAACTAAATGTCAGAGATTTTATGCCGATTTGCTGGTCTTTAAGGTGCTGCAAGGCATTGCGTTTTCCTGAACAGACTAACACCAATGACCCTCTGGTTTAAGGTGGGCCATTGGGTAGGAAGTCACAAATGAAAATCAGGAAGCATCAATAATACACTAGTCTTGGGAAAGTGTTACTGGCTGTTATTAATATTTTCAAAAGTGGTCAGCTGGGATTCAATAAAGCCTCTTCCTGCCACATCTCCTGTACAGGAACTAGTATTTTTTATTTTATTTTTAGGGTGCAGTAACAATGCTTGCACAAGCATCAAGTCGCTGAGCAGGCATTATGCACAATGCTTTCATGGAAAGACAGCTGGAGAGACCAGCCTTATCAAAAAATAATAATTGTGCAACTCAAATTGGTTCAGACCATTTAAATTTTTTTGCTTCTTGGTTTGAGGAATTGCATTGCCACTCGTGTTGTCCTTGTTTATTCCTTGCATATGCATCAGGAATTCTGACACATCCTTTGGCTCCCAGTTGACAGCCGCTTTTGATTTAGCTCATGCCAAACTTGCCCCAGAGAACAGGGCCGGGGAACCTGTGGCCCTCCAGATGTTGTTGGATTCCCAACTCCCATCGGCCCTAGCCAGCATGGTTGGTGTTTGGGGATGACAGGAGCTGTAGTCTAATAACACCAGGAGGGCCAGATTCTCTATCCCAGGATTAGGGCTGGTAAATGTTGGAGGGATTTTGGGGTGTAGAAGTGTTCGGTTTTGGGGATGTGGTGGAAGTGTTTGGTTTAACCGGAAGCTCCTTTTGCCTGCGATTGGTTAGTTGCTAAATAGTTTTCACTACTGCCTTGAATTTGTGGGGCAGAAAAAAGAAGGTGCTTTACAGTGGTACCTCGGGTTAAGTACTTAATTAGTTCCGGAGGTCCGTTCTTAACCTGAAACTCTTCTTAACCTGAAGCACCACTTTAGCTAATGGGGCCTCCTGCTGCTACTGCGCCGCCGGAGCACAATTTCTGTCTCATCCTGAAGCATAGTTCTTAACCTGAAACACTATTTCTGGGTTAACGGAGTCTGTATCCTGAAGCGTATGTAACCTGAAGTGTATGTAACCTGAGGTACCACTGTATTTGGGAAATAATTCCTTTGGTGGCCATTAACTAACCTTTTTTGAGGTAGCTTCAGTCCCCCAAAAGCACGGGTTTGAGGTTTGTGTTGCCATAGATATTAAAAAGCATGTGCCCCACCCCTAGGTGTGCTCAAAGTGAGGGTTGTGGGCATGGGTGTAGAGCCGGGATTTATGTTGGGGGGTGGCAGGTAGCCCGGATTTATGTTGGTGGGGGGCAGGACACCCACCTGTCATCATCCTCTGCCTGGCTCTGTCTCGCAGATTCAGAATGAAATATATCAACAACAGTGGTTTTTAATTACTTTCTTTTGACCCCAAGTGCTGAGAAAAACCTGTCAAAATCTTTTCACCATTCTACTTTTAGCTAAGTATTTATATTTATTTGCTTGATTTGGGGGCAGCTGCCCTCCCTGCTCCCGCTTGGCTAAGCCCATGGTCGTGGGGGCTTCCCTTTTTGATGGGTCCAGAAGGGATGTAGCGTCCATAGGTGTGTGAATAAGTGTGCTGAACGCGCTGCATAACACACTGGAGGAAATCGGGCATCCAGCCGGGCGGCGGCGGCGCCTTGCTCTCTCTCCGCGCTGACTCTCTGCTTTGTTCTCTCTCTCTCTCCTTTCCCCCTCAGAGCTCGCCGGAGGGGCCCATGGAGAGTTACCGGAATGCCACCGAGGTGCAGATGAGTCAGATGGTGCAGCCCTGCCACACCAACCACCGCCGCGAGCTCAGCATTGGGCAGCTCCTCAAATGGATCGACACGGCCGCCTGCCTCTCCGGTGAGCCGCCGCCACTCGCCTCGGGCACGCGGAGGGGCGGGAGCTCGTTTCTTGGCAACCTGCCCTCTGCTGGATCTAAAGCGCGCGCGCGCGAGCACGACCTCGGCTTGCTCACTGCTCGCTCTTAAGGTGGACCGAGCGAGTTCCGGCCGCAGCCCTCGCCGCGCAAGGGAAAGGCAAAAAAAGGCTTTTAGGGCAACGGGCGGGCCTCGCCTGTTTTCCTTCATAGCCAATCAATCTGGGGGCGGGAGCGCGGACGGAAACGTCGGAAGGGACGCCATACCGTGGGGAAGCCTGTACACGTGAAGGCTCCCCGCATCCGTGGACTTTCAGAGGGAAAGAGGAAGGGGTACTACTTGGCGCTCCCCACTTAGAGACCTCTGTCCCCCTTCTCTACCGCTCTGAAAAACCGCGAGAGAAACTTCTCTGAGATAAAGTCAGTCTCGTTTGGAACTTTGTCTTTTTTCTTCATCTTTTATTCCCTGACCTAGTGGTGACTGTGAAATAAAAATAATGTTCGTGCACACATGTATGGAGAACAACTGGAGTGGCAAACAAAACAAAACATGAATGAGCAGTCGGTTAGTGCAGTTTTGAATTGTGAATTAAGCTGGGCTGGCAGCTGGAGGCACCAAGAAGAAGATCCCCATTGCCAGTTCAGAGGCAAGACAGAAGGGCATGGAGGGCTGTGACAAGAGGGTTCATGGGGTGCAATGGTGGTGGTGGGGCGCATGTCCCACCAGTCTCCCACAAGCTTCATCTCAAAGCTTCCCTATCATAAAACTAGTGGCTGATCAGCAGATCAAGAGTGTAACTGCACAAGCAGAGAATCCCCCGAGGGAAAGGCCACCAGGCCAAAAGTGCTGGTGGAGAAAAGCCATATATCTCAAAGCAAGCTAGGGGGAAACCACCCCCAACCAAACCAGAGCAGCCATGCCCACTATTATTAGTCCTTATTATAGAATGCAGCTTATTTGTTTTTCCCTCTGGGCATGTTGCCTTTAGAACCTTTAACTACATTGTAGAAACACTACAAAGGAACTTCATAAAGGAGCTTGCATTTTGAAAGCAGATGAATCTGAGAGGCTTAATCCACTTTAAATGTGCCCAGGTCAAGCTGTTGTAATGATCAGAGGTTTGGGAAAGACTTAATGCACTCTAGTCCTGCACACTGACAGGCAGGATTGCTCACCTGCCAGACGTCCACAGAGGAATCTGCACAATCCATAAGAACAGCCCCATTGGATCAGAACCTAGGCCTATTCCATACAGCAACCTGCCTTCCCACGGTAGCCTGATAAACACTACTTATACTACTGACACTTCCAGGACGTACAGGCAAATGCCCCATCTTCCTTGTATATACTTTGCTCGGCACTGGGCATTCAAAGGTAGACTGCCTCTCACCTGGGAGGTTCCATTTAGCTGTCATAGCTAATAGCTATATGTTCTCTCAATTTGTTCAATCTTTCTAAAGCAATCTAAGGGCTCATGCACACTTTCTTTCCTGCCATGTTTCTGAGCACAGGTCTGAGCTTTAAAGCTCCGTGTCCAAATGTTATTGTTTTCTCCTGGTGCTTTCCCCAGAAAAACCCTCCTTTTACTGCTGCATCAGAGCAAATGGTTCAGAAGTGGGTGTCCCTAGGTAGACACCTTTATAGAGGCGACTTATGCAAACACTTCCATTGGGTTCTCTTTAGCACTGTAGCTGGTATTTGCTTAGATGGAGAGCGTTGTGTGTAGAAACCTCTAATTTCTGTGTGAGTGAATTTTGGAATGTAGTCTGTCATACAAAGGTAAGTATTCCACCCATTGTCCCACCCACTTTGGCTCTGCCCTCCCCCCTTGAATGTACTATGGAATGTTGCTCTCGGGCAACAGAAGATTTCCTACCCCTACCTTAACTCCACAAATTAAAATTTGACCTTGCTAATTAAATTGGCACTCACCGTTAATCAAGTAAACCTTTAATTGATTAAATCTGTCAATTAAAACTGATTACAACTTACGGGCTTTTTAGCGCCAATACTTCAACTGACCTGAACTTCCGATGCAAAGAAAAACTATTGAGAAGGGTATATTGCTGTTTATGGAGCTGCTTGCACAGTGGAAAGATACCTTCTTAAATTAAAATGAGGCTTGGAAGGTAACAATAATCATACAATTAGAGAGATCACCAATCTTTTTGGGGACCCACCTGCGTGTTCGGAAGTCTGTTTTGGGCACCACAAAATGTTCACCTCCTGGAAGAAAAGCTGACAGTGTTCAGAACCACCTTCCCTCCACCCTCCCTGCAAGAAGAGGCAAAAACACCTACTCGTAGGCCAAAATAAAGCACAAAATAAAAGCAGCCCACACCCTCGAAAAAACCTGGCAAACCTTGCAATAACCTCCCAAGCCAAAAAACACGAGTAAAAAGCCTGAGGTTGGCAGGGGGCATGTTGGGGACTCTAGATATAGGTAAACCACCATTCTAGAAGAGAAGTGTAGCCTTTTGAATACAATATTTCAGATACCAAAGACCCAGCATCAAATCTTTAGGAGTCAACCTTGCAAAGAGCTGAAAAAACATTTTGAATGCCTATGTTCCAACAGCAGCTTTTTAGGCAATTGGGTGATCACCTGCCTGGGATTCCCCCCCCCCCCCAATTCTGCATGTGGGGATAATTGTGAGAGTGCTTCTTAACATAGCAGGCGCATGTGCTGGACTCTGCAGTTTTATGCGTCCTACCATGGTGCCGGTTTTGTTCCTGCAACCAAGGCTTCTTGTTTCCATTCTAAGCCTGCAACTGTAATTACTGTGAACAGAAAAGAGCCCTGTTTGCTGCAGTGATGTACATAACTAATGTGGTTTGTTTGCCTTTTCAGCCGAGAGGCATGCTGGCTGCCCCTGCGTCACAGCTTCAGTGGATGATATCTATTTTGAGCACACAATTAGGTAACTGCCTCACTTCCTTGCCTCATTGCAGTTTAACTGGATTTTTAACTGGATTTTTTAAAATGTGCCTTTAGCAAATGCAGAAGTAGTAGAAATATGTGCCATGTTAATTAGCCCTTTTGAGCCTGGGTAACTTCTCTGGGTTGTTTCCCCCCCATTCCTTTCCTTTTACTGGGACAGCCAATGAAAAATATTAGGTTGAAAAATCAATGGTTTCTCCTTTTCCATTAAGATGGGGTGTTCCAGCTCTGCTGTTTCAGTGCAGCATTGCAAAACAGGCCTCACCTTTGGCGTGTGCCCTTAACAAAGAATGCAGTGCAGATGTGGAGGGTCTGGAAAATTTTGATTCCCTTGTTATAGCATCCCTATTCACGTGTTATGCCTGCAAATAAAATAGCACATTTGGGGAAGACAGGGGGACAAGCATGCTCCTTCCAACCCCTGTTTGTCCCATCTCCCTCCAATTCAGGGAAGAGTGGCCTCTGAAGTGGGGAGTCCCCTGTACTTTAGGGGTCTCCCTATGCATTTTAGAATCCTGTTTTTCTAGGGTTTCCTAAAGTGTTCAGGGAGTCTCCAGGACTACATTGACAATTTGGAGGGTGATGAGGCCAGGGGTGTAGCACTAGCACCCATGTCCCCGTTGTCCTCCTACATACTTACTCTAGCTGCCTTCAGGTATTATATTTAAGAGTAACATTACACACAAGTTGACATCCCAGATAGAAGGTTTAATCGGAGCAGTCTCGGGACCTGTTTTGAATTCGGTTCTGTTTGAAGGTTGGTTCTGTTCCAAGAACGAAGAGACTATTTGGAGCATTTGCAGGAAGCTGCCTTCCCTACTGACCACAGCCCACCCGACACATCTGGCGTTTGGGGAGGATGTTTTGGGGATTATAGGATTACGACTTCTCAGAGGGCTTGAGCCTCAGCACCTCTCTGATTTAGAAAACGAGCCGGTGCCAAAATGTGCAGCTGCATCATCTTACCCAGTGACATGTGCGTCAGCTGCAAGAACATATTTGTTCCTTTGTTAACCAGCTTTATTTATTTCAATTCCTGTTAAAATACCAGGTCAAAGTATTTGTCTCTCTAGCCCTGTATGATGTCCCTTGACTGGCAATGGCTCTCCAGTGCACCAAGCAGAGGCCTTTCCTGAGGTCGTCTCAACTGGAGATGCCAGGAATCTTCTGCACGAAAAGCATGCTCTCTGCTACTGAGCGATGACCCCTCTCCACCTTCTCCTAGAAGAAGGTCACAAAACAAACTCCTTCAGGGCACAGGAATGTGCCTTGTACTGAATGAGGACCATCTGCCTATCAAGCTCAGTATTGCCTTCATTGACAGCAACTCCCCAGGGTTTCAGATGGGTCTTTCCCAATGGAGGACTTTGGAGGTGGGCTGTTATTAGGCGACAGAGCAACTGCCTTACGTGCAGAAGGCATATGATTAAATCCCAGGCAGCTCCTGGTAGTGCTGGGAATTTATTTATTTATTTATTTATTTAATTAACAGGATTTATATCCTGCTTGATCACCCATTGGCTCTAGGTGGTTTACACAGAATGTCCCCCGTCTGAAACCCTGGAGAGCCACTGCCAGTCAGTGTAGACCAAGGCTCTCCAAACTTAGGTATCCAGCTGTTTTTTGGACTACAACTCCTGTCATCCCTAGGCTAGCAGGACCAGTGGTCAGAGATGATGGGACCAAAAGCAGCTGGCATAGACAATACTGGGCTAGAATAGATGGACAGTCTGACGTGGTAGAAGGCAGCTTCCTAGGCCCACGTGGAGATGTCAGGGACATTCTGCATGCGAAGCAGCCGCCCTGCCATTGACCGATGGTCCTCCCCCATGGCGCTTATATTTAAACTTAAAGCCTTGAAGCGAATTTTCTGAAACAGAACGTTCACGCTGAATTTTTATTATCCTGCCGTTCGTATTTGAATATATTCATGTGTTACACAAATGGCATGAAATCATTATGGTAAGCGCAAGCTCTGTGGCATACCTGTCTGCGTTAAAAATTAATAAAGCACCTTTCAGGCAGCGGTGAGAGATTAAGCAGGCTTCTTTTTCAGAGGGCAGGTATGTAAAAACCTAGATCCTTTTTTCTAGCTTGCGGGGTTGGTGGTCGTGTCCTTCTTTTGGGAAAGCTGTCGGAATAATGGGTGAATTTGGAGTTTTGCCTTTCTTTGGTAATACTTTAAATTTTTATATTCCACTTGAGTACCCATCATCTTGATTCTTTTAGATGTGTGGATTTACTAACAATCTGCATGACTCTCAATATGGCTTCAGATCAGGAATGGGGAACCTTTAGTCCTCCAGATGTTGTTGGACTTCAACTCCCATCAGCCCCAGCCAGTGTGGCCAATGGTCTAGAGCAGAAGGGAGTTGTAGTCCAACAGCCTCCGAAGGACCACAGGTTCTCTATTCCTGCCACAGATTATTATGTCCCATTTACTACCACCTGGATGCCCTCTCTCAGCCAAAGTTTGTGTGCTTGGGAAAGGGCATGTCTCCTCCTTGACAGCCTTGTCAGTAGTAGCTAGCTGTGAGCCTCTGGTACTTCCTTGTCATTTATAACACAGACAAACAATGTACCCTGGCCACTTCCAGCAAATGTCGCCTAGCCTTTCCTGTGGTTGTAGGTCTGTCTGTGGGCTCTGGAGTTTGCCAGAATGTGGCTTTCATATAGTTTTTAGGGCAGGTTTCCCCAAACTTTGGTCTCCATCTGTTTTTGCACTACAGCTCCCATCATCCTTAGCTAGCAGCATCAATAGTCAGGGATGATGGGAATTGTAGTCCAAGAAACTGGAGACCCAAGTTTGGGAAACTCTGTTTTAGGGGAACCCAGGTGCACTGTCAGCCTTTACAAATTTCTAGAGAAGCTATGCTTTGGAGATCCTTTATTTATCTCAGATATTTCTACTCTGCCGCTTCAGGCCCAAAGGATCTCTGAGTGGTTTACAAATGAAAGGGTAAAAATACAAGTCACAGTAAAAGTGCAGCAGAGCAGCAACAGTTAAAACAAGGAAACTTTTTTTTTAAAAAAACAACCCATGGCATATAAAAAGGTCTCTACTTGGCACTGAATGGACATCAAATTTGGTGCCAGGAGAGGTTCTCTGAAATGAAGAGGGCATTCCAGAGTTGGAGCTGAAATGCTACTTCCTCCAGCCACCACTTCCCTCTCCTTCAATGGGGGAGAACCCAGAGATGGGCCTCTGTGGATGCTCTTAATGTTTGGACAGGTCCATGAAGGAACAGGCAGTCGTGGACCCAAACAGATCATGGTTTTAAAAGGTTAAAACTAGCATAGTGGTTTGGGATTAGAGAGGAACAAGGAGCCAGTGCCTTTTTAATATTTTTTTTAAAAAGGGCGTTCTGTCTGCCTAGTTAGTCCTCTAGCTGCTATGGGTTGAAGCAAGAGAAGTTTCCTGTCTTCAAGGACAGCCCCATATAGCAAAAATTACAGTAGTCTAAATGGGATATTACTAGAGTGTAGATAATTATGACCAGGCTATCTCTGTCAAGGAGAGGCTGCAGCTAGTGCTGCAGCTGCAGGCAGGTGTTTCAAGACATGGAAGCCTGGATCAAAGAGCACCCCAAACCTTGAAAAGATAGTCAAAGGGAGATGTTTCTGAGCCAAAGCGCATGGCTGCATATGCTGTGGAAGACAGTAACTTATGTTTTGTGAGTGCTCTATTAAGTGATAATGATCATGGTTAGAGTGTACTATATATAAAACACTGGAACTTCTAAACAGTACTTTAGTACTTGAGCAGCGATAGAACACATATCCATGCTTATTACGCTCCAGGGAAGCAAAAAAACAATAACAAATTAAAGGTGCAAGACTTCCCGCAAGCCACATATTCCCAGATCAACGCCAGCATACAAACAACATACGCAGATTGGAAATAAGCAGAGAAATATGAGCCAGGATTGTCTTCACACCTGAGAGCAGCTTGAATGGTGCTAAAAATGAGGGGTAAATTAAGACCAGTAGCCCACTAACTTGGGTTGGCTTCTTGGGTACAAGCAAGGTGTGTCTGTGCAGGAACTCTTGGATCAGTGTTTTGTCTCAAGATCAGAAGCCCAATAATGTTCACTTTAAAAACATGGGGGGAGGGAGCAAGAATCAGCACAGGTTATTCAGCACCTTTTAATCGACACAACAGACTTGTAAGGTGGGCTAGATGGAGACTAGCCCAAGGCTAGTGAATTGTGGGGTTTGGACTCTGATCTGGGTTCATGTCGGACACTGTCCAGTAGACTGAACTTTCCCCTTCTGATATGGAATAGAAAATATGGGTCTGTCCAAGTATAAGCCTATCCTTCTCCCTGTTCTCCCACAGCTGGAAAGCATCTATAAGAATGTTCCAGTGCCACTCAGTTATGTTGACCTAGTGGGTTGGACAATTAAGGTCCTGTAATGAAACACACCCCTTAGGTCCCACAGAGTTTATGCAAATGTATATTTTATATTGCGAGAGGCGACTTCTATCTTTTTCAGCTCCACTTTGCTTTGTTTCCCTCCTTATCCTTTTGTATTAGACAGCTGCATGTAAAGTCTCCTTGGTGCCTATGTGGGAAGGACGAAGCCTGGTATGAGCCTTTGCAGTACAAATGTTTACAGCAATAGACTAGATTGCTGATCTCCTAACCCACTGATGTCCTGAGATACTGGTGTTAATTAACCTAACTGACACGGTATTCAGAATGCACCTACTAGCCTGCTTTTCCTGTGCACAGAGGCGGTTCTCAAAAAGTGTAATATTCACTTTCTGCAGCTTGCAGATGTTCTTTCCATCTTTCCGGCTCTAAAACAAACTGTAACTCTTCACAGGGTGCACATGGGACTATAAAATTGTTGTGTGAAAAATGAAGGGATGCTTTGTCCATCTGCTGTTCTGGCTTCTAGAAAAGATGCAGTTGCCAGATGAAGGGCTCGTTTTATGGGAGCAATTTAATTTTCTTCATAGTACTCGTATGAGTGGATGGAAAGGGAGTACGTAGGTTGAGTTTTGCGGGACGAAGAAGGTGCATTAGGAGGACTTCAGCCCCTAATAGCTCTTTACTTCTATGTCCCAAATCCAGGTCAGGAGTATTAAAGGGGAAGAGTGAGTAGTGTCCGAGCCTGTTAGTTACCAGAATGAAGAATGACTTTCAAAAAGGCAGGGATTCAAACTGTTATGTACTAACTGCAATTAGACCCCTAAGTGCAAAGTAGGAGTTCAAAAAGCTTCATCTGACCAAATCATCCGGAAAATCTGAAATCCACACAACTCTCTGGGAGTTGTGCTTCAGATGAGCAATGTTTTCTACTTAATGTCATATGAATGCATTTCCTGAATGCTCATGCACAGGGACTCTAAAAATAGCTTCCCCCAACTATTATTTTTTTCATTATGTATTTTCTTTATACATTATGCAAACCATTGTTTTAAACACACACATACATATATCTACATGCGCTAAATTTTTTGGTAGAAGCTATACCCCAAAGCATTGCTGAAATCCTTTCTACATTTTCCTTGGTCTTGCGGTATAAGTCCTACTAAGCACAGTGGGACTTCATTATTTCTGGAGAAGCATACATCGGATTGTGCTTCATGAGAGAAGTCATGCTATACCAGGTGGGGCAAAATTCTTTCTTTAGTCCATCATTCAGATCAGACATCATTTTATAATTCACACAAGAATCAATATGCACGCATAGCATTTAGTAAAACTGAGCCAGTGCATGTTTTTTTGCTACCTCTGGGCTTTGCAGTTCAGAATGTGGTTACCTTCAGAAGCTGTTGGACTACATCACCCTTCAACCCTAGCCAGCATGGCCAGTAGCTAAGGATGATGGGAGCTGTAGTCCAGAAACATTGGTTGCCTCTGGCATAGCCTGTCAAAGAGCTGAATAGTTTTGTTGCTTTCACCCTTCTGGCTTAGTTTCTTGACTGTTCTTTCCAGTTCAGAATTGTCAACAAACTACCAACAACTCTAAGAAGAAGGAAGTTGATCCTCTCTAAATCTTCTGTGTGGTTTTTTTAAAAATGTGCTTTGAAGCAAACTGTTTTGGAATAACATTAGTAAATTGTTCACTCCCTGATTTAAGTAACACGTCCCTTTGAAATGGGGCAAAATCTTCAATATTCTGACAGAGACATTTAATTTAGTTCTTGATCTTACTTGCGTGCCTTTTGCATGTCAAATGCCTTTATTGCAAAATAATTACTTGTCTGCATATAATTTCTGAGAGTTTAGTCAATGAAATGAAGGGTTTGTGCGAAAGAAACTAGGTTAGTGGGTGAATCTTTGCTTGGGATCTGTGTTTATTGTAATAGTATACCTTTTGGGTGTTAAGGCCAGTATGAAGGCAGTTCGCTTTTGAAATCCATTGTTTCCACATCCATTGTGTGTATGTGTGTATATATATGTATATACACACACACACACACACACACACCTGCACCCTGAGACAACTTCCATTTCAGAATATAGCACTTAAACTGTGAGAGTTAATCTCCAGCTAATGGCGTGTGATTCTAAAATATTATTAATTCAGTTTTTACCCTGCTGTTTGACCCTACCTGAAAAACATCACTTTGAGTTTCACCAGCAATTGCACTGGGTGGCAGTAAGAGGATGTGTCCTTAAAGAGGCTGTGTCTACTCATAAGGTGCTTCCAGACGGGGGCTCAGTTTTCTAAATGGGTCATTGGGATATTGTAAGTGGGTTGCCTGCAGCAGATTTAAATGGGAGAAATTGTGGGCTGGGTTTTTAATGTCAGTGATATTGGCAGAAATGTGCATGCACGAAGAGCACAGATTCCACAAGGAACAGCTGTCTGGAAGCACCCCTAGACAACACATCACGTGGGAGCACTTGAGCCTGGCTTCATGCCAAGCAGATTCACTTGGCTTGTAGCACGAGGGTGGTGGTATCCTTCACTATCCATATCAATGTTGTGGTGTGCTTAACGAACTCCTACATCTCATATCTGGGCTGATCTGGTGGAGAAGCTTAAGGAAAGTCCTGTGTGGAAATGAAGTGTTTAAGGCAGGCTGTGACTATCCTGCCTAACCTTATTCTGTTCTCACCATTGGGGGATTTTATTTTTTCATTTTTTACTGAGCAACTGAAAGGGGAGAGAGACTTGCCATTGCGCTTGAGAGCTTATATTAAAGCTGAGCGTCTCTGAACCCAGGCAGATAACTTTTTGAGGGATGACACATCCTGCTTCCTTTATAGAGAGGTAGATATGATTTAAATGTGTGTTTAGCCATGGGTGAAATCTTATCTATGTGCCCTTTTCTGATGAACCAGAAAACTACACGAGGCCTGGGCCTGCGAAGTCTTCCACTTGGGACCTGGTGGGGAGGGGGAAAAATAATTTCCATCCCATAAATCTCTAGCCCTATCCAGTGCTTCCTCTCAGCCGTTCCGTGAACTGTCCGGGTGACCTAACTTACAGGCCTCAGGAATTAATCTGACTGTGTTGCTTCTAGACACCCGGTGGGAGTGATTTGAGCAGAAAGCTATCTTAACAAATGGACCATGACAGCAGTATTGTCGAGCAGGGCCCACCAGTCAGGTAGAACTCCTGCATATCAGAACCACAGGATGCTTTCTACCAATTGCATTTTAATGTTTCTTATCTTATTTATCTTTTCTCCCCTATCCCTAGTGTTGGGCAGGTTGTCAACATCAAAGCAAAAGTGAACCGAGCATTTAACTCTAGCATGGAGGTTTGTATGCTTCAGTGTGCTATCTTGGAGGACTTGCATTTGTTGCCCAATATGCAGCTAAGGTTGCAATCCTAACCCCACTCACCTGAGAGCAAGCTCCGCTGCATTCAGTGTGACTTACTTCTGAGAAGGCTAGGATCTCAGCCCTACAGTTGCCAGTACCATGTGCTCAAATTTTGTTCTCCAAAAAGATAATGCAAAAATGCAGTTGTTCAGTTAATTTGAATTGAAGATGAGTTGCTGGGATATATATACACACACACAGTCATACCTTGGATCTTGAACCACTTGCAAGACGAATGTTTGGGTCCCTAGTGCCGTGATTGTTTCGGTTTGCAAATGTTCTTGGGAACCTGAACATCCGTTGCGACTTCCGTGGTTTCTGATTGGTTGCAGGAGCTTCCTGCAGCAAATCAGAAGCCGTGCCTTGGTTTCTGAACCATTTTGGAGATCGAAAGGACTTCCGGTACGGATTCCGTTCAACTTCCAAAATACCACTGTACCGACTTCCGGAGGCGGCGCGAAACCGTGATGGCGGACCTCTTCGAGCTCTGAAGAGGGGCACCGCAGAAAAGGGTTGTTTCGCTACGGCGCAGCGGCAACCCATTAAGAAAAACCACGGACAGAGAGAGTCCGTGGCCGTGGGACTCGGCGGGCACCTGGAGCGACCCCAAATTCGCGGAAGGGACCCCGTAAGGGGCTCCGGAGTGAAGGAGGGGGAGCGGTGCTGTGAGTTCATCGCTCTTTCTGCGGAGGCGAAGCCGCGCGGCTGTCACGGATGAGCGCTGACCTTTCTTCCAAAAAATACTACTCTGAAACAGCAAACCCGTGAGTAAGGACTTAAGATTTGTTACAATAACTTGAAGAAATTTGGCTGAAACCGGGAGACGAGAAAGAGGAAGTCCGTCTTCCGGCACTGCTTATAAGATCAAAGCAGACTGTTTAAAGAGCGGAAAGCGCTGTGAACAGGGAAGCTTTAAGGCTTTAAAGTGGGACTTTCGTGCACACTTGAAATTCTATTCTTAAAGGAAGAAAAAATACAGTTTAAATTGGACTTGGAGCGGTCCCCCATGGGGCGAGGGAAGACTCTAACCCCAAATCTTCGGGTGGCCGGGTGAAGTTGCTTGACTGCGGAACTGTTACAAACTTCCAGATACTTTTGTAACTGAAGTGCAACTTTTGGGCTTACTTAGTTTGAGTGGATACAATTGCAGGCACCTTGTTGGAACATTGTTAAACGTTTTAAAGTGCTCTGCAGGACTTTTTTCTTAGTGTTTTGGAACTAACTTGCTTTTAAAATTGTTTTTGAAAACGGAAACTTTAATGGCGGAAAAGTTACCTTCTTCTTACTAACTTTTGGTGGCACTCCCCCTAGAGGACATTGGATAACAAAGGCCTGGGAAAAGTTTTTTTGCTTACTTTCTTTCTCCAGACTGTTTATAAATTTGGACTTGTCTTTCCCATGGGATTACAACATCTGACCTTGAACATTGACTGATGAGTGGTACAGGAAAGACAAGAGCAGCCAAAGCTAAGGAAGCTAAGGAAAAAGAAAAAGCAAAAAAGCAGGCACAGCTTTTGCAAACAACTTTAACTCAGGGACGTAGACTATCAGTGCCTGCTGTGCTTGCAACACAAAAAGTAGAAAGTGAAAAGCCTGAAAAATTTGAAGAGGAAGATATGGCATCAGGAGGAGCAGAGGCAGTACTGAAACAAGTTTTGGAACAATTGTCAACATTAAATCAAAAAATTGATAACCAATCAACAAAAATTGACCAAGCTACATCCTCGATCCAGAAATTGACAGATCAGGTTTCCCAACACACCCAAGCAATTGAAAAATTGCAAGGAGCAACGGAAGAGAACCGTAAATTGGCAGGGGAAGCCGTTGAAATTGCAACATCAGCTAAAAAAGAGGTTGAGGAAGTTAAAGCAGAAGTCAAGCCTCTGCATAAACAGATAGGGGACCAACAAACCTATCTCTCTTTGGTGGAACTGAAAAACCGGGAGACTAATCTTAGGCTTAGGGCGGTCCCAGAAATCGAACAAGAAGATTTGATTGGATTTTTGACAACAGAATTTTCAAAGTTCTGGGGCTTAAAAGAAGAAAGTGATTTTAAAATAGTATCGGCTTTTCGACTGGGAAGATTGGTAAGAAAAGATAGATCTAGAGACTGTCTAATAGCTTTGAGATCAAGAGAGGAGAGAGACAAAATATTAGGCCTACACTTCAAAAACTCAATTGAGATACAAGAGAAAAGGGTGGAAATCTACCGAGATATTCCTAAACAGCTATTGGATCTGAGAGCCACCTATTCAGAATTGGCTAAGTTGTTGAGACTTAACTCAATCCCTTATAGGTGGGAGTTCCCACAAGGACTATCATTTACTTACAAACAGAAGAAGGTTAAAATAAGATCACCAGAGGATCTACAAAAGTTCCAGCACGACCACGGAGAAGATCTCCAAAAAGAAGCAGCAGCCCTTTGGCCTATACTTAAACCAGGACCCACTCTGCCAGCAGGCGGAGGGACGCCTAAATCCTCGGAATTAGAGGAAAAAGAAGATACACCGCTCTAGGTGTAACAGAATAGTTCAGGATGTCTCTGCAGCTACTCAGTTGGAATATAAATGGCGGAAATTCCCCGGAGAAAAGAAGGAAACTGTTTCATATATTGAAGAAAGAACAATTGGATATTATTTGTTTACAAGAAACCCATGTGACCAGGCTCCACAGGAAAGTTTTGGTCAACAAAAGACTAGGCCAAGAGTTTATTTCCTCAGACAAGGTAAAGAAAAGAGGAGTGGTGATTTATGCTAAGGAGAGCCTGATACCTAAATTTTTATTCAAAGATGAATATGGAAGAATTCTGGCAATTGAAATCCAGACCCAAGGAGAAAAAATATTGATACTAGGAATTTATGCTCCAAACGACGGGAAATCAGAATTTTTCAAGAAGCTGCATGAGACGCTGCTGGACTATCTGGACTATGCTAACATCATAATGATGGGAGACATGAATGGAGTGGTGTCTACACATATGGATAAGTCTTATAACCAAAATCTAACATCAGACGGCAGACTGCCTAAAACTTTTTTTGAAATGACTGACAATCTGGATTTGATTGATATATGGAGGACAAAGAACCCCCTAGGTAAAGAAGGAACTTTCTTCTCTGAGGCCCACCTGTCCTGGTCAAGGATCGACCAAATCTGGACCTCCAGGGGGCTGGCACCCAAGACTAAAAAGGTGGAAATCTGCCCAAAAACATGCTCCGACCACAACGCTCTGAAATTAGATCTCAGACTTACTCAAACCGGTTCCTTCAGATGGAGAATGAATGACACTCTTTTAAGAGATCAAGAGATTGTGAAAAAGGCCCAAAAAACATTAAAGGACTATTTTGAGATAAATTTGAATACTACAGTAGAAAAAAGAACCATCTGGGACGCAAGCAAAGCTGTCATGAGGGGGTTTCTGATACAACAGAATACAATTAAGAAGAAGCTCTGGAATGGAAAGAAAGATAAAATACTGGAGAAAATACATCAAGGAGAGAAAAAATTGAGAACTAAACCAAAGTCAAAGGATCTGTTGAGAGAAATTAAATTCCATCAAGTAGAATATTCAAAATTGATTAATCAGGAGATTGAATGGAAAATAAAACAGATGAAGCAAAGATCCTTTGAATCAGCAAATAAATGTGGAAAGCTGCTAGCTTGGCAGCTGAAAAAAAGACAAAAGTTGAACACAGTTACAAATCTAGAGATTGAAGGAAGAACGGTGCAGAAACCAGAGGAAATTAGGAAGTGCTTCCACAGATATTTTAAAGAACTTTATGTACAGGGGCCTCAGAAAGAATCAGAGATAGATCATTTTTTAAAGACAAATGGACTATCAAAAATAACTCAAGATAAAAGATCAATCTTGAACTCTACAATAACCACCCAGGAAATTGAAAGTGCCATTCAGAATATGCAACTAGGCAAATCTCCAGGCCCGGATGGGCTTACCTCCAAATACTACAAGACTTTGAAAGACTATTTAACACAACCCTTGTTGGAGGTATGCAACCAGATCATGGATGGGAAGAGGGCACCAGAAACGTGGAAAGAAGCGTTCATCACATTGATACCTAAGATAGAATCTGAAAAGACTCAACTCAAGAACTACCGCCCCATCTCACTCCTGAATGTGGATTACAAAATATTTGCAGACATTTTGGCAAGTAGACTTAAAAAAGTTTTAATTGAAGTAATTCACAAAGACCAAGCAGGCTTTCTCCCTGGTAGACATTTATATGAGAATACCAGAAACATCATCGATATTTTGGAACTTTTACAAACTGACAGGAACACAAGGGCGGTGTTAATTTTTGTTGATGCGGAGAAAGCATTTGACAATATATCTTGGATGTTCATGAAGAAAAACTTGGAAGGGATGGGAGTGGGGCGGGGGTTTGAAAATGGGTTACGAGCAATTTATTCAGAGCAAAAGGCCAAATTAATAGTGAACAATGTGGTGACGGAGGAGTTCAAAATTGAAAAAGGGACACGACAAGGGTGCCCTCTATCCCCTCTTTTATTCATTTCAGTCCTGGAGGTGCTATTGAACATGATAAGGGAGGACCGGCTGGTACAAGGGATAGAGGTCGGAGTGAAACAATATAAACTTAAAGCTTTTGCAGATGACCTAGTTTTGACATTGCAGGAGCCAGAATCCAGTACAAAAAGAGTTCTTGAACTTATATCTGAGTTTGGTCAGGTGGCGGGGTTTAAGTTGAACAAACAAAAAACCAAGGTTTTGACCAAGAATTTGACACTTACAGAAACAGAGGGGTTTCAGAGAGAAACAGAATTAAATGTGGTAAAGAAAGTGAAATACCTAGGGATCTATTTGTCTTCCAAAAATTTGAATTTATTTAAGGACAATTATGAAAAATGCTGGTTGGAAGTAAAGAAGGATTTAGAAATTTGGTCAAGATTGAAACTTTCCTTGTTGGGAAGGATTGCAGCAATTAAAATGAATGTATTGCCGAAAATGTTATTCTTGTTTCAAACCCTACAGATCGTGGACAGAGAGGAATGTTTTGGAAAATGGCAGAAGGATATATCTAAGTTTGTCTGGCAGGGCAAAAAGCCCCGAATAAAGTATAAAATATTAACTGATTCAAAAGAAAGAGGGGGGTTTGCCCTGCCGGATTTGAGGTTGTACTATGAAGCTGCAGCCTTCTGCTGGCTGAAAGATTGGTTTTTGCTAGAAAACACCGACGTCCTAGATCTGGAAGGTTTTGATAATGCATTTGGTTGGCATGCATATCTATGGTATGACAAGGTTAAAGTTCACAAATTGTTTAAAAGCCATATTGTCAGAAAAGCGATTTTTGCAGTCTGGATGAAATATAAAGACTTATTAGAGAGTAAAACACCGAGGTGGCTATCACCGGTGGAGGCCAAAGCTCGAAAAAGACCCAATATGGAGGCCTATTGGCCGAAATATTGGGAATTAATTGAAAAAATTGGAGACGGTTGGAAGTTGCAGAGCCAGGACAAATTAAAAAACAAGGTGCGAGATTGGTTACATTATGCTCAAATTCAAGAGGTTTTTAAAATGGATAAAAAGGTTGGTTTCCAGGAGGGGAAATCGAAACTAGAGACAGAATTGTTAGAACCAAAGACCAAGAATTTATCTAGAATGTATAACTTGCTGCTTATGTGGAATACACAGGATGAGACAGTTAAATCTGCTATGATAAAATGGGCACAGGATGTTGGACATAATATTATGTTTGAAGACTGGGAAAGGTTATGGAACACCGGAATGAAATTCACGGCATCTAGTGCCTTGAAGGAAAACATTATGAAAATGATATACCGGTGGTACATGACCCCAGTCAGGTTAGCCAAGATGCATCACCTGTCTGACAACAAATGTTGGAAGTGTAAGGAAGCAGAGGGGACTTTCTTTCATCTCTGGTGGACCTGCCCAAAAGTGAAGGCCTTCTGGGAAATGATTTATAATGAATTGAAAAAGGTATTTAGGTATACCTTTCCTAAGAAACCAGAGGCCTTCCTGTTGGGCATGGTGGACCAGAAAATGTCAAAGAAAGATAGAACTTTGTTTATGTACGCTAGCACAGCAGCAAGAATACTCATTGCAAAGAGTTGGAAGACACAAGATTTGCCCACGCTGGAGGACTGGCAGACGCAGTTGATGGACTACATGGAGATAGCTGAACTGACCGGCAGAATCCGAGATTTGGATAAAGAAACAATTGAGGAGGACTGGGGAAAATTTAAAGATTATCTGAAAAAATATTATAAGCTGTATGAATCCTAAGAAAGTGCATGATTAGGAAACGATAAGCTTCTGCGAATATGATTAAGTAAATGGTAAAATTAGTGACAAAAGAGAAAAGGAGACAATTTAAATTGAATATGTTATGTTTATTTTAAAGGTATTGAAATTGAGATATAATATATTGTATTTGGATACATAACATTCGAAAGTTACAACAAGGTATGAAATAAGGTAACAAAATGCTGACATTGTTAATGCAAAGAACGCAGAATCGGAAGGGGTGGGGAAGTCCAAGTTTTATTTTGTTTTTGTTGTTAAAAAAGAGAAAATTTGTTTCTTGTAACTACTTTATTTGTTTATAAACCTATAAAATTATGGAAAGAAACGCAATAAAAAAATTTATAAAAAAAACAAAATACCACTGTACCAATATATTTCATAAAAAGTTGTTATCTGTTTTCCTAAGTTATTTAATATATCAAAGGATGGTCACAACCACTTGTAGAGGATGAGGATAGGTGGTGGAGGGTAAATGAAAAAGTGCAAGCTTTGTTATGTGAATACTAAACATTGTTTTCTTTGTCGAGCTTGAAATCTTTTTGGCAAAAGAAGGGGTTCGATAGTTTAAAGGAAAACAGAGAGGGCTAGGAATGAGGAGTCCTATAGGAATAATGCATGACACAGAAATAACATTCAACTATTTGGAGTGAATGCTACATAAGGGAAAGGCTGTTTTCTGTGTCTTCCTGTAGAAGTAAATCTTGGTTTCAGGTTTATTTCCAGCTTCCTATGCCCTGTCAATGGGTTGAAATTCACTGTAGTGCAGTGGATAGGTGGCAGCCTATTTCATTTCATTTTTTTAAACATGCCCCACATAACTGGCAAAAATCAAATCAAATTCAGGGCACTTACATGATCTATAAAGCAATAACCATAAAAACAATTGCAAAACCAATAATGTATGAAACAAAAGCGATTTTAACAGCCAGTACGAATCACATGAGAAAATTTAAAAAGCGCATATAGGCTCAGAGCAGCAGCTAATAAAACCACAAGCAGGGACAATACCAGCCACAATGTGGACTTAAATGATACAATTTAACCACCACCAAAAACTTGAGTGAACAGAACAGATTCCAACAGGTGCTTAATAAAAGACTGCAAATACGGTGCCAGGTAGATGTCTCTTAGGAGGGAGTTGCAGAATGAGGTACAACTGCAGAAGCAGCTCTGTCTCTGGTTATGGCTCACTACTCATGGCAGGAGCTTCTAGAAAAGGGTCTCCAAAGACTATCTCAGCTTTTGGGCAGGTTCATGTGGATCTGCACCAGTCCGTGCAGAGGAACATCCTCCATGTCAAGCAACATGTAGAGTAAAATGGGAGTTTTGCAGGAGAGGACAAAATCCACTTGCTGGGCACAGTGCTATTTTACTTGTGAGTTGCTGAGCTTTTGAAGCATATTGGCAAGATTTCTGTGCCAGAATGGTGCCACATTCCTGTAGCAAAGCCTTGTATTTCTTGGCTATTTTTCCATGTGCATGTGAATCCTGGAATATGTCCTCAGAACCAGTTATTGTTATATGTTAATATTATGTTAAATACTCTATTGAATAATAATATTAACATACATGAATTCGTAAGGTCCCCCCCCCCCCATGAAATATTTCTGAAGGGAAGTAGAGCTGTCACTGTTTCTGTGCAATTGGTCCAGTGTGGTATCCTGATTGTGATACTATTCCCAAGTCATCAAATTGTCCTTCATAATCATAAGGGCTAGAAACTTGGATTTTAAGTAAAAATGAAAACTTAAAAGCAGCTATTCCTGGAAGCTATATAGAGACCACATTTTGCAGGGCACAGAATATGTATGGCCCTGGTTTGTGGAATATTCATTGCTCCCATCAATTGTAAAAGCTTTTCTGTAATTCATAGTACAAGAATCTATCCAGGCGAAACCCAAACAGCACCCTGATTCCCATAACTTGGCTTCTGTTGCTGGAAAAGGGAAGAATGTTATCCAGGGGATGTCTGGTTTTCATTTTTCTGCCCCAGGGAACAAACCTCTGTGATTCATTTGCTTAGGAGAGCAACAGTACATAGAATGCAATAATCACACCGCCTGTTCACCTTTAAATATTCAGAAGTATGACTTGCCAAACCAGAGCTAAGAACTAGAACAACACAGAGAGCTATTATGCAGTGCAACTCCTTCAGGTGCTACAAAGCATTCTTTTGAAATATTATCCAGTTGTTTCAGATGTTCCTTTTTCTGAATGGAAATAGTGGAAGGTTTTTTTTCTAAATGCAACTAAACTCTTCATTCAGTACCTCACCTTCGTTTTATTTTCCTCCTCCCCTCTGGTGGTTGTTTCTAGGTTGGTGTACAGGTCAGCTATGAAGACCTGTGCAATGGGGAGCAGTGGAATGTCTGCAAGGCCTATGCAACTTTTGTGGCACAAGGCAAGCCGTCTGCTAAGGTAGGCACAGAGAGTTAAAATCTTCAGTTTAGGCATTTGGAAAAAAATAGCATTGCTGCTCCATCCCTTCAACCCCCTTTCCCCCTTGTGATTTGCTTTCTAGAGACCACCCTGTGCATTTAGAGAATGTATAAAGACTTGCTGATTGCTTTAGCTATGTTATCATGGTCCTTAACAACTATTTATAAAAATTGTGTGTGTGTGTGTGTGTGTGTGTGTGTGTTTATACAGTATGTTGCTGGTGCAGCTCTGCTGAGGTCTAATTTGTACTGTTGAGACTAGGAGAAAAATAAAGATATTTTAATTCAATCATTAGCTGGTCTAGAGTTCTGCAATACAGTGGTATCTCTGGTTGCGAACGGGATCCATTCCGGAGCCCCGTTTGCAACATGAGCAGAACGCAACCCGCGTCTGAGCAGATCGTGATTCGCCGCTTCTGCGCGTGACGTCATTCTGAGTGTCTGCGCATGCGCAAGCGGCGAAACCCGGAAGTAACCCGTTTCGTTACTTCCGGGTCGCCGTGGGACACAACCTGAAAAGACGTAACCTGAATCGAACGTAACGAGGTATGACTGTACACAAATGGGGGATAGCATTGCGTGGTTTTTAATACAAATTGGGGCACACAGATATAAATACAGATTGCTTTCATGGTGACTTGTACTCCTCCTTCCGGCAATTCCTGCAGCCAAGCTGGTGCCAAACATATTGCTCTGCTTTCCCTTGGACCACATCAGTGAGGCCAAGGGGAGGGTCTTGTCCTCTGGGCAGCCCAGGACCTCCATACATACTGCTCAGGCTTGCACCCTGGAGAGGTAACTTTGGTGCTACTAATGCAGTAGTTTGACTTCACCCTTGGAGGCGCACTCCATTGCCAACAACGACGACGTGATTGGCTTTGTGGCATACAGAACTTTGGCTGATTGTGCAGTGGATGAAAGTTATATGAAGCTTGCAGTTCCTTCCCCCCTTCAAGGATTGAATGTGCTGGACTTCTGTGAAAGCACACCCAGGACCATGGTGTAAATCTGGGGCTGGAAACCTCAGGCCCCTCTGTTTGACCTTTGGGACTCTCCTCAGACTGCACACCTCACTGAATCTGCCCCGCATTCTCCTTGAGTGCTTTTGCCTGGTCAGAATGTGGAGAATGCCTCTTGCTTGCCTCTATCGATTAAAATAGAACGCTTGTTGCATGCCTGTAATGTAGCCTACTGTACAAAGGTGTTTGAAAAACAAGGCCATGACGCCATTTGTTGTGAAGTGCAAGGCCTTCCTTGATATGCGCACACACTCCCGTCAAAGTGAACAACACATTTATTCTTTTACGCTAGAACTATGCAGACTACAGAGAATATCAGCATCAAAATAGGTAAAATGTGGCTTGGTAATGCTTTGGGCAATCATGGGTATGTCCTGAACTTTTTCGTTCAGCAAGTTTCCAAAGCTAGTAGAACTCCCTCCAAAGTCATTTGTGTATTGCCCCATCTCTACAGGCTTTTAAAGGGGCCGATGAAAACTCACTTGTTCCAGTTCCCCTTTCCTTAAAAGGATTTAGAGTGCTGCTTTTCCAGAAACTGTTTAAAGGTTGTTTTATTGAATTATAATGGTGTGATGGTGGCCTGTGAATTGTTTTCGAGTGACTGTTGTTGTAAATTGGGGCTGTCATTGACATACTGTATTATTATTATTTTATGGTGGTTTTATGTCAACCGCATTGTGAGGTCTGTGACCGAAGAGGCCGCTGAAAAACACTTCCTTAGCTTTTAGATTTAAAATAAATGGCAGGTCATTGCTGAACTACTTTCTCAGAATGCGGAAAATCTCAGGTCAGGATGCTTAACGCCGGCAAAGGCTCTCTACTGAAAGGTACATTTTATGCTGTTTTTCCTTAATACACTTAGATCAAGTTAAAGCCCCTGGTTCCTCAAACCGAAGAGGAGAAGATTGAGTACAGCGTTGCAGCTGAACGCCGCCGCATGCGACTGGCCCACACAGAGACCATCAAAGACCTTGTTACTAACAGCCCTGTCCAGTCCGGTACAGAAATCCCCAGGCTCCTTTCAGGTACTTTTTGCTGACGGGCAGCACTTGTCTAGTACATCAATCCTGCCACAGGGTTGGAAACAACAAAGTGTGCTCACAGGCAGGAAAAGGGAACCATCAGCAACTAACATTGAGAGTTGAAGCTAGCCCTGTATCTGGAAAGCGTGGAAGACCTATAATTGTGGGGTGGCCACCACAGAATATAGAAGCAGCATGTACCTTTGAACACATGTTTGCATAGCCAGCTACAGCTTATACATGGATTTCTTTTTCAAATTACAGTGTTTACATGATGTGCATATCCCACAGCGATATTTATGTAAGGTATTCTCACGCATAGAAGAGAGAAGGTGATTGGGTTTTGCTAAAGATGTAATCTTCAGCGGCAGTCAGCCTTGCTTTCTGTGTTGTCCTTGCATTTAGAGCAGCAGCTGTATTTCCTAGTGGATAGGGATACTTGGAGGTTTTGCCATAAGAGATCCTCATGGGTCGCATAGTGGAAGAAGCTACTGAGAACACATCGCTAGCCTGTTGTTAAATCCCTAAGGGGTCACAATTGCTGCAGAGAAGGTGCTCAGCTGCAGGCTTGAAGCCCATATGCTGTCCATGCCATGCTGTTTAAGGAGGCACAACAGTGGTGTCAGTGGTTGTCAGTTAGGGGCTTCAACTTTCATGGGTCCTTGCTTTTATTTATTGCTTGCATTTATATCCCACCTTTTTCTCCAAGGAGCTCAAGTGGCTCTCCCTCATCCCAATTAATCCCTACAACAACCCTGTGAATTAGGTTAGGCAGAGATGCAGTGAGCTTCATGGCCAAATGGGGATTTGAACCCTGGTCTCCCAGTTTCCAACACTCTTAACCACTGTATTACACTGGCTGCCACTTGCTTCCTAGCTCCTGGTATCTGCATTCCTACCAGTTTATTCATTTAGAGACATCCCAGTTTATCACAAATGCTGACTATCCATGGCTTCCTGGGGTTGCATGCTGTAAACAGGAACCATTGTGTCCTCCCTGTGCCAGATAATTCTGCAGCAGTCCCTGCCCACTTCCCTGCCAGACTGTGGCTCCCAGCAAATTGGAAAGGGTGTGGGGATTCAACCCTGAGAAGATTGTTCCTCTCCAGACACCTCTCTGATAAAATTGTGTCCTTTTTTTTCTTACCAGAGTTTGAGAACAGAGAGTGTGGCATGATGGTACCTGCAGAAAAGACCAGAGTGGAAAGTGTGGAACTCATCCTGCCCCCACATGCCAACCACCAGGGGAACACGTTTGGAGGACAGATCATGGCCTGGATGGAAAATGTGGCCACAATAGCGGCAAGGTGGTCTACTTGGTTTGGGGGGAAGAACTAGGCAGGGTGGAGCTACTTGGCTGTTTAGGTTTGGACCCTGCAACTCCTGCTTCGTGCATGGTTAGGACTGGCCTCCATATGAAGAGATGAGTGTGTCACTATGACGTCTACTCTTTTCATTGGAGTACTTCTGTTCCATCATCTGCTAATAACAGAGGTGTTATTACTTCCACAGTTGTAAAACTGTCCTTCAGGAATCACTGAAAGCATTGCTCTCTAACACCGATTTAGTTACCTACTTGCCAAAATTTAGCAATGTTTCTTGATGACCATAGGAAGCTGCCTTATGCAGTCAGACCATTGGTCCAACTCTACCCCAATATTGTCACTACACTGACTGGCAGCAGCTCCCCAAGGTTTCAGAATGGGCATTTCCCAGTCTTACCTGGCAATGCAGGGGTTGTACATGAGACCTTCTGGATCCAGACAATTGCTCTGCACCTGAGCTCCAGCCCTTGCCCATTGGCAAAGGTTTAGCTCCTTTCCGTAGAACTTGACTAGGCCTGCGCAGCACCATAACACACATTATAGTCAGTTATAGCAACATCCTGGTTTCAAAGGGTATGGACGAGGCATCCTAATGGTTTAGACATCCTGGGTGGTATTTAACTAAGTTTTACTGAGAGAAGACCCGTTGACATTAATGAACCTAACTTAGTCATGTTCATTCATTTTAGCAGGTCTGTTCTGCGTAAAACGTAGCAGAATGCCATCCCATATCTTTCTCTGGTACTGCAGAAGCAAAGCAGGACTTATTTTCACCGCTGTCCCACAAGACGGAGATTCCTCATTGAAACAAGTTCCACTGGTTCAGATAGGCTAGAAGAAAACAGTCCCCCTCAAGCAGTGCTGGATTAAACCCTGTGGAGACTCCTAGGCAGCTGAAATCTTGGGGTCCCTTGCAAATTATCTTCTAAAACTAAGAAAGCCTGATTGTAATGTTCATTCAAGATCAAATCAATATTATTGTGATCCATTTTTAGTGGGACCCCTAAAAGTGTGGTGTGGGCTTGACCTTTGCTGGATAGCCTAGGTCTGACTCTCGCTGTGTCATGGTAAAAATGTGTTGTTTTGTGAAGGGGGAACTGATAATATCTCTTGTGTGAGAGTACAGCTTACCCATTATTAGTTGGAAGTAGTATTTGGATATTTTGTCCTGCAGAAGAATACTGGTTTCGATTTTTCAGTGCTCATAATATACTCTCTCTTCCCTAGCCGATTGTGCCACGCTCACCCCACCCTGAAGACGATCGAAATGTTCCATTTCAGGGGACCATCTCAGGTTGGGGACCGCCTCCTGTTCAAGGCCATTGTCAACAATGCATTCAAGAACAGGTATTGCCTTTCAGAAAACTTACAGTACTTCACTTGTATAAATTAGACCATTTTATGATCTACCAGAACAAATGCAAAGTCATTGAACAGGAAGATGACAGATTGAAGCTTTTGGTGTTTTATTTTCTTTTACTCCCCCCCCCCCCATGTAGCACATAAGAGATTTCACCAATGAGATCTAAAAGTTGTCAGTTACTGACATCATCCGAATGAATCCAAAGCTTAACTCGTCTGTGAATAAATAAAAACAGCACTTGGGGGGGGGGACTGCCTATTTAAAATCAATTTGGATAAATTCACAAGTCCAAAAGAAGTGAAGTTAACAAAAAGGCCCTTTAAATAAAAAATGGAATCTGTTCCTACTTGTCACAGTTTACATATACTTTGATGTTCCAGCTAAAAAATAAATGTCTTGTTCTTAATTTCAGCATGGAGGTTGGGGTGTGTGTAGAGGCTTATCGACATGAAATGGAAGTCAGCCGAAGACACATCAACAGTGCCTTCATGACCTTTGTGGTCTTGAATGATGAGGGTCAGCCACGCACACTTCCAATGCTGAAACCAGAGCCTGGGGTAAGAAGCAGCAATGGCTTTGAGAGTGATGGATTGTGGTCTTGAATCAAATTTGGTAACCCTGCATGAACTCACTCAGCTGCACACTGTAGCATGTTAGCCATGCAAAACCAGCTTTCTCCTTTCTCCTTGTGTCAGCTTAGAAGTAAGAAGAAATCTCTTAAGGAAGGTGTGCAATAGCATGAGGACCACCATTTATTATTAATATTATTTATATAGCGCCATTCAAGGCCAGATGGTTGATGGTCACAAGTCAATTGGACACCCGCAAAATGGTTGCTGCCTTTATACATGGGGGCGGGGAGCATATCATTCCTTCTTTAGCTTATGTTCAGGCATTAGTACCACTGCTTGTGTAGTCAAAATGACACATCTCACACAGAAGAGGGAAATACTGAGAGGGAACCCCAAGGTTTGCAAAATATATATATAAAGGCAACTTTTTTAGAATACACCAGGGTGCAGGGAAGAGACCCTTAAAAAGTCTAATTAACTGACTGGAGCATTCTGTGCTGCAACTTTTTTTGCAGATACCAGTTCACGGTGTTGATACTATTTGTCCGTGGATCCAGCCTTTGTGATGGTCTTTGCTGGTCCATAATTTTTTACTGCAGGAAAAGCAGGGCAACCTAAATTCCTTTGAGTTAAACTCTTAACATCTGGCCCATCTATTTAGTTTAAAGCCTTGCTTTGTTTGTTCCTATGCATGCTTCATATGTCTTCCAAATGTCATCCATCCATTTTATTTCCCTTTAACAGGATGGAGAAAGACGATTCAAAGAAGCTAGCGCTAGGAAAAAAATCAGACTGGACAGGTAAGTGAAAAAGTATTATTCTGGCAACTTCCTTGCATCGCTCTCTCCCTAACTAGGACCATATGTGATTCCTCCTCCCGCTTTGTACATTCCTGCAGTAGAATTGTATTCATATGTTGTAGACTGAAACAATTACGTATAAGCAGGTCTTCCTGCACATGGGGCCCCTGGATTTGATCCACAGGTAGAGTTTCTGCTATTCTCTGTGGCTCAGCAAAGTGCCCATGGTGGCGTTCTTGAAAACAGCAGAGGCAGTAGCTACCAAATGGGGATTATTTTGAGGGGAAGGAGGTAGGAGTGAGGGCGAGGTGTTTCTTGTGAATTTATCCAAATTGACTTTAAATAGGCCATTTCCAAAAAACATGTGCTGTTTTTATTTATTCACAAAAGAGTTAAGCTCTGTCTTTTGACTCATTCTGATGATGTCAGTAACTGACAACTTTTAGATCTCAATGGCGAAATCTCTTATGTGCATTCAGAACAGCATGCCTGGGTTTCTCCCCTATTTCCTTCCTAGGAAGGGACACATACTTTGCGCATGCTCAGACACACACTTGTTTTTTTGTAATTATTTCGCATTCTAAGGTTGAACTTTGGTCTTGCAAATGGGCTGACATTAAACCTTTGGAATAGGAGGATGGTGGGTTGAACAGCACTGCCTGGCTGGAATGCAGTCATGACATAAATGGAAATCAGGCAAGGCACACGGACTCCATTTCTTCAGCGCTGGAGTTTTTTATGGGCACTGCTGGTTTGATCGCAAGCCTGTTTCCACAATGAAGGAGGATACAAATTAGCTTTTAAATTTTTTTTTTGCAAGTGTTAAGATCCTTCGGAATCTGTATTCTGTGCTGATTACTAAATTTGATGCAAAATATGTTTGCTGAAAATGCAGGGAAGGAAAGGCAACAGCAAGAAATTCACTGGCTATATCCGGCCCACTGTGTTCTGGTAGCAAAATTTGTCAGAAAGCTAAAAGCTTGATAGAAACAAAAGTGTAAGTTTTTGTGGAAGAAAGGGAAAGCTGGAAAAAGTGACCAGCAAAGCTCAGAGAAATCTTTTCCCCCCATCCTCAGTCTGTTCCTTTCTTCTACAGCCAGTCCTATTTATAAAATAAACCCTCGTCCAGCTCTGTGTTTTCATTCTGATTCTAGTTTTGCCTTGCGGTGACATCAGAGCCCCTTCCAGTTTGCCTCCTGTTATGTCACTAAAACCTCATAGCGTATTTATAGCCTTGTTCTTTGGTTGTCTCTAATTCATAATTTATTGCAGAACACAGACTGAGACCGCATGCATTATCCTTAAGGCCACAGTTCTCGGAGCATTAATGCCAGATCAATGCGTTCTCTTGAGAGCAGCGAAAGAAGGCAGGGAAGAAGAAGGCAGGCTGCCAGAGCATCATGAGCAGTGCTTAGAATGCTCTGACTTGGGGGTTTGTGGCACCTTCCTTGCTCAGGAGTCCCCTCTTTTCTGGCATCTCGCTGGCTTGCCCATTTGTCTCTGTCATTCTCCTGTGCCTGCTAGTGAACCGCAGCTACAGCATCCTATCAGGAGAGCGTAGCAGGCAGAGCAGTCAAATAATCTACAGGGTAACTTTATTTATCCTAATCATTGGGGGGATATACAAAATGCTTGGCTGAGCAGCAGTGTCGTTTACTGCAAAGCCTACTTAGAATGAAATACACTTCTGTGGTGGGGAGAAGAGTCAGTTCAGGATAACCTCAGGTTTAAATATGCCACAACTTCACGAGGTAACTGGTGAGTAGCTATGGTCTCTGGTGTCTGCCTGTCTCGCTTTGTTTCTCTGGCCCATCTTTTTTAGGACCCGGCTTATTTCTGTGAATGCAAGTTGTTTTAAATTGTTTTTACCATTTTACTTTAACCTGCCCTGGGACTTTTGGGTGTAGGACAGGTCACAATTTTTCACAAGAGTAACCTTTACTCTTCTAAAGCTTTTCTAAAATCTTTATTAGGGGAATTTTTTTAAAAAAGCTAATAAAACTTTCTGCGTATGCATACTTGAGATGCTCAACTCAAAGATGCATTGTACATTGAAAAAAAAAAAACCCTTAATTTGAAAACAATATTAAAATAAAGTTTGTGTTGCCCTCCACCCTTGTGTGAAAAAATCCCCCACAAGTCAAGGAACTAAGAACTAATTTTTCATGGGGGGCGCTCTAGCTTAATAGTAAAGAATCTATTTTACATGCAGAAGGTACCACATTCAGTTCTGCAGCTTCTTTGTGCTGGGAAGGGTTCCCTGCCTAAAATCCTGGATGACTTGCTGCCATTTGGTATAAACAATACTGAGCTGGATAGACCATTGGTCTGACTCTCTCTAAGGCAGCTTCCTATGTTTCTGTGTACTGGTGTAGAGAATGAGGCCTGTGGCTTCTGCATCCTTGCTGGCAGCTTAGCTCTCAATATCCTGCCACACAGAACTCTCCTGCAATCTGTTCTTTGACCTAAAATTCATTCTAGACAGAGCACATACATAGAGACCACAGAAGCCCCACACCTCACCTCAGACCTGCCTGTCGCCTGCTAGTAGAGGTTCAGAAGTGCATGTATAATCCTCGCCATCAAGGCAATGACCAGGTTGTCACTTTGAGAGCCTCCTTGTGTCGTCTGTGGTGGATACAGAGAAAGTGGAATAAGTCCTGGTTTCTGTTATGGGGCTGCTTCATGTCTGATATTTCTTTAACCCACAGAGAGCCTTCTTCTGGGGAAAGCAGTTGTAGTACACTTGAAAACCACACGGGGGCCTGTTTTGCTGTGATTACAATATATTTGGAAGCCACAGAAGCTCAATAAGGCACTTGTGCAACTTTCACCCTCCCAGGAGTGTAAGCGCATATATGCCTCCCTTCCACTGCCACCTTACCCTGGTCGGGGCTTACCATAACACTATCTTGCCACTGGTGGGTTGTTAAGCAAAGTTTTGGCCCACACCAATGCATGACAGCCTGGCCACCTAGCTATGGTGTCTGAGTGGAAGGGAAGGTGCTTCAGCATAAAGCACATTCGGGAGAAATAGTCTCTGCCACTACAAACAGCTTTTAGATTGTGCTTCCATTACTCTTAAAACATCTGCTCTATTTGCACGTCTACGAAAGTGAGAGACTGCAAACATACTTCAGCTTGGAGGTGCCATTTCCCTCTCCTTTCAGTACTGCTGCAAGAGGATTAGGTTGGTGAATGCTGAATTGAGGTGCCCTCAGTCAGGGAGGAGAACCTGTGGCCCTCCAAATGCTGCTGGACTACAACTCCCATCATCCCTGCTGGTTGGCCCCACTGACTGGGGTGAGGGGAACTGGAGTCCAACAGCATACAGAGAGCCACAGGTTCCCCATCCTGTCTCTAAGCGATTTAAAAGGGGTTGTTTAGATTTGTGTCCCAAGATCATGATTTTACTTCATCTTGTGTTAGGGCTGGTCTTGCAAGTTGCAAATCCAGGGAATTTATTAATAATATTTATTTATTTTTAAACTCCTAAACATACAAACAGAGCATTATTTGATATGAAACAGAGAACAGAGTGTAACTGAAGGCTTGCAATCTAAATAGTAATGTCTCTAACTTACTATATCTGACCAAATGTTCTGTTTATGATGCTGGGGCTTCATGGGCGCCTTTTAATATGGGGGAGAAAGGAATATGAGCAAATTCCTTTTCTTGAGAACTGATGTGCAAGTGTGCATTTTGTGTATGTACCTGAATCTCCTTGTTTCACAAAACCTGTGGACTTTGTTCTGTCTGATCTCCTCTTCCTAAGAAGTTTAAAATGTCTCTAAGTCATATGGCTTGCCAAGGCGAGACCTCTTATTATTGGGTACTTTGGACCACTTTACCATGGCTCTGTCACCCTGAAGGTCACAGATCAGTTGTTATCAGTCAGATCTCTCCTCCTTCTCATTTCCTTATCTTAGGTCCTGATAATGAGATTGTATGGGAGTGATACAGTTGAGCAAAGAACAAGAGCATCTTGTGACTGTCAGTGCCCTGCTGTTAGCACTAAGCAATTTTTCTGTCACTTGAGTCCAAGGCTACTGCTGGTTCTATAGCAGAAATGCACTCTACCAAGCTGAGTCACGCACACCATACGAACCAGTTTCCATTTCCTCAAGCCCCTACATTAAATCCCATTACATTTCACCTGTGTGCAGCAAATCCTCTCTGAAAATAGACCCAAATTTAATAGCAGCGTCTAAATTTGAGAGATGCTGTATCCTGTGCAAGGTTTTATTTTAGTGCAATTAGGTGGTACTTCTGACTTTAACCCTGCAACTAGGGAAAAGGAATCTAGGGCACTCTGTGTTGGGGGATGCGGCAGGAAGTTGCATAAGTAGTTATTCGCAAGTGGGCCTCTTGATCCACATATGAAAGAAGTCAATAGATGTGATTGTGGTGTGTTAGAGCGAACCTGGATGTGATTTTCTCCAGGTGTTTGCCTGCCTTCACTCCCTAGCACCAGCAAAAGGCCAGAATGAACCAAGACAGATTTTGCCAAAAATGATTGCAAGCAAAGGAATTCACTTAACTGAAAAACAAACCCAAAACTATACCTTGAATACACAAGAGATAAAAGGTATCCCACAAACTAGCACAGTGTTCCCTAATACATCTATAATCTCATGCTTGCTCTCAGCTGGGGAGTATTTACCAGTCTTTGATTTGTTCCCTTTTGACGTGTCTGAGAATAATTAGAAAAAGGATTCTTGCTGCAGCAAGAATGCTATTTGCCCAGTGATGGAAGCAAGAAGAACTACTAACAAAAGAAGAGTGGCAGATGAAACTGATGGACTATGCCGAGTTGGCAAAATTAATTGGGAAAATTTGGAACTAGCAAGACCAGACTTTCCTGAAAGATTGGAAGAAATTTATGATATATTTGAAAGACAGTTGTAATCAATTGACATCGCTTGTAGGGTTGCAAGAAATTTTGTAAGGAGAACTATATGAATTATTGCAAAAAAGGACTAAGGAATTTATTTAGGATTTGGATTTTATAGCAATAACTATTAAAATAAAATGCAAAATCAGAAAGAAAGTTAGAAAACCATTAGTTGAGGTTGACGGAAGTCCTAGGCTGTGATAGCCAAAGGTTTGTTATATTGTAGAAGATGGGATGTTATGTTTGGAAAACATGTGCAAAAACCAATAAAAATTTTGTGTGTGTGTGTGTATGTAGAGAGAGAGAGAGAGAGAGAGAGAGAGAGAGAGAGAATAATTAGAAAAGGGAAGGTTTCTGAAGAGGAAGACCTCCCCCCCTTGATTGGCTGTTTGTGACCACCCACTTTCTACTCAAACCTTCATCCCGGCTATCTCAGTTTTGCTTTACTTTCTTTAACAGCCACCAGCCCATTTGGGAATAATACTCTGTGTACAAAAAGAGAGAGATGTTGACACCACTATCTTGTGTAACTAGCTTGCTCCAGAGTGCCTTGATTAAACTGGCATTCAGGTATTCTCCTCCTCATATGATGAGAAAAGTGGGGGTGAACTCCTCTGTGTGTCCCTGTGCCTGCCCTTGCTGTCCTCCAGTTGCAGGAACTTGCTGCACCTGTGGAGGCTTCCTGTGCAATTTAGAGTCCTGATCTTGCAGGGAGGCACTGTGAGTGCAACAGGCTCCTGCTGCAGTCAGTTTGCTCTCCCAGTGTGCAGAGAAAATTGGGCATGCAGCGCTTTGTGGGCCAGCCACCCTTCCTGCTCTTCCTCATGTGATTCTAATCACACGTGAAAATTGAAGGCCCAGATCTGGTAACATGCCAGTCTGATCTGGCTAAAAATGAATGACTCCTGCCTCTGTACCCTATGCAGATTTCCCCAAGAGTATTTAACCTTAATCATTTCTATGATTCTGTGATGACCATATAGCTATCTTGCCCACTGAGTCTCTGTTGAACCAAAAGATTTATTCTCCCTTCCTCTGCACATACCTGGATTCAGTCTTGTGGCTAATTTAAAAGCTATGCTTAAAAACAAGACAATGTAAAAACAAGACAACCTATTTCTTTTAGATAATATCTTTGGAAGGTCACGTTCAAAGCATACTTGCCATTTCCTTTCTAGTGCCAATTTTATGAGGAGCGTTTTTTAATTACCTTTTGTTGACAGTCAACATTCAGTGTAACCGATGCATTCTTTTCCTTTCTGCAGAAAATACGTCTTTTCCTGCAAGCATACAGAAGTACCTTTGTCTGTGCCTTGGGATCAAAGCAATAAGGTAAAATAAACATGGAGGTTGCTTGGTGCCCCACAAGTTGCTAACATCTGCATCTCAGGGGGCCTTTAGACTCCTCCAAAGCAGGAGGGCCACATTCCCCGTGGAGCAGCCTTCCAGGGACCACATGCCAGTGGTGGGTGGTGCCTAAAGCAGAAGTGCACAGAGCACAAATGTGGATTTTACCTTTTAGCCTCATGGGGGCAGCTCCCCGCCACTGATCAAGTAAAACAATAGAAATACTTAACTGACCAATCACATCGGTTATGCCCCCCCAACAAAAGTCCTGCCCTCCCCTAACAAAAATCCTTAGTTATCAGAAAGTTCATTTGATGGGAGGAGAGTGGACAATAACCCCTTCCCCCATCAGTTGATCTGCACAAATCAGCTTGGGGTGTGTGTTGTGAGTCCCATCTGTGTACAAGTGTGGGTGTGCCAATGGGAGGTGCCCATTTTTGGACATACTCGTCATCTGCATACTTCCTTGAGAAGGTTGACCAAGGGGAACTGTTGCCCCCAGGTCCCAAAAACTTAACCGTACCTGCCATGGAACTTGTTTGTGCCTCAGATGTCTTAAGGAATAAGGGCTCTCTTGTGGGATGGAACTAGAAATGCTACTCATGAGCAAAGATAAAGTTAGAAAGCTTTGTGTGTTGGTTTAGAACGGTAGGAGAGCCCTGCTGGATCAAGCCAGTAGCCCATCTAGTTCAGCATCCTGTGGCTAACCAGGTGTTTTGGGGAAGCCCAAAAGCAGGATGTGAGTGCAGTAGCATCATCCTCACTTGTGATTCATCGGAAACGGCATTCAGGGTCATACTGCCTCTGATCTTGGAGGTAACATAGCCCTCGCAACTAGTAGCCATTTTCTCCAGGAAGGAGACTCATGCTGTTGTCTCAGAACGCAAGCTGGCCTCCAGGTAGCTTCTATATTGGCTTTTCAGCCAGACGTGACATTTTGCCTGTACCTTGGGAAATTAGATATTTAGAAGCGGACATGTGTCTGTTGCTATGCAATCAAGACAAAACCCACTGAAACATTGGCTGGTGATTAAAGTTAGAGCATTTGATTTGTTAAACCCATGTTTACTTTTTGTTTGCTTAAAATATTTACTTATACCTCCTTCAGTCTGACAGCAGGTCTCTTAGGCAGCTGATGCAAGAGAAAAGTAAAACAGAATAAACGCAAGAAAATATCATCACATTCCATGTAAACACTCTTTCTCTCCCCTGCAAAGACTTTCATAAACTTCTTAATGCCTTCAGAAGGCTATTTTGGGCCTTGCTGGGAAGGAATTCCATACCACTGATGGTAGGCCTTCAGCTTATTGCCCTCCTAGCTTGCTTCCAAAGGTGGTGGCACTCAAAGCAGAGCTTCTGGTGATGATTGAAAATCTGCCGAGGTGTTTAAGGAGACGGACTATTATTTAGAATGTCCTTATCCCAAGTCACTTCAAGATGACTGCTCAAAACAAATTATGATAAATGCTCAACCAAGTTTGGGGGATGGTTAGGCAAAGTCAGCTATTTATTCAGTTCCGTATTCATTCTTATTTGTTTGTGAGGACATTACAAGACATTACATTATTTTTCCATCACTAGCCTTGTCTCAAAAACAGTCCCAACAGGTTTGTTGTGCAAGACTGCCAAATAAGCTTTAAAAGTTAAAACCAGCAGTGAATTAGGCCTGGAAACCAACTAGGAGCCAGTGAATAAGTTTAAGAACAGTGGAGAGAGTTGCTAAGATGTATTTCGTTATCAAAATGTGAACAATATTTGGCACCTCTAGAATTCCCCCATTCCTCAAGAAAGAAATACACATGATGGAAAGTAAATCAGACTTTCTTGCCTTAATATATTGTGCAGGTTAAGGGATGGGAAAGAGGAGGACCATTTACAATCTTCTTGTAGAAGGAAGCTTTGTTTGAAATTGTGAATATTTGAACAGGAACTTGGTAATACTAGATGGTATAAAGGAGGTTCCACGAAGTATAGGGGCCATTTGTCAGGGTGGATGGGGGAGAAATTGGAAATGGAAGAGGAAGATGTATTTATTTTTGCAAGCTTTATTATTGCAGAGTCCTCACTAACTCCTAGCACTCGGCTCCCTGCAACTTCTAAAGAAATTATATAAAGTCTGGCTAATTCTGCTAAAAATTTCCAAGACTTCAGAATTGTGAAATCTCTGGGATCAAAACTATTTCATGGAACTCAATGTCAGAAAGAGCATATAAGGCAAAGTTTTAAAGTGGAATGAAATGCCCATCACTGTCTTTCATTTCTAGAGCAAGCGGCATGTACTAGGACCCTCAATACTTTACAATAATAGAGAGAAGTTCACAGCAGTCTCTACACACAAGTGTGTAATTTAATAAAGATAAGAGGAACAGTGAGAGGAAGAAATGGGAAAAGGTTATGCTGGTGCTGGACACATTACAATTAGTAGCTCTTTTTGATGGGCTATTTTCTTGTGTTTTTTTTAAAAATGCAGGTTTACCTGAGTTACAACAATGTTACTGCACTGAAGACATTAGTAGCAAAGGCCAACTGGGTGCTTACCTCCGAAAGAGACAAGGTAGCTGACCCCATCCTCAAGCAACTGTTCAATCTCAAATGCAAAACATGTAGTCAAGTATCCAAGCATCTCATCCCAGTTTATCTTTGTTGTGGGAGGAATCATGGTTTTCAGACTGCAAGCACTATTATTTTTGTTCTCGTGAAGTGTGCATACAATGAAACTTGTTGGCCTACATTTGCATTGAACTGGAATGTAGATATTTTTTGTTGGAGGTGCCATTTTTGTGGTTTTAATCACCTCTGCCTTCGCTCTCTAAGGTCAAGATGTACACACTGGAAGAGGACAAATTCCTCTCTATCCGAATAGAGATGACCATCTGCATTGATGCAATGCAGGCCTTTCTGCTGCTCTCAGACCTGCGACACAGGCACGAATGGGACAATCATTATGCGTAAGTACTTTGGTGGTTAACAATTGCTTTTTAGTTAGTGATGGTGTCCCGAATTCCCATTCTCATAGTTTAAGAGATCTTTTTGCTCACGTAGTTAAAAACAAACAAGCCCAGAAGCTGAGATTCTTGGAACAGTAGATTCTGTGCCCAATGCACATTCTTTTCTGTGCTCATGTAGAATCTCGGCATAACTCAGATTTAAGGTTATTTAGCTACTCTACCAATGATACTAGATACAATAGCAGGCCTCCTCCTTTATGCCCTCACAACTTTGATCACTCCCAAAAGTTATCCAATTGGCTCTTGTTGCTCTTTATTGTTGCAGTTGCACAAATATAAGAACCTAAGATAAGGTCTCCTGGTCAAAGTTCAGCATCTTGTATCACACAGCGGCCAGCCAGATGCGAAAGGGCAATTGTCATCTCCAGTTGTTCACCTTCTGATTTCCCTTTTTGCAGGAGTTCTGAACTTGTTCAACAAGTTGATAAAGAGGACATGATCTATCATGTTGTTAGCCATACTATGAGCGAGGAAAACAAGCCTCAGGACTTCGTCATTCTCGTGTCACAAAGGAAGCCTTGCAGCAAAGGGTATGTTGCCAAACATCTCCTCTCCACTGCAACTTCTAGGGCATCTGTTCCGCTTCAGATATGGTGCACACACATCTGTAAAGAGACCAGTGCCCAGGTGCCTTTCAAAATCTCTTCTGCAAACTTCATTTCACCAGTTTTGAACAAAAGCTAAAGGCAAGAACTAGGCTAGCTCAGGGCATGTTCAGCCTATTGAGTAAGCAGAACAAGGTTTCTTTGGAGGTTGTTATGGGCATGGTGAACGTCAAAGCAGAGAGGGAAAAGTTCAGTGCACTTGTTCTAACTGGGTTTCCTTTCTTTCCAGTGATCCATATGTTGTAGCATTCAGATCTGTCACACTGCCAACACATCCAGCAAAACCAGAATATACCCGTGGGGAGACCTTGTGTTCTGGCTTCTGTATTTGGCAGGAAACAGATGAGCTCACCAAGGTAGGCATTTAGCTTTCTAAGAGTGCAGCAGAGGAATGAGTGATAGTGGCTCAGTTTGGATATGGATTATGGGGAATGTCCCATGAATCCCCTTTCCCTACTTATTCAAGGATTCTGCTCCATTTCCAGGTTTTGGGCACCAGGTGAAAACTTTTCTCTAGAACCAGGCTATTGGCTGATTAAACAAACTATGGCCCTTTAAATGTGTTTGTGGGGAGTGGGGTTATTGGTTTGCTTTTGTTTTTTATTATGCATTTTGTGTTCTCATTTTGTATTTTTAAGTTGTAAACTGCCCTGTCCAGATGAAGGGTGGTATGCAAATTTAAATATTATTATTATTATTATTATTATTTGGCCATGATTTCCAACTAGGGACAAACCATGGTTAATGCTAAATTCCAAACAATGGTTTCTAAACGCATAGTTTGGAAGTCAGCACTAACTGTAATCTGCCCAATTTAAGAAACCATGGGAATCTATGGTTAAAGCAACTCGGAAACAGTAGAGGCTGGAGGCTATGAGCCTCTGTCCTCCAAATTGTTTCAGTTCCCAGGGATGTATTTTATAGCATGAGTTCACCCTATTTGTTCTGAGAGTAGCTTTGTGTACCAGATTACCTTTATAAAGTGTCACAAATCTTTTTTCCTGATGTTAGAATAGATGCTGTTTGTGAAATATTGAAACATAGCAAATCACTTGATGTGAATTCCTTTTATGTTGTTGTTGTTTAGTCGTTTAGTCGTGTCTGACTCTTTGTGACCCCATGGACCAGAGCACGCCAGGCACACCTGTCTTCTCCTTTTATGTACCATTGGTTAACACAACACTTTCCTCTATGCAATCACATATACCAATGTATTTGGGAATGGTGGTGTGGCAAAAGAAGTCAGGGACCTGCGTATGTGTGCCAGCTTTTAGCCTCTGCCCATTTCTAGCTCCAAGTTTTTCTGGCTGTAGGTTTTTGTGATTTAAAATGGGCACAAACCCTAAAAACCAAAGGAGAAGCACCACCAGTGTAATGGTTTGGATTGAGTTTGCTATTCCAGGATTCTTGCAATCATTTCCAGAGATGGCTCAAGATGTTCTGATACTTAAGGCAGAAAATCCACATGGTGTCTCTCCTGATACATGCACCCACAGATGTACACTAACTAGTTCCTTGTTTGCTGCCTTTGCATTGTACCTTGAAGCCTGCTGCTGCTTTGCATTCCTCTGAATAAACCAGTGTCTTGTGCAAGTTAGGAATTAGAACTGAGTTCAAGGAGCCAATAGTTGGCATTGCTGTCAACTATTACATTGAGGAGGGAAATCCATTCTTAGTTTGGGGTCAGTAAACTGAAGCCTTCCCAGGAACTAATTGATAAGATGCTTTTTTGTTGTTTCCAGGTGTCGTATTACCACCAGGCCACTTCAGGTGTTTTGGCCTACATTACAACTAACATTGCTGGCCTCTCTTCAAGCTTCCATTCCACCTTTCAAGCCTGTGAACAGTTCCTCCAGAAAAACAAAGACAATCTCTCGGTTGGGCTTCAGAATCTTTAGTTGTACAGAAACCAGTCATCTTTGTCTGACAATGAGCATCGTTGTAAATATTGAAATGACGGCTCAATGTATGTGATAAAAGGAGAGGAAAGAAACAGGTTTATACAAATGCACAAATTGCACAGCCCTCACTTGTGGAGGGAAGTCACTTTTATTGGCTTATGATCAGAATGAAGATTTTTATGCAGTAGGATTTAATGATCAGTAACTTAGCAATCATGTTTGCACTTCAGGAAGCAATTTGTTCTGATCTGTCCTGGGTTTTACATGTCCTTAATTGCACCTGTGTTGGCTTCTGTTGAAGCCTTGTATATATTTGATTGGCAGAGAAATGTGATGTCAAGAAAAACTTGAAAATGGACTGTTTCTTTCTGTGTCCAGAACACTAGGTGGGAGAACAGCTTTCAACTGGAAAATCAGTAGCTTAAAAATGAATTTTCATATAGAGGTGAAATGTTTTTTAAAGTGCTTTTTAATGAGCTTCACAAGAATTCAGAACAAATTCATTGCAACAATTGTTCTTCATTGGAAGAATCTACAAACTAATTTTTGAATTGGTGGAGGGCATTCTTAACTACCTACAGTGCACATTGCACAAAATCAGCACAATATTAAATCATGTCACATGTTAGCTTTTCTTTAACCATTATTTAGTATCAATGTGTCTTTCTTGAATGTTGGAAGTTTTTTTATCATCAGTCTGAGCCTGAGGGAGATTAAATTATTTTGCCCTGGCGGTGCTGTCCTTCTTATGTAAAAAAATCATTCAAACTTGCCCTTCTGGTACTTGGAATGAAGAAGGATGAATAATCTATTATTTGATCCATAAACCAAGTACCTCATCTTCTGTTTTACTAGGTGGGTATATTCTCTTACTCTTTTGTAGTAAAGTTTGCCAGTTCTGGTTTTGAATCTTTTTGACAGAGCCGTGGGACTTTATTGACATTTCTCTCAATAAAAGAATATTTAAAAATTTAAAAGCTCCTGAGTTTGCATTTATTGGGCACAAACTGCTCAGGTGCTATTGGAGGCTATGGTGGCATGCCTCCATTTTATAATTATATATGTGCATGTTAACAAATTCTCATTTCATGCTCCGTAGGGTTTAGCGCTGACACTGTTAAGCACATAACATATATTCCTGGGTTCTGAAGCTGCCCATAACATGGATGGTATATCAGTGAGGCTGTTAACTCTGGTTAAGGATTGGTTTACATGCTTCAGCAGCAGAGCTGACAACTGCAGTAGATCTCTTTCTTGTACATGAGATCACATTGTATGGGTAGCAGTTGTGTAACAATGTATGGTCCCCCAAGAACCACTGATGTCTGCCAAAGTCAGCCTGCTTCTAGGGTTTTCTTGCTTTGCTGCACATGTATGTCAGGCTTCTGCATTCACATTATGCAAGCGTGGAAGCTGAGGTCAAATACAGAATTCAGTACCTTGGGATTAATTTTAAAGAAATCAAGTTCCTAGTACTTTAAGGTCCAGAAAGAAGATAAAAACAGGTAAACAGGTAAACCAATCAGTGTGAAAGTGAATTGAGCACAACTTGTGATAGAGAATATAAAATTGTTTATTTTCTTCTTAACCATCAGCTAAAATGGGACAGTTTAAAGAAATGTCTAAAGCTACTGAATTTTGTAATGTACAAACCCATGGTGATGCTCCAGCCATGTCCTCAGAGTGTCCACATCCACAGTCTGAGAATGGGTTTAGTTCAACTTCATTCATTTGTCATGTGATTGTGTGTCATGTCTGCCTTCTCTGCTAACACTAGTTTGAAAGTTGTCTCAGCCAAATGGGATGGCATTTCCAAGCTGTTTACGCAGCAGCACCGTCCAGATGGCAAGAAGCTGAGGATACTATTTGTTGTAGAAGTTGCTGCAGGGACTATGAATTGGTTCCTTTTTGGTGTGTACACATTGACTGAAGAAGCAGAGTTTAAACATATTAGTTGATCTGGTGATATCAGCCTAGGTGCTTGAAACGTTGAACTTCCTGTTGTGCTGAGAACCAAGCTTCACTTGGACCTGAACATCTAGTCCATGCGCTAAACTGCCAATCCAGCTGCAAAACAAAGGAAGTCAACCAGATTCTGGAGCATACCACTGCTGGCGATCTGACTCTGGGCAGGAAAAAGCTGCAAAGCAAGAAGAGCCTTGCCCAGTGTGAATCTCTGCTGTGTCAAAGCTATCCTGGAGCTCTTCAGTTGGCCAATGAGCCCAGAGGGGAAATGTTACTGGTCTCAGAATTAAATGAAAAACTCGAAACTTTGCTGGATCAGCGCATATCAGATGTATAAGAAAGAGCGGGACTTGGATGAGGTTGCCCTGATTCTTGGTGCTTAGTCTCAACTGAAACGACAGGGAGTTGAAATATTTGTTCATGAAAACAAACACAAATGACTTTTATACTATAAAACAAGTCCTTCATATGTTCTTGGATGGCCCATTGGCCACACGGGCAGGGGCTGTTGGGAGTTTCAGTCAGACAACACCTAGAGGGCCACAGGTTCCCATCCCTGGTAGGTAAGGGTCACAGCTCAGTGGTAGAACATCTGATTTGGACGCAGAGGATCCCGGATTCTCTTCCTGGCCAGGTAGGGCCTACTGTTCCCATAAACCCAAGCCAGCATCACCATGGTCAGCCTCAGTCATTTGTTGTCTAAAATGGTTGTTAGAATATGAGTCAGTGCAGGAAACTAGGCAAGTGCCTATTTACAAGCCTGCTGAATTGGTTGCTTAGAAGAGGGGTGTGTGTGGCTGTATGATATGCAAATATTTCATACCCTTGAATTTTGCCTGTATCTTAGTGCATTTTCAAAAGTAAAATTTAATACTCACATGCCAAGTCTCGGAACTGAGTCAACACAGGTTCAAAAAGGTCGTAATAGATTTGTTCAGGTTGGCTATTCTTTCGGATAAAGAGGAGATCATCCACTGTAACTGGATCAGTCTTCCCTTGCCAGAGAGTCAGGCTGTACCTAGGAAGAGAAATCATTTGGGGGGTACAGGAAGTTTTTGGAAGCTGTGTAGTCTAGGATGTTAAACAGGAAATCATTCAGTGCTAAGGTCCAAACTATACGTTATGTGGGAGATCCATGATTAGGCTGCAATTGACTTGATACCTGAGAGGCTTTGGGGTGTGTGGTTTGATTTGAGTAAATGGCATAGAAGGTAATGGGGAGCCAAGAACAGTACTGCAAAATTCAGAAAAGTCTGATTAGTATATATTTTATTAAATTTATATTCCTCCTCCAAAAGGAGCCCGGGGCAGCAAACACTTCTGTGATAATTATTTAAAAAACTGTTAAAAACATCTGAAGACAATAAAACATCTAACACAAATTTAAGAACAGATGTAACCAAATCACAAGCTGACCCACCAAAAGAGAAACATTTTCAGCAGGCATCTAAAGGATACAGTCATGACACCTGCTTAATATCAACTGACAAGGCATTCCAAAGTACAGGTGATGTCTCACTACAGAAATGATTCTGTAGGATATGCCTACAGGGATGCAGCTCTGAAGGATAATAATGTTCCAATCTGCACATCAGTCCAAGAGATGTAACCCAGCAGGGCAGTTAGGATCAGAATCCCCAAACATCAAATTCCTCAAGCATCCTGAGTGCTTAGCAACCACTTCCTCTTCCCCCTACTCCCATTTTGCTGTGATTAATCTGGCTGTGTCCTTGTGTTGCACTGTAGGGAGATCAGTGTTGTACCTTGTGGGCAATGCATTCTTTGTTCCCAAGACAGCACTTTTTGAAAGGCGGTTGGGATGTTTTGTGACTGGGAATATGTAAATTCATTCTAATATTAGCAGTTCTGTTTTAATCTGATCTATTGCATACAGTTTGCAAGTTTCTAGTGCGCGAGTAAACCAAGATTTCTGAATTAATCTCTGTGTGTTGCAGTGGAGATAAACAATAAGTGTGCTGTAAATCTCTTACCTGTCAGACTGGCTGAGAAGCCAGCTCAAATGAGGCCAGGCTGGTCTTGCCATGACGGCTCTTATAGGGAAGGTGATTCGCTGAGGCAGGTTCCCTACGAGGCTATGCATGTCCTCAACCATTTTCTGTGTGTAGGTCTTGTTTGGAAAGAAAGGTAAATAGAGGGTTGACCATCCTGGGGAGAGAGTGCAGTCTGGGAACTTCTCCTGGATGAGTGAGAGGAATCTGAGGACAAACAACAACAATATAGCTGCAACTGCAGACATCTAAAGCCATTCTAGTTTCTCTTCACACAAGGATAGCAAAGACTCAGAGCCTATTTAGGAAGCCTCTCTAATGACTCTGGCAACTAATGACTCTGGGACTTGATCTACCCCCAGTAACCTTCATACCTGGCTTCCAGCATTCCATAATCCTGATCCCAAATCCTTCCCTTATTACAGATATCTGTATTTTCTGATCTGCCATCTTTTGCCAATACAAGCTGAGACGCTACTAGCCTGCAAAACACAGTCTAAAATCTAGAAGGAAACCCTGCTTGGCTTAGTGGTGATTAAGAGATTGTCTCAAGGCACAAGCCAACTTGGCCATTTGACACAATCGAGTAGACACTTGGCATTTATCAATAATTGTGTCATTGCAAAATTGGCTCAGTGAAGTCTTGTGCTAGAAGAAGACTATAGAGACTGTGGGATGATTTGGAAGCTTTTCAGATGGAAAATGTTGGCTCCATTGCAGATTAAGTTGGGTCTGCCTCAGAGGAGAATTTATGCCACATATGCAGAGAATAGATGGTTGTGGGGATATTGGGTTCCTAAGCTATCTGCAGTAATTGATCCATATTTTTCTGATGTTTTGCAATGCATTTTAGTGCAGTGGGACTACTGAGTACACCTTGTACTACATTTGCCCACAGGTGTCCCCTCTTGAGCAAATATGGGGCTGAATTTGACTATATGGGACAGTTTATTTACACCATTTCTAATTATATATATATATATATAAGTTATCTGTTGCTTTAGTTTTCTGTATACTCCTTAGAGGGTGTGTGTGTGTGTGTGTGTGTGTGTGTATATGTATGTATATACACACACACACACACACCCTCTAAGGAGTATACAGAAAACTAAAGCAACAGATAACTTAAAACAGCAAATATTACAAAAATACACAGTTAATATATAAAAGGGGGTCCCAAGGATATGAAAAAGGCACCTCTCCTCTCATAGTTCTTTCTCCAGCCTTTGTCCCCTTCTCCTCCAGCTGCTTTTCACAGGGCCCCCTGTATGCACATGCTTTACACAAGTGGAGGCTTAGGAGAAAGTCACAGGTTTTGATTTGACTCGACTCCTCCCATGTGTCGAATGTTAGCGTGTGATAGAACTGTAGACAGGTACTTCTGGATACAGATGCTCCACGCCAGGATAGAAAATGCATCCTGATACAAATACAATAGAAGTTCATTTTACTCACCGGCTTGCGTTGACTGCAATATTAATAGGTACATTTGGGCCTCTCAGAATGTCTGCATTTAGCCACACAGGTCTGTGGATATTCATTTGAGAGGAGGTTTTTACTAATATATCCAGAGATGGGTCAACAGCTTTGATGCTTTTGAAATCCAGCTTGATGGCTAATTGGAAAAGGAAGAAACTCCTGTGAAATCCATCAGGTTCAGTTAGTGCCCCTAACTCAACCAGCCCTGCTTTGTTCTAGAATGGATGGATGGATGGATGGAGGCAACACATGAAGAGGTCTGTTGTGGGCACAAGTCACCCTTTGCGTGGATCTCTCCCACAGTCAGGTAGGCAGCCTTTGAGAACATACTTTCCTAACTTTCTACAAAGAAAACGGGCGCATCACAATAAATAGCAATGACCAAGTAGAGCTCTGGTGCAACAAATCTACTTGCCTCCCTCCAAAACAAAACAAAACAAAAAACAGATAGAAGTCCACAAAAAGTGTAGGATAATAATAATCACTGGGTAGGGGGCGTGTTGGTGACAGCATAAGACTTCTGCACAGATTTTGTGAAAACAAATCAGGACAACTGCTCAATAAGTTTCCATCTGGAAGTGACCTGTAAGTTGCTTCATTATTGAGCAGGAAGTGGGGTAAACAAAATGCAAGCTAAAATTAAATAAACAATGAAACCTTCATTCCTGATTGCAAGTTGCTCAGACTTGAAAGGAAACCACCCTCTATATTTCAGGTTTTTTGCTTGTTTTCCTGCCATGGTCAATGGGTGCATGTTCTTTTTGAGGTCTTTCGACCCAGTAATAAATTATGCTGCTACATCCAAGCTCAAAATACACCTACTCTGCTTGGACTGCTCTCAGGGAAGCTACCCAGGGCCTCTTTTATACATAACTTCCTCCCCCCTCCTGGGAGATGCTTTCGGCACAAATGTGAAGTACTGGATATAAGACCTTAATGGTGTAGAGTCTCAAATCCACATTAAAAATGGGCCGTTATGCACCGTGTCTCAGCCATTTCCATGCATGTGACATATGGCAAGATCATAAGGCTGACAACAATAAATATAGTTAAATAAAATAATATTTCCCCCACAAAAATTATACTTTTCAGATGAAATAATTTGAGTAAAAACAAACCCAATACCATTGGCTTGAAGCTTATAATTTCCTTCCCTATCCATTTCAATTGGCACGTCTCCTTTCAACCAACATACCTTTATTGGATGACTTAAGGACTGCCTCCAGCCATTCCTGAAGAGTGTTATCACTGTAGATGTCAGGTGGATGGGCCATGATGGGCGTGTCTGTCTCATTGGGTGTGTTATGTGCTTCAACGGTGACATCAGCTTCCAAGGCCATAACGTCACCTGTACACACACACACACACACAAACACACAGTGAGCGAGAGCGAGAGAGAGAGAGAGAATTCATAGTGAAGAAAGTTCTGTGCACAGTCTATCTGAATATGGTGGGAGTTTGGCATGGGCAGCTTTCACCCAGAGGAACCATTTCAGATTTTAGGGTCTGGGATTGGAACAAGGTTTAAAGGCTTGCTTCTAGATGCATTCAGTCAACTGTGGAAAAAATGCTATGTTTAAACTGTTTGCTGCACTTCTCTTATCATTTTTTTAAGGTAATAATTGCAGCAAATATTATCGATACAGAACAGACAATAATTTTATAAAGCAAAGGGATTTATTTATAGTGCATTTATTATTATTTCTTTATTGCTGTTGCCAGTTGCTTTTCTTATGGAGTAACTCAAAGTGATTTACCGTATTTTTCGCCCTATAGGACGCACTTTTCCCCCTCCAAAAATGAAGGGGAAATGTGTGTGCGTCCTATGGGGCGAATGCAGGCTTTCGCTGAAGCCTGGAGAGCGAGAGGCGTCGGTGCGCACCGACCCCTCTCGCTCTCCAGGCTTCAGGAAGCTATCCGCTAGCCGTGGGAGACGTAGCTCTCCCACGGCTAGCGGAGAGCTTGCCTGCACCCAGAAGCTTGGGGCGCGCTGAACTCAGCATGCCCCAAGCTTCGGGCTTTGCGCAGCGCTCCGCTAGCCGTGAGATTGCCGGCACCCAGAAGCTTGGGGCGCGCTGAGCTCAGCACGCCCCAAGCTTCGGGCTTCATGCAGCCTGTTCTGGGGGCTGGGGTCAGGGGAAGCTCAGGCTTCCCCCGCACCTGGGGGGAAATTTTTTTTTCTTTATTTCCCCCCAAAAAAACTAGGTGCGTCTTATGGGCCGGTGCGCCCTATGGGGCGAAAAATACGGTACATTAAAACCAGTTAAAAACAAAACCAACCACCCCCAAAAAACTTACCTATATGAATAAAAGGCAGGTCTCTAGGTCCTAGCCACATTAAAGAGGCAAAAATGAAATTAAGGGCTGAAAGCCCCAGGCAAAGGAAAAAACTTTTGTCTGCTTCCTAAAGCTGGATATAGATGGCACCAGGTGTGCCTACCTGGGGAAAGCATTCCAGAAGCAGGAGGCCACTACCAAAAAGGCCCATTCTCATATTGTTCCAGGGCTTTTTTTTCAGCCAGAGCTCGCCGGAACTCAGTTCCAGCACCTCTCAGGTGGCCATCTTTATAAGAGAACAAGGGAGACGCTCATGGTGAGTTCCAGCACCTCTTTTTCTAGAAAAATAGCATCCTCAAAACCTCCCATGGAGGGGGGGGTCACACAAAGAAGGGTATCAGGTGATGATTGCAGGGTTCAGGTCAGTTTATGTGGGGAGAGGCAGTTCTCATTGCAAGGAGGGTTTAATTTGAATGAGGACTCAACACAGTTGAGTTCTGGAAATTTCAGTGGTGTTATGAGAAAAATATCCACCCAGAGTTCATTGTCCAGCTGAGTCCTTTTTCTTACCCAACAGCAACTACAAGTGAGGCCAATCAGACACCAGGATAGAGCAACCAAAGGAGTTTAATTTCTCACTTGATAAATTATTATTTGTATAGTTTTAATAGATTTTGTGTGTGTGTTTGTTTTTAGAGGTTATTATTTTTATCTGTAGGGACGGGGGTGGCACTGTGGGTAAAACCTCAGCGCCTAGGACTTGCCGATCGCATGGTTGGCGGTTTGAATCCCCGCGGCGGGGTGCGCTCCCGTCATTCGGTCTCAGCACCTGCCAACCTAGCAGTTCGAAAGCACCTCCGGGTGCAAGTAAATAGGGACCGCTTACCAGCGGGAAGGTAAACGGCATTCCGTGTGCTGCGCTGGCTCGCCAGATGCAGCTTGTCACGCTGGCCACGTGACCCGGAAGTGTCTGCGGACAGCGCTGGCTCCTGGCCTATAGAGTGAGATGAGCGCACAACCCTAGAGTCTGGCAAGACTGGCCCGTACAGGCAGGGGTACCTTTATTTTTATCTGTAAGCTGCCTTAAGTCCCTGTCAGGGGAAAAGGTAGGGTGTGTATGTATGTATGTATGTATGTATAAATAAATAAATAAATAAATAAATGAACATCAACTTTTTAAATTTTAAAGCTTAGTTGGGGAGGCTTTAGTTGTTGGACCACATCTTGTTGGACCAAACCATTGGTCATGCTGGCTGGGACTGAAGGGAATTGGAAGTCAAACATCGGGAAGGGCTTCTACTCCCTCCAATTTAAACAATATACAAAGTGCTACCTGAAGAAAAGAAGATACTAATTGGGTTCACACCACAAAGAAATACCCAACACTCAGCATATTAAATTCCTACTGAAATAAATATATATTTGGTTTCTGATCACCAGGACAGCAGTGTTCCTGAAAGTGCAGAGGTCCTCCAATTTTATGCCATGTTCTTTTGATTCCTCTTGCTAACTGATAGACAACTCAGTGGAAACCTCTCTCTTCCAGTTCCTTCCTCAAGAAGGATTCCCAAGGCCCAATGAAATACTTGATTTTTTCAGATAAGATGTCTGATGTAAGTTGTGCCTGAGCTGATAATGGAAGTGGAAGAGTTCTACATCAGCCTGGAGCTTTCTGCCCATTCCTCTAGTTTCATTATCACAAGGTGATAAGCCCCTTCAGACAGACGGCAGTAGGAAACCGGAGCATTCCATGTTGATGGAGTTGTCTTATCTCACAAAACTAGAATCAATTGCTCATTCTTATCACTACAATGTGAGCCATCCTATCCCCCTTATCATTACAGATTTCTCTGCCTTGATTAACTGTAAGGAATGGTGTAGTTAATATGTTAAAGTTTAGCAGAACTTTTAAATCATGGTGGTTAACCCACCTTAAAAAAAGAAAAGGTATATTGGAAGAAGAATGTATTAAAATGCACTTTTGAACCTAGAATGAGCCCCTTAAAGTTAACTTCTGTCACTTGCCCCTCAAGCACATAAATTGACAAATAAACTGCAGTTGTTTTTCTGTCAGTTGAGGGATATTGACAAGTTCTTACACCCATTAGCAAGCCTATATACCCCTTTATCCTCCATGTGGGTGGTTGAATACAGACTTACTCTGAATTTGTAGCACTGATGTACCTGTGAAAAGCATTATTTGAGGGAGGGAAAACCCTCAGCTGGACTTGAAACTCAAGCCGTCTTCTTCCCTGCTACTACGGTACATACTTGAAAGATTGTTCCTTGGGAACTGTACAGAACACTTGCAACAAATGAGACCAATATCTCCGTACGTCTGGTAAAGAAATAATGATGTCTAACAACTGTAGAGCAGTCGGTGTGGAAGCACCTTCACAATGTGCAGTTAAAGTCCAAATGTACCTCTTTAACCACCGCCCCCCTTCCCAACAAACACTGCCAAAGTCAGTGACATCAGCACGTCACACGGTGTGCGCACAGCATGCACACTTCACAAAGCACCAACCCCACACAATTGAAGGGGCGAGCTGGTGCACTTGTTCCCGATTATGGTACTTTTAGCCAGGCATGATCTAACCTGGGAGAAGAAAACAGTGTCTTACTCTTCAATGCCTCTTCCATTTCACTCTTCCGGTTTGCAGCATGGTACCAGCTGACCAGCAACCCATCTTTCCGGTCTATTCTCCTCAGATTGAACAAATAATCCAACATATCTCCACCTGTACTGAAGGCTTGAGAATCTAAACAGGAAATTGAACACAAATAAACATGGGTTATGCCCAGTGCTTTTTTCTCTAAAAAAATGTTTAGGGGTACTCTCATATCACCATTTTATAGTTTAAATTGGGGAAAATAAATACAGTAAATGGACAAAAGTACAGAGATTCACAAAATATTTAGGGGTATGTGTACCTTTGCGTCCCCCGAGAAAAAAAGCACTGGTTACTCCTAATAAAAACTAAACCCACACACAAAACAAAAGCTTTATGCAAATAAGAAAATAACGCAACTTCCCGTGTCATTCTTGGTAGTTAGAACCAGTTAGTGCATATCTTTGGTGTTGAAGGAACATACCATATTTCATTCATTTCAAAAAGGGAAGGGTCAGCATTTCCTTTCTAAATAATTATACATATGGCTGATAACAAGATGACATTTAACAGAAGGGCCAGAATTGGTGCAACAAATGTACAGTATGCCATACCTAAATTTTCCAACAATACGTAAGAACAGTTTTGTTGGCAGGTTTTAACATTTTATCCTCCATGAAACTAGACATCAGATTTGCCAAAGTTATTTTCAAGGATAGGAATTGTCCTTGCAACCAGTTAAAGCCTGAAATGGTCTCTCATGTGTCCTTTAACTATAGATTTATCAAGGGGTTTGAGAAAGCATAATTTATCTAATTTATCCTATTAACAGATGGATTTCTGGTCAAACCTTAGAGAACCTTTTGAGTATCTTCCTTGAGGGGTGGTGTTGGTAATATATATGAAGGTTGTAATATCTCTCAGACATGCTGTGATTTTTATTTTACTAACTTGTCACCTTTAGTAATTCATAATCAGTTCTGCTGAGGTTGTGATTTTGAATTACAGTGGTGCCTTGCAAGACGAAATTAATTCGTTCTGCGAGTTTTTTCGTCTTGTGAATTTTTCATATTGCGAAGCACGGTTTCCCATTGGAAATGCATTGACGGTTTCCCATAGGAATGCATTGAAAAAGCCGCAAGACGTTTTCGTCTTGCAAAGCAAGCCCCTAGGGAAATTCGTCTTGCGAAGCAACTAAAAAACCAAAAAACTCTTTCGTCTTGCGAGTTTTTCGTCTTGCGAGGCATTCGTCTTGCGAGGCATTCGTCTTGCGAGGTACCACTGTATTTTGTATTTTGTACTTTGCCTAATGGTTAGTTGACTGTAATAAACATTTGATTGATTGACTGGTTTAGCATCAGGTATCCAAATCCTGTGAGGAGGGGTCTTATGTTACAGTTCACATCTTGGCTTCCCCTTCATGGGCTTACGACCTCTTGGCTTTGCTTTCTTCCTTGCTATGTAGAAGTGCTTTCATTTTAACCCCCCCCCAAAAGGGTAAAGATCCTTAATCAAAATTCTGTGCAAATTCCAAGTATTGAAGAAGAAAGACGCTCAACCTATGGAGTGTTATAACTTAAGAAACTGCTTGATACAGAGTCAGACCATTGATCCATCTAGCTCTGTGTTGTCTACACTGACTGGCAGGGCTTCAGACAAGAAACATCTCCAGCCCTACCTGGAGATACACAGGGACTGAAACTGGGGCATGGATGCTCTGCCACTGAGCTTTCCACTATAGCCCAGGGAAAATATCAGGCAAGGCTGTGAGGGTTTCACAGGGGTTGGGTTGAGGCTGTGCACATCTTAGGGAAAACAAAGCTGAGTTTGCCCACCTTCCCACTACCCAGCCACCTCTTATGTGTACCGATTTCATGGAATCCGCCCCAGAAATATCCTGCGAGGCTAAAAGACCTGAAGACCAACTGGCCTCAAAATAAGTAAGCATTCACATTTTACCATAGAACCTTCCACCTGAGGAAGAGTTCAGCAAAACAGGGAGCTTGCATACTTGTGCATCAACCTAAGCCAAAAGCAGTTGCAATCTAGTTGGACTAGATGGCCCTTCGATTCCCTTCCAACTCTACAATTCTATTTTTATAGCTGCAACAGAGAGCCTGTCCTGTCAACGTATAGATAACAAATGCAATATGAATTCTAACCCAGCAATCACAGCACTTATGTGAAATTCACTGGCCCCCGCCTCCAGCAAACCCTGGTCTTCTTGCTTAGTACCTTGCGGGGATTTCCTGTTGACTGTCAGGGTTATGGTGAGAGCTATGCAAACGGAAATCACTGCCATGGCAGTGATCACAGCAATGACAACTCCTTTTCTTCCAGTGGAAGGACACTTCATGCTGGAAGCTGTCATGTTCTTTAAGTGTGCCAGCTCCTTGGCAGCTTCACCTATACAATTGCAGTTTCCTTCCAAAAACAGGATGAGAGAGTAAATGAAGGTGAAGAGGCAATTCAGAATGTTTAAACTCCAGCCAGAAGCCTTGGTCCCCCGAAAACAGAAATCAGGACGAAGGGATCTTAATTCAGTGGTATTCTTTTTCTCCTTTTAAAAATCCAGAACAGCTCTGAAGAAGTTTCCTTCCAATAATCCACTGTTGCCTTGAAGGGATTCTCTTAATAACTTGTGATTTTTCTCACTTTAGTAATTATTGCCTTGGACAAGTCACTTGTGATACCATGCTACTGTCTTGGAGGAGATTCCTTCTAATGATGTTTCGCTGTCTTGCAGGTGTTTCTTTTAAAGAAGCTGGTACTTTCTTGAAGAATTGCTTTTCTAACACACCTTCCTGGCCTTCCTTTCTTCTGATAATCTGGCACTGCCTTAAAAAATAATTATTCTTTTTTTTAAAAAAATAGTTCTGTGTTCCTTGCAGGATTTACCTCCTGGCAATCATCATTGTGGAGTAACAGGCTAAGTTTCTGCAATAGCTATAGGTTTTCTACCAAGAGGGGGGAAAGGCACGGGTGATGATCTCTCTAGCTCAAATAATTTTACTGAAGTTCTCTGAGGTTGTGCTCCTATGAAAAATCCATCAGGGCAATATTTTGAGGCCAAAGTCCATCTACTTGATATGTGCTGGGGGTGGAGGGAACCTTCCCTCCAAGAATTTGTTATATTAATGCCATGTATGTGAAGGCAGCTGCTCTGAGATTACGTAAAGATGGGCCCTCCCTCTTCAGATCTGCGCATACAAATGCTGGATCACATTAGACACCACCCCACCACCAGGGAGGAAGAAAGAAAGACTATGGCTGCTGGTTTTAAATTAACAGGTTTGAAATAATACTGACATTATCACTTCTAAGCTTTCCTGACCTTACTAGATTAAGAGAATATATTCCTCTGAAAAGCTTCTGTTAAAATTACAGCATTAGCCACACACACACACACACACACACACGTAAATGCAAGAGGTTCAGGATCTCATAACAATTGAACTCATCCCACTGTAGATACAGGAGACCTGAGACATACCTCTGCAAATCCCACTAAAGCCCTTAAGTACTGTGCTTGCTTTACATATCCCAAGACAGGGTTGGGTATACACTGTGTATGCTGGGCCAAATCCTCATGGTGCTCTCTTGCTTTGCCTAGTGAAAACCATGACAACCAGGTTCAAGCCGATTCAGATGGCAGGCATGTGCGATGGCTACAAAGGAGGTGTTTCTGCCACACAAGTTTGTGTTTCCTTTCTCTAAATCCCAGTGGGCTGCTGCTGTCACTCTCCTTCTTTCCAATAAGAAGCAGAGGCGACTGAACCCCAGCTTGGGGGCCTCTCGCTAAGCAGAAAAGAAAACTGTCCAGTAGTTTAGTTTGGGGCACAACAGTTTTTGTTAAGGTTAAACTCTTGAATGAACGTCTTGGAGACAGTTCACATGATCAAACAATCTGTTCTATATGTGGCAGGCAGGAAAGGTCAGTGTGCAATGCCAAGTGGCCAAGCGATTATTCCATTGTCCTGCCAGACTGAGACTGCCTGTAGTGTGCAGTTTACCCAAGCCCACAGCTCATCCTTGGATTAAAAACAAAGGGAAACCACAAAACTGGTGTTGTGCTGTGTTTTTCGTATATAACATGTCGTTGATGCAGTTAACAGTGCATTAGAGGTGGATTCATACTGGACTGTCCAAATTTCATTCTGCTTCATTCTGCAATGCTTCCTCAGCATTACTGACTTGTTACCTAATTATAGCCATCTGGAGGGGGGCACACTTGAGCTACAGCACAATGAAGGTGGAACATACACACACACAGCATGGGATGAAAAATTACATGACTTCAGCAAGAAGCTATGCACTGATTGGAAACCTAGCTGTTTGTTTACTCCCAAAACTTTTGCAAGCATGAATGGTATTGGAATGACGCAACTGTCCCGATACCACCATAAGCACAAATTCTCCTGAACGCACAATAAAAAGGACACTTGGAGAGGCCCAAAGGCTTCCATGTGGCTAAGGAATCTCCTTGTCAAGTGGGGAGGTGCAATGCCAGCTCCACATCTCAGGTACAATGTGCAGTTAAACCACGAATCAACAGCCTGTGTGACTTATTTGGCAATTTTTATGCAGTTTCTTTACTCCCTGTTGAAGTTTGCATAGAATCAGCATCTTAATATTCAAGCAGCACCTCATTGCTAGGGATAAAAGTAGCGTCCATCACAGATCCAGTAATTCCACCCTGTTTACAGCATGATCTGATTATTTTTATTTGCAACTTATATTGTTAGAATCATCATGCAATCAATATAGTGATCATGCTATCAATAAATTTATGAACACGCACTTGCTATGGGAGCATGACATTCTTAAGACTACTACATCCTTTCCGAAGCTGTCACCCAAACGCGGCAGACATTGGTCCATTAGGCCATACAGGGCACTGCTCCAGCCAACCTCAGTCTGCCATCAGCCAGGCCCCACCTGCCCGCCTTCTTACTTACAACCAGCCAGAAGGCAGCTCTGTTGTCATTGGCTCTATTCCATCTAATGTTGGTCTTCCTGCCTTCTGCCCTACCAGCCCCAATGAGCACAAGCTACCACTGTCCAAACATTGTTCCATTTCTACACCACAAGCATAACACAAGTGTAGTATGCATGCAGACCAGCAGAATGAAAATAAAGTCGGATCCAGGATTTATGGGCTGGACAGGTGGCTCCTGAGAAGCCTCGTTTTAATTCATTTCTAAGCTTTTATGCGTCAGATTCACTTTTCTCAAAGCTTCCCTTCTACTGCCACCTTCTGGCTGACATGCTGGGACAAGTTAACCAGACCTTGTTCATTTCACAATACTGTATTCTTTACAGGATTCTAGTGGTGTACTGGAAAAAAATGAAGTACAGGAGATCATCAGGACAGTCCCCATAGCAATATCCTAAAGGAGAGTCCAAAATGTTGGTGCAAAAGAGGGGGGGGGGGGATTAAAGGATGCCAAGATCCAAGTTTGGAGCAAGTACTCTTTGGTGAGAGAACCCCAGCAGAGATTTAAAATCACAAAATATGCAGCAAAGTAAAGCATGGAGATATAGGCTGTTAGACCTTTAAAATATACCCTTGTAAGTTCTAAAACTTCCCACTTCCCTCAGCATAGGAAAAAGCCATGTTTGGTAAATAAAAAATTGGTTTACTTACGAATTCTTCAAAGGTTAAGTCCATGTATTTTTTCATACTGTACATCAGTCAGAAAAGTTGTACAGGCAGGAAAAATTGGCTTAGTCAAAATGGAGAAAGTTCCTAAATTATTGCTACAAGAACTCAAGAATGGCTTGTGAGAGCAATGTGACTAAGCTGGAGCAATCATCTTAGCCTCCTCACAAGCTGAGCTTCTTAAGTAGACTGGAAGGGGAATCAAGTCTTGATTACTAGTCCCTCCCAAGGTGAGCTAAGCCTGGCAGGACAGCTTACTCTATGGTATTAAGCCCTTCATGCATTAATTTGACTTAAGAATGCTGGTTATATGAGGTTGGTTATCCCACAAAAAAATGCAAGCAACTGTATTAATCCATTATCTATAGACATACACACACACAAACACCACATAATGTTCTATTGATTAGGCTCATAATCCTTTGCATAGTTTACCTATTGAACTCAGATGATTACTTCTTATCAGGTCAATTTGTAAAATATAGTGAGCTTTAACCAAAGATATTTTATTAGGAATGCAAGCCATCTTGCAAAGATATGTTTCCATTTAAACTGATACCATGAAGTAGGAAACCCCATCAAAGGAAAGAAGAAGCCAGTTTCTGCTTAGCTATTTCCTCCTATTCCCTGAATTTCTTTATGGGAATATATCCAGAATAACAAACACAGGTTGCTATTATGAAATCCTTCAGTAGGCTTTTAAGAATCAGTTGCTCATTAGCCTTTTTGACACAGGTGAAGATAGTAAATTCAGTAAATGGTAGCTCATGTTCTAATACAATTGTCTCCTGCACTTGTTTGAATTTCTCTTAAAACAACAACTGTGTTCCATTGCTGCTGCTTTGGTGTGTTCTAAAATAGTAAATGAAATACTGATGCTCCCCCCTCTGCTTTTTGGCTGCCTTTATCTAACTGCCATGGGGAGAGGAAAGAAGAGGGAGGGGAAGTTCCAATGAGCGTAATGGGGCTTACTCACAGGTAAACAGGTAAAGGATGGCAGCCACAGGGTTCATGTGCCTTTAACAGCTGTATGGCAGACAGAAATTCAACAGGTTAAGCATTTTCTAGTATGGAAACACATACATGGCTTCACCATGATTGCGCCCTCCCTAATTTTGTGTTGTGGCATGTCTCCCATGGCAGATATGTTGTGAGAATTAGAGAATAGAGGGACTGTCATCCATCAGACTAAAAGTGACAGGTGCTGTTGCCCTCTTTTCAGTGTAAGTTCTATCTCCTTTTTGGATCACTTCAGGATTCCCCATTAAAATGCTACTTTTAGGGTAGTGCCCTTAAATGTTGTTTCGGGTGGTTTGTGATCCTGCTGTACATTCATCTCAGTGACTTGGACCATACCGAATGAGTGCTGAGTCTCCTCAACCTTTAGCATGACTCTGGAAGCAATGACACAAAAGGCTGTTTTGGGGTATCATGATTGGCTCGGTGCCCCCGATCTGAAGAAACAGGCTTAAAGTCCCCCTGGTTCAGTCCTTCTATTATTCTGTTGTGCTATGCCATGCTCCTATGGCAGCCATTTTGTGTTATGCTACACCTCCATGGCAGCCATTTTGTGACTGGCACCCACAGCCTGCCCTCAAAATTCAAAATACAGTGTTACCTCGGGTTATGTATGCTTCAGGTTACATACGCTTCAGGTTACAGGCTCCACTAACCCAGAAATAGTACCTCGGGTTAAGAACTTTGCTTCAGGATGAGAACAGAAATTATGCTCCAGCGGCACGGCGGCAGCTGCAGGAGGCCCCATTGGCTAAAGTGGTGCTTCAGGTTAAGAACACTTTCAAGTTAAGAACGGACCTCCGGAACGAATTAAGTACTTAACCCGAGGTACCACTGTATGCCCCTGGTCCAGAAAGGTTGATGACACCTGCCACACTCCAACTATTTTCTCTGCCCACCCCCTCTTATTTTCCCCCATAGTGTATTATGTTTGGGGAAAGGAAAATAAGCAGCAAGTGTGACAGGGAAGGAAGGACCTTTTAGTTTAGCTTTTTGAAAAACAAGAAAATGCCTAAATACATTTGATTTAAAATAATAATAACCACCTGTTATTCTGGTTTCTGTCTGTTACTCGTGCAGTGCTTCCAGTATGTTGCACCTTCCTGTCTTTAGGAGAATTCCAGGCATGCTTCTGTTTTGTAGAAGCCATTTAGCAGCCATTAACTTCTCTGGAGGAAAGTGCAGGCAGAAGAAGCACAGGCTGACAGCTCCTTTGTCTGCAGACCAGATTTGCTGGTAATTTTTGACAATGCAACTCTCTCTCTCATTAGAGTGCTAACATGACAGTTACTCATGGAGAAAGTCAAGACTTTTTTGTTGCAAAAAATAAAACAAAAACAGACTATAGACACAAAGAAACAATTTCTAGCCTTTCCAAACACTGGCCTTCTTATATGTGAAAAAGCATTTCTAAAATTGTTTCTAAAAACAAACTGTTCAATACTATAGACCCTGTATTGCTGATGGACAAGGAAAGGGGAGGTTGTGATATATTATGTACATACGATGGGAGCTGGGAGGCAAATATTGAAAATGTGGCTTACTACAACCCTGCAATGTCTTCCGTATATCCCCATATTGCAGGTGGATAGAAAAAGCTGCAGCCAAGTAACTGATGATGATGTAATGCTATCTGCCATTTATATGCCCACATAGCAGAATGGAGTGGGAATTATAACCGTTGTGTATCATGAACACTGCATTTCAGATGGATGCTAAGGTTGACAGGCAATGGCTCATAATAGCTCTCTAATAAACAATCCTAAGAACTGCCCCCTATTCAGCCTCTTATTGGTGAATTAAAACATCCGACATGCCCCTTTCATTGCCGTACTACAGAGTACACAGGTATTGCCAAGATGCAGGAAGTTATGTAGGATACACAGATATTTCAAATAAACTCATTTCGTCACACAGTTATGCTGGAAACAGACACCACAGCAAAATATATCCTTCAAAAAGCAAAACATATAGTATGGGGAAATTTAGCTAAATTTGCTGCCTCCTTTGCTTCCCAACCTAAAGCTCAATTGAACACAGACATGCTGGGCTCAGTTCACAAACATGAGACTGCACCAACCTGTTGACCTCCAGATATTTTGGACTACAATTCCCATCAACTGCAGCCAGCATGTTGTATGAAGCATCACACACGCTGTGCTCTTAGCAGTCTTATCCTATAAATGGAGAGCCTAAAACAGGAAACCAGGGAATATGTGTTACCCTAGACTTTTCCTATCCTCATGGGTTGTACTTGGGGAACACGGGGATAAGATGTGAGGCTGGTGATGCACCCCCAGAACAGTGTCCTCAAACGCAGGGCTTTTTCCCCCACCCATGGCTTTAACGACACTGCAGAGAATCATTGAGGTTCTTTTTAATTCAGACACCCCCATTGCATCATTTTTCTAGCTTTGCAACAACATGCAGAGGGAATAGTGTTTCTCTACCTGCACAGCTTTTGGATATACAGCATAGCATTTTACCATCCTTTACATCTGAACTTTTTGCACCACGTTACCCACTTGAGAGTTATGATGCCTCTAGTTACTTGCTTTTGCAGAAACAAACATGACTCTCTGCTAACTCCAGCTACCCAATGCAGGGGTACTTTCCTCCCATCTGCAAAGCTCTGCCAGCTTGTTCTGGCTCTAGGGAAACCGGCTCAGGGCTGAGGTGTCATAAGTGGAACCAAGTATGACCCCCCCCCCCCCATGGTTGAGATGCATGCTAGCTTTTACTAGCTTTGAATATGGCGCAACTCCCTTGTCTGGGGTCATCTGTCCTCGGGTTTTATGGCGTCGAGAGCTTCCACCTCAGCAAAGGAGCAGCTGTAAAAGCCTCGGTGATGATGGGGGCTACGGAAAAATAAACTAGGGCAAAGGCGACGTCTCTCCAGAGGCCGAGACTCCCACCCACCGCTGGCTCCGCCTCGGAGTGGGAAAAGGAGAACTGGGGAGATCCGTCGGAAGAACGAGGTGGGCAACCCCTAACTCAGTCGGGTAAGGGAGGTTCGCCTCCACCCAGTCGGGCTAAGGTAGGTGAGGGACCAGCAGGATCTGGGGTGACCTGTGCAAGCCCCGCGCCGACCCCCCCCCCCCGGCTGAGCAGCCCAGTAGTGTGGCCTGGCCAAAAGACCCCGCCTGAGCAACTGCCTGCCACGAGGGGGCCGCTCTCCTCTCGGATTGGCACCCGTTTCCCCACGATTGCTGGGGTACGGGCTGAAGTTTCCTCCAGTCGTAGGTAAAAGAGCACTTGCAAAAGAGAAAAGTCCCCCTGTGCAAACTTGCACATCGCGACACGCCCCCCTCCGCTTGCGTTTCTGGCTCCTTTTTAGCACTAGCACGAGGATTTCCCCATCGCCCAGTCCAGTCTGTCTCTGCATTCCCGCCGCAAGGGGGACTTTCCTTCCCAAGTTCCGGGATGTAGTTCCGTCTGTTTGCACAGCGAAATGCTTTCTATGCAATTATCTGGCCGCGCTTGGGGACTGTTTGATGTGGGATGTGTGGTAGTGGATCCGCTGCTTTTGAGTGTTGTGCTTGGTTCTTGATCGTATCCTTTCCGACCCTGCTTATTTTGATGGTAAAGATGCCATTCTTGTTTTGGGATCTGATCCGGCAGCTTTGCTAGTGTTTGTGTTTCTGAGATTCTAGCATTGGGCGGCGGGGAGTCTGAGTGACACACTGAAAAACGCACCAGTGCAACATTATTCATCGGTGGTAAGAAAAGTTTTGTTTTGAAGTTAATATTTCAACTTGCTAGTCGCTGAAAACCCGTTTGAAATGTCTTTGGCCACCCACTCGGCTGCAGCACCTGCTATTCTTTCAGACTGAGGGTACTGTGACAGTACCGCTATACTAAGGGAAACCAAAGAGTGCAATTTATAATCGTGGGATTCCTTTATGCAGAGTTCTTGCTCATGTACTCCTAATTGCAATTTATCTGAGAATCCCTTGGGGAATACAGTATTTGTCTTTTACTAGCCTCCAAGTTTCCCTTTTGTGTTGCAGGGTGAAGGGATGAGGAAGACAAGTGTCAGTTTATGTGTTTCTCTGAAAGTAAACTGCTCATCTTGAGGTACTTAGAAGTTTAAGGAGTGGAAAAAACCTGTTACTCTCCTAGTTTGCTTTTCCTATATTATATGCAGTATTCTGTTCAGATCAGGATGTGCGTTACCCTGCTGAAAATATTTTACTGCTTGGAATAAGGAGCATGTTGCTGCAATCCATAACAATTTAAGAGTCACTTCCCATGAAGCCTCTCAAAGCAGTTTCATAATGCAATAAAAACCATATAAAACCATTTAAAATAAATTCAGGTATGGACTCTTTTGTTATAGCAAGTGGCTTTGATGAGCAACTATTAGTCGGGATCTACATTTATAGTTGATTCTCCACCTGAGGGTCTGTAACAGCAAGTGTATTTTTGGTAGGTGATTGGAGGGTGACCAGGTGGGATGGCTGCGGGACCTGCTACAGACAATTACTGATTTTTTTTTCATTCCTGCTTGTGGGTTTCTAGATACTAATGATGTAGGAGTTTGAGTTTCTGCTAGCCCACACCATTCTAATGGTTTTGGCCCATACCAAAATTTACATTATGCCCTTTGCATCCACTTTGTTACAGCACTCTGGACATTTAAAGAATTTCTCCATAATAATTGATGTGCCCCTCACATGGCAACCACCACACATGGAACATTTCCTCTAGCAGGGTTTTGTGACATTGGAAGTGGCCCTAATTTTTGGTAGGCTGGAATAATTGCTTTGACCTAAATCCAGACCTACTTTACCCAGCCTAAGCATTGACTGGGGTCAGAATTTACCTGAAGTAACAGAGAAGCTTCCCTCCACTGTAATTTGAAGACCATGGAATAAATGCTGGAAAAAATGAATAAAAAAGAAGTCTGTGTTCCAAGTCCTTAAGAATGCAACCCACATCCCTCTGTAATCACTGGTTAAATGTTCATTGGCATTAATTGTTCCAGATGTTGCCCAAAGCCTTTAAAACCTGCACCTGGCTTTATGGTGGCATATGGTGTGCTGACCTGGCCATCTTTTTATCAGTCTAGTCAAAAGGGGAGGTTATGAGCGCCACTGTTCACAGATGTCTCAGAATAGCTTTCTCTTGGAAGCAATGGCTGAGAATTTTGTTAAGCGCTATTAGCTGGTCCATTTAAATTCAACTCCTTCACAGCAGCAATACAAAACATAAACCCCTAAGAAATGTGGTGTGAGAGAGAACACATGTGACAATTACACTTTAATTTTGAGGGGACAGGACAATTTTGACTACTTTGAAGCTAAAGTAACTTTCTTTTGCCTCTCAGTGTGTCTGAACAGGTAAAACGAGTGTCTCCCAAGTTGAAGTTTGGCCAAGGGAGTTGCAAGCAACTATCTTCTTGAAGTACCATGTCCACAGATGCTGACCCCTCGACCTTAGTGAAAGTGCTCCACTTGGTTTTCCTTTCAACTTTCTGGGGAATGCAGATCTGGGTGACTTTTATAGCCAGTAGGTTGGGACCATTCCACAGCCACACTCTTTGCACATAGATGCTTAAAGGCCAAATTAATCACAGTTAATTTATTTAGGGAAGGATTTGACATTTGGAGAAATGGGAATGCTCTGGACTGGCATATGCAGTGAATTCAGAAAGGGGAAAAGGGCTACTTTAGCTTGGCAGTAAGATGTAGGCTGGGCAAATAGTGATAACACTGGTTGGCAAGAAGATTTACTTTCTGGATTGGTGAGTCTATATTCCTAGACACCAAGCAGCTGAATGATGATGATGATATGAAGGTAAAACCACCAAGTGTGGAAAATCCTAATAAACAATGGAAGTAGGCATAGCTGTCAACTTTCGGATTTGAAAATAAGGGATCAGCAGCCTCACCTGTCCCGGGGACAGTCTACAGGATATCTAACAATCCGGGATAGCAGCAGGAAGCAGCGCTGAAATAAGGGAATTTCCCGCAAAAAAGGGGAGGTTGACAGAATAAGCCATTCTGAAGCTAGAAGAGATTATCTAAAACTGTATACGTCTGTTAATTTTGCATCCAATGGTTTTTTAAAAACAGCTATTCATTATTATTTTTTAGCATTTGTATCATTTAAATAACCTTGTTCCTTTGTGTTTGCCCCGCTTGTTCTTGCAGGTTTTGTGATGGGCAACAATCTCTCACAACACACATTCGGATTCATTCAGAGTTGCCTCTTCCCTTATTACTTCCACATTGGCTCAGCTTGTGCTTTCATCAACCTGACCATATTTGCTATGTGTCACCCCAGCGAACTTCTCAATGAGGAAGAAACCATGCAGGTAGTGGGCTCCCTCTTTTAAATATCGCATGCATCCGCTAGTCCGCCATTCTGCTTTGTTACATGGCCTCGCTTGTGATGGCATGCCTGCCTTAGGAAGAAGTGGTTGGACCGAGAAGCCACCCACGCTTACTAGCAGGGCACTCCTTGTGTTTCCTGTAACTACCACCACGGCTGGTAGGAGGTAGTATTAGTAGGTGGAGGGGCAGAGCAGCAAAGGGGCACAGTTTGGTGACTTGGCACAGGAACGGAACATCTTGCACCGAAATATACCTTATTAATCCTAATTTGAAAATGCAATGTCAGGGCCAACCCACAGGGTTATTTTAAGGATGATATGCACTGCTGGGGCCACAGGAACCTGCCTAGGTACCAGCCATGAATCCGAATATTATTCCTGCAAAGTGATTGCAGCTACATGTGATATGAACCCCCCCCCCCATGCTAGCTGATGCTACCTGACAATAAATAGTTCATAGCATAACTATCTTTCCTTTCCAGATTACAGTCTTCTTCATTTGTGTCATAGTTGCTGCTCTAAATGCTCAGTGGTTTGGGCAAGTGACTTCAGATATTATGGCCGAAATGCACCTGATTGAGCAAAGCTATGGCTTGGGAGAGGATGCTGGGTGGTTCCCGCATAAGTCCTTTATGCGGCTGCGTCAACTGGATTCTCATTACAGGGAGCTGACAAGCAGACTGAGCATCTATCATGGTTTCTCTTCCCTCTGCAACCTGTGCTGCATCGCATGCAATGGCTTGAGCCTCTACTATATGGCTGCTCACCTTTCAACATTATAAGCACATGGGTAAATAACCTGCATGGGCATGATTGTGAAAAGATGGACTGCAAATGGCAGAAGCCATGGCCTGGGTTGCTGTAGAGTGCTCCTCCAAGCAGGATTCACAGGTGCTTGGATCACCCTGTTCTGAGCGTAGCATGCTATAAATTTTCCAGCCATCATTGGGTTGGCAGCCCATGCACTAATCAACCTTTCATAGAACACTGGACTCCTTGTTGATCAATGAGACATCTCATTGTAATAGTAATACTTGGTCAGACAATTATGAGACAATTTAAATGCCACCAAAATACTTGATGCAAGTAACAGGTTTCTTTTTGAAAATGTAAAATTCGTAAGCAGATGCCTACAGCTGAAAAAGGATTTGTCACTTCATGTGCCCTCTGCTCCCCTCAGTCTTCTAAAGGACCAGATGTTAACCTTTTAAGGTGGCTGCAGCCTTGCTAGTTATGGGTATCAGCTTAAGGGCACCTATGACTTCCTAACTGTGCTTGGTCCAGTCCAGAGAAAATCTCTTCTGATATCAAATATATTTGATACCAACTTCTGAAAAGGTAAAATGCTCTTCCCAGCCAAAAGGTTTTTAATTCTACCATGGATTATATTAAAGCCTTACGTTCCAAAGAGCAACAACAGATGCGGTAATAAAACGAAATCTAACTGCAGTAATGAATTTGTTTCCCGGCCGAAAGTGCTCCTGTTCTTTATTTGCTATACAACAGAGGTCTAGTTTCAAAAGTCAAGCAGCCGTTTGGTACCTCCTTTTCCCTGGAGACAAGCACTAGCCAGAGTTGTTCAGGTAGAACTTGCCCTTCTATATAGGTTGAACTCAGGAGTAAGTTGCTGTACAGCACATTCCTTGCCTTATGCCTTTACTGGATCTTCCCACCTCCATGAAAAGTGATGTGAGTTCCAAGTTCAGAAAGCACATGCATGAGAGCACTTCAAAAACAATTAAGCTGTATACAGAGGGATGCCATAGATAGACTCAGTGTGAAGGCGCATCCTTGAGATACTGTACTCTACTCTAGAAACAAGTCATTTTATGTTGTTTTTTTACTTGTTGTACATTAGCAGCATGGAGAAGGATGCTACTGTGGCCACAACTTTAGCAATTGGGTAGGCATAAGAAATGTACCTCCGGAAATTAAAACCATAATTTAGAACCTATAAAATGTGCCCAGCTCCTTTTAAAACCTATTTGTCACAGCAAAAAGCCAGCAAAATTGTAAAGCTCTCAACAATGGCATTCCACATTCCTTTGCTGAAGTGCACAAGACAGTAGTGAATAAATCACAGCTGTGGTTTAATCTCTGTGCCTATTGAGCAGGCGAACGCTCTGTATGATCTATTGGAAAAGTAACAACAGGTGGCAGGCATTTAGGGGTTCCCCTCCATATTCTAAATATTCCAAAAACAGAATTGTTAGCTGTGCTTGCATAGCATTGGATGCAAGCATGCTCCCTGACCCCTAGATACACTTATTTTATGGCACTTAAATCTGTAAAGTTATACTGTGTTGCCCCAAGCTGCAAGTAGAAGCCCCATTGAGATTAACTTGGTTTATGGCAAATTGGATACTTCAAGAAATAATCAGATATTCGGGGGGGTGGGGGGTGGGATCTATTTCTCTCAAGCAAAACTCAGTGTATTTAGGTCAATAACGTAACAGGAGCCCTGCTGGATGAGGTGAAAAAGAGGCCCATATAATCCAGCAAGTTGTACTCACAGTGCCCAAGCAGATACGTGCGAGGTGCCTGCATGCAGGACCGAAGTGCCACAGCATTCTCCCCACCTGTGATACTCCGCAACTGGTATTCAGAGACATACTGCCTTTGACAGTGGAGAGTGAGGTTTTCTACTTGATGTATGCCCCGTTTTGTTCTATTCCTTTACTTTTAAGGAAATGTGAACGATGCTTATTCACCCCAATTAAATAGAAGTGCAGATGCAGTTTCTGTGGCTAGGATTAGGAAATCTGCCATCTCGATGGTTGCAGAAGAAGATACATGTGTACGAAATGTTCCATCTTTCAGTTTATAAATCTAAAGAGGCCTTGTTCCATTATGTGTTGTATTCCACCCCCACTCCCCTCAAAATGTTCATTCACTTTAGCCAGTGGACCTTCTTCCCAAAGAAGTAGTTTTTAGAAAAAGGTGCAAGTTTCACCAAAACCAAAAAGGTAGGAGTCCCAGCTTTTATGAAGTACCTGCAAAAACAATTAGAAAGTCAACCTCCAGTCTTGGCTCACAACATTTTAAGATAACCTTATATGCTTGTGTTTGTGCATGCATGTTTGCTTATACTACCGTCCCATTTCCCCACCCCATTCCACACTGAAAGATACTGGAATAACTTGATAGGTTAGATTCTCACCTGCTCTACAAATTTGGAAGAAGATAGGACAGAAACATAATATGGGTGGGATTCACCTAACAAGCCCAGTCAGCAGAAGCTCTTATGCCCAGAAATTGGCTCTGGGCAGGGGTCAGGAGAACCTGCAGAATAGCGCACAGTGGAGAGAAAGGTGGGCTTCATTCTGTCTGGCAAGCTGAAATGTTTGCACAGAGGGAATGCTCACCACAGCACCATGCTCAAGTCCATCACCTGCTTTGACTGTTGGAACAATCTAATAGGCTAGGTTGGTAAGAAGAGATGCCCCCACTGCGAAGATCCATGACATCCTAAAAGTTCAGGCAGGTACAACTGCAGCAAATTACCCTTTCTTTAGAAGCTGATCACCTAACCTTTTGCTGCAAGGCAGTCTAAAAATACAGCCACCTTTCAATGCAATGGCTATGCATTGTTATTTCCGTAAGTAACTGTCACGTCTAGCTGGTGCCACCAAGAGAAAACTGAGGCAGCCCTGTAGTGAAATGGATGAATAAGCTTCAGCTGAAGCTGACACCTCTAATCTGAAGTGACCACATATGGGCAGTTTTGTTGGCTGTTGATATCTAAGACTACTGTATCCTTAACAGCAGAATCTGCTGACGAACAATTATTTCTCTGTCAGATTACTGTTAGACAAAAAAAAACCTTCTTGATTTTTTGAAGCAAGTAGATGGATCCTGTTGATTCAACATTACACACGTGTCATTTTGACAATAAAGATGAGTAACATGCAGTCCCCAGCTCAGAATCTCACCTTTGGTGCTGCAGCGCTTGTAGCAATGTGGTTTCTGTGTCTATCTGGTATATCTCTCCTTTTTCTTCATCCTCAAAATACAGCTGTGCAATTTAATATGAGAGACAAATCGACTAAATATGTGAACAAGGACAAGCAACATTACCTGTAAGGCTTAGTAGGATATTTTTGCAGGTCAGCAGGGCATCCGTAATACTAACAACCAACTACTCATGTGATGGAAAACCCTTTTTATTGCTTCCGTTTGAGACTGCAGTTTATTAGGGCAAGTTCTGGGAGTCCAGAATTGTGGTAGTTTAGGGGTTGTTTTTTACCGGATTTAATTTTATTTCTATTTATTGCTTGCCATATACTTCAAGCCTTTGGAAGAGCTAAATAAATGAATTTTTATTCAAGCCTACAAATCTAAGTACTTAATGGAAGTTTTAAAACAATTTTGCGGTTGTTTATGGATAACACAACCCTCTGATTTGAGATTATTCTCTGCCTGTCTGACCTATCTGTGGCTATATATCAGGGTTGGGGAGTTTGGCCCTCCAGATGTTTTTGGACTGCAAATCCCATTAACCCCAGCATAGCCAATGATCAACGAAGATGGTAATTTTAGACCCAACAGCATTTGAAGAGCCATAAGTTTCCCATTCTTCGCCTGGGATGCAGGTAGAGGCTGACTTAGGCTCTGTCAAACTCCATGATGAAGCTGTTGCTTAGTATACTGTTGTGTGAAGGCAAAAAGTGTGGTTGCTCTCTCAGTCTTTGCTGGAAGGCTCCTTTTTACTCCCTCTAACCTCAGTCTTTCTGTCCCCCCTCTCTCTCCACCTCTGCTAGAGCCCATTGCTCCCCTCCCGCCCCTCCTTAGGGTACAAAAGGTCTGGACTCCAGGCATCCCACATGGGGCTACACTGCTCAGGGTTATATATATTAGAAGATCCATTTTAAGAAAGGACAGATAAATGCCAAAAGGCATTGTATCTTACCTCCAGTTCACTAGGAATATATTTCTTTTCTACATCCCAGGGAGGTAGTTCTTCAAACATGACCATTAAGTGGTCAATAAATCTGAAACACAAGATGCATCATGTTACTCTCCAAGCCATTAAGTTCAGCTTCAGCAACTACTAGAGTTGAATTAAAGTAGATACTGTACACTGACGCCTTTCGAATTCAAAGCAATGTAGCTTCATTAAAGGCTGCTAACCAACGCAGTATTTTTAAAAATTAAATTCTTCAATGCTTTTTTTCAAAATAGGCATGCTCAGGAAGATCATAAATCTATTTCCTTATTTAAGGCTAATCCAAAAATAACTACCTTCTCACTGATCAGAGTCTCTAAAATAGCTCACAAACACCACTTCATATAAACATGCTCTAAGACTCCAAAAGCTTTGGACCACAACTTCCATCATCCCTGTCCACTGCCCATGCTGGCTGGGGCTGAAATGAGTTGTAGCCCAAAACATTTGATGGAAGGCATCAGGCCGGGGAAGACTTGTTCAGACATTACTCTGAGATTAGCAGATGAGGCTGGCAGGCATGCTCCCACTCCTACTCTTCACATTCAGAAGATCTGAATGGTCTTACCAAAGTACTGGAAAACACAGCAAATAAAATGTGTGAATTGAACCCACTGCCTTCTCCCTTCCATATTATGTTCATTTGGATTTATATAAATTCAGCTTTACAAAACAACCACCTCGATTCTTCATGAAAAGAGGAGATGAAGTCAGTTTGCCCATGCTCAGGATACAGGAACAGCACAGGCCAGGTTAGGCTGCCATTCTCATCTAAACAGACTTTGGCACCGATATCATTTTCTGAGCCAAGTCCATCTAAAGACATCTCAGCCAGGTCTGCTGATATCGTTGTGTCTTCCTTAGAGGATGCTAGAGACAATTTGATGTTCCGATCCTACATCAGAAGAGAAAAGAAAAAAAATATGAGGCAAGTATCCACATCTTTACACATTTAAAATATCCAGGGGCAATTCTTCCCATCAAAAGAAAAAGCTACCTTGATAGCTTTGAGTAAGGCCTCCTTCCGAGACTGTTCCCTCTTCTCCTGCAATTTAGCTTTTCTGAAATCCCTCTCTTCAGTGCGCTGAAAGACAGACAAAGCTACATCGTTACTGTGGGGAGGAGAATGCTGTTCCACCAGTCTTAGTCTACTGTATAAACAGGTTTCCATTTGCCCCCTTCTAACCTTTAGTCTATCAGCTTTAGCTCTTGTTTCCAGAAGTTTCTTTTCTTTTGGATCTATTCTCAATCCCTCCTCGCACCATGTTATGGCTTCAGAGAAGTGTTTAAGTTCCAAATGGCACAGTGCTCCTAGAAAAGCAATACAATGGTACCTCGGGTTACAGACGCTTCAGGTTACAGACTCCGCTAACCCAGAAATAGTACCTCGGGTTAAGAACTTTGCTTCAGGATGAGAACAGAAATCGCGCAGCAGCAGGCCCCATTAGCTAAAGTGGTGCTTCAGGTTAAGAACAGTTTCAGGTTAAGAACGGACCTCCAGAACGAATTAAGTTCTTAACCCGAGGTACCACTGTAGTTTGTTTCACATATGTCTGCAGCAAACACAGATACACTCAACTAATTTTTAAAACATCAGTGTGGCAAACAGGGATGTACACCTACGCTGGTCAATTTGTTTCCAGACTGAAGGCAGTGAAGAGCCATAGAGGCCTGAATTCTAGGCTGACTTTTATTTATTTTCTTACATTTATGCCCTACTTTTCTTCCCTCATACGACCTAGCATGACCCTACATTTATTATTACTTTTAGAAGTATGTATAACCCATTCTTCACCGACTATTTTCAATCTCAGAGCAGGGAGCAACATAACAAATAATAAAAGCATGTCCAGTAAATAGTAACAAATTTACAGTTCCATTATAAGGCAAACAAAGCTAAACTACAATAAGGGCACCAATTGCAAAGATCTCCCACTCTTTTTCCAAAGTAGCAACACCACAAAAAACATCAACAAAAAAGACAAGGGTGGCAATAAGCCTCAACTCTTGTTTCTTTCTTCTTCCTGGTCCCAACGAAACTCGCAGGGCTCAAAGTTGGTAGGGCTGCTGGGAAGGATGCGGCAGGTGGATTTGCGAGCATCTTCCATCTCCCTCCTTAGTGAGCACAAACAGCATTCAGCATCCTCCCGTGGTTCCCAGATGCTAACTAGACCAAGACATGCTTTGTTTTATTGGAGTGGTGGTCTCATGTGCCTTCAGACCACATGCTGCCCCTAACATACTGCAAATAACTTCGTTCCAAGGTTCCCATGCTTCTTCCTTCTCTTTATCTCAAGTAGACACAACCCTTTTAAGTTGCATTATGCTATTATTTCATGGCTGTCAGGGAACTGCCATCAGTGTCCGAGGGAGAGAGCAAGCTCCGAAGGGATCCCAGAGAGCGTCCCGGGAGTGGGAGGGGCAGCCCATCTTCTGGGGGAGAGAATCAGCGTAGCACCAGTGGAGAAGGGGCGCAGATGGGGGAAGCGGCGAGACGGTCCCATGATTCCTTGCCGGGGACCAGTGGGGAGAGTAGAGGTCCTCCGCTGCCCACGCCCTCCTTGCGCAGAAGGCTTTCGCGCAGAGTAGGAGGAGAGTAGGCGTCAAAGAGCTTCTTTGCTGGAAGAAGTTTAAGAAACGCCCACTGACGGATTCTGCCAGCGATTGAGATGGTCACGGGCGAGTGGCTGCCCGGACAGGAAAGATTCACTCAGGCAACCAAGCCAGACGTTGGGACAAGCTTACGCACGAGCAGCCCCTAGAACCATTACAATGGCACTTTGAAAGTTTACTTTTCAAGAATATTCTATACAAACTTTTATTGCTGTTATACAGTGCTCCCACTTTCTTAATTACATGGAGGCCTCTATTAAAATGCAACTGTTGAACATTCTTTTACCTCTTGTAATTGCCTTGAGGTGAGTGGGTTTCAGTTTTCTTGCTGCGATAGCATCATTGAGAGCAGAGCGATAGTTACCTAAACAAAACATACCTCTGTAAAACCTGGGTCATTACATTGGATTTTTAAGGGAGGCTGGCAAATTGCTCCCTAAGAAACACTGGGCTACACTGAGGCAAGACACGTGAGGTCTTCAAATATGACATTAATTTATAAGGATAATGAAAAGAGGAGGCATTATAACAGCTAAGATACAGATTCCAAAGGCTGCCCCTCTTTTTTAAAAAAATGTATTTGATAAATAATAATTTGATTTTGTTGCAAAAACTTCAACACAACCTATTACTTCTTGTCTTTCTTTTCAGACTCTGTATTTGAGGCTATTCATCCTACTAAAAACCAACAGCACTCAATTCTTTTTTTTAATCCAAACTAGCTGCTCAAGAGACATCTCTGCTTGCACATACTGAATCTTGGGACCTGGAATACATTGGATCAAATTCTGTTTAACAAAATTTAAAGCACTGCAATGTGAACAGTGACAGCCAAACCAGACGCAATATTATGCATATTTGAGAGTAAGTCCCAATTAACTCAGTGGTGCCTATTTTCTTTGGGAGCTCCACATACACTGCTAAATTAACATCTAACAAGGATATGGGTCTAAAATTTAGCATCCTCAATACTACTTGTTTGTTTGTTTAAAAAAATTCAAAAACAACTTTATGACTGCTGGAACATACAGGAGAAAGTTCTACCTTTGATATTTTTCTGCTATATAGAATTTGAGCTAGGCACAATTTTGAATGCAATACATTACCCAAATAAAACTGGGCTGCAGCTCTGTTTGTATGAAGAACAGTATTCAATTCTAGGTCATTGCACTTCTTTTTCAGTCCTTCTGAATAGGATATCACAGCCTTCTTATAATCCTTTTCCTTGAAATAATCATTGCCCTCATTCTTATAGGCCTGGGCTTGAAAAACACCAATAAAGATAAACATTGCAACGTTAGAAAAGCAATTATAAGCACTCCTTTAAAAGTCAAGTTATCTGTAACACATAAAGCACAGATCTTATGCTTCCCAGAAAACTCAGGCTAATCAGCCTGCTATACTATGGTTTTTTTCTTTTACACCAAAGTTTTTTATGCTATAATAACCTCTCATTTTTTATGGAGCTGCGCGTGCCGGCCAAGTTAAATTTCTACAAGTCCTATGAGCCCCAATATGTATTTTTTGAAATGGGACGGTGCCCTTTCAAGATAAACACTTGGTTGTTAACCTTAAAGCTCTGGCTTAAGATCTTTATTTTCAAAATGGGAATACAGTAGGACCGTCAGCTCATTTATCTGTGGACACCTATTGCAGCATTTGGACAACGGTTGTGACAGAGGCTATACTGGACTGTCAGCCTTTCTCCTTCAAATGGGACACAACAGAGCACCCGCCTTGGTAAGACAAAGCTGGGATGTCTCTTTTCAAGACATTGAACTGATTGAGACGAAACAATTATGCCCTTTGATTCCTAGAGAAAGTGTTGCGAGAACAATGTAAATTTCATCAGCTGATACATTTACAATATGTAAGTGGAGACTACCTTCAGATATTTGGTCTTCATCAAAAATAATAGACTGAAGACAAGCAAGGTCAGGATTCTGCTTAGGATCTATTTCAGCAGGAGCTTTCCTCATGAACATTGGGATCTGGTCAAATTCCTGTCAACAAATGCAGACAGCCCAAGTTACCAAGGATAGAAGAAAAGGGTTCAAAATAGCCACATGTCTCTGGAAATACAGGCTTTATTCGAGATACTTAACAGAAGAACTTGCATTTCCCCCCTCCATACATTGAATTTTGTCCCTGGTTATTTCTAAAGAATTCACTTAATTCATAGTTCTTGGCTTTCTAGGTAAGTAATTTCAGACTTAGCATCAGCCCTTGCTAAACCTTCAAAGCCACCGTTTTCCTGTTACAAAAAAACAAAACCAACAGGAATGTAACAGATATAGATCCTGTAATATCCGTCATTGAATTCTATTAAATTTCTCTATCCTTTCAAGCCAATTCTTGTTTACCAAGAAAGACACATTGGCCAGGTTAGCACATAATGCTAAACCATTGTTTATTAAACTACCGTTTATTAAATTACAGTTTATTAAACTGTATCTTCAATAAATTAGTTAATAATAAACTAGTTTAATAAACAGTATAGAAAAATGTGGCTAGAGAATTCATCATCTTATTCAACATCTAGCCCTCCCTCCAGATGTTGTTGGATTCCAATGCCCATCAGCCACAGTCAGCATGGTCAAGAGGGAAGCAATGAGGAGAGCACAGTCTAGCGAAGTCTGCAGAGTCACAAGTTCCCAAATTCAGGTTACAATTAAATTTTTTTTGATACAATGACATGTATTGTGAACTTGCAACCCAATATGCAGGTTTAAAATGCTATCTACTCTAATGTCACAACACACATCCCACCCCTTGGTTAGAAAGTCAACATCCACTGTACATGGTCAAGTTGTAAGTTTCAGTTGCCAAATTGTGTTGACAACATTGTGCCAACCTAATAGTTACAGTTTGCAGGTGACCTCTATTGCTACATGCAGATTCAGTATATACCAGCAACTGCTCCATGATAAAACAATGGTGACAATATTTTAAATGTCAACGTGAAACATTAATGTGCTGCAAAAACCCATGGCTGTCAGGAAAACCTGTCCAGAAGTCGGTCATGTTCTCTAAACTGCTCTCTTCTATCCAGGTGTGGGAGATGACTGGTTATTAACACTGGAGGCAAGGCATTCTGCACAAGCTCTAGAGGCACTCTCATCTTTACTGCTGGTTCATATGCCTTGAAGTTGAAAGCAGGCTCCAGAACTGACCTCTGGCTCAAACATAATTTAGTAGAGCTAACCAGCAATGCTCACAACAAATAACCCTGTTAAGATCGGTACCATCAACCCTGGCCCTGCAGTGGTCAGGAGGAAGACTGGGAACTAGTGGTTTGCAGAAGCCAAGCTAGTGTTTGTTTACTTTATATCTTACCTTTCATCCAAGGAGCTCAAGACAGCGCGCACGATCCAACCCCCTTCCACATGTCATCCCAACAACAGCAGCAACCCTGCGAGGTCGTTTAGGCTGACAGAGGCAGTGACCAGCTCAAAGCCACCCCTGCAAACTGCCCGGGCGAGTGGGAGATTCCGAACCCGGGTCCTATCCCGACATTCAAAACTGCAGACCAATTCCCCCCAAAAGCTCACCCTCTGCCTACCTGACAGGGCTGTTGGAGAGGACGGGGGGGGGGGGACAAGAGGCCGGTGAAAAGAGGATAAAACTAAAAGGCTGGAGACTCTTCCCCAACTTGGCATCTCCCCAGGAGCCCGTGCAGTCGAGCGCGGCCATCGGGTCCTCCCTCGTCCCGCCGCCCGGAGAGACGCACCTGCTCCCAGTTCTCGGGGCTGAGGGCGCCCGCGTAGCGCTCGGGGCCGCGGAACCGGTCCAGGAAGGCATCCCAGCCCGCCTCGTGCTCTTCCTCCTCCTCCGCCATCATTTTGCGCTCCCCTTCCAGTCGCAGCCAGGCTGGCTCGCTCCGCCCTTCCGGAGGCGGCGGCTTCCCGCCCCTGCTGAGCCCGAAGCGGGAGGAGCCCGACGCTGCTTCCCTGGGCCAGCAAGGGGAACGCGGCGCTGCAGCGGGGCTTTTGCAAGCTCTTTCTATCACCGCCCCCCTTTGTTTTAAATTATTTCGCTTGTGAGGGCGTCAGTTGTCTGGGGTTGTAGGCGGGAAAAGGCGAGCTGATGGAAAACCTGTGCCGGATTTACATATAAGCGGGTGGCGCTGTGGGTTAAACCACAGAGCCTAGCACTTGCCGACCAGAAGGTCGGTAGCTCGAATCCCCACGACTGCGTGAGCTCCCGTTGCTCAGTCCCAGCTCCTGCCAACCTAGCAGTTCGAAAGCACGTCAAAGTGCAAGTAGATAAATAGGAACCACTCTGGCAGGAACGTAAATGGTGTTTCTGTGCACTGCTCTGGTTTGCCAGAAGCAGCTTAGTCATGCTGGCCACATGACCCAGAAGCTGTATGCCAGCTCCCTTGGCCAGTAATGCGAGATGAGCACCGCAGCCCCAGAGTCGTCCGCCACTGGACCTAATGGTCAAGGGTCCCTTTACCTAAGATGACTAAACAACAACATTGGTATTTAAAAGGGGCTTGCAGGAGTGTTGTATACAAGCTAATAAGTGACTAGGGCATGCATGCCTTGATCTTCATAGAAAAGCCTGTCATGGTGTAACTATAGCAAGCAAAAGTCCAGGAGGCTGGATTCTGTAGGGAATTGATGTTCTTTATTATCCAGGTAGCTGGTAAATTATCAATTCCTTTTATGGTCCTTTATAATGTTCTTGCTGAGGTTCAGTATAGGAAGAGTGATATTCACAGCCTTTTTGTTGTTGCTGTTAGGAGAGCTATACACCAAGATCCTTTCTCCTCTTCCAGTCTACTATTAATTTCCATTGGCCGATCTCCAGAGGTTTATAACAGCAAGAAGTCTGGAAGGGGTGTGGCGGATACTATTCAGGGCTCTGGAACTCCTTAGAGCATTTTCAGCAGCAGTGTCACCGGCCTCCGTCTTGCCATTGCTTTCAAGCCTCTCCTTCTGATTGGAGAGAACAGAAGAAACGCGCTCATGGGCATGTGCTGCAGCTATGCACACAGAAGCATCTGGGTCATGCATCAAGCCTTCAAGAGCTGAAAATGAAAGGGAAACGTTAACACATAAGGGGGCTCTGATCCAAATAAATGCTAAACCTTTCACATTAAACCTTCAGCTATTTAATGTCTATTGTGGTTGTTGTGGACATCTTTAAAAATAACTCCACAAATTTTATGATTTGCACATATTTAGTGAATTTGCTTATTTGTGTCTTTCATTTTAGGGTGGATCAAAACAGAGAAAACCCCCTGCTATAAGTAAGTCAGAAATTAGATCATTATAACAAAAGGGAAAAAAACCACTATGGAAAATCGCATTTTAAAATTTCTTGCTCTCTGGTACCATCTGGTGTTGTGTGTTTGTAGCGCATTCAAATCACTGTTCCTTTAGTAATATGCCTGAGTCCTGAGTTGCACATTATTATTATGGAAGTTATTATTAGGGACCGATATACTAGAGAGATTGGATGTAGAGAGAAAAGGCACAAGTCCTGAAGGGAAAGAGCCTTACCTACAACTATTAGCTACCGAAACATTAGCCGTTATTTCTCTGCAACTGTGGAGATCAGAGTTTACATTTTAGGAAGGAAATATGACAGTCCCATAATACTGCAGAGTTTTCGGCAGACTTAATTTCCTGAATTGCAGCATAATTGTGTCCAAATCATTATGTGAAACCATATCATAGAATCACCCTTTTACAGTCTCTTTTTCTAAAACTGATACCCTACAAAAAACAAGACGGTAAATTTACATATGTCTAATAGAGATTTGAAAAATACTTAAAGGTGTTTATATATTACCCTAAACGCACTTTGATTTCTTCCCCTCCCTAAGTATCTAGCAGCTTGTGCAATTTTGAATGCAACTGGGAGAAAAAGCAAAGTTGATTGTTCTGATTATATTGTGTGATTTTATGTATCCCATATGAAAGGATGTGCTCTACTTTAAGCACCACTTGTTGAATATTAAAGAAAAAATACATTGCTGTCTCAGGGTGGCCTCATAATGTTTTAAGGTGCTTTCAGTATTTTAATAGCAAGAAATAATTGATGTGAGTTAATTCATAAATTATCGACCAATAAGCCTTTGAACTTTGCTTATATTCTGTCTTTTTTTGTGTCTATTATCTTTCACGATTTTGGCATTTTAATAAAAATGAAGGAAGAAAGGGGGAAATATACACTATACACAAGTGTAACAGTGTCTACATCTAATTGTCTCTCCTTTGTGTTCACTCTCTTCATTTAGTACCTAAAGACATGACAGCAATAATCTTACAATTTCTCTATTTAACCTACCATGAATGATCATTTCCAAGTCTGTAGTTCCTGCCTTGCTGTCCATATGTTGTACTAGAAAACCTAAAGGCAACACACAAGGATTTAGTCGTCATTTACTTGGGTCAATGCCTGGTAGCAACGCGTGTAACTAATTCTACTTGAAAACAAGCCCTTTGTTTCAATGAAATGTCTTAAGAAAGTGGGTTTAAAATTGTTATATACTCAAGGACAAGGATGCAACTCTGTCCTGGTTGTCAGGGGAAGGGAGAGCTGGGTGTGCGTTCTGAAGCTAGCATTTGCTGAGTAGAAGCTTTCATCCAAACAGATGTCCACAAAGCAGCTTTATCGGCATCCTTTCAGCATAGCAGTGGCAAACCTTGCTCCTGAGCTGAATGAGGCCGTGCGTTTGAACTGTGACAGTGCCTCTTGCTTGTCTGGATAAAAGTGTGTGTGTGTTTTGTATAGAAATCTCTGGGTTTGATGTTGCAGGAATGTAGCCTACTGTACAAAGGTTAAGAGTCCTATCCCTTGTTCGATGAACTCACTACTAGAAAGCTGCTTATAAGTGAATTTGGTCCTTGGGTTTAAATAAATTCCCTAAACTTGTTTTAGGGAATTTGGATGATTTTAATGAATCCTCTCCACAGTAAAATGAAGATCAAAAGGTCCTGGCAAGAGCTAATGCAAACAGTTGAACTTGTGTTTTTCATTTACCAAGGAACACGATGGAAGCCCTTTTTATCGGAAGAAGTTCACTCTGAGTGTAGTAAAGGTCCTGGTACAAGAATCTCTGGAGATTTGCCTCTTGCTTCTGCACCTGGAAACTCAAGAAATGCATAATTGGCTTCATTAAAAATAAAAATAAAGAGCTGGTGTGAGAGTTAGGAAAGAGCTGCATACATAAACATGCAACCATTTGCCATCATCATATCTGATTTTTTAAAAAGTCTGTAGATGGACAAATATCAGCTTGCTATGAAGAATCAAATGAAGAAAGCTGTGCATAGCCTTTCATAGCGATGAGGAGGAGGAGGGATGTCAGTGCTGCTGCTCAATTCACAGCATGGCTTTTGTTCCTCAACTGGCTGCACTAACAGAAGAGGAGGAGAGCATCTTTGAAAATCACCTCTTACATGGAAGCAACATTTGGATCGAAAGCCATTATGCGAGCTAAATAGCAGTGTCGAATTCCACCCCAGAATTCCAAAATGTCACAATTAGGGATGTCACTCAGCTCATAATCTTTCAAAAAGATTATCACCCCACTTTGCCCTTAATCTAATCTAGACATTTATAAAAAACAATAAACTCAAAAAATTGTGGCTGTTGGGTTTTTTTTTTGTTTTAATTCCTTCAAGGTCATTACCCTTGCCACAATCAGGCTTGTGTTCTGCCTCTCTTGCTGTCCTTGTCTCTAGACTCCTTTGTACCAGCAAAGAACTTTTAGTGAAGCACTGGGAAGGGTTTATATTCAGTGGTAGAGCACATATCTTCCATGCAAAACACCCTGGGGACAACCCCTGTCATCTGCAGATAGGGCTGGGGAAGACTGACATTCTGGAGAACGGATGCTGTTTAATGTAAAGCAATAGTCAGAACTTGTAGACAACATACAAGGTACTGGCAGGTTTCATCCAGAACTTCTTCATGCTCAGGCCAAGCTTTCCTGCTGACAACCTGCTTTGGTAGTTTCCATCCCAGGAACTGAAAGGATTCATTTAAGGCATAACTACATTCCTGCAAGATATGGAGATGATATATCATTTTTTTACAACATTCAGAAAACAAAATGCCCAACTACTGAATAGTCTTTAGGAAGGACACACCTTCTGGTATTTGCTCATCAACGGACAGGAAATGTTGAGGTTTAGTATATTTACACTCAAGGAAGCATGAAAACACTGTATGGGAAATGCATCCGGAAGACAAAATGTATTGAGGAGTTAGTGACCTGACACAGAGCCCTTCCTGCCTCTGTTCCTTCCCCCTCCCTCGCTCTTGTTAAGTTTTTTGATGGTGTGAGAACAGTCTTAGATGTCCTGAGAACATTGGGAGGAGGTGAAGCCCACCCCCCACAGCTGCCTCATCAGATGTGAAGGATAATGATGGGTACCTTCTTCGATGTTGGACATTCTTTTGAGAAAGTGAGGTATTGGGGGGGGGCTATCTATAAAATTGGACAGTTCAGGCAGAGTTTCTCTGAAGCTCATGCACAGACTGATTGGCCGCAGAGCCGTGCAAACTGAGGCTACCTGGGGAGTCGCTTCACTGCTTCTTGAGGGCTTCTAAGTGGCAAACTGAAGTGCTTGCTTGGTATGTACACATTGCTTGCTGTTTTAGAATAAAATCTTTAATCTTCTCACTCACTTGTGTAGTTTGTATTGCTTCTGAATCTCATTTTGAAAGAACCACCTTGCCTTTGGCAAGACAAGCACTCAGATGGGAGGCAGAAAAGGCTAGAAGAGAGAACTTTTTAAATTATCTGGTTGGTGAGAAGCATGATGGTTCTCCTGAAAACAGAGAAATGTTGGCAGAAGCTTGCCTTGTGGATGTCAGGGTCCTCCTCTTCGAGATGCAGAAGTAATGGAACCAAGTTTTCTAGTACCTGATGTCTCATTGCATGCTTGTTATTTTTCTTAGCCCGTTTCACCATTTTCCCAAAAAGACATATGGCGGAAGCACGGACACTTGCTCTTTCCTGCCTCAAAAACAAAAGAAGGCAGTGAGATTGTTTCAGTAGAGAGTGACATGCAAACTGAGCCTGATTAAAAATTTGCAATCCCATTTCTCCATTATTTTTTTAAAATGATAATTTTATTTCATTTCATGAAGCGATTTCACAATACAGTGGTACCTCAGGTTACATACGCTTCAGGTTACATACGCTTCATGTTGCAGACTCCGCTAACCCAGAAATAGTGCTTCAGGTTAAGAACTTTGCTTCAGGATGAGAACAGAAATCGGGCTCCAGCAGCGCAGCAGCAGCAGGAGGCCCCATTAGCTAAAGTGGTGCTTCAGGTTAAGAACAGTTTCAGGTTAAGTAAGGACCTCCGGAATGAATTAAGTACTTAACCTGAGGTACCACTGTACGATAAAAACATATGCCAGGTTAGTGCCAAATGTATTGCTCTGGTTTCCTTTGGACCATATCAGTGAGGCTGAGAAGTGGGGTCTTTGTCGTCTGGGCAGCCCAGAACCTCCATACACACTGCCCAGGTTTGCGTCCCGGGGAGGTCACTTTGGTGCTGCTGATGCAGCGGTTTGACTTCACCCCCGGAGGTGCACTCCATTGTCTCTCGAGACAAACGGATGCCAGCAACAACAACAAACGTATCTAAAACAATCACATAAAAGTCATCCAAAAGCATTATATATTAAAAACAGTTAAAACCAATTACATATACTGCATATGTATGTAATGTAATACTACTGGAATAAAAATCTCCACTTAGAAAGCTTGTTGAAAGTGGAAAGTCTCCAACAGATGCTGAAAAGGCCATAAAGATTCCACCTGTCTGAAATGTAATGGGAGTTCAAAAGGTTAGATACCAGCACACTAAAAGCCAGGTTCCCCTTCATGTGGAATGAGCCTTCTGATAAGATGGAATCTGCAGTATGTCCTCTCCTGCTGAGTGCAGTGATTGGTTTGGTATGTTAGGGATGAGATTATTTTTCAGATATCCTTGTCCCAAGCTGTATAGGGCTATATGGAACGGTTCATACGAGTGAATAGTAGCTGCTTCATGTTGCCCCCCATAGGGGGATTCTGATTTTGGGGTATTGTTAAAGGATGACAAGTTGTCTACCTTATTACTATATTTTTGGCACCACATGAGGATTTTCTGCCTCAGACTTGGGTTATCTCCATTTTTTTTACCTTACTGAAGCTGTGCAGCATCTATCTCTGGGCAGGGTTATCAGCTGTCAAATTTTTATTTTGCTCCCCTGAGCTCAGTGTCACACCTATGATTCTCCCCTGCTATTTTATTCTTACAGCAACCTTGTGAGGTAGGTTAGGCCAAGAAAAAGAGCGACAGCCACAAGGACACTGAGTTTCTTTAATGGCACTGCCAGACTAGGGATCTGAACCTGAGAGTCTTTAAGTCCCACACTCTAGGCACTGCACCATATTGGTTCTCATTGTCAACGTGACCTCAAGAGAAAACCACTTCTGTGAAAGGGTAGGCCTGCCTCTTGGCTTGCAACAAAACCCAGCTAGTGTGACACTGCTTTCTTACGTCACTGAATAGTTCCTGAAGAGAAAGGCTGATATCGCAAATACAGTCTGCTCCTTCTGGGCCATTAAGAATCTTCTCAATTTCAGCAACTGCCTCTACAAACAGCTGCCCATCCATCCCAGAAAGACCTTTTGTCATGGCAGGCAATACAATCTTTACTTCCTCCTGCACAGAAAGGCATAATTTAAGTTAATAAACAGTCAAACCTTGGTTCTTGAACGGCTCTGTTTTTGAACATTTTGGCACCCGAATGCTGACAACACGGAAGCAAATGCTCTGGTTTTTTAACGTTTTTCGGAACCCGAACATCCGACGCAGCTTCCGTTTTGAGTTTCCTTATTGAATTGAGGTTTCTGCTTTCAGTTTTCGAATGTTTCAGAAGTCAAATGGTCTTCTGGAACGGATTACGTTCGAAAACTGAAGTTTCATTGTACCAGACCTATGGATAACAAGCTATCTGGATGTTATGTTTAAACATGAAGCAGTGGACAAGAAACATAATTTTAAGGCAAAGAAAGTGAAATAGCAATGGAGAATTAAGATTTTTTTGTAATATAATGTATGGTACTCACCTTCTCCAAGTGATAAAGTCTATTAAAAATAAAATCTTATACATGCTTGCTCAGAAGTAAGCCACACTGGCACATCAATATTTCCAGTTTTGGGAATATTTTATAAGTACATTCAACTGAGAACGCTTTAAAATATCTTCATGCTAAGCATGCAAAATGCTGAAGAGCAGTCCATGTGCCTATAGGTGTTTAGGGCACAATTTGCTTATGCCACATACTGGAGAATTTGTGGCCATAACTCATAGGCTTTGGAGATTACTGCTATTTTTTGGATGGGATTCAATTCAACATACTGGAAAATTCAGGTTGCTCAATTAAAGCTGATTTTGTGCTCTTGCACAACAAACACACTTCACCCAAAATCAGAATTTTTGTAATAAGGAAAATTATTGGAAAACACGCTGGAAAGTATGGGCTAATGATTGATTGACACAACAACACAGAACCTCCCCACAAACAAATCAGAATGAATGATCAGTACAGTAAATAGTTCATGTTGTCTAACTGCTCCACAAATTTTGTGCAAATTGAGCTGAATGCAATTAAATCCTCAACAGATATTTCTGAAGTTATCAACTAAATCCAGTGAAATCATATGATGGGCCCTGTTGTTTACCTTTCCTATCCAGTATGCAATGTTAACCAGTCCTTTGATACACAACGCCCGGATGACTGGGTTTTCATTAGCCAGTCCTCGCTTCAGACGATACAAAGAATATTGTTTGGGAAGTCTTCTGGCCTCTGACATACAAAGAAGCTAAAAGACAAAGAAGAGGTCCATGAGAATTTGGTTCACAAGCAACTGCCTGCTTCAGATGCCAAAAATGTACTAACTTCTTTCTGGCACTTGGTTATCAATCCTACCCAAAATTTCAAAGTACACAGTGGCCCTTCCAATGAACGCGCAATCTGTTTCTTCGTCCATGTTAAGCAGAAATGGCCTGCAGCAGTTGCACCCATCCATTCTTCTGCCTTCCGGGGGATTTATATGGTTTATTCTTTGTGCTGCATTCAACCACAGCAGGGGTAGAGAATCTCCAGCGTGTGGACCAAATTTGGCCAGCACAGGTCCCAGTTTGTCCCATGAGGCTATTTCCCCTGAGCCATGCCTACTTGCCGCACATCTGATGTCATATTTGACATGACCTGATGCCAAATGTGGAGGGAAAATAAGGACCAACCTAGCATTAGAGATCATACACTTTCTCAAGTATTACTAGTTGAACAGCTTCTGCTTTCAGGTAGGTAGCCGCGTTGGTCTGACGCAGTAGAAATACATATAAAAAAATAATAAAAATGTCCAGTAGCACCTTAGAGACCAACTAAGTTTGTTCTTGGTATCAGCTTTCTGCTTTGAATAAGTAAAACTGCATTGTTTTAATAGACCAAATATTGTTTACCTAATTTATTCTGCCCACAGCTTCCTACACAAAACGCAACAGGATGAAGCGGCTATTCAGATGCATTGCTACAAATATATTCTGTTTGATCCAACTCCACTTACACCACCAATAACAACTATCTGAGAACATAACCACAGAGTCACAGGTGGGCATTATCACTATGTTTGTACAACCATCCTTGGAATCAAGGCCAACAAGCCACTCTGCATTCCCAGAAAGGCCTCTATGGTTCCACAGTGCAGAAGCTGCATCTTCCTTACTTCGCTGAAGAAAGCCAATCCTGTGATCTGGTGCTCTTCATCACCTCGCTCCAGGAAGGGAACTAGGAGGTACAAGATCCTCAAAAGGTCATAATTGGAGGTCTGAAGCATGATTCTGGTTAGGAAAGACAATGCAGATGCACACCGTTATGGCCAGTGGTTAACTCTACACTTGGGAATTTTTTGTAAATGTTTGGGGTGCTCTAACCAAATGTTAGGGACGCGGGTGGCGCTGTGGGTTAAACCACAGAGCCTAGGACTTGCTGATCAGAAGGTCGGCGGTTCAAATCCCCGCGACGGGGTGAGCTCCCGTTGCTCAGTCCCAGCTCCTGCCAACATAGCAGTTTGAAAGCACGTCAAAGTGCAAGTAGATAAATAGGTACCACTCCGATGGGAAGGTAAACGGTATTTCCGTGCACTGCTCTGGTTCCCCAGAAGCGGCTTCCACATGACCCCGAAGCTGTATGCCGGCTCCCTCAGCCAATAAAGCGAGATGAGCGCCGCAACCCCAGAGTCGGTCACGACTGGACCTAATGGTCAGGGGTCTCTTTACCTTTACCTTTAACCAAATGTTTACCACTGCGCACCTTGCAATAAGGCCTACTCCCCGATGGTGATCTTCACAGCTGATGAGGAGCTCCCAGCCCCGCTCCTTCTCAATAAGAGTAAACTCACAATAGCACCTCACAGCTAGGAGAAGAATCTTCAGTGCTGCTACAATATAGCTGAATTTAAAAATAAAATAAAATATGAGACACATCAAGAAGCAGGTGTAGCACAGGGGCGACTTCCTAGTTGGGAAGTCCCCAGTTTAAATGTTACCTCTGCCACAAACCCACTAACTAGGTGGCCTTAGGCCTAGACTCAACCCTCCGTCTGCAATATGGGGATAATACTAGTCTGCTTTACAGGGCCAGTGTAGGATTATCGATGAAGCACTAGAGCACTTTGGAGAAATTCTATACAGTTGTACCTTGGTTCTCGAACACCTTGTGACTCGAACGTTTTGGCTCCCGAACGCTGCAAACCTGGAAGCGAGTGTTCCGGTTTGCGAACGTTTTTTGGAAGCCAAATGTCTGACGTGGCTTCTGTGGCTTCCGCCTGAGTGCAGGAAGCTCCTGCAATCAATCAGAAGCCATGCCTTGGTTTTTGAAAGTGTTCAGAAGACGAACATTCTGTTCGAGAACCAAGGTATGACTGTATACACAATTTAAACACTGTTGCTCAGCACTAGCTGAAGCTTCTGAATCAGACTCAGAAGCAGCCCCATATATAGCATACACTGCAGTAATCAAGCCTTGAGGTTACAAATGCATGGACTACAGTGGTCAGGTTGTCCCTATCCAGGAATGGCAGCCTAGTTGTACTCCTGAACTGCTTCTGCAGGACATACATTTTGAAAGGACACCACTCCCTCCACATCTAATCCAGGAGACTTGGTGGCCTGCAGGCCTTTTAAACCAGCCCATTACCCTCTCTTCAGCATCTCTGCTTGCCTGGCAACCTTTCCTCTGCCCACTTCCTGCAAAAGAGCCATCTTTGGGAACTGCCACTTTTACTATCACAATCATTGGAGAATGCTGGCTCCTCTGATGTGTGTGATGCTGTGTCCACCCACCAGTGCCCCTTCAAGGGCATTGCCAGAAATTAAAATGGCGGCCTCCAAAACCACCTGCTTTTTTCAAAGGGAAGGGCTGGGACTCAGGGCAAGGCAAAAGTGGTGGGCCCCTTTTGTGGAGGTAGGTCCTTGCAGCTGCCTGAGGATGCTGATGCCAGGGCTAGATTATGCCCACCAACAATCTGCTCTGTGTGGGTGAGATTTACTCAAGAGTGGCCTGCAGGCCTTTTAAACCAGGCCTTTATGTACTCAAGAGAACATAGCACATGGACGCATGCCGTTACATAGGAGCATGTTCACGCGTTCTCGGGAGTGCGTTTGACCCCTACCATAACAAGTTCTCTCATATTTACCCCACAGGCTCAAATTCCTCCTGAGAATCTGAGTTCTTTATTACGCTGTGCCTGATGCTATAGTGCACCTGAACAAGCAGCGCCATCAGCAGCCGGGGGTAGATGTAGAGGGCCACTTCCGAACTTTTGGGCATAGATAACAGCTTCGAGAAAGCGCTGGCAGCCTGAGGGAGAGGGAGAAGGGAGAGGGAGAGAGAGACTGTGGTAAGATCTTTTCTCTGCAGAGCTCATTTATGTTTCTGGGGGTTGTTACTCCTGAACCACTTATCCTTCCTGGATTAATTTTAAATGTAAACACCTCTTCCCGAGTCAGGTCAACGGTCTATGCAACCTCTGTATAATGAGGTATATATTATTAGGTATGCTAACTGCAATTGATTTGAAAGCCTAGTTAACAAGGATGTGATTTTGGCAAGAATGGGCACCGCCTGAAAGAAACGCAACCCTAAGCCTATTTATTCACAAGTAGCGGTCACTGGATTCAACACTTTTGCAGTAACATCACTCAGTTCCTTTACAATCTCCATGCATGGAGACTGCTCCCTGTTGGACACTGCACGGCACATTTGTTTAATGACTGCTAGCAGGTCACATGGCCAACAGTTACATGAGTTTACATTTGCTAGGAAGCAGCAGTGAATGTACATGCTAGAAAATACCTGTGCATGCAATCATTATGTGATGCGACATGTATAGGCTGCATGCTACTTCCTACAAGGGATTTTGTCACATCCTAAGCAGGTCCTGTGCCAAAGGAGTTTTGGAAGAAGTAATGGAACTTGCTTTAGGAACAGATGAAGCTGCCTTCTGCTGAGTGGACCATTGATCCATCTAGCTCAGTATAGCATACCTGACTGGAGCAGCTCTCCAGCTCTCCAGGCCTTCAGACAGGGTTCTCTCCCAACCCAACCTGAAGATGCTGTGGATTGAACTTGGAACCTTTTGCAGGCAAGGCGGATGAACTGCCACTGAGCTATGCCCCTCCTTCCTTCTTTCTAGGGAGCTCATTTGCAAAAACCACCCAGACAAGTTGGTACAATTCCTTACAGCCAGAGGTGTGATATAATTTCCCGTGACCTTTGGGCTCTGCTGCAGCTTTTTCAGCAGTACATTCACAAGGAGAGTTAGGTCATCATTCGAACATGTTTTGGTCAACACATGCCACATCTCAGAAGCATACCTGCAAGTTCAGGGGAGGGAAACAGAAACATTTCGGGTTGTACACCCAAAACCATGAACCATGTCAGTTGCCCCCCCCCCAACTGTTCTGAGTGCATAAATCAGAGATGGGGAAGCTGTAGTCCTCCAGATGTTGATGGGACTTCAGCTCCCATCTGCCCCCATCCAGCATAGCCAATAAATGAAGACTTCGAAGAGTCCCCAGAGAGCAACAATGGCTGCAGTGGTGGGATCAAAAGTATACCATGGAAACCAATCCACCAAGAATGATACGTTATGCTTAAGTGACTGAGGTGCAATACCGTTATTCGGACCAATAGAAATTATTGATTGGTCCTCAAAGGGAAACATTCACAGAGATGTGGCATGCGAGGGGAAAGTCCCAAGCTGCACTTTGTAAAGTGGAGAGGAGGAGGTGTTCTACAGACTTGGGGGCGAAACTAGATGTGACCCCTGAGGCGTGTGAATGCATCTCTGTTGCTTTACTTCCCCCTCTGCCCTCAAAAAATAGCCATGCCTCTCTCTTTAGCATCAGAATTCCCTTGTTCTATTTCCCCTCAATCCAGAGCCCTCCTACATTTCCATAACCAGACCAGGCTTCTGCTCCAACCCTCCTAAATCCACAAGCTGTTTGCTTTTTCCATATGGGAACTGGTTGTGAAGGATGACTGCGGGAGGCCATTCCGGCTCCCACTCTCTCCTTGCAGGAAAAGGTGGCACTCATAAGAATCTTCCCTGCTGGCTTTAGGTATTTTCTGATTTGTATTTTCTGGAGCACTGAGGCCTAAGTGCAGGTGGGAGAGAATGGGAACCCATGTTCCCTTGCACCCCAAAGTGTCCAGGGATTGAAGGCTGACCCAGCAGGACTAAGCATCACTGAACTATGTACCTGTCGATTGGTAAAGGGCACTGGAGAAGGGCACTGCATACTTCTGCCATGTAGGTATGAGCCAGCTGGGCCAGGACCCACATCATTATTTGCCTGTCCTGGTACTGGTAAATGGAACCAAGCTGCTGGTAGATCTTATCCACAATTTCCGGCACCTTGAAGGAAACAAGCATGCTTCAGTTAAATGCCCTGCTAGAGGGAAGCAGCGCTGGGGCAGGGACCACACCACAAGGTACAAACCAGAGCCCTCAAAGAGCGGAAAGCAAACATATACTTAAAGTATGTCACCCAAAGCATCCTGGGAACTGTAGCTTTGTCAGGGGTAAACTGCAGTTCCCAGGAATATTTGAGGGAAGCCACGTGCTTTAAATGTGTGGTATGGATGCGACCCCCTGTTTTCATGGCGAAGCAACAAATCATTAAGATATTGATTATTTAAGACTATTTAAGGTATTTAAGATATTTATTATTGCTGTACTTTCACTGCTAGGGAGGGGGAGAAGTGCCTGTGGGATTTTCCATCTCAAGTGCCAAAATAATGTGACTGGACTTAGGCTGGGGCATTTGCTCAGTCAACAAAACATCTGAGGCTGGTCCTGGAGGTGAGAAGGCACAAAGATCCCCTGCTCTGGTCATTTGGGTTCTCCTGAAGATTGGGTGGTCATCTGTCATGGATGCTTCAGCTGAGATTCCTGCGTTGTGGGGTGTTGATGACCCTCGGGGTCCCTTCCCACTCTGCAATTCTATGGTACAGGGAGCACGCGTCAGCTGATCAATAATTAGGCACTGACACAGGAAAACATCCTGTGAGCACTGACAGAGTCTTGCCAAGACCATTAATGGTCCTTCACCACAGATAAACTGTAAATGGGTTTTATGGTTTTACGGTTTATCTCAGGGTATAAAATGGTAATGGTGCCTCTCCAGAAGCCACCTCTGTCACTGCTGGGGTCTCTGCTAGCTCCAAACATCTCCTACCTGCTCATGTAACCTGTGCACGTATCGCTGCAGGATTACAGATGTGATGTCATGTGATGCCACAGTGGTGCTCCTATTGGCTTCCTTTAGGCAGTCTATAGCGGTCAACAAAAGCTCTGTGATCTGTAGTGCTGTGAGGTACGGCAGAAATTCCTAAGAGAGGAGACACAGGGGAGACACAGAGCTGAGAGGACAACAGCAAGGCAAGCTCAACTGGCAGGGCTTCCTTGTTCTAAGAGACCTTTGCAGGAAGGAATGAAAGGTTCTGTGGAGGAGCCCGTTCTTCTGCCACGTCACTTGGAAGTTAAATTCAACCAGCTACTCTGGAATTTGCTCCCAAGTAAAGGTGTACAGATTCAAAACCTTGTTCTCAGCTTTTCATCTTACGGAGAAAACCAGACCAGTTCTTCTAGCTCAGTACTGTCTTCACTGGCTGGTAATAAGTCTCCTGGGTTCCAGGCAGAGGACGTTCACAGCCCGGCCTGGAAATCCCATGGATTGAACCTGAGACCTTTCTTACCCAATGCATGTGCTCTCCCACTGATCTTACAGCTCTTCCACAAGTTTAAATCAGAAAACTGAAAATGGGGGAGATCCCATGCATGCAAGCTCAGAAGCGCCACACAGTTCAATGGGTCTTTCCCCTCTCAAGGAAGTGCATGTAGAATTGCAGCACTGCTGACCTAGGATCTGAAAGTGGAAATCTTTGCCTCAAAACTCACTACAAAGATGTAGTAATAATTAGTTCCACTCCTACCTTACACCCTATCAGGACTGAGTTACGATGGCCTCTGCAGTTTGCATATCCTCTGCATTGCATCATATCCAGAACTGAACAATTACCTGAATAATATGGGTGATATTTTGATGAGACGTAGTAGGGTCATAGGAACCCAGAATCTCTTCATACAGTTGGATGTCTTCTGCTTCCAGGGAGTCACTTTTGTTTTCGAAGCCTAACGAGAAAAAGAGTGACTTTAAAGTTTCTCCAAGTGGAGAGTTTGCTCTCAGGCTGCCGTGTGGGTGTCTGGAGTTCGGAAAAAAGGGAGAGAAGGAGCCAGAATGGCTGGCTAATGACACATAATGGCCAGTGGCCAAACTGTTCCAGCCACATCTTTTGTTAGGGAAATTGCAGGAAAATGGCACAGAATGGCCAACAAACACTTTGGGACTCACCCAGAGCTAAGGTGGGTCTTGGGTTCAGTGTATGACAGCAACAACAGAAGTGTGTTTTGGAACAGGAAAGGAAGGCAGAAAGACACAGGCTGCTCCCAGGAAGCCACTATTTTGCAGGTGAGAATCAATTGCATGCCAACTAATTAAAGTTGTGAAGCTTGTTTATTTAGATGATAGGCATACTGCTCATTGTACAAGCCACAGCACAGTTAAGCAACTAGAACAAAATAAGCTGTTTGCCTCCTCCAATGCTCCACTTGAACGTTTGCAAATAAAGCAAATATTACAGAAATGGCATATATCTCTCATTGCCTCTTCTCCAAAAGGAAGCCAAACCCTGGATAGCATTGCCCCTGGAACCTGGAGATGCGGGGATGCATAACAATAACCTGGGTCGGCCTGCCCTGTTATGTACTGAAGTTCTCACCCTGGGCCAGCGGGGGGATACTGTAGATACTTATGCAAATGAAGGATTGAAAGTGATGTCAGTGATTGGATAGTTTGTATGCAAATGAAGGATCGAAAGTGACGTTCAGTGATTGGATAGTTTTAGAAAGCTGCTACAGTTATGTTGCAGGCTGACTGAGCTCTTCAGTCCAGTTCTGTTGTGGCCTCTGAATAAAGAAGAGCTGTTTGAAGAATCGCTGTGTCGTCTGATATGTTCACCCACAACTTAACATGCCCCATTCCAAAATCCTCATTAATTCTCAAATTAGCTCTGGAAACTGCAGAGTGGGTATCCTGCTGCAACTGAGATGTGACCACCCATGATTTGGCACTGAGCTATAGATCAATAATATCTTCTCCACCAGGGACCTCTCTCAAAGTCCCACTTTGTAGCTCACTGTAGCCTTCTGCACAGTGAGGACTACAGGGGTTGTCAGCACAAAATCCAACACACTATGGCAGAGACAAAAGGAGCATCTGCTGTCTGCAGAACAGCTAACTAAATAAAAGCACTCTTTGCTGTTGCACAAAATGGGCATGTCTCTCCAGATTTTTGGAATCCCCTAACAATGATGCAATGCATCAAATTAATAGTCCCTGCTGTGGATCTTTCCAGAATACTTCTTTCCACATGAAATAACAGAAAGTTGTTTTGTAAACTTTAAGTTGGTGTGTGATTATTCAGCTGCAAAGCTGAAGGAAAGCACACACTGGCTTCTGATACCATTGAGAGACTAAGAAACAACAAAGTGAATTGGACTCCTTGGCAGGTTTTGAATAAACACTCACAAACTTTTTATTGACAATAACCAGTCAGATAAATTAAGGATTTATACAGTTCTGTAACATGCAGAGAATAGCATTTGTAGAGAAATGAGAGATTGGAACTGAGGGAAGTCGGGGGAGGGGAAGGTGGGTCATTTTATGGGGGGAGGGGGGAAATGGGGGGGAATCAAGGATGATATGTTTTAAGATAATATGTTTTGTTTAAATTCTTAATTAAAAAAATATTATTTTTAAAAAAGAGAGAGACTGCACCCCCTGCCTCGCAACAAGAACATTGCGGCAATAGGAAGACCAATCTGGCTCCACCCATTGGCTAGTGAAGGTTCCTTCTCCTTCCCCTCCCTGTTTCATGTCTGTTAGATTGCAAACTTGTAGTCAGAGACTATCTTGTCTTTTGATATATGTGCAGTGCTTAGAAAATAGGCACCTTATAATAACAGTAGTCCTGTAGTTATTCGTCTGCATGTCTGTGCAGGTGTTTTGTCTTTTGCTAATGTGGGGGCCTGGAGTTTCTAAGCACCCCTGTTTTTTCTTCTGTGAAATGGGTATTATGTGGTGCCAACAACAGTTGATTCTTCTTCTTCTTTATTAAATTTATTAAACACCTTCTCTCACTGCAGGCAACTCAAGGAGTCTTGACAAAAAAAATATATTTCCAAATGTGCCTTTGGGCCAAAAAGAAGAAGAAGAAGAAGAAGAAGAAGAAGAGGAAGAAGAGAGAGAATCGGGGATTCCTGATATAATGCAATACTGCCTTTTCAGTACTGGCCCCAACTTGGTGGAATGCTCTGTCACAAGAGACTAGGGCCCTACGGGACTTGATATCTTTCCGCAGGGCCTGCAAGACAGAGCTGTTCCGCCTGACCTTTGGTTTGGACTCAGTCTGACCTTTATGTTTCCCTCCCCTTATGGTCTTGATTTATCGGCTACTTTAAAATGAGGCTGCATTTTAAATTGCATTTTAACCTGTATTTTAAATTGGTCCCCCCCCCCCTTATGTTTTTACTGTGATTTTATTGTGTGTTAGCTGCCGTGAGCCTGGCTCTGGCCGGGGAGGGCGGGGTATAAGTAATAATAATAATAATAATAATAATAATTACCCAGATATAATAAAATATAGGACATAAGAAGAGAGTGTCAAGGGCAACAAGTCAATGGCTGCCAAATAAAGTACAGTCTACTACTTCTATATAGATGCACAGTTTGGATACTGGAGTTTTCACAGCTCCTATCTTACCCTTTTGGCGCAGCATAAGGGAGTACAGGAAATACATGCCTTCCATAGCCTGTTCACCAATTTCCTCTTGGGGGTCATTGAGACGCAGACACAGCTGACCAATCAGACGCCCAAGCTTAGGACATCCATCAGGTGACACCTGAATGGAGAAATTGAGAGTGCTGTCTTTTGACACAGAGGGGAAGAGAAGGAATCTTTGTGGTTCTTGAATGAAAAAAGTTCCCTTGTTTGGATGAACTGATGTTTGGAATTATATTGTCTTTTTCTGATGAGCCTTGTACCCTGTTCGGGCTATTCTCCTCACCTAGCAGTTTGAAAGCACATCAAAGTGCAAGTAGATAAATAGGTACCCCTCCGGCGGGAAGGTAAACGGCGTTTCTGTGCGCTGCTCTGGTTCGCCAGAAGTGGCTTAGTCATGCTGGCCACATGACCCGGAAGCTGTATGCCGGCTCCCTCAGCCAATAAAGCAAGATGAAAGTGGTAACCCCAGAGTCGGCCACGACTGGACCTAATGGTCAGGGGTCCCTTTACCTTTACATAGCTGTAGCATGGTTTTTGTAGGATATAAGGGATTCAAGCTATAATAGGCCAATTTTGTCTCTAATAGACCATTTGGATATTAGAAAATGTCTTGTTCATTTGCTTCTGGCCATCCCAGGCTCTAGTCACTAATTCCCCACCCCCTTTTTCAGTAGAAGAATAGTGATGCAGAAATAAAGCACCAGATTCCAGTGAGTCCCAGTCCCTAAACTTGCTAGCACAGTCAAGAGAAGAGACATAGGGTTGCTCTTTTGTTTGGTGTGTGCATTCCTTGAACCCATCCTAGGCCCCTCTAACCTTTTCACAGTCTCTATCCACTCACTTCAGAGCACAAGAGGAATGCAATATTCACACTACAGAGCCATTCACATCTATCTACCTCCATTTTCTGTCTTCAACATTTGCAGGTCTCACAAGACCCATTGCCCAGTCGCCTCAAGCCAGAGGGCAGAACTCACATGAAACGTGGGGCAGGTGGCTGCAAATTTTAACAGGGATACATAGGTGTTCGCTGCTCTTGCCCGCTCATGTGCTTGTCCTGATATCATCCAGGGCATCAAATGCTGCAGGGGTAGTGGGAGCAAACTGTTAGCAACTGTATAAGAAGAGAAAGTGCATACTATTGTAATTCTTCAAAGTCATGCTTTTGTCTTTCAGAAAGGAACCCAGGAAGCTGCCTTATTCCAAGTCCAGCCATCATTTCATTAAGCTCGCTATTGGCTACCCTAGGGTTTCCCAAACTTGGGTCGCCAGCTGTTTTTGGACTACAACTCCCATCATCCATAGGTAGCAAGACTAGTGGTCAGGGATGATGGGAACTGTAGTCCAAAACAGCTAGAGACCCAAGTTTGGGAAAACCTGGGTGGGGAACTTCAGGCATGGACCCTTCAGGTTGCTCTCTCAAAGCTGTCAAAACCTCACAGAGAGGAAGTAAGCTAGGTTACATCCTCCCTCATTTCCCCTCCCACCCTGACACTTTTCCTGGTTTCCAAAGATTAAAGAACATGGGGAAACTTCCCAAAAGTCAAGGAAATCGAAATTCCACTTTGGGTGCTTTCCTTCCGGTCTTCAAAGTTCTGAATAATGTCATGCTAAGTACTGTCAACAATCTTATGGCTTGCTGTCTCTGGCCTCTTATTCCCGTTGTTGTAACTCTCTCTGACCAAACTGAAAGGAGCCATTCTGAATGGACATCTTTGAAAATTAATTTTAACACCCCCTAAGAAAAACAAAAAACCCACAAGTAGATTTCGGTGAATGAGGCACTTCTATGCTCCATGAGCAGCAAATGCCATTTCAACCGAAGATCTGTCTGAGAGAGCGTGGTGTGGCAATTACACTGTTTGACTATAACAGGGCACAAACTGGTTCAAATCTCTACTCAGCCATGAACCTTATTGGGTGATCTCGGGCCAGTGAGTATCTCTCATTCCACGATGACTCACATGGTTGTTGTGAGGATTGTATTGGCACGAGGAGAACCATATACACCAAGAAAGAAAAGAAAAGAAAGACTACTTCATGAACCTAGCTATAGGGCATATTCTCATCACTTGTGATTCTTCGAGCCACAAATAGATAACAGGAGCTTACTTCTAAGAGTGTGGCCAGTTCATCTATGTTTGGTCTTTCTGCCAATAAGCTTTTCAGCATTGATTCTATAGCCTCTAAGGTCTGCTTGTACAATGCCTGAGAAGGAAAAAAAAATGTTGCATAATATATTACTATAACATTGCAGGTGCAACACCTTCGGGAGAGGAAAAGTAAACTCTACACAAATCTGGAGTGGAGTCCCTAAGATGGTTGGGTGGCACCTTGTACGCCTCCTTCCAGCAACTCCTGCAGCCAAGCTGGTGCCAAACGCATTGCTCTGCTTTCCTTTGGACCACTGCAAAAGCAACACGGGAGGCAGCAGTTACAAGTTACCAGTCTCTGGGCCCACAGCTGTGATTCTCCAGCAGTTTGACTTCACCCCTGGAGGTGCACTCCATTGTCTCTTGAGACAGATAGATGCCAACAGTGTCCATGAACTGACATAACTAATAAAGCTGTGATTCAAAAGCCCCATTACAATGCATAATATGCTCAGTGTATTTCGTCCTACTTTTGCCCAAGGATGAGTTAAGATGGTTGGGGGCCCTGGTGCAGTTCCCAAAATAGGGTCCCCTTCTTCCTAAAAAAAGGAATGCATGAAGTAAGGTCCCACAGAATAGTTTTGTGATATCTTAAAGATTAACATGTTTATAATGGCATAAGCTTTCTTGAACTACATGTAAAAACCCTCTTTCACACTCTCAGCAAACTGCAGGCATTTTTTGTCTTTTTTGTGACCTTTGATAAACAAAAACTCATTGTTTTTGCTCACTTCCTGCCCTGGCCCGGTCACCAACCCAGCCTCACCTAGCTCACATGGTCATTGTGAAGATATAGAAGGTACAAAATGGCATCAAAAGGGAACTTAGTGCTTGTATCATCAACATCAAATTTGGGTTCCTTTAACCAGACTGATGTATCTTTGTTCCACATAGGGTCATGTTTTTGTGCTCCCCCTTCCCCAATTCAGTACAGTTCTTTCTATTTCCTTTTAAAACCTTATAGATTCAAACAGCGAGATGTTCTTATTCGGGCACATACCATACCCTCTCCATAAGCAGTAAATCTTATGTCCCCCCAGGCTGGACTCAAAATCTCACCAGCCCCAGCTAGAATGGCCAAAGGCAAGGAATGATAGGAGCTACAACCCAGCAAGAGACATCTGGAGGGACACAGTCCCCCACCCCCCACCTGCAACAAAGTGAGAAAATACCTGTACGTCAACTTCTTCCTTGCTCTGACTTTGTAAGGTGTCAACCGAGGGCAAGGCAAAGACGCTGGCAATGCAAGTGCTGAGCAGCTTCTCTTTAGGCCAATGAGAAGGCTCCACGTGGCTGAGGAATGGTGGTCGGGGGAGAAGAAACAGAGCATTCAATGTGCGTTACGATTCTTCCTTATGGAAGTGGAGCGGTCAGCTTAACACAGAAAAAGTCCAGAGTACTGAGGAAAGAAAATAAACTATGTCTGAGCTGTGTAGTGCCTACTGGAATGGGCAGGCTACAAAGGGGTAGCCACTGACCTGAATCTGGTGTGGGTATGCCTACCTTGAGCCCATGGCTCTGACTGGAATTCAGAACTACCAGGGTCAAGATCAGAGGACTCCATGCTCACCAATGTAGGTCACGTGATTCGTCAGTAGCGCAATAAAGCAAGACAATCCCTTCCATATCAACGGAGCTGAGACGGGTTTGGCTTTTCTATGTAGTTTGTTTCAAATAATTCCACAGATACAAATGATAATAATAATAATAATAATAATAATTCTTTATACCCCACCCATCTGGCTGGGTTACCCCAGCCTGAGGCAGTCTCTCCCTGATGGCATTATTCAACTCTATTCTTAGCACTTTTCTTCTGAGCTTTGCTTCAACATTTGGGTCACGGGGGGTGTTGGGTTGTAGATCCGACATACCTTAGGTCCTGAATGAGAAGCATCCCCTGACAGCGCAAAGCTGTGGAGTGTGAGTCGATGCTGTCCAGAGGCAGGTCTAAAATCTGTGCCTGTGAAAGAGCAGCAGCAAATTCTGTGAGGAAGAACTGTTCACGTGTCTGCTCTGTTCACCAACGTTGCTGCTACAGCTGCACTAATGTGTGATTTCCTCCCCTGCACTGGTCAAACACTGACACCAATTTTACAAGCTATTAAATACACAAATAAAGGATGTGCATTGCATCTGACTCACCATTGTTTGCTCCACCAGCTGCAATTTCTGATTCCCATGCTGATAGTTTTGATTACCGTTCCCACTCATTTTTGAATCGAATTCCTGTGAACGCATATGAGACTAGCAAGAAAAGGGTGGAAGATTTTGATAGCACTTTCACATATGACCGTATTTGTTCAGAACCAGTTTCCAGAGCCAGTTGCATCATAACATGTGAAAGGAGGGCAATAGAATGCCGAATGGCATTAGACATTCTGCTGATTGCCCGGTATTCTCTGCTTTAACACAGAAAACACGCATTGAACATCAAGCCAGTAAGGTAAAGATAAAGGACCCCGGATGGTTAAGTCCAGTCAAAGGTGACTATGGGGTTGCGGCGCTCTTCTCGCTTTCAGGCCGAGAGAGCTGGCATTTGTCCACAGACAGTTTTCTGGGTTGTGTGGTCAGCATGACTAAACCACTTCTGGTGCAACGGAACACCATGACAGAAGCCAGAGCCCATGGAAATGTTGTTTACCTTCACGCTGCAGTAGTACCTATTTATCTACTTGCACTGGCATTCTTTTGAACTGCTAGGTTGGCAGGAGCTGGGACCGAGCAACAGGAGCTGCCTCCCTCATGGGGATTCAAACCACCAACCTTCCAATCAGCAGCCGAAGAGGCTCAGTGGTTTAGACCACAGCGCCACCGGTGTCCCCAGCCAGCCAGTACAGTGGTACCTTGGGTTACATACGGTTCAGGTTACAGACTCCGCTAACCCAGAAATAATACCTCGGGTTAAGAACTTTGCTTCAGGATGAGAACAGAAATCGCACGGCGGCAGCGGGAGGCCCCATTAGCTAAAGTGGTACTTCAGGTTAAAAACAGTTTCAGGTTAAGAACGGACCTGCAGAACGAATTAAGTACGTAACCAGAGGTACCACTGTACTGGGATACAGGAAGGGAGCAGTATCTTTTTCATGGAAAGCTGTTTACTAAGACTTTGAACATAATAATTGGAAATCAGTACCATCTCTGCTTCCTCTATTTCCTTCACTCACAATCAGTTCGCCTTCCCTTAGTCTTCCCTGAACAAAGGCAAAAAAGTAATCCCTATGATTATACAAGGGCCAGGTCGTCTGAATGGGAAAAGGAAGACTAAGTTCTAAGAGCTCAAGTCACCATAGTAAAAAAATAATAAAAAAGAGGAATATTTTTATTTTGCAAGACTTCAAGACTTTGAAGTCAGCAAATTATCTATAAGCTAACATGGAAGGTGAGTCCGTGACTGGGATGGGCCCATGAGAAGAGGGACCCTCATTATACTGGTATAGTCTGATCTCCTCCGTTAGCACCATACCCCAAATTGAAATTATCTACTATTCACTAAAACTTTATGCCTTCCAAAGTTGAGCTCTTGCACTGAAATGAGTTCTGAAGCTATCTAATATTAAGGTTCAGGTATATGCAGAATATTGCAGATGTGTATTTACTGTTGAGAGGAAAGGGCAATGTTAGAGTTAGCAGAGTATTAGGAACAGGTTCCTACCATTTTATCACGGTCATCAGAGGCTAGCGGTGTTTCCTTTTCCTTTCCTTTTGCGTCATACAGCATCATTCCATAGGCATTGCTGGAGGTTACTGAAGCTGTTACAAATAAAAAGTAAATGGAACTGAGGTTGCAGTTGGTACAAAAATGTCTCCTGGTACTGTTACTCTAACACAGGGGTGGATAACCTTTGGCCTCCCAGATGTTGCTGCCATCATCCTTTGTCAATGGCCCTGCTTGCTAGAGCTGGGAGTTGTAGCTCAGCAACATTTGAGGGCCAAAGGGTTCCCACCCCTGCTGCCGGGGTGTGTAATAATGAGCCGAAGACTAAGACATGCAAAAATCTCCTTCCTCCAAACATAGCTCTTTTGTTCACTTCTAATCTTGAGCCATTTATTTGGGACTCTTTCTTTGAAACTCAATGGTAGGTCATCAGGAAGTTAAAACATAGTTTCATGGTGCAAATTAAGACTTCCAGCTGAGGAAGGGTTCTATGCAAGTAGAAATCCTCCAATTGCAGTCTTCATCTAACTTCATCTAACCATAGCGAGAGTATGGGGTTTTGGTATCTATCATCTACTTACCAACATTATTTCCATTCCACTTAATATATAAAATATATCTCACTCAGAGTTCTTTCTCCAGTCTCTGCCCCTTCTTCGGCAGTTGCTTTAGTAGACTGGTAAAAATCTAACTATCAAATTGCCAGTCTAATTTTGGTACAACGGCAAAATCAGAGCCGAAAAAGACTGATATTTCTTTACTTCACACAGGCCCCAAAGCTGTTTGGTCAAGTACTTAGGAAGTTACCTTATAGTGAATCTGGCTATTGGTTCATCTAGTTCAGTACTTGATTACAATTTTTCACACAAGTGCCTGCTAGGCATCAGTGAGGAGCCTGATGTTTCAATTTTGTGTAAGTTCTGCCTGGTGGTTTAAAGTAGTAACAGATGCATTGTTGCACCTGTGTTTTATTTTACCACATCATTTAAAAACTTGTTATCTCACTTTGGAATTGCCCGTGGCAATAAAAAGTGGGTAAGAAATTATTTAAATAAACTAAACTGAACTGGGTGATATCCAATGTGAGTAAACATCACAGTAGATTCCACGGACTTGATTCCAGTGGGTCTGCTCTGAGTGTCACTTAGCTGGGTATCATCCACTGACTTGCAGTGGCTTCCCAAGGTCTTTTGGATGTTATGGTTCCCTAAAGATAAACATTTAGAAGCATTAACCTAGGCAAATAAGGTTGAAGCTTGTGAATTGTCAGACGCACATTGGGGAATGAGCTAAAAGATTCGAGTTTTAGTATTTATGCCTTATATATTATACTTAGTTCTTCACTCTACATATTTACTCTCCAAACCCTAGAGGTCATTTGTCTTCACCTTCAGAAATTGTATCTGGCAGGCAGTTATCCAGCAGCAGGGGATTCTTGGATAATTCTGTCTTTGTCGTCAGGGGGCACTGTTGAATTGTTTGGACTTCAGCTGACTCTTCATTCTCAGTTTTTTTTATTTCATTTTCCATCTTTGGGATCACAGAGAGTTTATGTTTGTTTGTTTGTTTGTTTGTTTGCTTGTTAAGTACCAGAAGAGCAACTGATTCTTCACCAGCTAGAAAAAGATTGATGGTATTGTCCTTCCCTCCTTCATTCACAAAGATCTATAGTAAGATCCATTTTGAAAATCTTGACCCATAGCTTGACTTCTCCAGACTTTGGCGTTCCAGTCTTGAAGACCGATGTTCACAACATGAGCAGTGTTCCTGTATGAGAGTCAGGAATTTAGAATATCAGTGATGCCTCACTGGTGAACTTCAAATATTTTGCCTTGCAGATTTTCGGCTGGCTTTGGTCCTCCTGCTGTTGCATTGCTGTGAGATGGTTTAAGCCATGCTTTAGTTTAGTGTCACCTGAATCTGGGCTCATCGTTTCTCTTGCTCCAGACAAAGTACATGCCACAAATAAAGTTTGCCTCCAGTTCTGGAGGAAACAACTCATGAGCCCAAACTCAGGCAACATGCTAAGCCAAAGCATGGCTTACTCACAGCAGGACTTGTGGATGAACAAAGTGGCCTCCATCTGGCAGCTTCCACACTCATGCATTCACATCAAACCATGGGTTGACTTACGTGTAAACTAAGGCATATAGAGTTGTGGTGGAATCAAGCCTTCACATTGTGATTAGGGCTGAAGAATGTCCAATACCCTATTAAAAACAAAGCAACTGTATTGGAGAGGACCCCAACAGCCAGACTCTCTTCTGAGCTGATCGGTAGAGAGTTCTGTGTACATACAGAAGCTATCAGCTTTTATAGAGATGGTGATGTTATTACAACTTGATTAATTAGAGATCACAAGATATTAGCTGGGGGGGGGGAGGAAAACAGCATTGGTGGTCAAAAACCCTTCACCTTTTAAATTTTATGCTTGTTTTACGCTCTAACCATGAAATTTAGATAGCAAATGGCTCAAGCCTATGCAGTCCAAGATCCTTGCAGAACCCAGAGCTATATATTTTGGTTCCATAGGCAGCTCTTCTAACCCCTTTAAGAGAAGAAAGTATAAAAGACAGTCTAGTGCCTTTGTAAAAAGAAAAGTTGACAACCAATTCAGATTTTGATACGACATGTTTGGAAAGCAGTAGTCAGCACTGGGAATGTGAAAACCAATATGCCTTGTGGTTGGAATCACAGCTAAAGAATCTCTGACAGATGACCATCCAACCTCTCTTGAAATACCTCTACAGAAGGACAGTCCACCACCTCCCGAGGGAGCCTGTTCCACTGCTGAACAGCTCTTACTATTGGAAATTTCTCCCAAATGCTTCATCAGAATCATTTGAATCCACTTGAATTCAGGTCCCATGCTCTGGAACAGCAGAAAACAATTTCGCTCCATCTTCCATGTGACAGCCCTTAAGACATTTGAAGCTGGCTGTCATATCAGTTCTCCTCTCCTCCAGGCTAAACATATCCAATTCCCTCAACTGTTCCTCATAAGACTTGGTTTCCAGACACTATCATACTGGTCACCCTTCTCTGCAGACCATCTAGCTTGTCAATATTCTTCTTGAACTGTGGTGCCCAGAACTGGACACAGGACTCCAGGTGGGATCTGACCAAGGCAGAATAGAGTGGTACTATTACTTCTCTTGATCTGGGCAGTATACTTCTTTTATAAGAGGCTCAGCTGATCCCTACAGAAAGCTCACACACTTGCTTACTTGTTGGTGAACACGCACAGTCATTTGCTAGTTTCACATTCCTTTTCCTCGGATGGAAAAAAGGTCTTACTAGTCAATGTCACAATGGAGATGTTTGTGTCATCATTCAAGCCAACAGTGCTGGTTGTATAGTATCTAAGATCCTGAACACAATGGGTAAGGTAGCTGACCATGGTTATAGAATAATACTCGCTGTCTTGAGCAATGCTCTTTCCTTGGACCTGTCTTGTATCCCTTAGCAGTATGCTATTGTTTTGGGTAGGTTATCATCCCTACTTCCATCTCTCAGTTTCTTGGGATTTGCATAGAAATAATCCATAATTAAACATGCCAAACAGATTTGTTACATTTATATTTAGTATCTCAGAAACATGGGACTGAAAATCAGTAGAATTGCCAAGGCGACCTAGTCATGTACTAAATGATGCTGAAACATTTGTGGATAAAGGTATTAGACCAGATACTGAGGAACTGATGGACGCAACCATAGAGACTCAGTTGAGCAGATCAGAAAAAGAAATACACTTGCTTACTTGTTGGTGATTGCTCCCAGCCGTTTGCTGGGTTCACATTCCTTTTCCTCTGAGGGAAGATAGGGCTTACTAGTCAATGTCACAATGGAGAGGTTTGTGTCATCATTCAAGACAACACTGCTGGTTGCATTGGATCCAAGATCCTGGGTAAGGGAGCTGAACATGGTTGTGGAATACTGTAATACTTGCTGTCTTGAGCACTGTCCTTTCCTTGGCCCTGTCTTGTATCCCTTAGCAGTACACTATTGTTCGGGGTAGGGAATCATCCATACTTCCACCTCTCAGTTATTTCTTCTGTCAAGAAGAATGATTCCGAAGGAGCCCTCCACTTTTACTGGTCCAGGGAGGATGGGTGAAAGAGAGCCCAAGTATATGAAACAGAGAGACCCCCCCAAAAGGGAGGGTAGTCCCCCCCCCAACTCTCCCGGTCACAGGAACACAGTGGGAGGAAGCAACCTGGCATTTCATTCTCATCTCGTAGCACACCAGAAGAACACCAGCAAGAGTAACTACAACCCCAGACGAAACCAGAGTCATTATCCCAGGAGACGCAGGCTTAATGCAATGGCTGCTTTTGCTTACATGCTGATCTTCAAGCAGGCCAATCCAAGCCATATTTATTTGTGGATAAATTCCACTGAATTCAGTGGGCACAGGACTTCCTTTGCAGTAATTCTAAGCACAGCGAACCATGCCTGGTTATGCCTGGCACACCCAGGGGGAGCCAGAGTCTGGGTCACATCCTGGTCCAAAGTGGGTCACAGCAGCAGCACTATCACCACACAAATATCTGGTAGAGAGAGAGAGAGAAATGGGTTCCCCAATGCACTTTGGGGTTAAAGGAGAGTCCTGGATTTCAAAAGGTTGAAAACTACTATCCTAAGTGATCAGTTTGCTGCTGGTTTGAGATTTGTACAATTTGACGACAACGATGCTCTAAGCAGACTGAAGCTAAATTCCACAGAATAGGATTTATTGTAAGGATGCTTTTATTCCCAAGAAAATGTGTGAGAGATAGTAAGAAAAGGGGGGGGGGGGGGGGAGGAGAGAACAATGACAAATCATGGTAACATCCCTACCAGATATCTAAGTTAAATGGTTATGCACTTAAATGGTATTTCAGAGTACTCAAAGCACTCCACCTATGTAGTTCTTGTTTGGATGTAACAAACTATGCTTTTACATTACATGAACAAGTACAGGGATGGGGAATGTGTGATTCTCCAATTGTTGAACTCCCATCAGCCCAAGGCAATGTGACCAGGCCTTCTCAGAGGCCTGGGGAGGCTCATAGACCCCTTCCAGCTTCTGAGGCCCCATAATAATAAATGCAGTTATATGACAACATGCAAGAACAAAATGAGGCATGTGGGCGGGGGAGGAGGAAATAAGACATAATTAGATTTTTAAAAAAGAATACTTTTCCAGTCTCTTTCTGTGCAAATGCACTTATTCTTGAGGGAAAATCTTGCTTACATGCAATGTCACATTTAGCATGTGGCAAAATCTGCATCACTTAACAAAAAAGTAATGTCTTTTATCAAATCTCAACTCTTATTTGCTTAAATTTGCAGTTCTGAACTTATGAGTGTATTGCAATTTGATCCGCTGTACATAAAAACAAGTTGCAAAACTTAACAAGTGCCTGTATTTGAGGCCCACTTTAAGCTAAATTGTTGTTGTTTAGTCGTTCAGTCGTGTCCGACTCTTCGTGACCCCATGGACCAGAGCACGCCAGGCACTCCTGTCTTCCACTGCCACCTGCAGTTTGGTCAGGTTCATGTTTGTAGCTTCGAGAACACTGTCTAACCATCTCATCCTCTGTCGTCCCCTTCTCCTGGTGCCCTCCATCTTTCCCAGCATCAAGGTCTTTTCCAAGGAATCTTCTCTTCTCATGAGGTGGCCAAAGTATTGGAGCCTCAGCTTCACGATCTGTCCTTCCAGTGAGCACTCGGGGCTAATTTCCTTAAGAATGGATGCATTTGATCTTCTTGCAGTCCATGGGACTCTCAAGAGTCTCCTCCAGCACCATAATTCAAAAGCGTCAATTCTTCGACAATTCTTAAGCTAAATTGTCTTTCTCCAATTGGCTCTGAACATGGCAAAGGGTGAGGGAAGATGGGAGGTGTAAGCCAACACCTTCTAGAGCAGCGGTTCTCAACCTGTGGGTCCCCAGATGTTGTTGGACTACAACTCCCATCATCCCTGAACTCTGGTCTTGCTAGCTAGAGGTGATGGGAGTTGTAGTTCAACAACATCTGGGGACCCACAGGTTGAGAAAGGCTAGGGTCACAGGCTTTCCATTCCTAGCTTACAGTGCAATCCTAAACATAGCTACTCAGTAGCAAATCCTATTTAATTCAATGGAGCTTATTTCCAGTTAGGTGGGGCTAAGATTGCAGCCTTACTCTCTTAGCCATGCTCAATGCTCACAACTGCTTTATCATTGGGAAAAAGTTACAGAAGTGTTGGTACGTCATATTTAAAGCAAAACAATATTCAAACTTAGCTGTATATCTTTTAATTAAGTGAAATGCTTATGAATACTGAAAATTCAGATTACAGTACATGATCTTAAAGAGGGGAAGAACAGCAGCAGCCTATTTGGCAATCAGGTGTCAGGATTTCAGAATAATAGCCAATTTAATTGGCTCACTCAGAAGCTCAGCATTAACCAGGTTCCATTAATTTTGTTGTTTGGAATTTGTTTTCCATACTTAGAAATCAAACCCTACAGTCAGAAGAGGAAAAAATACTTTTAATCAGCATGCAGATGGGGGTGTGGGGTAATACTCTACTCAAGAAGGCATGATTTTTCTTATATAAAAAAAAAGTTTACGAAGATCAACTTGGTATATATTTTTTATCAAAGTCCATCTCGAATTCTTCCAGGAAGTATTTGACTAGTATAATCAAGACCCACTAGTATGTAAACAGCAACTCAGTCTTTGAATTCATGTAGCTGATGATCAGATAGGACAGATCCAGTTAAGTACTCAGACAATGAGAGTCCCTCACACAGAGGCACAGCGCACCTAAGAAAAACTAGAGGTGGGGATTCGCCTTTTGCTTCCATGACCACAGCTGCACTGGCAAAAACATTACTGCAAACTTTCTTTTTACCTTAAGGCTTAATCACATCTAGCTTCAGACTGCTGTCTCCCAAATAATTGTCAAGCAGGACACTATTATTATTTTGCATAACAAAAGGCCGGCCTTTGGTTATGCAAAATAAGCAGTGGGAAAACTGTGGCCCTCCAGATATTGTTAGCCTACAATTCCCATCACTCCTGGCCATTGGGTCATGTTGGCTGGAGATCATGGAAGGTGCAGCCAACATCATCTGGAGAGCTACAGGATCCTCACCTTTGCAGAAGATCCCAAATGTACAGATGGAACTGTCTGCTGCTGTTGAAATCAAAGGGCAACCAAATTTGCACATGAGGCTTTGGCATATAGGCAGCACCATATCTGCCTTCGCAGTAATCCTTGGGCTGGAAGTTACAAATAAAAATAATTCCCATAGACTCCCATAGCCATATGCTTAAGATGGCAGAGGGGAAACACTGACATTTCGGTATTCAAAAGCTACACATCCAGTATTTAGCGAGTCTGCACTTTACTCAGCAAGTTAACAATGGCTTCTTTGGTAAGGAACAAAGTCTCATTAGTATTTTGATTGCATACTTCAAATAGAGAAGGCTCTTCCAAAACCTTCTTGCCACCTATTATAACATAGGGGTACCCAAGTTTACTTGCATCCTTTAATCTTTTACCAATGGTGAATTGTGTCCGGTCATCCAGTACTATCTCCTCCTTAAGCCAAGGGGCTGCTTCAACAATACAGTCATATAAATCCTCCAGGAGCATTGCTCCTTTCTCCTCCTTGCTCCCTCTCTTTGGGGGAATAAGGCAGACTTGATATGGTGCAATGAGGCTTGGCCACCGAATGGCGTCCTCCGTAGAAAGCACCTCAATGGAGGCTGCAAGAATCCGAGTCACACCCAGCCCATAGCAGCCCATTTCAGCCAGAATATGCTTATTTTCTGCAGTGCGGACGGTAGCATTAAAAACAGAGGAGTATTTTGTGCCCAAGAAGAAGGTATGGCCAACTTCAATCCCTTTGTACTCAGCTAGTTTCCCTTTGCAAACTGGGCAATGCTTCTCATCTGGGTTTATCGTTTCCTCATTGGCTGCAAAGTCACAGCCTGTGCACATCATCAATCGGTCCTCACCAATGTCAGCGGGCAGCTGGAATTCATGAGACATTGTCCCCCCAATGCTTCCAGTAGCTGCTTGGACTTTCACAAACCGAAGGCCTAAGTTGTTGAATATGTTGCCGTAAGCGTTGCACACAAGGGCATAGGTCTGGAGGGCAGCTTCCTTGGAGGTATCAAAGGTGTACATATCCTTCATATAAAATTCTCTGCCACGCAGCAACCCAAAGCGTGGTTTGGGCTCATCTCGAAACTTTCTTGTTACCTGGTACAGCAAGAGGGGAAGCTGCTTGTAAGACAAATGGCCTTGGGAAGCGATTAGGTCTGTGACGGCCTCTTCATGAGTAGGCCCTAGGCAGTATTCTTGATTGTGCCTGTCTGCCAGTCGTAATAGTTCACTGCCCATGAGTTCCCACCTTCCACTGGCTCTCCAGAGCTCTGCTGAGCTCAATGCGGGCATGTTCACTTTCTGACCCCCTATAGCCTGCATTTCTCGGTCTATCACTCTGATGAGCTTCTCCAGTGCTCGGACAGTGTAGGGCATATAGTGGAAGCAGCCGGGACTGGCTGGGTAGATAAGTCCTGCTAGTAACATCAGTCTCTGACTTTTACATGTCAGTTCACCCGGTTTGCTGGTTTGCTGTGATGCTATGCTATCCTCCCGCAGATTCATCGACTGGAAGTGCTGGGATACACACTTTTGTCTTGCATGAAGATCACAATAAAACCTGCAACACTGTTGCTGCTTTTGGCACCAACCAATCCAATTTTTCAAAGCAGGAAGAATCGTTTTCCCTCTTCTGAGAAGCCCATCCATTTTGAGACTCACAGATGAAGCTTCTCTTTCAAATCTGCAGGCAGAGAGAGAAAATAAAAGCAACTCGTTTCACATAAACAGATGCACATTTTATATCTAGCCAAAAGAGATTCCCCACATATTTTAGCTACTGTGAGAGCCGAATGCATTGAACACAGCCTGTTTGGCTAAAAATGGGGCTGAATGGTTCTAGCTGATTCAGTTAATTGGCAAATAAATGAGGAGTTTCTAGAAGAATGTGCTTCCCACAATTGCCTCAAATGATGTTTAAGACCTGCTTCATCACCTTCAAAATGTATGCACAGGCACAAAAATATACATTTGCAATGCTCACACAACAGCTGTACAGCTTCCCCTGCCCCACTTAGGGTACACATCTGCACCACAGAAAAGGCTTAATGGCCCTTCCATTATCCCTGGCCATCGTCCCTGACCCATCAGTCTGGGGCTGATGGGGCTGCACCCAGCAATACCTTCAGGGCCAGAGTCTTCCTCATCCCTGCTGCAATACAAGAAGCTGCATGTTTTAATACCAACAATGAGCTAGCTTTTCCTATAGTTGCAAAGATAACATTTGAAGAGCCACGAAAAGCAACCAAGTGCCTTCACGGTCCAAATTAAGAAGCTGTCCAAATCTGTTAACGCCTCCAGAGACTTTTTGAGGAAGCAGGAAAAGAGAAAGAAGAAATTCCCCTGCGCGTCCCCCAATTACATTGCTATTGTAACATTCGCGTCATTTCCATCACAGGGCACCTATCTCTATGGTGCCTGCTTTGACATTTCTGCGAAGAGGGACGCCGGCGGATTGGGCGCAAAGTTGCAAGAGCTTCCTCGGGGGGAAGTCCCACCGAGCACAAGCAGGACTTCCTTCCGAGAAAAAACACAAAAGCACTGGACTTGCACGAACCTCGCTGAACTGGAAGCGCAGCCGAGTCAAGTTTCATACGGAGCAGCTCCTTGAGAAGAAAAGCGACCACAGGCGCCGCTGAAGTGCAGGACGCAGTTTATATCCCCGGGGAAGCCTGCAGGGCCAGACTCGTCCTTGCAACGGTCGCCGGCGTTACCACCCTGCGCTGCAGCTTTCCAGCTCTTGCAGCGCCCGTGGCAGAAACCACGCGGCGGCGGGACTGGACGAGCAACACAGTATGCAGCAGCTGCGCATGCGCAGCAGCGATGCCCCGTCCCTTTCGGAACGGAGGCGGAACCATAGAGTTGAAGGAAAAGAAGAAGAAAGAGCGACGCTCTTTCTCTCCCCCTCTGTCTCGGGCGTGCAGATGAAGTCCGCCAATAACCATGGCGATTCAGGTTCAGGCAGCCTCTCGTGACACGTGAAGAGGCCTTGCTAAACAGCACCCCCACTCTTTAAGTGTTCCTCTTTTTAGGCTCCTTGTTGCAGAAGTTTCAGTTTGCCGGCCCAGAGAAATGGGAATAGATATGAATTAATAAAATGACTAACTAAAAAGGCCAAAGCAGGAAAAGTTTAGTGGCTCCGTTTTGTTTCTGCGCTTTCAACGCGTAAACAAGTCCCAGAAGTAACTCACGTTAATTTCCTTGTAGGGATTCGCACCACTTCAAATCCTTATTTGTAAACGGAAATTTGGCAGAAATTTAAGAAAGGCTTCGCCCACCGAGTCACACAAACCCCCTACACAAAGCAAAATATAGCTTAAATTTGTGTGCTTGAGGAAGAATGATAGGCGATATGGAAAATTCCGAGAGATGCCGCTGTCCCTTAGATTCATTGGAGAAGGCTGCTCCCCTTAGGCAGCCATTTGAGAGAACAGGATATTCCCCATCCTCCACCCTAAATGAAGCCCAGCACTGTATCTGTAGTGTTGAAATGTTATGTTCTGGGGGAAGTTCTCGGAATGAGTGCCTAAAACAGTCCCTGCTTGGAAAATTACGATCAAAAACAGGTATGGGCAACCTTTGCCCTTCCCTGTGTTGCTGAATTACAACCTTCACCAGCCACAGCAAGCTGGTCCGATGGCCAGGGATGGTGGAAGTTGAGTACTATCTGGAGGGCCAAAGGTTCCCCCACACCTGTTGTAAAATACATTGCACACAAGGAAAAGGGGGTGAGAAGAGATATTTACCTTTTTGACTGCACTTGGCTGTGCCACATTTACTTGCGCTTTTGTAACTTCTAGGCTTGGCTAATGTAGGGTGCTGTGTGTAGAGCTGACCTTAAGCTCAGCTCTGAAGCATAATTTGGTCTAGAAGACAGCTTTTTACTGGTGGGGAAAAATGCATTCCCATATAGCCTTATTGCATCTGTTGCACTATCACTATGTCTTGAGGCCCAGTCTAGATGCTATCTGTACCAAAGTAAAAAATATCGCTCTTTCAGTAGCGCCATGTGATACTTTCATTTTTTATTCCCCCCCCCCCAATTTTTTATTGGTTTTCCAAATTTATAACAAACAAATAGAAAAAAGAACATCAAAAAACAAACAAAGAAAGAAAGAAACATTTATCCTAATTGTAACAGTTCCACTTTTGTTAACATTGTTGGGTGACTTCCTCGAATCCCCCTGGCTGAGTTTCCATATAAATCATTGTAGCAGTTTTCCAAAACTATTTTCACTAAAATTTACTTGGTCAATTAATATCTTTCTTTCTCCATGTGATGCTGTACTTGCAGTTGGTTTGATGCTTGTCTTTTTGTTGTCAACAACTCTCTGGTCCTAAACCTTTTCCTGTGAAAGTCTGTCACTTTCTCCATGCTAATGATTCTTTTACATAGCTTGCTTCACTGTTAACTGCGCAATACTGTAGAGTATACAGTTTACAAAACCAGATTGGCCATATATTTTGGGTGTGTGTTTTTTGTTATCTGATCAGGCATAAGAGCAGTGAGATTTGCCCCCCCTCCCGAAGTTGAAGAAGCCTGGTAGCTGTAGGATAAAGTTAGTTTTGGTAATATGGGAAAGTTTGACTTAATATTTCCTTGTTTTCTTCCTTCCTTACGCACTGGATTGTTTCCTCAGGGCAACAACATGGGGGTAGGAGAAGGGAGTAGTGGGTAGAAAAACTGGCTTTCACTGAATGGACATTTTCAGACTATCCTAGGGTAATTGTTGCAAATACAGTTATGTGCGGTCATTAGGGTTTTTGTTGGTTTTTTTCCAATGTGTTTCATTTTACATCAATGGGTGCCAACATTTTGGGACTGTGGTCACATTTGGAATTTTGAATGAGTGTCATGGGTCCCAACTATGGCTTTTAAACTGGTGGGGTTTTGTTTTTATTTTTTTTAACTATGGTTTTTTTTAATGTTGTAAACTAACGTTTGCTCATCAGATAAAGGGTACTATATTATTATTATTATTATTATTATTATTAGTCAGTGGCGTAGTGTAGGGGGGTCTACTGGGGAGATTGACCAGGTTGCAAACATTTTTGGGGTGCGTCTCTGCAGCTTCCACCCTGACTGGAGGCCCTCCCTATCCCCCCCGCCCACCTTACCTAAGCAGCATGCTGAGCAGGTGCTGTAGTGAGAATGGGCCCTTGCATCCCTCAGCTGTGTGGTATCCCCACCAGCGGAGGAGGTGTGTAGACAGGAGTCTTGCGGCAGCAGCAACCCGTCCCCAGCACAAAGAAGCGTGCGTGCATGTCCCACCACTGCTGCACAGCTCCCTCTGCGAGCAGCAGTGTGCAGTATGGAGGCACCAGTTAGGGGGCACAATATTTGTCTTAGGGGGCACAATGCTAGTCTTGCCGTTGGCACTGGCAACCCACGCTACACCACTGCAATGTGACAAGGCAATGGAGCAAGGGATGATGTAATCTGTTCTTTTTGCTTGCTGCTTGATCACATTTCCCAGAATTTACTTTTACCTTTGTGCTCACTTAAAGTTCAAACAGGTTTTGAAACATGTTTCCGGTTCTCAGGTGCATGGCAGCTTGCAGAAAACATCATCACTGCAAAAGAGGCACTTTCACAGTTTATGCATATGATACAATTTGCTTCCTTCCCATAGGTGGATGTTGTCTTCATTTGGGAAAATCTCCATGTCAGGTTGGATTAGCATTCATAGGGCATTAGGGTAGATAGTTCACATAGCATAGCTAAGAGCCTGACTTTCAAGAAATCTAAACACACATCCTTTTGGGAAGTTACTTTACTCATGGTAGATTTTTATCTCCAGAAAACGTCAGTGCAATGCATCAAGGATAGCCCTGTCATACACTGACCTTTGTTATTGTGGGTGTGCCTTTCATTGATTACATTAACACTCCTGATCCCACCCTGTAAAATTATTCTTGCTATGATTGGTTAGGTCAGTCTTTATATAACCTTCAAGTATTTTATTGGGAGTGTGAATATTTTAGAAACTGTGGAACTTCTGAGGCAGAAACTCTAGCCCAGAGTCCAAGAGTTCAGTGTCCTATTCAGTGTCCTGTGTACCTGAAGCCTTGCACCATCTAAAATATAACCAGAACAATCTGAGGCAGTCTTCATCAACCCAAGAAGATGTCTGATGGGACGTAAGTACATTGTGTGCAATCTATATGCTTTGATTAGGATGATGGTTAAATAAAATAACAAAGTGTGCCAGTTGCTTGACATGTTGATTAAGCAAGCTTTATTACAGGAGAAACTCACAGAAATAAGATGGGAAGGGTAATTAACCTGATGCATTAAGGAATAAAAAGGCAGCAATTTGGCTTTTCTTTTTTCCTGATGATAATTTTTATTAATTTTCAATTACAATCCAATAATAGCCTCATTTGCAACAATACCAAATTATAATACAATTACTAATACCAATCATTAAAATACTGGATTATATAATTTAGGTGGCCCCCCACATGCTAGATTTGATGGTTTGGTGGTTTTCTTTATTTCTGCGTTCCAAAATCTTCCTAATTTCAATTAAATTCTGGTTAAAATAATCCCTTATACAACAACTGCAGTATTAATAACGTCTATTTGTGTTGACACATTAAATGATTTATAGAACTACAAGTGAGGCACTCAAACTATATCCTTGTTTTTCCTGTGTATGGCAATTATTCTGTTCGTGGTGTTTCTTCCTGCCCTTGTAAAATGTTATGTCTATCTTTCCCCATCATGCCATGCCTGGAGCTGATACAGTCATACCTCGGGTTGAGCATGTTTGAGTTGCACTCCGCGGCAACCCGGAAGTAACCGAGCGTGTTACTTCCAGGTTTCGCTGGTTGCGCATGTGCAGATGCTCAAAATGATGTCACGCACATGCGCAGAAGCAGCGAAAAGCGACACGCGTGTGCGCAGATGTGCCGTTGCTAGCTAGTCAAGTTCAAACCTTAACGACCTTTTTGCTGGTTCTGTTCCGCAGTTTATGATCTCATTTCTTCTAGCATGCACCTGTACTTTAGTCCGCAATTTCTTGATACAAAAAGGTGTGAAAAATAGAATGGAACTTTTTGATTGTGATTAGGAACATAAGCGAAAATTGGTGTAAAAAGCTTTTGTTGGATTTCTGGCAAAACAACCTGCAAAAACTAACTTGTAAGCCTTAGGTAATGGTCTTTCATTGGAAAGAGAAACAAGACAGGTGTGGCCTCTGATTCTCAACCCCCCAATTTACTGATGGTTTAGTTATAATAAATTTGCAATAAAAGAGGAATGAGATGAAAATAACTATGATGTTACGTGAAGCTTAGCAAACACTATTTGATAACAGAAGGGGATAAGCAGAAGATGGGTTAAAAAATTAATTTAAGTAAAGCAGAGTCTACAGTACATAAATAGTAAATTTTTTTGGAATTGAATCAGTAGTCCTTATTATTTGTCAATTATTGATTTCAAAAACAGATTAATTATTGGAGGCCAATGAAAGACTTATTAGAAAATTGCACCTAAATTTTCTAACATGAAATAGTCTACTACGACAGTCCTGTGCATGCTTACTTAGAAGTAAGGACCACTGTTTCACTGTGGCTTTTCTCCAGGAAAGGTGTGCAAGAGATTGCAGCAAGGAAACCCCCCAATGTGAAAGACAGACACATTAAAATTCATCATTTTGAAGTTTGAAAAGATATTGTGAAGTAGCTAAGAGAAGAAGGGGGGGGGGGGAATGTTGAGGAGAAGACTTGGGTAAATGAACAGAAGTGAGGAGATTGGAAATTAAAGCTGTGATCCTATGCCAAATTATCTGAAAATAAGATCTGTTGATCAATCTGGGACTTTTGAATAGGATGGCATTCCTAAAAATACTATACTAAGGGAATCGGATATAAAAGAAATTCATAAAGCATCCCTGTTAACCTCTTTATGTTCTGAACAAATGGCTTTAACAACTGGGACAAAAATATGGTTGTAGAGAATAGGAAGTGTTTCCATAATGAGCTAGTTAGAAAAAGGAAAGGATCTATTGGTGTTACATGACTATGCCATACTCAGAGTAGACTCAGTGAAATCAGTGGACAAATTAGTCATGAATAGACCCACTGAAATCAATAGACATGTCAGTCCCTCACTTCTGGCTGGAAGGACCACAGAATGGGGTTCAGAATAACTTCCTGTGATAGGATAACAAACCGATAGTCTGCCTGCATGTTTCAAACTCCCCACCTCCTCTGTGTTCTTTGGCAGATGTCTGCGCAGAAGAAAAGGTGCACCCGAAATAGAACCCAAAACTGATCTTACTCGCTGGCGATTCAGCTCCGTGGAAGGGCGGCAGAAATGGTACTACGTGGCAGACAGTGAAGAATGTGCCCGTGAACAGAATGCACTAGAGGCTTACACTTTAGGGCTGGACACTGTAAGTGGCTTAATGATAACAGATGGTACAACACTGAAAGGCTACAAAAGGAGCCCAGGGCATGAGGACTGCTGGCTTGGCCCTGCCCAGCAGCAGTTTCCCAAGGGCTGGGTCATTTTTCTTTTGACTTCTCATCTTCTGACACCTCAGTTAGGAACACAGGAAGCTTGGTTATTGCTTTCATAGAACTGTGGAAGGGATCATGAGGGTCATCTCCCCCAACCGCCTGCCACTTGGTGCTGTACAACTGCAACTTGATAATGTCAGGGTTGAATATGAAACCCTACTTGAAAAAAGACAAGCCTGCAAGATGAATATGACAATCTACAGGAAATACATAACTTAGCTATCACAAAGTAGCTGCTCTGTGCTTGATACCTAGAAAGCTGAGTGAGTTCATCTGCAAGCCAGAGTCAGTGTAGGGTTCTTACCTGTGGAAAGGGAGATGGGCTACATGATCTTCGGGTCCCTCATATTCTATAGTTCTCTTATCTGAGAGCTCTGTGGTGTTCTCCTAGAGAACAGCCACTCTCTTGCTCTGTCATCAATTTCCAATATACTGTGCCTAATAATCATTTCCATGATGCACAGGTGATGCATCTGCATGAGGCATTTTGATGTGCATGAAAATACTGAGGCACATGAATCCAATATGCAGTTTGTTAGGCCTCTGACTGACGGCTGGATTTCTAAACAGTTGTGATATCCCATTTTGTGAGATGTTGGCAGGTGTAGATTTCACTTGAGATGTGTTTGTAAAACATAGTTTTGGAACCGTCTCTCAGGGCTAAACCATCCAGTACATTTAATGACTTTTTGTATTTAGCTGACTGTTGTTTTAAACCGAAACAAGTTCATGAGGGCCCAGTCCGGATAGGGATTGGGGTGGGTGGAGAAGAAAGAGTTATCCCTTTCCCAGCCTGCCCATGTCTCCAGGCAAATAGCAGCTGGCGATGGGCGTTTCTTTGAGACTGCTGCTAGGAGGGGAAGTGTTAAATGACACCTCCCCATCTGCCATGGTCCCATTCCTGACCACCCTTCCCTGCTATATTTATTTCTAAGTGACCAAATAGTTGCATGAAATGTAGCAGGACATTTAACACAATGCATACTTTGTCTTGTAGATAGTCTGTTTAGTTTTTGTACATTTCTCTTACTTTTCCTATTTTGTTTTACAGAGCAAGTTCTTTCCAGATTTGCCCAAAGTTAGCACCGCCCAGGAAGCAGTCCAGAAAGCGATTCAATTCTTCTCTGGCCTGCAAGCGGAAGATGGCCATTGGGCCATGGAGTGCTCTGGCGTTCTCTCTCTTGCACCAGGTACATGGACACTAGTGGATTTACCACATATACATTAACTGGCTAAGGAGGACCTCCCTGTATATTTTCTATAAACTTGTTTATCTTCTTTTACCAGACAGACACAAATAGGTTGACATTTGGAGAAACCTCTTAAACTGAGGCCTTCTTTTAAGAGCTATTATGCAGTGTGTGAATGTTCCTCGCTCGAGACACTTCTCCACTCTTTGAAAACTTCTTTGATCTCAGTGTCATGAATGTCTTCTTCCATGCATGAGAGGCTAAACCTTGAACCCTCTTAATTCAGAAGGGAGTTTTTGTAACTAAGATATATATCCCTGTTATCTTCCATCACTGCATAATTATTTCAGCTGACAGGAGTGTCAGGGGTCGACACTTAGTCTTCCATTACCTTCCCTGGAAGTCTGATCCCTGGAAGATGTGTATGTTCTTCAAGCCAGATTGCCTTGGGTCACCTGCCTGGGAAATTCTTCATTCTCAGAATTTCCTATAGTTAAATTTATATACATATTTAAATCCCTCTATTTAGGAAAACGAAGTCTAGCCTCTCTCACAAAGCAGAATACTTATTCAGTATATCCAGAACAGGGGGATAATCCATTGAATCCATTGTGCAGGATACTGTCCATCAATGGCATCATACAGCTGTATGGAGATGTGGTAGACCAGATGATTTAAATTTTTTCTTCCCCTTACAGTTAATCTTAATTATTATTTTTAACTGTCTTTACTGAAAAGTTTAATATTTCCTGTAAACCACTTAGCGGGATTATGTCACTGAAGTGGTATATAAATAAATAATAAAATTTGATTTGTGTGCAGATCAAGATGAGAGAGAAATTTGATTCAGTTTGCAGTTAAAGGTCTTATTAGCACTTTCAGAAACAGTTTGAGAACTGAAACACAGGCATTCTTTGAAGTTCGCTCTTCACTGATTTTTGTAGTGCCACGTAGTGTGTACAATGGCGTATACTAGAGTAAAAACACAAATATTGTTATGTTTGACCTTTTTCTTCTGTTTCAAGATGGTAAAAACAAACGAACAATGGGGTACAAAAGCATAAGTTACGTTTCAATATCCAAACAGGCGGTTTATTGGCAAATCATACCAAAGTTAAGATTGTCAAGTACTACACATCTTCTTCTCCTTTTTTAACCAAACAGCTATTTTGATGTCATGTTATGCTGCCAAGATCTCACTACCAGAAGAGGTTGAGAGAGAGCTCCTGCGCTACATCCTCTCAAAACAGCTTCCAGATGGTGGCTGGGGCCTGTAAGTAGTCCAAGGAGGGTGTGAGCTTCTCTAGAGTGGCCTGGGGAGAGATGTTCTAATTCTGCATATCTTTGTCTTGGGCTGGTCCATGATGCAATTCCCCCATGAAGGCTTCTTTAAATCACTTCTGCATTCTGCTGTCTTTTGACTGTGAGCCTTTTATTTGCAATACTCACCATGTGAACTGGGCACCAGCGTAGATGACCAGAATGCAAGCTGGCCTCAGCATGTACTGAAGTTGCCCAGCTGTGGCGGAGAAAGATAGAATTCTGGCATGATGAGTGGAGAGAGGCAACAATAATGAAGATATGATATCTGACATAGCTATTGCCTTTGAAAAGCACCATCTTTAGGAAGTATTACTATTGATAAATGGTGTGGTGAGGCCAGGTTGCCTCCATCCAAATGTAGCCTGTCAAACCACAAAATGGATTGGAGTTTGATTGAGCTTTGAATCTGAATTCTTAGTAGCATAGTATCAACTTTATTTAGCTGCAATGGAATTTCAACTGGTACTCAGGTTGTGTGAGCTGCTCTCAAGCCCATGCTGCCTCATGAAAGGAAAGATTTCAAAGTACCAAATGCCCTTCATTAAGGCATTACTTTTTTAAAAAGGTAATACCAAACAAAAGAAGGTATTCTGTGGTGCCCCGGCTAATGGTTAGCTGACTGGGTATGGGTGAGGCAAATTCTCAGAGAAGCTTTTGAATTTAAGGTAATGCACCAGAAGAATGGAAACTAAACAATTCAAAGAGATTTCTAGACCTCTGGACTCACTGGTCCACTTTCTAATGGCTCTTTGATTTCTCTTTTCATGTAGCCACCTTAAAGAACAGTCAACAGTATTTGGCACAACCTTTAGCTACATAGCTATGCGAATCCTTGGACTTGGGCCTGACCATCCAGATGTAGTGCGGGCTCGGATAAATCTGCACAAGAAAGGTAAGGCAGAAATCTCCGGCAGGGCTGGATCAATCCATTTTGCTGGAATGTAGTGCCCAGGCAAAGCTGGGGGCCCTGATGTAGTTATTTGGGAGCATCTTCCTATTCTGTCTCCCGCCCTCCCTTCTTTTGTGGGTCTTTTTAGAAATCACCATAGATTGATCATAGAAATTGTGTCTATGTCCCAAATAGAAGATGCTGGTCATATCTTCCCTCCCATTTTCCCTTCTCTAAAATTTATATTGGGAACTCTTGGGATGGGGGACATGGACCTGCCCTTTTATGCCACTCCATAATGCACAATATACAGTGATAAAAATTTATTTTACTGTATTCTTTATTTTACTGTATTCTTAGAAATACAAAGAATCAGGTGAATTATAACCTCCCTTTTGCAGTAGCATTTTGCGGTGAACCCCCTCTTAACTACTGCTTATTTTTTTTTTTTTTTGGTTTTATGAAGAAAACTCTCTGGTACTTGGAGACTTAGGAAGCTTAAGCATAGAGGTAGTGTTGGGTGGTATTAAATGTGGACACCACAGCAGTTCTTATACTCATGTCTCCTCCTGATATAGGTAAGAAGAAATCTGAAAAACCACATGCCATATGGCTCTCTCTAAATAATGAGAACAATCCTAGAAAAAAGAAAGCTAGGATTAAATGTCTTTGTCGTCTTCCTGTACAAAAGAGGGTCTTTCCAAGCACTATTTCCCTTTTCATAGTTTTGCAAAGTATCTTCACAGCAAGGCAATAATCGTATCTAGGTTTTCATTGTAAATTTATTTGGCTTTGTCCCCTTCAGTCTACAGAAGCAAAGATGTTGATAATTCTCTCTCCAGGTGGCGCTCTTGGAATCCCTAACTTGGGCAAAGTTTGGCTGGCCATTATGAATTTGTACAGCTGGGAGGGAATGAATTCACCATTTCCCGAGTTGTGGTATGTGTCCGAAAGTTTACTGATCCCCACCCTACGCCACCAATCATGAAATCCCCCTCCCAATGTCTACAGTGTTACACAGTAGACAAATTCTTTATTAAATAACAGTGACTTGGAAATTTAAATTAATCCATATTAATCTTCACCACTCTTACAGGTCCAAAGAGGCCTGGGCTAGTTCCAGTTTTTGAGGCCCCTAGCCATAAAAAAATAAAGATAAGAATGACAACTCTGGAAAACAAAATAAGGCACCAACAACATAGTGGGGGATTATTGCTTTGTTTGTTATTGTGTTATTGTGTTTTTATACTTTAAATTGCCCTGATCCTCAGATGAAGGGCAATATAACCTGCTTTTAGTGTTACCACTATATCCAGGATTCCTGACATTGTCTTCCATGAACCTGTTTCTTCCTTCTTTCTGAAATAGGCTGTTTCCTACATGGCTGCCGGGACATCCCTCAACATACTGGTGTCACGCTCGCCATATCACCCTCGCGATGAGCTACTGCTATGCCACTCGCCTGACTATAGAAGAAGATGAATTGATCCAGAGTCTAAGACAGGCAAGGCAACATTCTCCAAACATCCCACCATCTTTGGTCAAAGTGGGACCCTCGTACTGCCTTGGATCTGCACTTGGGGGATTGCTTGCTTGTATCTGATAGGGAGAAGGCTAAACTGGATGTCTTATTTTCCATTTAAGGCAGAAGTCGAGCTCAGAGCATTGGTGTTTCAAAATGCCATGGGAATATTTATTTTGGAGAGAGGTGGGAGCATGGAAACTTGGCCATCCCTATTCCATAGGGGAGGGCAACTTTGGGAGGGTAGAATTTGGAGTGGAGATGGTGCTCATGGCATCACCCTGCTAAGTCACATAAGTTTCTCTCCATTCATGCTATTATTTTAATTTATTTAAATGGCTCTGTGCTTCCTGTGCCACAAAGTATTCATTAACTCTTTGCCTCTTTTCGTAAAAACTGGTGAACAACATCAATATTGCCTCCTACATCACTGTAATACCACAATCTCCCTTTTTGATGCTTCTTTCTTTCTTTCTTTCTTTCTTTCTTTCTTTCTTTCTCTCCCCCCCCCCCTTTTGGTGTGGTAAAAGGAGCTTTCTTCTCCCCTCTTCTGTACTACCAGAAAAACAAATCAATGAAGAACTGTTGAACCATTAATCTCCTATGTAGTACCCTTCTCTTTCTCATCTAATGTTTTATTTATTTATTAATAATTATTTATTATTTATTATAACATACTTTTTCATTTAAGTATCAAAATGGTGATGACTTAGACTATAGCTCATGAAAGCTGATGCCATAACACAGGGAGGGGAAAATGCTGAAATGAATTTGCTGGGGTTTTTTAAAAGATCCGAAATGACATTTGTCAAGTACACTAATATCCTGCTGCTTCTTTACTATGAAAGTCATTTCACTTCATGGTTTCCTTCTAGGAGATTTATGTGGAGGACTTCTCCACCATTGATTGGCCAGCCCAGAGGAACAATATTTATGAAGCCGATTTGCATTCTGCTCACAGCTGGATGCTGGATGCTGCTTTTGGTGAGTGATTTTGGAATTGGCAAGTCTTTTTCCAGGAGTTCAGGCCTCCAACGTAGGTTTCCTAGGGTTTAGTTGAGAGAAAGAGATTTCTGTTGGTATAGGCAAACACTTTTCATCAGAGGATATCCATGGAAACACACAACATTTTCCAAGTTTCATATTATCATATGTAGCAAGCAAATATTTAGCCAATTACAAGGACAAGGGATATTGAATCACACCGTGAAGACAGCGTGTGGGATCTCTCACACGATCTGAATTGTGATTTCTACCCCGCCCATTGCTTTTACAGTGTGAATTGGGATCCCCTGCCATTGTTGATCAGTTAAGGAAGAACAAGATATGTAACTACTTGATGCAGGGGTGCCAACAGGATTATCTGGGTCCAATGCATTGTACCTTGATTGGGCTCTCTGACTCACTTGCCAAAGAGAACGCAGATCTGCATAAAATGTGTGTGTGTGTTGTGTAACATGCAAATTTGTGTCCTCTTTTGCAGGTAAGGTGGGAGGCCCACAAATGAAGAAGGGCATGTTTTGCTTCTTTACATTCTCATAGTTTGGGGGCCCTACTGATCCCAATGAGAGCTAGTGGGAGGGTCCTAGCAGCAGTTTTATGGCGCTTAATGACCCCCCCCCCATTTGCTTCCCAGTGAACCTTAAAATGATCAAACTGTTTCATTCCATTTCTCTAGATCTAACCTTGCCCAAGCCAAAGGAGAAAATCTGGCAGGGATTGTGATTTTGGCTCTTCAATTTTGGGGGTGGGGGTGGGTCCAGGGTGGAGGTTTGTTGGGAAAGATTTTGGGAGGGGATCTGCAAAAGGTTCATGGAAGTTGGGGGTAAATGAAAAGAAAAAAACCAAATGACCCCAAACAACTGGTGCCCACCCCTTCACTGATCCCCCCCCCCAAAAAAAATCATATTTGAAATTAGGGGCTGAAATCCTGCCTCTGTTTTGAGCCAAAATATATTTCAGAAGCAAGTGCCATTGAATTCAATGGCGCCCTCTTCCAGGTAATTGCATGGAGGATTGCAGCCCCAAACACATGAGGAAGATAGAACTGCATTAACATGATTGCGATGTTCATAGTGACTCTCTTATTCCTTCTGCAGCTACCTTCAATTTGTATGAGAGATACCATTTCACCAGTTTCAGAAAGCAAGCCATTGCAGAAATGTATGAGCAAATCAAGGCTGACGACATATTCTCAAATGCCACCAATTCTAGCCCGGTAGGTCCCTTGTGAAGAAAAAAATTGTACTGGGAACAAATTCCTTTTGATGACAGCATATACTCATTCTCTTGAGGAAGCTTTGCTTCAAAAACCAAACAGAGAGCTATGTTTGTGGCAATCTTGTTCTGCCCGCTTGAGTTTCTGTGTTTGGCTGGTGAGATACAGACAGGTAGTCGTGTGGCAGATGAGAGTGCTAAGCATGCAGGTATTGCAGAGGGGAATTCCTAACTGTAATGATATTCTCTTTTGTCCTGCAGACTTGTAAAGCATTTCATGTGCTAATAAGCAGGTATGCTGATGGAGCCGATTCTCCAGCTTTTCAAGAACATATCTCCAGGATCTATGACTACCTTTGGTAAGCCTGGCATATTTATTCAAACCCATCTTTGTAGAACCCTGAACATGCTCTTGCATAAGTGTGCTTTTGCAGACCTGGATCTTTCCTCAAACCAAGGTCAATCAGACTAGGAAATGTAAATGGTGTGTACACCTGTGACAGCCGTAGTATGTGCACACATGAGCACAGATGCTCAGATGGCAGCTTCATTACTAGGAGTTCTGTGAGGGTGCGGGGGACCAGCAATGGCATGCACACTCTGTAAAGATCTCTGCCTCTGATGTGAAACAACACTGTGCAAATGCAGCTTGCAGTGCAGTAGGAAAAAAAATCACCTTGTTGTGTTTTAAGCTGCATATGTGAACATATCCTTATTTGCAGCATAGGTGGAACTCAGAAAGGTGTCATGCACACCTGCGTCCCACTCATTGTGTTGTCTGGAAGAGATTTCAGGGAGATTTTGCTTTTTGGCTATTCTTAAAGCCTATTCTAGTCTTGTCAAGCCTTGGTCTCCTGTTATGCAATGAAGTTAGAGAACTACATGGACTTGCGTCTGCTATAATCTCTGCTTCTTATATCTCTGCAGGATTGGACAAGATGGTATGCTAATAAAGGTACAGTAGTGTGGACCCAGATGTTGGGAATTGCCGTGGCCTGCAATTTGCATTGCTTTGGTGACTCTGAAGCTGAGTTGTCTTCTGCCTGCCTGATATCAAAATATCAGGAGATCCAGTCTTGGATCTCCTGCATATAGTGTAGCTTCACCCCAGGATTAGGCTAGGAGGCAAGATGTAACATAACACAAGGTCATGTAGCACCTTTTAAAAATGCTGAACCAGATATTATCTAATATGCTGAAAATCCAAAGACTTGTGTTGCTTAACTGAGTTTCAGTTCAGCAGAGAAGTTCAGATTTTTGCAAGTCATAGCTGCAGAACAAAGGGAAAAGTTCTTGAACCCAGGGAAATTGAGCAGTACAATAAAAAACAGGCAAGTAAACATGTGGAGGAGCCCTTTAATTACTGATTTATTCTTAGTGTTCTTGCTTTCTTTTTAAATAGTGCACTGGAACATACATTTTAAAACAGAAAATAAAAATGCGAAAAAACCAGTTGTTTAAGATCTCCCACAATTACCACACAATTCTGACCACATGAAATTCAGGGACCCCCCCCCTACATTTTCCCATCTTCTACTCAGTTAAGCAGGAGGCCTTATCACCGTTCCATGAGACATTCCAGCCCTTAAGGAGGGTGCAGAGCAAGGCCAGTGGGGGAGGGTGTAGGCTGGGAAGTGGGCATGACTGGGGAAGCATCCAAAGGGCTGGGTAGAGAGGACTGCCTTTAGATCCCAGGCCATTGGTTCTCCACCCCTGATCTAATGGACAAAACTCTTCTTCATTTCTTTATATCAGGTCATGGGATCACAGACCTGGGATACATCATTTGCCATTCAAGGCTTCTTGGAGGTATCATTTTATATTGTCAAATCTTCTGCTTTTGTTCTCTCCACAATAATTTCCATTTACATATATATATTTTAGATGAATGAACTGGCATGTAGAGAGTGTGTATTCATTATTTAACCAAAGCACACACACTACAAGATCCGAACACCTCGTATGCCTGTCATGGTTAACCAAGAAAGGCATGTTCTCCAGGTGATTCTTAGGACATGAGGTCCAGAAATCCACACACTGAGTATTCCTTTTGTAACACTGAAGTTATCCCTGAAGAACTTGCATTTATTTTTGTGGCTGTCCAAAGTGATGATTTTGTGTAAGTGTCTGAGATTTTCTCTGTGACTTTCCTGGGTCAGAATTCTTAATAATAACTTCTGTCTTTTTCTAGGCTGGGGTTCAGAACAATCCTGACTATGCGTCCTGTCTGAAAAAAGCCCATGAATTCTTGAAAGCCTCTCAGGTAAAGCACTGATCTTGGAATAACATACACAGGGAATCAATACCGCTTTCAGCTGTCTCAGCAAAAGAATTAGGAGTGAAACGCTTGTCTCTTTTTGCAAAGTAACATGAGCTCCTTTCATGTGTTACTCATCATGAGAAGGAGCTATTAGGTTATCAAAGGCAACGGGCCTATTTGACCTAGATGTTGAAGGGCAGCTTCCAAGGTTGTATGGTTTTCCCTAGCCCTGCCTCTGATATCCTTGCATTTAGACATGGATGCCTGCATAGGCATAGCTTAATGTGTGGGTGTTGTGGTCATGAAATGTTGTGCAACCTTGAAGGCAGAGCCAGAGTGTGGTCCAGCTGCCTCTTGATCACGTGAGATTCATTCAGCTGAATAATGTGTCATGGTGGGACTATAGAATAATACGTTTTTAATCTGAAGCCCATGTGATCCTTGACTGTAATGTCAATTCGGTTCTATAGTGTGGCTTCAGTCCTGTGTAAAACCTTGTATATCCACTGCAATTTACCTCAACCGACACTGTGGGTTGTACGCAGTATGAATCCTATTCAGAGCAAACCCATTCAGGTTAATAAACATGCCCAATTTGAGTTCATAAATTTCAGTGAGTCTGCTTTGAGTAGCGCTGGCACTGAACACAACCCTATGTGCTGCCATTGTATCAGGCTGTAGCCATATTCTGTCTTCTAAATTGCAGACCATATTTCCGACTGAGTTAATTTATTTTCTATTGTTTATTAATTATTGCATAGCCCATCTTTTTTTCCGAGGAGCTTACTGAACTTTTCTTCCTCCTTACTGAATCCGCACAACAACGCTGTGAGGAATTTTAGGCTGAGAGGAAGTAGGGATTGGCATCCTGGTCTCTCAGGTCCAACACTCAAACTGTTATGCCACACTGGCTTTCTCTGGTTATAAATATATTCTGATTGTCTTTTATTAATATGCTGCTAATCTGTTTTTCAGATTGTAGATAACCCACCTAACTACCAGAGATATTATCGCCAGATGAACAAGGTACATCCAGAATTGTGTCCTGTCTGTGTGACCCATAGCCAGCTAAAAAAGAGTCTTTAAGTGTTAATTCTGAGAACCCAAGGAGCCTGCTGGTTTAGGCCAGGGCCCATCTAGTCTAGTGTCCTGAAAAAGAAATATGGATCACCCGTCAAATCCCTGGTTGCTTTATTGGGATCTTTTTGGGAGGAGATGCCTCTACACTGACTGCTGCCCAAGGAGTCCTAATGTATTTTCTTCAATATCCAGGGTGGATTCCCCTTCAGCAATCGAGAGAATGACTGGATAGTCAGTGACTGCACTGCTGAGGCCATGAGGACATTGATGCTGCTGGAGGAAAAATGCCCCTTCATAGAAGATCATGTGGCACCTCAGCGCCTCTTTGATGCTGTCAATGTGGTGAGAAGGGGGAAAGGCCAGAAGAGAAAATGGGAAGCAGGCAGGAGGAAGCTATTGTGGGAAGACTGAAGTCATCTAGCATTCAGTAATAGTGCTGAGGAGAATATTGGTTTTGTAGGACCGTAGGCTAAGAGAATTGGTGGAAGTGTCCCTATGGCAGCCTTGTATCCTCTGTGAAGGATGATCAGTCTTGAAGTTTGAGTTCCTTAAGCTCAGGTAAAGGGTTGTAACGTAGCAGGACTGAGAGCAATCTCCCTCAGTAAGCTGGATCGAAAGCTCACTGGGTATTAGGATTGACAACAGACGGACTACTGATTTTGTTCATTGGAAAGTAGCTATTACATGCTTATGCTTTACTTAATCAATCTGAAGTCAAATATATAATGAGTTAATCTCTTTCCATATAGTGGTAATTTGGAGTTAAATCACATTTGATAGAAATACGCAAGTTAGCAAATTTTGTCCTGGAATCCTCATCATAGTCGCAAGGAGCAATGACACTTTCTAGTGTTTGCTAGGAGAACAGAATCTTCCCATCCACTGAGTTCTCCATTTGCCTAATATGGTGAGAGAGGGCCAACTGGCACGACTACATATGTACGGAGAACCACTCTCCATTTGTTTAACTGCACTTGAAGTAAAAAGATTGGTTTTTCAAGGTGTGATTTTACACACCCCTATAATATTTGGGACTTTTTAGTTTAGGAAAAAATCAAGTGAAGTAAGGATAAAGGAGTGGCTGGTGGGGCTGGGCAGGAGCTACCAGCCATGTGCCTCTGCAGGCAGGACAAAGCACACCATGCCCATTCTTAAACCCTTTGCCTTGCTCCTTCCCCAATCGCACTTGTAATTTTTTTTGCAGATGCTGAACATGAGAAATTCTGATGGTGGTTTTTCATCTTATGAAACCAGGCGTGGGAGTTGGCTACTGGAGATAATGAACTCCTCAGAGATATATGGTAAGAACACAGCCTTGGTATCAGAACAACTTAAATGGGAATCTTATGTGAATTTCTGGTCATCTTCACAAGAAAAGTCTGTTTCATAGTATTGGGGATAGATGCCAAGTCATGCAATCACAGCTTTGTATGTGTGGGAGCTTTGGGAAGGCAGTGCAAGGGTTCTGGCAGCATCCCAGAGCCTTTGCGCCACGTTTCCCAAAGGTGGGGGAAGCACTTACTGGGCTTTGGGAAGGAGGCATGAGGGCTCATGCAGTGCCATTGACAGTGGCTGCCAATGAGTCTATGGACCCAGTTCAACATAATTGGTTTTCAACTACACCACATGGGTCTTGCTTATTTTAGAAGCCACCTCTCCCAGGATGACCCTACCACCTCACAGCCTTCAGGGAGGGGACACATTACTTTGAGGGTATTCTGTTATGGACTGCATGCCAGCAGTGGGTGTGGCCAGAGCCAACTCTTCCTCCTTTTGCCACACCCTTTGCACGCCCGTTTTGCTGATTGGCTTTTGGCGGGTGAAGAGCTGGCATTTGACCTGTTGCTTTTATAAACTCCCCCCCCCCCCCGCTGTTTAAACTGCTAGGTTTGTGCTCCCTTTTAAAGGATATAAATCTGTAAGCCATCTTGAAAGTTAACATTATTGACTTTCTGTTTTTCAGCTGACTGTATGGTCGACCACACCTATATAGAATGTACTTCATCAGTTATGCAGGGATTGAAACATTTTAGGAAAAGATTCCCAAATCACCGGGAAGATGAAATCAGGTAAATGTATGAGGGGAAATCCCTAGAAGCTGGGAATGATGTTAGTGTTACATTATAATGCACATATTCTATATTCTAAAAAACTGTTTAAGGGTACTCTCATTTCCTTACTCATATTGAAATACTGCCCCTCAATGAGGACAAACTTAGATTCACAAAATGTTTAGCGGTATGCGTACCCCTGTGTCCTCCCCAGAAAAAAGCACTGGGAAAATGTATATGTTACATAGCATGCATGTTGTTTCCAACATGGAAGTGATACTTTTGTGAGATGTTCATCTCATGTACAGCTACTGCTGGTGGTGGTTTAGATATCCTTAAAGGCAGATGAGGAACACTCTTGATCTTAATCAGCAATCACCTGGTAGGCTGGGAGGACCTACTACTGGGTCACAGCCTGCTCTAAGGTGGGTCACAATAGCAACACTAACGTCGTCAAAACATTAAGAAGTGGACCAAAGTTACGAAAAAGTCGAAGGCTACTTCAGGCGGCTGAATGCCATTGTTACAAGGGACTTGGGTTAATTATTGTCTGTTTAGCTTGAAATGTAAGCAGACTCCTTTGTTTTTCTTCTCAGTGATACTCTAAATAAGGCTTTGCAGTACTGTCGTAATATGCAGAAAGCTGATGGCTCCTGGTTAGGGTGAGTGGCTTACAAATATTCTAAACTTGACTGTGGTACTGGTTGGTGTAGTTTCTGAATGCACACATAGCATTCTGAAAGTAGGACTTGAAAAGGTTGTTGATGGGCTGTGGAAACCTTCACCTTTCGAATGACTTTCCTGCACAACAGTTTGGCAGACTGCTGCCTTGTGTGGAATGTGACACACCTAGTGGAACTCTTGCCTTTAGTAGCATCCCTAGGCTGCCTGTTACCTTCAAGAAGGAGACCTCCAGAACTTCGTCTGATTCATCTGCATTTGCAGTCTGCAGTTTGTGCTTTCAGTATTCTGCAAATATGAAACATTTCTGCGATGAAGGGTAAAACACATGCACAGAATGGGATTTCTCACTTCCTACTGTAGAGGGTTGTGCTGCAGCCTAACTCTGTGCATGGAAAAGAAAACACAGGAGCATCCAGCCTATTTTTAGAGGTAATGGGATCCTAAACTGATGTGTAAAATGGGCAGTTTCAGAATATGACACCTAAGAGGGCAGTTGTGAATCTTGTTCACCACAAACAACTGATTGCTAGCATGTCTAAGGAGTGATTAGAGACCTGCAGCCTAAAATGTAGTACCAATATTCCGGTGTCAGCAGCTTGCTCCACCCTCAGTTAATCTATGTCTGTTCTGAGGCAGGATTTTGTGACCGTTCAACTGAGCAGTCTTTTAACAATGTAGTTGCATTAGGTAGTTGCACAAACCTTCACATTGTCATTAGGCTTAGAGAGAAAACATACCGTACTGTTGGTAACACCATGTACTGATCCCATGCTGATCCCTACATGATTCATCAGGAGTATTCACACCATGAGATCTACAGCCACTAAGTAAAATAACTGGTTATATAAATTAGATCTAGTTAGAACAATAGCAAGCAAGGAAAAACGCACAACTAGTTATAGCAACAAGAGATTCTGGCTCTGACCAGGAATTTCACTGCAGGTTTATGATGAATGAACTTGGCTCCATCCCTCCTTTCACTACTTTGAAGAGAGTCCTGTCTGTAGACGATAAAACTTTGAAAAACTGCCAGCAAGAAGAAACCTTCTCCTCATCTAGTTGTTCACTGTTTGGTGCAGCTAATGGAGGGATATGAAAGTTTTGGAAGAAATGCAGAAAAAAGCATAGCTGAGATAGCTCAGATGATAGAACATGGGACTAGAAGGATTCTTGCATTGCAGGGGTTGGACTAGATGACCCTCATGGTCCCTTCCTATGGTTCTATGAAACAAACAGTGAATGGAAGGGCATACTCAAAGGGTGTAGTCTGTCATTTATCTCAGTATCTTTCATTCAGCGGCTGATGGGTTTTTCTTCCCTGACAGGCGATGGGGCGTATGCTTCACATATGGCACCTGGTTTGGACTAGAGGCATTTGCATGTATGGGATACATCTACCGTGGTGGGTGAGTAAGCAGCCTTTCGGGCAGAAGATTAGTATGAATGTTGCTCTGCTGGGAGCCCTTGATGGAGCTGAGCTTCAGGGGGGGGGGGGTGAAGTGGAGAGACCGTCAGGCTCCTCCACCCAAAATATCAAAGGCAGGGGAGTCATGTGCATATAATATTGATGCTTTGGATGCAGTCAAAGCCAACAGTGGAACAAAACCCAATGAGGCATCTCATGGGCTATTTTTCTCTTTCCCCTCTCATCTTTTCTAGGGAGGCATGCAAGGAGGTGACCAAAGCCTGTGAATTCTTAGTCTCCAAGCAAATGGAAGACGGTGGCTGGGGAGAAGAATTTGAATCCTACAGGTTTCGCAAATATATTCAGCACACTGTTTCCCAGATCCACCAAACCTCCTGGGCTCTGTTGGGGCTGATGGCTGTTAGGTAAGCACAGAAGCTGGCAGTTACCTACCTTAGCAAAGGCTTCTGTCTGCTTTTGCCCAAGTGGTTTCTGCAGCAGCTAGACAAACCAATTAAGGCGTGCTAAAGAAACATGCTAACTTTTGTGAACTTGCAAAGGACAGAATTTTCCTGCAGCTTCATATGTAGATGTTCCCAGGTGCTTCTTAGTCCAAACAATTGAAATAATGCCAAACAAAGAGGCAGTTAAGGCTGTCTTAAGGACTGGGATGGAGGCCTCACAATTTAATTTCTTTAGCTGCTTCACTTTTTTGAACTTGTGTGAAGGACTCATGCACTTACAGGTCTTTCCACTAGGGGGACCCATTGAGTTTCTGTGAGCCCATGAGGGTTTCTTTCTTTTAAAAAGAAAATGTAGTCATATAAGCTCCCCAGAAGAAAATGTTAGGCTTTCCCTGCTGATAACAGAACTAATGACCAGTATTTTTGTGGCTTTGCAGATATCCTGATGTTCGGGTTCTGGAAAGAGGAATACAAGTTTTGATTGACAGACAGACATCGATTGGGGAGTGGCCTCAGGTGTGTTACAACTTTTAATTTCTTTTCTTAATCAAGTATCCTCATAGCAATATAATTTCAAGGTTCACAGAAACAGTATATTTCAGCCAGCTGTGAAATGGATCATGTCCTCCAAATATATGTAAAATGAATGAATGAACGCAGAGCATTTCCCACCAAGTACTGAGAGTGGGGGTGGCTAAGTTGTTGCCTTCCAGCCTACACAGGCAATAGACAGGGATGATGGGAGTTGCAATTCAGCAATATTTGGAGGACCAAAGGTTATCCACCCCTCACTTACTAAATGAGGCAGATCAGAATGTACTCTCATTGGCATTGTTGCTGTTATAAAGATGCTTCTCATAGATGGCTGCAATGTATTGTGGACACACATGGTCACTTGTGTGGCATTGGCAGGTGAGATCTTACAAGTGCTGCCCATGTTCTCCCTCTATTGGACACTCTGATGTTCCTGTGGGAAGTATTCTGTTGCCTTAGGCACCCAAGTGATTCATGTACCTGTCTTGTTACTGCTGTGGCATCAAAATGTGCCCTCAGGATTGAGTTTGTGTGGCATCAGAGCACAGGGCACAGCTGGCCCTACTGTTACATAAATGTGGCAAGTCAGAGGGATGCTTTTAAAAAGCCATAGACTGCCAGTTAATTATTTTATCTTTTAATCATGGAACCATTTGGATATTCTGCCTGAGATGCTACAATGTCTTTAGTCTCCTTTCCTACATTTTAATTGGCTCTGGTCTCTCATTCCTGCTTCCAGAGTCTTGTTTGCCAGCCAAAAGCTCAGTGATACTGTATGTGACAGTTGCTCTTGAAAGAGGTTGCAGTGATCATACAACCGGCTTCTCAAATGGAATTTAGTCACCATGAAGTCAGGACAGAAGACTGCATGTAGGTTGTTCAGGAATTTCTCTCTTGCCTCTCCTCAGGGTGACATCGCTACAGCGTTCTACAAAGCTGGTACTCTGCATTACAATGCCTACCGAATCATCTTCCCTATCTTTGCACTTGCCCGCTTCACCCGGCTATATCCCAGCAGCCCTGTCGCTAAAGGACTCCTGAAGAATGGTTCTGTGCATTCAGCGCAGAGTCAGAATGGAGGGTGCTGAGCAGAGGAGCAGTGTCATTCCTGAGAGCTTGGGTTTCATCCTTCTCAACATCACCCAGTGCTTTTCTCTCTTGGCTGATATTCCCCTTGTAGCACGATTGCACTTTGAAATGCACAAACATGCCCAAAAGAAAGTGGACAAAGAGGCACGTTAGCTTAATTTTCTGGTAGCGATTTGCACCACTTCAAATCCCTCACTGGCAGCAGAAATTTAGAAAAGGCTTTGCCCACTGAGCGATTCATAACCACGATCCACATTCCTACACAAAGCAAAATACAGCTGAAATTTGTGTTCTTGAGGAGGAATAACAGAGGGTGTGGAAAATTCAAGATATGTTGCTCTCCCTTTAATAGGTGGATTCAGTGGGGATACCGTTAGGCAACATTTTGAAGGTACAGGATATTCCCCACCCTCCACTGTGAATGAAGCCCAGCGTCTCTGGGTTATTTGTGGGGCCTGCCTGGTGCTCGTTCATTCCCGCCCCCCCAAAATATTGTCCAGCCCACCACATGGTCTGAGGGATGGTGGACCGGCCCACAGCTGAAAAAGGTTGCTGACCCCTGTGCTAAGTATTTGGCCCCCTTATTGTAGGAGGGGATTTATCACACTGACTCTTCCAAGGGGTCTTTTGTGCTGAATAATTGTAGTGGAGAATGTGGCAAGATTTTTGAGTGATGCCATGAAATGACGTTACCATAGGTCCTAAGAGCCATTTTTGTACCTCATAATGTCTGGACAGTTTTATGCTAAATTATCTCCTACTATGTTTTGTTCTCTGTGTTATGTTCCATGTATACAATGCACTTTTTCTATGCCAATAAAGGAGATTGATTGTTTGCATCAAAATCCAAAAAAAAGTGTACATGTTCACAGGGGGAATAGTGATTCAGAAATCTGAAATCAAGTATTTCATAGCAAGAGATAATCAATTCCTAGTAGGTTTTCCTACTAGGTTCATGGATGCCCAGCGCAGGGTCTCAGCATGAGACAGTAATGTTCAAACGGGGAGACAGCCCTGTAGATCTTTGAATAAGATTAATTCCTCAAAAAAGTAATGTTTAGACTGCATTGACAGCACTGAGCAAACGGGATACCTGACAGTGATTAATAGTGGGAATACAACTCATTGCAAACTAACCAGTGTGGCTTTACCCCCAGATTAAAACATTCTGGCATGAAGCATACAATACTGGTTCTATCAACCTAAAGCATTTGTCTTGCAATCACCTCTTAATCTGAAGCTGTATGAGTGTAGGATGGGTTCTCCCAATACTTAATAGTGAGCTGATCTCTAGAAATGCTTTGATCTCTAGAAAGGCTTCTAACAGCAGAACACTGTGGCAGTGGAGCAAGGGATAAAGTTACTTGTTCTTCTGGTTTGCTGCGGGGCCAGATTTCCCAGATTTTTCTTTTACCCTTGCACTCTCCTAGCCAAGTTTTAAGATACAGGTAAATACATTTTCATGGATCGCAAGTGCTTGGCAGCTTGCAGAAAGTGCCATCACTTCAGAAAGGCACTCTCACAATTTCTGCATATGATACAATTCTCTTCCTTCCCTTATGTGGATATAGTCTCCATTTTGGGAAATCTTCATGTTAGGTTGTGTAAGCATTCATAGTGCACTAGGGTAGATGGTTCAGATAGCATAGCTAAGAGTTCGACCTTGAACAAATCTATACACACATCTTTGGGGGAAGCGATTTTACTCATGATAGATTTTTATCTTCAGAACCAGTCCATAGGCATGCTTTTATTTACTACAGTAACCGTCCTGATCCTTGTAAAATTATTCTTGCTGTGATTGGTTAGGTCAGTCTTTATATAACCTTCAAGTATTTTATTGGGAGCGTAAATATTTTAGAAATTCTGGAACGTCCAAGGCAGGAACTCTAGCCCAGAGTCCAAGAGTTCAGTGTCCTATTCAGTGTCCTGTGTGCCTGTCTAGCAACATCTAAAATATAACCAGAACAATCCGAGACAGTCTTCTTCAACCCAAGATGATGTCTGATGGGACGTAAGTACATTGTGTGCAATCTATATGCTATGATGGATATGCTAGGCAGAGGCATAGCAAGGTCAGGTGGTACCCGGGGTGGAATTTTTGTTGTCACCCCCCAAAAAAAGAACTACTTCCAACCTCCACCGTCAGTGGCGGTTTAATTCATTATTATTTATCTGCTGCAGATACTGATACCTATTTTCAACTTTCCCTCCTCTCTCTCAGTTTTGCAAAACGTTTATCAGTTTTTACAGTTCCTTGCAGAAGTGTTTTATCAAGCACTTTTCTTTTCTCTGATTTTATATCATGCACTTGTACACGCACATACAACTTTCATAGCAGTGTTAGAAAGGGGTCACATGAGCAGATTTTACATGTCTTGCAGTCCACTTTTATGCATGTCAGCTTGAAAATAAATTTCACTTAGATAACGTGGCTTATTTATTTATTTATTTATTTATTGAATTTATATACCGCCCTATACTCTGATGTCTCAGGGCGGTTCACAGAACAAAATCACTTCTTGACTTAGTCCCAAGTGTGCATAGGAGACCAACTTTAAAATAAATTTTGAAAAAGCACCAGCAGGACACACCGTGGGGTGGGGGCTGGGAGGTGAAAAACTAGGAGGAGGAGGTGAAAAACTAGGTGAGGAGGAGGTAGGCCTTTCATAGGGCCTTACATGCATGCATATCAAAGAGGATTCAGAGCAAGAAGCCAAAGTATGACCATAATTTTTTTTATATCTTGTGAGCACATGAGGAACAAGATTTACCACCACAGCAGGTAAGTCTGTGTGTTCCAGTAGTGGCTGGCACCTGTTGGGACTGATAGGGTGGAAGGGAGGGAGCCCAGCAGCGCGGCACCAGAGCAAATGACAGGCAGAGCCAACTAATTCTAGTTTTGCCTTCATCCTCCTTCCCTGCTGAGTTTCACAAGAGACTAACGAAAGGAAGCTGGCACAACCAAGGCCACCCTCTGCACTGGATATTTGTAAGAAGGCAGGCAGGTGGGTGCTGGCTGATGTTGGTGGAGCACTGCCCCATTCAACCTGACACACCAACTTCCATTGCCAGTGTGTACTTGGTCTCCAGCAAGCAGAAGACCAGTTGAATGTTCCTCTTCTGCTCCCTCGCCCTCCCCACCACTCCATTTTGCCTGAATGGCAGCAGAGATCAATCCGCTGGCAAGAGATGCCCATGTGTTCTATGGCACAAAACCACTTCCTTTTGATCTCTAGAAATGTAACCCAAGATACCACTGTAGAAACAAAGACAAGTGTGCAAGGTGAATAGGTCAATCTACTGGAAATACTGAAGTACCCAAGCCTGCAATTCTTACCTTTGGAAAGGGAGTTGGGCTTCATGATCTTCTGGTCCCTCCTATCCTATGGTTTTCTGATCTGAGAGCTTAGTCATGTTCTCCTAGAAAACAGCCACTGTCTTGCTCTCGATGATCAGTCTTCAATATACTGTGCCTGATACTCATTTCCACAATGCACAGATGATACATTTGCATGAGGCATTTTGATGTGTGTGAAAATACAGAGAAAGGCCTCTGACTGACTGCTGGATTTCTGAACTGCTGTGATCTCCCATTGATGTGAAGCATTGTGAGATGCTTGCAGCTGTAGATTTCAACTGAGGAATCATGGTGTGGTTGTAAAACATTATTTTGGAACGGTCTCTCACAGCAAAACCACCCATTACATCAAACAACTTATTGTATTTAGCATGACTGTTATTTTTAACCAAAACAACAAGCGCAATCAGGATGAGCATTGTGGTAGCTGGAGAAGAGGAAGTTGCTTCTTTCCCAGCTTGCTGGTATCTCCAGGCAAATACAAGTAGCAGCTGGTAAGGGGCAGCATTTCATTGTGACTGCTTCTGGGAGAAGAAGTGTTAAATGACACCTCCCCATCTGCCATGGTTCCAATCCTGACTACCCTTTCCTGTTATATTTATTTTTAAATGACCGATCAGATGCATTAAATGTAACAGGACATTTAACACATTGCATACCTTGTGTTGTAGATAGTGTTTTTAGTGTTTGTACATTTCTCTTAGTCTCCCTATTTTGTTTTACAGAGCAAGTTCTTTCCAGACTTGCCCAAAGCCAACACGGCTCAGGAAGCACTCCAGAAAGCAATTAAATTCTTCTCTGGCCTGCAAGCGGAAGATGGCCACTGGGCCATGGAGTGCTCTGGTGTCCTCTCCCTTGTGCCAGGTACAGGAACACCAGCATATTTACTACTTATATATTAACTGGCTAAGAAGGAACTCCTTGTATATTTTCTATAAAGCCGTTTATCTTTTTTTACCGGATAGACTAGGCACAAATAGTTGGACATTTGGAGAAACCTCTGAAACTGCTTAAACTAGTTTTGACTGTACCAAGCTTTGCATCAAAATAACTACCGGTACCTTATCCCACTGGTCCATTCAACTGATAGCAACCCTCTGTGGTTTCCACAGCTCTATGTGGAGATGCCCAGGAACGAACTTGGGATTTTCTGCAACAAAGCAAAAGTTATCATTCTTTCCAATGAAGGCAGAATAATCTAGAAGAATAGACCTGTGAGTCTTTAGCTATGAAAGGATAAAAGAGATCTTACCTGTGACCTTACAGCTAAATAGGTTTTTCTCTTCTTGGGTAAGCAGAGATGTTTATCTTATTCAAGCCAGTTCAGACTGCCTTTGGTCACATTTTTGGAATATTCTCGAGTCTCAGAATTGCCACTAGTTAATGTTTTATCCTTTAAACAAAACAATTCACCCCTGTTTAGGAAAACTAAGCCTTTCTCACAAAGCAGAATATATTTTCAGTACATTCTGAACAGGGGGATAATCCATTGAATTCATTGGGCAGGATATTGTCCATTGTTGGCATCACATAGGGGATGTGTGTGTTTTTAATTTTTACTCTCAGTCTGAATTATCTATTGTTTTTATGGATAATTTTAATATTTCTTGTAAACCACTTAGAAGTTTTACTACATTGAATTGGTAAACAAACAAATAAACAAATATATAAATATATAAATGTGATTGGCATGAAGATTGAGATGAGAGAGAGGCCTTATTAGCACGATTGGAAACAACTCAAGAATTGAAACACAGGCATGTTTTGAAATTCACTCTTCGCTGAATTTTGTAGTGTAGTTCTCATGCCAAGTAATGTGTCCAGCTGCATATTCTAGACTAAGGTGTGCATATAAATGCATTTATTCATGAAAATAACATCAGAAATGCATAGTATCAGGAAAATTGCTTTGCAAAAATGTGTATATTAGGATGGTGAATTTTCATGAGGAGTTTTCTTAAAAATCACAAACTGATGTGAAAAGGTGAACTGAACTTTGAAATGAAGAAGTGAGAGGAGCTGAATTCAGGGTCAGGTTTGTCCCGTGGCATCTCCTGATAGGACTGGGTAAGACCTCTCTGAATCCCAAGATGGACCAGAGAAGCCTGGCACCTGCAGTTCAGTAGTTCACCACACAGGGGAAGTGCATATACCTCCAGGCAATCTCTGTAAGTAGCTTCTCACATTGAAAATTGCAGGTACAAATTATGCACCTTCAAGTAAAGTGACAGAAGCGATGATCTTTTGCCTAAACTTGCTGGATGATGAAATATTATTATCCTTGACCTTTTTCTTCTGTTTCAAGGTGATAAGAAAACCCAATAGTGATACAGAAGCACAATATAATTTTTCATATCCAAACAGGTGATTTAGTGGCAAATCAAACCAAAGATGAGATAGTCAAGTATTATAAATTGTTCTTTTTCTTTTTTTAATCAAACAGGTCTTTTGATGGCATGCTATATTGCCAGGATATCATTGCCACAAGAGGTCAAGAGAGAGTTCCTGCGCTTTGTCTCTCTGTTGTCAATAACTTTCTGGTTCTAAACCTTTTCCCACTGAAGTCTGTCACACTGTTGTTCTCCATGCTGGTGATTCTTCTCCAAAGCTTGCTTCACTGTTACTTGCACAATACAGTATACATTTTTCAAAACCTGATCAGTCATATATTTCAGGTTTGTTTTTTCGTTATCTGATCAGGCATAATAGCAGTGAGATTTTTTTTCTTCAAATTGAGGAAGCCTGGTAGCTGTAGGATAGAGTTAGTTTTGGTAATATGGGGAAGTTTTACTAGTTCCTTCTGTTTCTTTCTTCCTTAAGCACTGGGTGGTTTCCTCAGGGCAACAACATGGGGGTGGGGGAAGGTCGTGGATGGTAGCAAAATTGACCTTCCTTCACTGAGTGGGCATTCGCAGGCTATCCTAGGGTAAGTGTGGCAAATTCAGTTATGTGCAGTCATTAGGGCTATTGTTTTTGTTCCAATGTGCTTCATTTTACATCAAGGGTTGACAACATTTTGGGGCCCATGATCACTTTTGAATTTTGAAAGCGTGTCATGGGTACCACTCTCCCTGATTGCTTCTCCCTTCGCCAGTCATTCCTCTTCCCAAAGACAAGGCCCAGATTAATTTGCTGCTGGTTAACCTTTGGGTACTTAAACAATCAATGGCTTTTAAACTGTGGTGTGTGTTGGGGTATTGTTTTTGTTTGCTACTACATTTTGTGTGTGTGTGTGTGTGTGTGTGTGTGTGTGTGTATCTATCTATCTGTCTATGTGATATGTTATATATGAGTATAGCAAGATAGTTTGAAATAATGTCTGTGTCATAATTAATGTAATTACTGACATACTGTAATAAATAGCCCCTGAAGATTTGGAGTATGAACCAATGAGCAATAGGCATGTATATTCCTAATAAATCCTGCCTTATATAACATAGTATGAAATTACTATGTCCCAAGTGAATGACCAATAGCTTTGGATAAATGAGCAACAACAACAAAACTCCTGGCTTTCCAAATTCTTCACAGAACTGTTCTGGTCTTTGGACACAAAATTCTTGTTTTCCTTGCTTTTAGACTAAAGGCTGTCAGTCATGCATGAGCAAAAAGGGGTAGGAGTGTGACAATTGAATTCATCTGGGATTTGTGTATAAAGGCTAAGTCTTCTGTAAAGATTTGAAGAGGTAGGATTGTGCAGTGGAGCATAGTGATTAAAGTTATTTGAAGGCATCCACCTGTCTTGAAAGAAGATGGAAGAGTGCGCCATTGGGGGTAAAGTCAAACTGTTGGAGAGGTATAGTGCCTGCCATGGCTGTAGAGACCAATATGGGAGAGATATGTTTTATTGCAGAAGATATCTGGCTTCGCTGGTGCAGATGCAACATGGTGTTTTGTCTATCTTCAGTTTATCTGAACAGTAATACATCAGGGTAGAACCAATTCAGAGAAAGTTTTCTTATTAGTAGGAACACAGTGTTGGGTGTCAACATGGGAGAGCCATATTCAAGTGCAGATTCACCCAAAGTTGCATGGATGACTTTGGCCAGACAGTGCTTCTCAGTTAAATCCACACCACCAGGTTATGGTGAGGACAAATGAGATATGAATTCGGATTCCCTTTGTAGCTCTCTGTCTTTTCCACCTCGGCTACATACGCACCACACATTCAGAACATCCTCCCCAAAGAATCCTAGGAACACTTAACAAAAGCATCTCCCAAGATCCTTTGGGAGAGGGAAATGTGCTTTAAATGTTCACTTGAGGATTATTCCACAGAGTCAACTCTACATGGAAGAATAGGGCTGTATCCACATCATAAGGAACATGCAGCCCCATTCTTCCATGAAGAGTTGGCTCTGTAGAAGAATCCTCAAGTGGACAATTGCAACAGAATGGCATGTGAAGAAAATGGGGGAATTAAGAAATCAATAAATTGAAACAGCAGATTCACATGAGTGACAATATTCAAACATTTAGCCAGCTGTAGAAGCATATAATTGCTTTGCGGAAGCAATCTGGCAATACACCCATCTTTGGCATCTCTTTTGACTTCTGTTTTGGCCATGATACATTCAGAACAGCACAGTATAAAAAACTCTTTTATGAATTCCCTGTGCTACAGTGGTTACAATGAAATAAAAGCCAAAGCCAAGCCTAGATTATTTACTCAGTATAGCATATATAGAAATGGACAGAACTACACCTAAATCAGTGATTATTTACATCAGAATTGAATAAAAGTGTGCATGTGTGCAGGGGAAATAGTGATTCAGAAATCTGAAATCAAACATTTTGAAGCAAGAGATAATTCCTAGTAGGTTTTCCTTATGTTCATGGATGCACAGTGCAGGGTCTCAGCATGAGACAGTGATGTTCAAATGGCGACTCAACCCTGTAGATCTTTGACTAAGATTAATCCCTCATAAGAGTAATGTTTAGACTGTATTGACAGCACAGGGGCAATGGGATTTCTGAGAGTGATTGATCCTGGGGATACAATGCATTGCAAACCAACCAGTTTGGCTTTACCCCTGAATTAAAGCATTCTGGCATGAAGGAGATAAAACCGGTTCTATCAACCTAATACATTTATCTGTCAATCATCTCTTAATCTGAGGCGGTATAACTTTGGGTGGGTTCTTTAGTGAGCTGATATTTAGAAATGCTTTGGTGGTTGATGCAACTGCGGACCTCAAAAAAAGCTCTTAACAGCAGAGCACTGTGGCAGTGGAGCAAAGGATAAAGTTATCTGTTCTTCTAGAGTTAGTTTTGGCAATATGGGGAAGCTTTACTAGTTCCTTCTGTTTCTTCCTTAAGCACTGGGTGGTTTCCTCAGGGCAACAACATGGGGGTGGGGGAAAGGCGTGGATGGTAGCAAAATAGACCTGCACTGAGTGAGCATTTTCAGGCTATCCTACGGTAAATGTGGCAAATTCAGTTATGTTCAGTCATTGTTCAGTCACCATCACTGCAAAAGAGGCACTTTCACAATTTCTACGTATGATACAATTTGCTTCCTTCCCATATGTGGATGTTGTCTTCATTTTTGGAAATCTTCATGTTATGTTGTATTAGCATTCATAGGACACTAGGGTAGAAGGATCAGATAGCATAGCTAAGAGACTGGCCTTGAAGAAATCTCAACTCACATCCTTTGGGGAAGTTATTTTACTCATGGTAGATTTTTATCTCCAGAACCAGTCTGTGCAATGCATCAAAGATAGCCTTTGTAATTGTGGGTGTGCCTTTCATTGATTACATTAACACTCCTGATCCCACCCTGTAAAATTATTCTTGGTATGATGGTTGGGTCAGTCTTTATATAACCTTCAAGTATTTTACTGGATGTGAGCCTGAATGTTTTAGGAATTGTGGACCTTCAGAGGCAGGAACTCTAGTCCAGAGTCCAAGAGTTCAGTGTCCTATTCAGTGTCCTGCGTGCCTGAAGCCTTGCACCATCTAAAATATAACCAGAACAATCTGAGGCAGTCTTCATCAACCCAAGAAAATGTCTGATGGGACGTAAGTACATAGTGTGCAATCTATATGCTTTGAATTAGGTTGATAGTTAAATAAAATAACAAAGTGTGCCAGTTGCTTGACTTAATTCATATTGATTAAGCAAGCTTTATTACAGGAGAAGTTCACAGAAATAAGATGGGAAGGGCAATTAACCTGATGTAAGTAATTAAAAGGCAGCATTTTAGCTTTTAATCATTCAGAAATACTGTGGAAAATAGAACAGAAGTTTTTTTGTGATTAGGAACAGAAAGGAAAATTGGTGTAAAGAAGTTTCATTGGTTATAATAACTTTGAAGTAAAAGATATGCAGTTGAGAAATGACATGAAACTAGATGTGTTGATGATGTTAAACTTAGCAAACCCAATATGATAAATGATGGGAATAACTAGAAGATGGGCAAAATATCTGGCTGCATATAAATTAATTACTAAAGCAGAGTGCAGCACAGTACATACATATTAACTCTCTTTGGAACTGAATCAGTGGTCCTTATTATTTGTCAATTATTGATGTCTAAAACAGTTCAACTAGTGGAGGCCTATAATAGGCCAATTATGAGAAAATCACCCCTAAATTTTAAACATGGAATAGTCTACTAGGACAATCCTATGCATGCTTACTCAGAAGTAAGTACCACTGTTTCACTGGGGCTTTTCTCCAGGAAAGGTATGCAAGAGATTCCACCAAAGAGATAATGTGAAAGACAGACACGTGAAAATTCATCATTTCCAAGTTAGAAGAGATATTGTAAAATAACTAAGAGAAGATGGGGGGGGCAGTTTTAGGAGCAGACTTGTGGAAATGAACATATTTGGACAGATTGGAAATTAAAGCTGTGGTCCTATGCCAAATTATCTGAGAATAAGTCTTGTTGATCAGTCTTGGACTTCCATACTTAAGAACCCTAAAATGAGCTCTGTCATTGGAATGAAGCAGGATATAAAAGAAACTCATAAGCCATCCCTGTCAACCGCTTTCTGCTCTGAACAACTGGGACAAAAATATGGTTGTAGAGAATAGGAAGTGTTTCCATAATGAGCTAGTTAGAAAAAGCAAAGGATCTATGGGTGGTATATGAATACGCCATACTCAGAGTAGATTCACTGAAATCAGTGGACAAATTAGTCATGAATAGACCCACTGAAATGAATAGACATGTCAGACCCTCACTTCTGGCTGGAAGGACCACAGAATGGGGTTCAGAATAACTTCCTGTGGTAGGATAACTGAAAATCTGCCTGCATGTTTCAAACTCCCCCCCCCCCCCGTGTTCTTTGGTAGATGTCTGCGCAGAAGAAAAGGTGCACATGAAATAGAACCCAAAACTGATCTTACTCGCTGGCGATTCAGCTCCGTGGAAGGGCGGCATAGATGGTACTACGTGGCAGACAATGAAGAATGTTCCCGTGAACAGAATGCACTCGAGGCTTACACTTTAGGGCTGGACACTGTAAGTGGCTTAATGATAACAGATGGTACAACACGGAAAGGCTACAAAAGGAGCACAGGGCATGAGGACTGCTGGCTTGACCCTGCCTAGCGCAGTTTCCCAAGGGCTGGGTCATTTTTCTTTTGGCTTCTCATCTTCTGACACCTCAGTTAGGAACACAGGAAGCTTGGTTATTGCTTTCATAGAATCATAGAATTGTGGAGGGGATCATGAGGGTCATCTCCTCCAACCGCCTGCCACTTGGTGCAGTACAACTGCAACTTGATAATGTCAGGGTTGAATATGAAACCCTACTTGAAAAAAGACAAGCCTGCAAGATGAATATGACAATCGACAGGAAATACTGAAATACACAACTTGGTTATCACTTTCTACAAAGTGGCTGCTCTGTGCTTGATACCTAGAAAGCTAAGTGAGTTCATCTGCAAGCCAGAGTCAGTGCAGGGTTCTTACCTGTGGAAAGGGAGTTGGGCTACATGATCTTCTGGTCCCTTATATTCTATGGTTCTCTGATCTAAGAGCTCAGAGATGTTCTCTAGAAAGCCACTTTCTTGCTCTCAATGATTATTCTCCGGTATACTGATAATCATTTCCATGATGCACATATGATACATTTGCATGAGGGACATTGTGTGTGTGAAAATACTGAGGCACATGCATCCTCTATGCAGTTTGTTTAGAGAAAGACTCCTGGATTTCTGAACAGCTGTGATCTCCCACTGATGTGAAGCATTGTGAGATGTTTGCAGATGTTGATTTCACTTGCGGAATCATTGTGTGGTTGTAAAACTTTATTTTGGAATGGTCTCTCAGGAGCAAACCATCCATTACATTAAACAACTTTTTGTATTTAACATGACTGTTGTTCAACTACATGAGCACCCAGTCAGGATGGGGATTGTGGTGGGTGGGAAGGAGGGAGTTTTGCCTTTCCGCGCCTGCTGGTGTCTCCAGGCACATACAAATAGCAGCTGGCGAGGGGCGGGGGGATTTCATTGAGACTACTGCTAAGAGGGGAAGTATTAAATGACACTTCCCCATCTGCCATGGTCCCTATCCTGACTACCTTTCTCTGCTATATTTATTTTTAAATGACCCAACAGTTACATTATATGTGGCAGGACATTTAACACTATGCATACTTTGTACTGTAGCCAGCCTTTTTAATTTCTGTACATTTCTCTTATTTCCCCCATTTTGTTTTACAGAGTAAGTTCTTTCCAGACTTGCCCAAAGCCCATACGGCCCAGGAAGCAGTCCAGAAAGCGATTAAATTCTTCTCTGGCCTGCAAGTGGAAGATGGCCATTGGGCCATGGAGTGCTCTGGTGTCCTTGCTCTTGGACCAGGTATAGGAACGCTAACAGACTTACCACAAATACATTAACGGGCCTCCCTGTATATTTTCTATAAATCTATTTCTTTTTTTACCAGATAGGCTAGGCACAGATAGTTGGACATTTCGAGAAACCTCTGAAACTGCTTAAATCAGTTGTCTTTCTTTTGCCTGTACAAAGCTGTTCATCATAATAACATAGGAAGCTGCCTTATCCCACTGGCACATTTATCTCAACACTGAACTGGTAGCAACCCTCTGTGGTTTCCCCAGCTCTATGCCCAGGATCCAACTTGGGATTTTCTGCCACAAAGCAAAAGCTATCACTCTTTCCAATGAAGTCAGAATAATCTAGAATAATGGACCTGTAAGCCTTTAGTATGAAAGGAACAAAGAGCTCTCACCTTTCAGAAACAGCATGAGAACTGAAACACAGGCATCCATTGGCATTTGCTATTCACTGAATTTTGTAGTGCAGTTCTCCAGTCACATAATGTGTAGAATGGCATATGCTAGAGTAACAACAACAGCAGAAACAACAATAATAGCTTTGCACAAATTTGTATATTGGGATGATGAATTTTCATGAGAACTAAAATGAAAATGAAAATCACAAACTCATGCAAAAAAGTGAACCAAACTTGGAAATGAAGTGAGAGAAGTGAGAGAAGCTGAATTCAGTTCAGTCCCTGTATGCAGAAGGTCCTAGGCTTGTCCTCTGGCATCACCTGATAGGAGACCCCAGCAGTTTGAAGAAAATTCACTGAGAATCCTGCTGGCTGTTGTTCAATGGTCTACCACACAGGGGATGTGCATACAGCTCCAGGCAATCACTGTAAGCAGCATCCAACATTGAAATCATGCACCTTCTAGTAAGGAGGCAGAAGTGATGATATTTTGCCTAAACTTGCTAGATAATTAAATCTTGTTATGTTTGACCTTTTTCTTCTGTTTCAAGATAGGGGAAAAAAACCCCACATCTACCAGGGGTACAAAAGCACAAATTACATTTTGATATCCCATCAGGTGGTATCCAAACAAATCAAACCAAAATTGAGATAGTCAAGTATTACACATTGTTATCTTTTTTGAAAAATCAAACAGGTTTTTTGATGTCATGTTATGCTGCCAAGATCTCACTGCCAGAAGAGGTCGAGAGAGAGCTCCTGCGCTACATCCTCTCAAAACAGCTTCCAGATGGTGGCTGGAATTTGTGAGTAGTCCAAGGAGGGTGTGGTGTTCTAATTCTGCATATGTTTGTCTTGGGCTGGTCCATGATGCAATTCCTCCATGAAGGCTTCTTTAAATCACTTCTGCATTCTGCTGTCTTTTGACTATGAGCAATACTCACCATGTGGACTGGGCAGCAGGGCAGATGACCAGAAGGCCAGCTGGCCTCAACATGTACTGAAGCTGCCCAGCTGTGGCAGAGAAAAATAGAATTGTGGCATGAGGGGTGGAGAGAGGCAACAATAATGAAGACATGATTGTGACGTTAACATATGAGAGAGTGCTGGAGGTGAAATAGTTAAACAGGTTACCCAATCAGGACCCAGGGGGGTGGAGTCAGAGGGACTATAAAACCAGCTCTGGGAGGGGCAAAGGGGGAAGTTTGTTGGGAGTTGGGTGGTTGGTTGGAGTGGGAGTGAATTGGGCTAGAGTTTGTGAGTAGGTTGAGTTAGTGTTACGAAATAAGCTTAGGGTTGAGTTAGTGTTATGAAATAATACTTAGGGGCTAGGAAGACAAGTAAATATCTGAGAGGGGGTTTAGTGAGTGGGAGCAGGTAGCGGAAGTTATAGGTCTGGATAGGCACCCCATGTTTGTAATTGACTGATACCGTTTATTAAACCACATGCTTGTTAAACTGCAATAAATAAACAAAAGTTTATGTTCCAATTTAACCCTGACTGGGCTCAGTATTGCACCAGGTAGGGCCTGGGTGGTGGCAGCGGGAAATAAAGTGGTGGCACAGGGATCAATAGACGGTGAAACGTCCGGGGACCCTGTGTGATCGCCACAATGATATCTGACATCACTCTTGCCTTTAAAAAGCACCATCTCTAGGAAGTATTACAAGTGATAATGGTCTGGTGAGGCCAGGTTGCCTCCATCCAAATGTATCCCGTCAAACCAATAGCAAACCACAAAATAGTTTGGGGTTTGACTCAGCTTTGAATCTGAATTCAGAATCTACATTCTCATTGACCAAGATCAGCTTTATTTATCTGGAATGGAATTTCAACTGGTATTCTGACTGTATGAGCTGCTGTCAAGCCCATGCTGTCTCCTGAAAAGAAACATTTCAAAGCACTACATGTCCTTCATTAAGGCATTACTTTTTTAAAAAAAAGGAAATAGAAAACAAAAGTAGGTATTCTGTGGTATCCCGGCTAATGGCTAGTTAACTGGGTATTCTTGGAGTACAGTGGTACCTTGGGTTAAGTACTTAATTCGTTCTGGAGGTCCGTTCTTAACCTGAAACTGTTCTTAACCTGAAGCACCACTTTAGCTAATGGGGCTTCCCACTGCTGCCACGCCACCGGAGCACAATTTCTGTTCTTATCCTGAAGCAAAGTTCTTAACCTGAAGCACTATTTCTGGGATAGCGGAGTCTGTAACCTGAAGCATATGTAACCTGAAGTGTATGTAACCCGAGGTATCACTGTATTCTGACAAGTTCTCAGAGAAGTTTTTGAATTTATGTTAATGCACCAGAAGAATGGAAACTAAACAATTCAGACAGCTTCTTAGACATCCAAACACTCTGGTGTACTTTCTAATGGCTCTTTGATCTCTCTTTATGGTAGCCATCTTACAGAACAGTCAACAGTATTTGGCACAACCTTTAGCTACATAGCTATGCGAATCCTTGGACTTGGGCCTGACCATCCAGATGTAGTGCGGGCTCGGATAAATCTCCATAAGAAAGGTAAGGCAGAAATCTCTGGCAGGGCTGGATCAATCCATTTTGCTTGAGCGTAGTACCCAGGCAAAACTTGGGGGTCCTGGTGTTGTACAGTTATATGGGAGCACCTCTCTATTCTGTCTCTTTTCCTTCCTTCCTTCCTTCCTTCCTTCCTTCCTTCCTTCCTTCCTTCCTTCCTTCCTTCCCTCCCTTGTGGGTCCTTTTAGAAATCTCCATTGATTGGCATATTGACACCATTTCTATGATCAAACAGAAGATGCTGGTCATATCTTCCCTCCTGTTTTTTTCCTCCTCCAAAATTTATATTGGGAACTCTTGGGAGAGTCTGGACACGGGCCCTTTTGTGCCACTCCATAAAGCACAAATGCAGCGATAAAATATTATTTAATAAATACAAAGAATGAGGTGAGTTATAGCCTTTTTATTGCAGTAGCATTCATACATAGGGTTTAATGGCACAGTGGGAGGTGAAGTACAGTGGTACCTCGGGTTAAGTACTTAATTCGTTTGGGAGGTCCGTACTTAACCCGAAACTGTTCTTAACCTGAAGCACCACTTTAGCTAATGGGGCCTCCTGCTGCCGCCGAGCCGCCAGAGCATGATTTCTGTTCTCATCCTGAAGCAAAGTTCTTAACCTGAAGCACTATTTCTGGGTTAGCGGAGTGTGTAACCTGAAGCGTATGTAACCTGAAGCGTATATAACCCGAGGTACCACTGTAGTTACTTCTGCATGGATACAGTCTGAGAAACATATGCATATGGTTCCAGGATGATCAGGGCATTCACTCTGTCCAATATAGAAATGAAGAGGGGACCCTTTGGCTCAAACCTGTTCAGAAACTCTACACTGAATGTAGCTGACAGCTGTGCAGCTGCTGCTAGACTTGCCCTCCAATGTGTGGAGTGTGGCCAAGCCAGGCAATGAGGGTATGACAGGGCAGTTAACATATATAAATATATTAAATTCAGTCGTTGTTACAGGCGTCTAAACAGGGTGGAAAACACAGCTTATTTTCACTTCAATTTCTTCAGCTAATTGCCTAGGTGTTACAGCTTAGGACTTACGTAATACTTTGGTTCTGAAACAGGGTGGTAATATCTTTATATACATATATATTAATATTTTATTTTAAGAATTTGTTGCTTACATTTTACATTCATATCAACACAACAAAACACTACCTTTTGGAGGTTCTCAACCCCCAGACTTCCCCCCATCCTCCTCCCCGGTTTCCCATCGTTACCACTTATCTTTTCTGCATCTTTATATATTTCTCTAATTTATTCATTTCCCTTATTACAGAATTTACCCTAATTATATCACCAGTGCTATTCTAAGCCTGCTAAAGTTTTTATGTGTTTACAATGCTCCTTCAGATATTCTACAAAATTAGTCCATCTTTTAAAAAACATTTTGTCCTCTTGGTGTCTGGTCTTCCCAGTCAATTTCGCCATTTCAGCATAGTCCATTAATTTCGTTATCCATTCTTCTTTTGATGAGGTTCTTTCTTCCTTCCATCCCTGGGCATATAACATTCTCACTGCTGTTGTCGCATGCATAAATAAGACCTTTTTCTCCTTTGGGATTTCTTCTCCTATTATACCTAATAGAAAAGACTCTAGTTTTTAAATAAAAGTTATTTTAAACATTTTCTTTAATTCATTATATATAATTTCCCAATATGCTTTTGCTAATTTGCAGGTGCACCACATATGGAAAAATGTGCCTTCTTTATCTTTACATTTCCAACATGTACTAGACATTTACTCGACATATCATTCCACACTTTTACATAATTATCTTGAAATAAGTTTATTTATTTTTTATGTTAACCGACCCCTAAATATTTTACTTTTCTATCTTTAATTCTGTTATTTGTTCAAGTTCATTTTTATTTTGTTCTGTCATATTTTTAACCAGCATTTTTTATTTTCCTTTATTTAACTTAAAACCTGCCACTTGGCCAAATTCATTCAATTTCTCTAACACTTTTGGTACCGATTCCAAAGGATTTTCTACCGTTAATACTAAATCATCTGCAAATGCCTTAAGTTTGTATGACCTAGTTCCAATTGTGATGACTTTGATTTCTTCATCTGTTCTTATCTTTCTCAACAAAGTCTCTAACACCAGAATAAATAACAGGGGTGACAATGGACACCCCTGTCTTGTTCCCTTTGTTATATTACATTTTTCAGTAACTGTATTGTTTACTATTAATTTAGCCTGTTGCTCAGAATAAATTGCCTCAATACCCTTAGCAAAGACCTGTCCAAAATTCATTATTTCAATTACTTTTTCCATATATGTCCATGATATATTATCAAAAGCTTTCTCTGCATCAATAAAAATCAAAGCTGCTTGCTTATCAGTTCTAACTTCTAGATATTCAGTCACATCAATAATGTTCCGTAAATTATCTTTCATATATGCACCTGGTAAAAAACCGGCCTGATCTCCATGAATTCATGGGTGTAATTCAGGGTGGTACTTTCTGTCAGTTTCCCAACCTTCTATAAATCTTACTTGTGAGGCTCCTCTAGTATAACAGACCAGGGGATCAGCTCACCCGTCCGACTGGTTTGGGATTCTTCTCTTTCAAGAAGATCTCTCCCCTTCTTACTGAATTGAGAATCCAAATAATATGTCCTCTCACATGTGCTGTTCCCAATTCAGCTTCCCAGTTTTCTCTTGTCTATATACTCTTAAAATCACTGTCTCTCAAACTAAGTTCAGAGGCTTTTTTTCTGATTACAGAGTGGATTTAACACACAGCTCAGGAGCTATACAACAATCCAGCTGAATGCCAGAACACCAGTTCCTTAGCTGCTTTTTTCTCATGCCTACGCCAAGTGCTGTCACCACCTCCCTCTGGCTACCTGTACCCACAACCAATCAAAAGGAGGCTGCGGCACAGCACTCTAGTGGAATTCTGAGGCACTGCATCACTAAACTCTAAACAAGTTGCGCTTTCAATCTCACAAGGCTATAAACATATCTCGGTTTTCACTGAAGGTTTCTTTGACTTTGCCCCTTCAGTCTATGGAAACGAAAAATTTGTTAATTCTCTTTCCAGGTGGTGCTCTTGGAATCCCTCATCTGGGCAAAGTTTGGCTGGCTACTATGAATTTGTACAGCTGGGAGGGAATGAATACACTGTTTCCTGAGCTCTGGTATGTGTCCTAAAGTTTACTCATCCCCAACCCACCCTGCCGATCATGAATTGCCAGAGAAAGGTCTCTGCTGCAATAGTATTACACAGTAGACAGATCCTTCACTAAATAGCGATGACTTGGAAATGGAGACATCCATATTAATCTTCACTACTTCGTGTCTTTGTGACAGAACCTGTTCCTCACAGGATATCATGTAGAGGTTACTCAGAGGAAGAACATCTACTCATGAGTCAGAGTGAGGTATGGCTGGTTGCCATACCTCTGCCTGATTGGTGAGCAGATACATGTCATGGATGTGGCATATGCTGCATGCTAAGGAGCAAAAACTGCAAGCCGCAAATGGAGCTCAAACAGCAGCCCATAGGCCTGGGAAATTATTTTAATGATTTTAGGACTGCTTTAAGCAGTGCTCTTCCCCCTAAAAAATTGTTTAGGGGTACTCTCATTTTCTGACTCATATTAAAATACTGCCCCTCAATGAGGCCAAACTTAGATTCACAAAATGTTTAGATGTATGTGCACCCCTGCATACCCCCAGAAAAGAAGCACTGGTTTTAAGCAAGAAGTAACCAGAAGCTTGCAGAAGATACTAGGTTTCAGGAACTACGTGTGTAAAGAAATGCTGAGACCATTTGGTCTCTGTGACCAGTGAATTCTTGTCTATCATATTTTTTTTTTGGTAATAGGGTATAACAGGGTTTCAATCTGTATATATAAGAGACTATGGACTCAGCTATACAGCTGCAAATAAAACGCTTTAAGTGTGTTTTAAGAGCAATATACAATGTGACACAAGATGGCGATGGTGAGCCTTATGGAAAATTCAAGGTATTTTTTAAAAGCATTTTCAGAACATTTTTTATATGTGTGTAGATTCTACCTATATAATAGTTTGCTCATGTGCAACCGTCTCTCTGCCTTTTTGATGTGCTTGGGATTACAAAGCACAGCTACAAAGATGTTTGGTGCACATTATGCCAATGTGCACATCATGGCAATACTGCACTGGTCCCCTCCACACTTCATTTCCAAGCTCAGAGTGCAGGCACTCTCAGAGGTCCACAGAGGCCTAGGCCGCTTCCAGTTTTTGAGATCCCTAGCTTTGATAAAAATGAAGATGAAAACGTCAATACTGGAAAGCAAAATAAGGCACAAAAAATATAGTGGATTGCTTTGTTTGTTATTATGTTATGCTTTTTTGTCTTTTTATACCGTAAACTGCCCTGTGATCCTTGGATGAAGGGCAATATAACCTGCTTTTAGTGTTACCACTACATTCAGGATTCCTGACATTGTCTTCCATGAACCTGTTTCTTCCTTCTTTCTGAAATAGGCTGTTTCCTACATGGCTGCCGGGACATCCCTCAACATACTGGTGTCACGCTCGCCATATCACCCTCGCGATGAGCTACTGCTATGCCACTCGCCTGACTGTGGAAGAAGATGAATTGATCCAGAGTCTAAGACAGGCAAGGCAACATTCTCCAAACATCCCACCATCCTTGGTCAAAGTGGGACCCTCGTACTCCCTTGGATCTGCACTTGGGGGATTGCTTGCTTGTATCTGACAGGGAGAAGGCTAAACTGGATGTCTTATTTTCCATTTAAGGCAGAAGTCGAGCTCAGAGCATCGGTGTTTCAAAATGCCATGAGAATATTTATTTTGGAGAGAGGCGGGGGCATGTAAACATGCCACTTGGCCATCCCTATTCCATAGGGGAGGGCAACTTTGGGAGGGTGGAATATGCAGTGGAGATGGTGCCCAGGGCATCACCCTGCCAAATCATGTAAGTCTCTCTCCTACCATGTTTTTGTTTTAATTTATTTTAATGGCTCTGTGCTTCGTGCTCCACAGAGAATTGCTTCAGACCTTTGCCTCTTCTCCTAAAAACTGACAGACAACACCCATGTTGCCTTCTCTATCGCAGTACCATAATACCAGACTCCCCCTTTTTGATGCATCTTTTTCTTTCTTTCTCCCTTTCGTTTTGGGTGGGAAAATGTGTTTTCTCCTCCCCTCTTCAGAACTACTGAAAAACAAATCAATGAAGAACTGTTGAACCATTGATCTATGGAGTTTCCTCCTCTAATATTTAATTCAAGTACACTAATATCCTGCTTCTTCTTTACTATGAAAGTCATTTCACTTCATGGTTTCCTTCTAGGAGATTTATGTGGAGGACTTCTCCACCATTGATTGGCCAGCCCAGAGGAACAATATTTACGAAGCCGATTTGCAAACTGCACACAGCTGGATGCTGGATGCTGCTTTTGGTGAGTGATTTTGGAATTGGCAAGTCTTATTCCAGGAATTCGGGTCTTCAACGTAGGTTTTCTAGGGCTTCCATGGCACAGAGAAAGAGAGGAAGAGACTTCTGTTGGTATAGACAAACACATTTTCTGAGGAATAAGACGTGGCTGTTTTGCATGTCCTTGGCCCAGACATATATCCATGGAAACATACAACAACTTCCAGGTTTCATATTATCACAGCTTGTTAGCTGGAAGCAAACAGTCAGCTCTGAGAGCAAACACAACACAAACCTTTGTAGCAAATACAAGTAAGAGCCTTGCTTTGTGAGCAAGAAGCCTGAACCATGCTATGGACATATGCCATGGAATTATGGATTTTGTTGTCTCATAAACATTCATGGTGATCATCACTGTGGTTTTGCCTGTCAGACTACAGGATAGTTTGGGACAAACGATCGTAGAAAGGTTTTGAGAAGGGGATCTGCAAAATGTTCATGGAAGTGTGGGCGGGGGTTACCACAGATGGAAGGCATGGCATTTTGGGTTTTTTCTCTGTGTTAAAAAATTGATTTTTTTATTTTTTTTTAAAAAAAACTTTAACTGTTGAAAGCTAAATTGTGTTTGTCTTGGCAGACTCTGGCTGGTATCTGCCATTTTCATCTACAGAGAATGCGCTGAATTCTGGGGGATATGTCAGCTGCCACAGTAACCACCATTGGTGGGCACAATTTCGGTGTGGTAGCAGCTGTTCTCCTTTTCCCACTGAATTCTGGGGGAAAGAAAATGGTCAGCCTGCAGCTGCTGAGAATTCCGCTTACCCTTTAAATGGGTAACAAGATGGCCAATCACAAATCTGCTAAGTGGTGTCACTTGGGTCCACACATGAAAGAGGGTGTCCCATTAAAGGGATCCACAAGGAGTTGCTTCTGTCTGAACATCCAGGCGGGGGTTAGGGTTATAGCACTCATTGACCAGGGACCCTTTGGGGGGGTACCCCAATTTGGTGAAGGTCATAGTATTGCGTTGGTTGACCTTAGAAAAACTTCCAGTCGGTAGGTTGGACTTCAAATGATATACCCAATGCCTATGGCTAACATTCACATCTGTAATCAATAAAGTTGTGGCCTATTTGACCCATTTTACATTTACTCTCTTTGTCCTGTCTGGTTATTTCACTGTAATGGGGGCAATGGGGTCATTCATGGTGACTTGGCATGCAAGCTCCTCACTTTTAGAAAGGCAAAGGGAAAAAACCAAATGACCCTAAACCACTGGTTCCCACTCCCTGGTAAACCCCTTGTTCACACCCATGTTAGTTTTGCAGATTCCCCCCAAAATCATCTTTGAAATTTGGGGGCTGAAATCCTGGCTCTATCTTGAGCCAAAATATCTTTTGGAAGCAAGTGCCATTGAATTCAATGGCGCCTTTTTCCAGGTAATTGCATGGAGGATTGCAGCCCAAAACACATGAGGAAGATAGAACCGCATTAACATGATTGTGATGTTCATAGTGTCTCTCTTATTCCTTCTGCAGCTACCTTAAATTTGTATGAGAGATACCATTTCACCAGTTTCAGAAAGCAAGCCATTGCAGAAATGTATGAGCAAATAAAGGCTGATGACATATTCTCAAATGCCACTAATTCTAGTCCGGTAGGTCCTTTGTGAATGTCTTTCAGAAATAATTGTATCGGGACCAAATTACTTTTGATGGCAGCATATGTTCCTTCTCCTGAGGAAGATTTCCCCCAGAAACCAGTATACTTCCAAAGGTAGAGCTATGCTTGTGACAATCTTGTTCTGCCTGCTTGGAAGAGTTTCTGTGTTTGGCTGGTGACATGCAGAGACATAGCCATGTGGCAGATGAGTGTGCTAAGCATGGAGGTATAGTGGAGGAGAATTTCTAACTGGAATGATATCTCTTTTGTTCTGTAGATTTGTAAAGCGTTTCATGTGCTAATAAGACGGCATGTTGATGGAGCCAATTCTCCAGCTTTTCAAGAACATATCTCCAGAATTTATGACTACCTTTGGTAAGGCTGGCATATTTATTCCACCCATCTTTGTAGTGTCCTGAACATGGTCTTGCATAAGTGTGGTTTTGCAGACCTTGATCTTTCCTCAAAAAAGGATCAATCAGACTAGAAAACGTAAAGCACATTCACACCGTACTTCAGAATGGTGTGTATACCTGTGACATCTGTCATATGTGCACAGATGAGCACAGATGCTGAGATGGCAGTTTCATCACTAGGAGTTCCAGGGGGTTGCAGGGGGAGGGGCAGAAAGGGCATGCACACTCTATAAAAATATCTCTGCCCCCTATCTGATGTGAACAACCCTGTGCAAATGTGGCTTGCATTGCAGTGGGATAAAATGACCTTGCTGCGTTTTAAGCCATTGATGTGAACATATCCTTATTTGCAGTATAGGCAGATCTCATGCACACCCATGCCTCACTCATGGTGTTGTATGGAAGAGATATCAGGATGATTTGGGTCTCCTATTATGCAATGCAGATAGGTAACTACATGGTCTTGTGTCTGCTATAATCTCTGCTTTTTATATCTCTGCAGGATGGGACAAGATGGTATGTTAATAAAGGTACAATAGTGTGAACCAATATGTTGGGAAATATTATGGGCTGCAATTTGCATTGCTTTGGTGACTCTGAAGCTCAGCTGTCTTCTCCTTGCCTGACAGCACCAGCTTCTTTGAAGTGAATATCAAAATATCAGGAGATCCAGTCATGACTCTCCTGCATAAAGTGTAGCTTCACCCCAGGGTTAGGGCTAGGAGATAAGATGTAAGATAATACCAGGTCATGTAGCACCTTTTTAAAATGCTGATTCAGATCTTATCTGATGTGCCAAGAATCCCAAAACACATGCTGCTTAACTGAGAGAACAAGAGGAATTGATCAGTACACAATACAATCAAAACAAGGGCCAAGTGAAGGTGCAGAAGAGCCCTTTAGTTACTGATTTACTCCCAGTGCTCTTGCTTTCTTTTAAAATAGCGTATTATAAAATAAAAATGGGAGGAAACCAATTGTTCACCACTCCCACACAATTCTGACCACACAAATTTCAGAGGCTTCCACACCAGTCCACCCACATTTTCCCATCTTCCACTCAGTTAAGCAGGAGGCCTTATCACCGTTCCATGAGACATTCCAGCCCTTAAGGAGGGTGCAGAGCAAGGCCAGTGGGGGAGGGTGTAGGCTGGGAAGTGGACATGACTGGGGAAGCATCCAAAGGGCTGGTTAGAGAGGACTGTATTCAGCTCCCAGGCCAGTAGTTCTCCACCCCTGATCTAATGGACAAAACTGTTCTTCCTTTCTTTATATCAGGTCATGGGATCACAGACCTGGGATACATCATTTGCCATTCAATGCTTCTTGGAGGTATCATTTGTCAAATCTTCTGCTTTTGTTCTCTCCACAATAATTTCCATTTACATATATATATATATATATATATATATATATATATATATATATATTAAATGAATGAACTGGCATGTAGAGAGTGTGTATTCATTATTTAACCAAAGCACACACATTACGAGATCCGAACACCTCTATGCCTGTCATGGTTAACCAAGAAAGGCATGTTCTCCAGGTGATTCTTAGGACATGAGGTCCAGAAATCCACACACTGAGTATTCCTTTTGTAACACTGAAGTTATCCCTGAAGAACTTGCACTTATTTTTGTGGCTGTCCAAAGTGATGATTTTGTGTAAGTGTCTGAGATTTTCTCTGTGACTTTCCTGGGTCAGAATCCTTAAGCATAACGTCTGTCTTTTTCTAGGCTGGGGTTCAGAACAATCCTGACTATGCATCCTGTCTGAAAAAAGCCCATGAATTCTTGAAAGCCTCTCAGGTAAAGCACTGATCTTGGAATAACATACACAGGGAATCAATACTGCTTTCAGCTGTCTCAGCAAAAGAATCAGGAGGGAAACACTTGTCTCTTTTTGCAAGGTAACATTGACAAGTAATATCAATTCGGTTTTATAGTGTGACTTCAGTCCTGTGCAAAACCTTGTACTGTATATCCACTGCAATTTACCTCAACTGACACTATGGGTTGTACGCAGTATGAATCTTATTCAGAGCAAACCCATTCAGGTTAATAAACCTGCCCAATTTGAGTTCATAAATTTCAGTGAGTTTGCTTTGAGTAGTGTTAGCACCAGACACAACCCTATGTGCTGCCATTGCATCAGGTTGTAGCCATATTCTGTCTTCTAAATTACAGAACATATTTCTGACTGAGTTAATTTATTTATTCTTTTCTATTGTTTGTTAATTATTGCATAGCCCATCTTCTTCTCCAAGGAGCTTAAGGTGGCATACATGGTTTTCTTCCTCCTTACTGAATCCGCACAGCAACGCTGTGAGGAACTTTAGGCTGAGAGGAAGTAGGGATTGGCATCCTGGTCTCTCAGGTCCAACACTCAAACTGTTATGCCACACTGGCTTTCTCTGGTTATAAATATATTCTGATTGTCTTTTATTAATATGCTGCTAATCTGTTTTTCAGATTGTAGATAACCCACCTAACTACCAGAGATATTATCGCCAGATGAACAAGGTACATCCAGAATTGTGTCCTGTCTGTGTGACACATAGCCAGCAAAAAAAGAGTCTTTAAGTGTTAATTCTGAGAACCTAAGGAGCCTGCTGGTTTAGGCCAGGGCCCATCTAGTCTAGTGTCCTGAAAAAGAAATATGGATCACCCGTCAAATCCCTGGTTGCTTTATTGGGATCTTTTTGGGAGGAGATTATTCTACACTGACTGCTGCCCAAGGAGTCCTAATGTATTTTCTTCAATATCCAGGGTGGATTCCCCTTCAGCAATCGAGAGAATGACTGGATGGTCGTTGACTGCACTGCTGAGGCCATGAGGACATTGATGCTGCTGGAGGAAAAATGCCCCTTCATAGAAGATCATGTGGCACCTCAGCGCCTCTTTGATGCTGTCAATGTGGTGAGAAGGGGGAAAGCCCAGAAGAGAAAATGGGAAGCAGGCAGGAGGAAGCTACTGTGGGAAGACTGAAGTCATCTAGCATTCAGTAATAGTGCTGAGGAGAATATTGGTTTTGTGGGACCGTAGGCTAAGAGAATTGGTGGAAGTGTCCCTATGGCAGCATTGTATCCTCTGTGAAGGATGATCAGTCTTGAAGTTTGAGTTCCTTAAGCTCAGGTAAAGGGTTGTAAGGTAGCAGGACTGAGAGCAATCTCCCTCAGTAAGCTGGATAGAAAGCTCACTGGGCATTAGGATTGACAACAGATGGACCATTGATCTTGTTCATTAGAAAGTAGCTATTGCATCATTACAGTTTACTTACAATTTGAAGTCAAATACATACAATCTGTTAATCTCTGTCCCTACAGTAGTAATTTGGAGATACAGTGCAAATTAGCAAATTTTGTCCTGGAATCCTCATCATAGTCATGAGGAGAAATGACACTTTCTAGTGTTTGCTAGAACAACAGAATCTCCCCATCCACTGAGTTCGCCATTGGCCTAATATGGTGAGAGAGGGCCAACTGGCACGACTACACGACTACATATGTACGGCGAGCCACTCTCCTTTTGTTTAGTTCCACTTAAAATAAAGAGATTGGTTTGTCAAGAGCACAGACTCTGATTTTACACACCATTGTAGCCCGGTGGAGTGGCGCCTGAATTGCATTTGGTGCTTGTGGCAAAGTCTGAAACAGCAGGAATCTATCCAGACTTGAAAAACAGAAAATGGCCACATGAATCATGGGAATTCTTGCATAGAAAGGGGCAACTAAAATGATGACAACAATAATAATAATAATAATAATAATAATAATAACTAAAATGTTATGATGAACTCCATAACATTTGGGGTTTTTTAGTTTATAAAAAAGGCAAGTGAGGAAGGGGCACAGGAGTGGCTGGTGGGGCTGGACAGGAGCGACCAGCCATGTTCCTCTGCAAGTAGGACAAGGAACACCATGCCTGTTCTTAAACCCTCTCCCCGCCCCCCCCCATCCCACTTGTACTTTTTTGCAGATTCTGAGCATGCGAAATTCTGATGGTGGTTTTGCTTCTTATGAAACCAGACGAGGGAGTAGGCTACTGGAGATAATGAACTCCTCAGAGATGTATGGTAAGAACACAGCCTTGATATCAGAACAACTTAAATGGGAATCTTTTGTGAATTCTGGTCCTCTTTACAATTTCATAGTTTCGGGGATAGAGACCATGAACTGAAGTCACATGTTTGAAGGCAGTTTGTTTTGGCCATAGGACCTTGGCAATTGTTCACGTTGTCAGAGTCCACTGTAGGTGCTGATAGGGGAGATGTTCTAAGGCAGGCTGGTGGTTGGTTTCTGGAACAGGCAGAACAAAGATGGCGTGATACGGACAGTCCATGTGGCTCTAACCATGGAACCAAAATGATAAACAGGTACACAAAGTCAGCTAGAAATCAATGGTTTCCTCACATCACACATCATCTGACTGTCAAAACTCTGAAGCCACCTCTCCCAGGATGACCCCACCACCTCACAGCCTTCAGGGAGGGACACTTTCCCTTGAGGGCATTCTGCTGTGAACTGCATGCCAGCAGAGAGTGTGGCCAGAGCCATCTTCTCTTCCTCTCTCTCTTTTGCTCTGTGCCCAACAGGCTGCTAGGGGAGAGACCAATAATTCTTGCAGGGTTCTCAACTGTTTGCTTGCAAAGGGATTTCCTCTCACATCACCCCATCTGTTTCACCTCCACCACCACCTTCCTCTCTCTTTGGGCTCTTCCTGCGCTTCTAAAAATAGGCTGAGGTCTGTATGTGACCCTCTGGATGCAGGTTGCCCACCCCTGATCTAGACAAAGAAGGATCTTGCTGATAGTCCTCTACACAAAATGCATGGCCGGTTTTCCTGATAAGATTTTGGTGGGCAAAGGGCTGACATTTTGACTGTTGTTTTTATAGAGGTTTTTTTCTCTCCTGCTGTTTAAACTGCTAGGTTTTGGCTCCCTTTTAAAGGATATTTTCGGGGATGCTAGCATTTTATAAATCTGTAAGCCACCTTGAAACATAAAGTAAAATACTTCACTTTATGATTTTCAGCTGACTGTATGGTCGACCACACCTATACAGAATGTACTTCATCCATAATGCAGGGATTGAAACATTTTGGGAAAAGATTCCCAAATTACCGGGAAGATGAAATCAGGTAAACTTATGGGGAGAAATCCCCAGAAGCTGAGAAGGATATTATTGTTACAGCAAGAATTCATATTCTATAGTCTTGAATTCTGTATTCTAATAGAATATTCCATGTTAAGAGCTCAGGAGTTGCAAAGACTGAATTTTTTTTTTTTGTATTTGATTGCAACTCCAGTCATTATTTAAAATATATACATATACCTCCATCTGCTTACATCCCTGGCAACTAATGATCACACGGTACATCTGAAGTGGACTCCAGTCCATAAAAACTTTTGCCACAATAAAATGTGTTAGGCTTTAAGGTGGCACAAGACTCTTAGTTGTTTTTGCTGCAGCAAACTAGCACAGCTACCCCTCCGAAAATGTTTATGTACATGTAACTTACAGCATACATGTTATTTCCAACATAGAAGTGATACAGTATGTAAAGTTGTTGTTGGTGGTTTAAACAAAGACTGATGAGGAACACTCTTGATCTTAATTAGCTATCACGTGGGAGGCTGGTAGGACCACTACTGGATCACAGCCTGCTCTAAGGTGGGTCACAATAGCAACACTAACGTTGTTAAAACATTAAGAAGTGGGCCACTGAATGAATGTTTTGGGTGGGTCCAAGTTCTGAAAAAAGGAGAAGGCTTCTTTAGGCCGTTTGAATACCATTGTTACACAGAGCTTGCCTTAATGATTGTCCTATCCAGAACCTAGTTGGCTTGAAATGTAAGAAGACTCCTTTGTTTTTCTTCCCAGTGATACTCTAAGTAAGGCTTTGCAGTTTTGTCGTAACATGCAGAAAGCTGATGGCTCCTGGTTAGGGTGAGTGGCTTACAAATATCCCACACTGAACTTGACTGTGGCACTGGTTGGCAGAGTTTCTGAATGCATACATAGTGTTCTCAAAGAATGACTTTGCTGACTGAGCTGTGGAAACCTTCACCTTTTGAATGCCTTTCCTACACAACAGTTCGACAGATAAAAAGGAGAGAACTAGCTAATGCAACACGCTATTCCATTGTTTCAGCTGGTGTGTCATCCTAGTAGATGAAGTGCTGTGGATCAGCTGACCACTTGTAGTGTAGTTGGCAGTCAGCTGTCCTATGTTGATACTGACTATGATTGTGGCCCAGTGCAAGCCCTCGGGGGACGTGGATGGGGCAGGTCCTTTGTCCTTCATGGCCAATTGTTTTCTTCAACTGACCAGAGGGGATGATGGGAACGCCTGTCAATTTTTAAAATATAAATTGGCCAATAGTGACCTGATAGTGGAGTGGGGCTTCAGCAGCAGAGATAGATACTGAGGGTTCACTCCAGTCCTCCACTGAAGTATTTAAGCCATCTGCACTGGGAGCTAGCAACATAGTTGGCAGCTGATCATCCCACCCACCTAAAAATTGGCATTGCCTTTGAGGTAAGTGGGCAATGTGTATGGAGGACCTTGCTGTGGAGATAATCGGTCACTGTTTTCAGGACCAGGAAGGAATTTGCATGCAGACAAATTGGGCCCAATTGGTGGTTCTGCCTTCTCATAGCAATTGTCACAACTTTCAGTGGATAAGGCATGGGATGAATTTTTGGTCTATTTCTTGGGGGGTAAAATGGCGCATCACCCCCTTCATTTGGTGCCTTATCTCAGGGAACCCTGGTAAAGGGGTTTGGGTAGAAGATTCTGTCCAGAAGTCCAGATGGGGGCAGACAAGCATAGAACTTTCATTTGGTGGCCTGGGGGGGGGGTCAGTTTGGTTGACCTGTGTCTTGAGGTGACCCATCACAGGCACAGTCCTGTTTATCTGCATTTGCACTGGCGACAGCTTGCTCTTTTGGTATGTTCTACAAATATGAAACTATTTTGGGATGGAGGGTAAAACACAAGCAAGGAACGGGATTTCTCATAAATGCACAGAATTGCCTTCTTGCTGTGGAGGAGAATGCTGCAGCCTAACTCTATGCACGGGAATGAAAGGATGAGTATGCAGCCTCTTTTTTGATGCAATGAGATCCTAAAAATAAACAGAGCCAGATCAGACTTAACCCTGATGCATGAAATAGGCAAATTCAGCATGTGACAGCTAAGAGGGCAGTTAGGGGTCTTCTTCACAACAAATAACTGATGTTAGCCTGTCTGAGGAGTGATTTGAAACCAGCAGCCTAAAATGTAGTACCAATATCTAGGCATCAGCAGCTTTTTCCACCCTCAGTAAATCTATGTCTGTTCTGAGGCAGGATTTTGTGACTGTTCAACTGAGCAGTCTTTTAGCAGTGTAGTTGCATTAGGTAGTTGCACAAACCTTCACATTGTCATTAGGCTTAGAGAGCAAACATACTGTACTGTTGGTAACACCATGTACTGATCCCATACTGATCCCTTCATGAGTCTTCATGAGAATTCACACCCTTAGATCTACAGCCAGTAAGAAAAATAACTGGTTATATAAATTAGATCTAGTTAAATGTACAACAAGAAAAAAATAAAATAACAAGTTATATAGCAATAAGAGATTCTGACTTTGACTAGGAACATGAAATTCAAAAGATTCTCGCAATGTAGGGGGTTGGACTAGATCAGGGGTCAGCAAACTTTTTCAGCAGTCTCTTAGACTTGTGGGGGGCCAGACTATATTTTTTTGGGGGGGGGGAGAACAAATTCCTATGCCCCACAAATAACCCAGAGGTGCATTTTAAATAAAAGGAGACATTCTACTCATATAAAAACACGCTGATTCCTGGACCGTCAGCGGGCCAGATTTAGAAGGTGATTGGGCCGGATCCGGCCCCCAAGCCTTAGTTTGCCTACTCATGGACTAGATGACCCTCATGGTCCCTTCCAACTCTATGATTCTATGAAAGAAGCAGTGAATGGAAGAGCATACTCAAAGGGTGTAGTCTCTCATTTGTCTCAGTATCTTTCATTCAGCGGCTGATGGGTTTTTCTTCCCTGACAGGCGATGGGGCGTTTGCTTCACATATGGCACCTGGTTTGGACTAGAGGCATTTGCATGTATGGGATACATCTACCGTGGTGGGTGAGTAAGCAGCCTTTCGGGTAGAAGATTAGTATGAATGTTGCTCTGCTGGGAGCCCTTGATGGAGCTGAGCTTCAAGGGGGGGGGGGTGTGAAGTGGAGAGACCGTCAGGCTCCTCCACCCAAAATATCAAATGCAGGGGAGTCATGTGCATATAATATTGATGCTTTGGATACAGTCAAGGCCAACAGTGGAAGAAAACCCAATGAGGCATCTCATGGGCTATTTCTCTCTTTCCTCTCTCATATTTTCCAGGGAGGCATGCAAGGAGGTGACCAAAGCCTGTGAATTCTTAGTCTCCAAGCAAATGGAAGACGGTGGCTGGGGAGAGGAATTTGAATCCTACAGGTTTCGCAAATATATTCAGCACACTGTTTCCCAGATCCACCAAACCTCCTGGGCTCTGTTGGGGCTGATGGCTGTTAGGTAAGCACAGAAGATGGCAGTTACCTACCTTAGCAAAGGCTTCTGTCTGCTTTTGCCCAAGTGGTTTCTGCAGCAGCTAGACAAACCAATTAAGGCGTGCTAAAGAAACATGCTTCTGAGTTCATGGGGTTTGGCAAGAGGGGGCTGATCTGCCCCAAGTCCATTTCCTCCAAAGTCTTTTTCACAAAAACACATTATCCATTCACTATGAGTGCATTGCATCAGTTGCATAAATTTGTTCTGGGCCTGTTGGCTGAAGCAGGCTAGCCGTGGGAGATGGAGCTACCAGCACCCAAAAGCAGTGAGCTGCGTACCTTTAAAGCACATGACTTTCCCTAGAGAATCCTGGGAACTGTACTTTATCCTTCACAGAGCTGCAGTTCCCAGGATTCCTTGTAGGAAGTAATTTGCTCTAAAGCTACGGTGTGTTTGCAGCCTAATCCTCCATCACAAGAGGCGCCTCCTTCTGGAAGTATCTTTGGTTGTGCTTATTTTCGTTGGGTGCCATTACTCCTTTGAAAACCTATGGAAAAACAGGCCACAGACTTCCCTCTCACATGTTGTGTCCCTCATGCTGCATAGCTAGCTTTTGTAAACTTACAGAGGACTGAATTTTCCTGCAGCTTGGTATGTAGATGTTCTCAGGTGCTTCTTAGTCCAAACAATTGAAACAATGCCAAACAAAGAGGCAGTTAAGGCCGTCTTAAGGGCAGAGGTGGAGAAATTTCATTTCTTTAGCTGCTTCACTTTTTGGAACTTGTGTGACGGACTCATGCACTTACAGGTCTTTCCCCTACGGGGACCCATTGAGTTTCCTTGAGCCCATGAGGGTTTCTTTCTTTTAAAAAGAAATTGTAGTCATATAAGCTTCTTCCCAGAAGAAAACTGATAGGCTTTCCCCTCGCTCCAGCCCCCAGCCCTCACTGGGTGCTGTTAACAAAACTAATGTCCAGTATTTCTGTGGCTTTGCAGATATCCTGATGTTCAGGTTCTGGAAAGAGGAATACAAGTTTTGATTGACAGACAGACATCGATTGGGGAGTGGCCTCAGGTGTGTTACAACTTTTAATTTCTTTTCTGAATCAAATATCCTCATAGCAATATAATTTCAAGGTTGACAGGAACAGTATATTTCCGCCACCTATGAAATGGATCATGTCCTCCAAATATATGTAAAATGAATGAATGAACGCAGAGCATTTTCCACCAAGTACTGAGAGTGGGGGTGGCTAAGTTGTTGCCTTCCAGCCTACACAGGCAATAGACAGGGATGATGGGAGTTGCAATTCAGCAATATTTGGAGGACCAAAGGTTATCCAGCCCTCACTTACTAAATGAGGCAGATCAGAATATACTCTCATTGTTGTCATAAAGATGCTTCTCATAGATGGCTGCAATGTATTGTGGACACACATGGACACTTGTGTGGCATTGGCAGGTCAGATCTTACAAGTGCTGCCCATGTTCTCCCTCTATTGAACACTCTGATGTTCCTGTGGGAAATATTCTGTTGCCTTAGGCACCCAAGTGATTCATGTACCTGTCTTGTTACTGCTGTGGCATCAAAATGTGCCCTCAGGATTGAGTTTGTGTGGTATCAGAGCACAGGGCACAGCTGGCCCTACTGTTACATAAATGTGGCAAGTCAGAGGGGTGCTTTTAAAAAGCCATAGACTGCCAGTTAATTATTTTATCTTTTAATCGTGGAACCATTTGGATATTCTGCCTGAGATGCTACAATGTCTTTAGTCTCCTTTCCTACATTTTAATTGGCTCTGGTCTCTCATTCCTGCTTCCAGAGTCTTGTTTGCCAGCCAAAAGCTCAGTGATACTGTATGTGACCGTTGATCTTGAAAGAGGTTGCAGTGATCATACAACTGGGTTCTCAAATGGAATTTAGTCACCATGAAGTCAGGACAGAAGACTGCATGTAGGTTGTTCAGGAATTTCTCTCTTGCCTCTCCTCAGGGTGACATCGCTACAGCGTTCTACAAAACTGGTACTCTGCATTACAATGCCTACAGAATCATCTTCCCTATCTTTGCACTTGCCCGCTTCACCCGGCTATATCCCAGCAGCCCTGTCGCTAAAGGACTCCTGAAGAATGGATCCGTGCATTCAGCGCAGAGTCAGAATGGAGGGTGCTGAGCAGAGGTGCACTGTCATTCCTGAGAGCTTGGGTTTCATCCTTCTCAACATCACCCAGTGCTTTTCTCTCTTGGCTGATATTCACTGTGTAGCATGTGCTGTTTTTCTTCTATTATAATGCCACATTAGATCACTTGAAACATTCCTATAAGATCAGAATGAAGGGCGCATTGAGAATTGAGAGACTGTCTTTTCCTTGCCAGGCTAACAACATGTCTTGCGACCAGGAACAGCTTAAACTATCACATGAGCTAATGTCCAAGCATGAATCAACAGGTGTTGGCTATTTGGATAGTCCCGCAAGAAATTCATTATTTAAATGCAGTGAGTACATCTCAGAATAGCAGCACCAATGTAACTGGTTGCACAGGAGTGCCAGCTTGGCCCCGTGGCCATGGGTGCCATGCAGCGTGTATGGCCTTGGCACTGAAATGTGTGGGTGCCCGTCCTCTTGATGGGGAATGTTGTAGGTGCTCAGCCACGCAGGGCCTCAGGGAGTTGGCACCCACGGGTTGCATACTTGATAAGATCAGTAAATAAGTTACAGAATATGTGATTCTGAATATGACTGTTAACGAATCTGGTGGTTTTAATTAATTGCTCTGGAAATGTGGCAAAAGAACAGCCCCACAATCCGTTCAGAATTAATCCATTCTGTGAGTTCAATATGTGGCCTAGCAAGAAGCCCACATGATATGTGAAGACAACGATTGATTCAAAGGTAGGTGCGGAAAATGTATAACATACCTAACAACAAAATATAGTGAATTTGGAGGCTTTCATTCTATATTTTCAACAGACAAAACCAAACAGGTACATACATATTCTTGATTTTTTAAAAAAAATTCTAAATAAACATCTGCTATTATATCTCTTTTTCATTAAGTGAAAAATATGGGGTGATGGTGGTGGTTTTCTTCCAAACGGAAGAGCACATCCCTAGGTTGCTACAATTAAGTTAAATGAATGTATATATCCAAAGCAAGGACATAAGTATCAATATCTGGTCACATTAAGTTTTGATGGTTGAGAAATGATACATGTAAAATGTTGTCAGAGTGTTGCTGTAAATCACTTACACCATACCTGCTTCCCAGTAATAAATGAAGGCTATTTTATCTCCTGTTGACCTGCTTCTGTGTGCTATGCATACATACATACATAGTGTAAACGTTTTGAGCTTGTTTAATGTTTTGCTTTGGAAAAAATTAAGCACGCTCATTTTTTAATATGAGCACACATACCATGACTTGTCCATGTATATGGGAGAATAATACTTGGTGGGTGCTCTAGAAAATACCACATTTTATTATATAGCTTTTCATAATTCTTTCCGCAAACTATGGGGAGAGCTAAACCTCTTGCTATGCCACACGTGGCTGAAAAGCAAACCAGCCATTCAAAAGGAGAGTGAGCGTTCATTCCGTCTACCTTTGTTAAAATCACACTTCATGGTCTCAAAGAGCAATTTCACAAGCTCAGTCTTCCCTCTGGCCACCATGGCTTTGGAGAGCTCAAGCACCTCAGCTGTGTAGTGACGACACACTAGCCTAAGCTCCTGCTGCACTCGCTGTTTGGGATATTTCTCCTCAGCTTTCTTCACCCACAACTCTACTTCCTTCATCAGCATCTCTGTATTCATCCTCTTCTGACTGAACAAGGCAAGCAGCATTTCCATTAAGCAACGGAAGCTCTCTGTGTAAACAGAACCCACGTCATCCAGCTCTATTGCCTGCTTGAAGCATTCCATGGCATTCAGGTCTTCATTTTTTATCCGAAGGCATTTCCCCCTCAGCAGCTGGATTTCAGGCAAAACATTCCCCAGGTCTAATTCCATGGCTTTAGCAAAGAACACGAGGGCATTGTTCACGGCATTTTCATCTACAAGTAAAAGTTCCTGCATGGCATCTACTCCCATGTAGTAACATACCTAGAAGAGCAGTGGAAGGGAAAGGAGGAACACTCATTTATTTAAACAAACATGTCAAAAGAACAAAGATGGCTTACAGCTTGCAGAAAACAAATCAATAAATGTTCACTGTTAAATAACAGCCAGAAAATATATTTTTAGTATAATGGTAATGAATCATAAAAAAACTTTCTTGAATATTTTGTACTTTCTCTTAAAGCATGGGGGGGGGGGGACCTGTGGCACTCTGGTAGTTGTTGGACTGCATTTCCTGCCAGCAATGGCTAATGGTGAGGCATGATAGGAGTTGTAGTCCAGCAACATCTGGAGGGCCATAGATTTCCCCTCCCTTTCTTAAAAGCTTGTAGAGTGAGGCTGTGTGTTAACAGTGAGGCTGTGTAATAACAGAGTTATAGTCAAGAAGCCCCTGTATGATCAATCATTAAAGAAACTAAAACAGGACCTCAGTGACATTCAGCTCTTCATTTTTTATCTGAAAGCATTTTCCCCTCAGAATGGGCAAGTTGAGGGAGAGAGAGCACCCCACAGAGACAAAGCTATTCCAGGGCAACGTCAGGGCTTTACATAGGTCAACACCATTGGCACCTTGAGTTGGCCAAGTAGCCTGCTAGGCAGGAACTTTCCATTAAATTAATGTATTAGGGAACAAAAGATTCACATACTATAGCCACTTCAACAAGGCTTCCTCCCAAGCACCTGGCTTGTGGGTGAGTCACACCAAATAGAACCAGAGCAGAAAGTTGGACTGAAAGTTCAGAATAGCTCCTTATGATGCTCATCCCTTCAGAGATCCATGCACACACAAGAACTTCTCCAGATGTTACTAGTGGTTAAATATGGATACGCTCTCATCACATTCTGATTACATTTCTGAGATCTGTCTAGAATTAACACTCTAAAATTAAATAATTAAAAAGCGCAATCCTAACAATGTTTACTCAAAAATAAATCCTATTGGATTCAAATAGTGCTCGCTTCCAAGTTACTGAAGTTAAGAATGCAGTCTTAGTCCTGTTAAAACCTGAATGAACAACAACACTTTTATTATCATACAGATAAAATAAAGTGAAGACAATTAATATGTCTGGACAAGGTGGTTGATTAACACACCTGGCCTAGGTCAAGGTAAGTCTTCAGACACGGATGCACCTTCATGACGTTCTCAAGATCAGCTTTGGCATCAGAGAGGTTTCTCTGGTCTGGCATTCCTCCCAGGCCCATCTTCACACGATCCAAATCACGCAAATATAGTTTAAGCAGCATCTAAAAATAAAGAGCTATTAAACTAATTTGCCCTCCCCTCCTTACGCATTAGTTTGTATGACTGTTCTTTATTCCCCAACCTCTCTTGTTAAAAGGGTCTCAGGGCTCAGAGCTTGGAAAGACCCGGTGGTACCATCAAGGTAGGATTTTGGGGCTGAAGTGTGGGACCCCCCCATTCCTCAGAATGAGAAGGGGAGGCCTCAGACACAGCAAGGCTGACTCACCACATATGGAAGTAAGTGAAGTAATGCATAGGTAAAGGTAAAGGTACCCCTGCCCGTACGGGCCAGTCTTGACAGACTCTAGGGTTGTGCGCCCATCTCACTTAAGAGGCCAAGGGCCAGCGTTGTCCGGAAACACTTCCGGGTCACGTGGCCAGCGTGACAAAGCTGCATCTGGCAAGCCAGCGCAGCACACGGAAACGCCGTTTACCTTCCCGCCAGTATGCGGTCCCTATTTATCTACTTGCACCCAAGGGTGCTTTCGAACTGCTAGGTTGGCAGGCGCTGGGACCGAACGACGGGAGCGCACCCCGCCGCAGGGATTCGAACCGCCGACCTTTCGATCGGCAAGCCCTAGGTGCTGAGGCTTTTACCCACAGCGCCACCTGGGTCCCGAAGTAATGCATACGACCATCTAAAATCCCCCTCCCATAAGTCCATTAAGTTCAGAGTCTAAATCAGTAAATTACTGCCTCTGCCAGATACTGCCCTTCATTCACTTTTAATTTGTATACCACCTATAATTACTATACACAAGGTGGTTTACAAGCTGAAGAGGTAACAAAATGGACAACAAAGATTGCATACTTAATAACAATCTGATCCAATGCAAAAAAGTCACAATAACTTTAAAATAAACAGCTTATATCAAATAGACACAGATATTACTAAGCTAGATGGACCAAGGCAGGTTAATATGTTCTAACAGAGTTGGTGGCACTGGAATTTAAGCAGTGCCCTCGTTAGGAGAAGTTGCAAGAAGAGACTTTTTGTTTATGCAGTTAAACCCAAATAATTGATGCTGCCCAGATAGGCAGCTGCATTGATGGCTTTTCAGGAAGCACAATGCTGACAGACACCACCACCCCTGCCCCTATTAATACAAAAAAACAACAACCCCCAGCTGGTCTCCCATAGCACTTGTATGTTACCAAGGCCTTGTTTTTAAAGGAGAAATACATACCTTGGCACGCATGCAATATGCCTGCCAGTTAAGTACTGGATCTGGCAGCACATCTAAGGCCATGTTGCAGACTGCCATTGCCATCTCTTGCTTGCCAAGGAAGTGGAAGATTTTTGCTAGGCGGTTCAGAACCAGTGGGTTTTCTCTCGCTATCTCTATTGCCTTAAAAACAAACAAATCCACAATACATTGTTCCATTAGTGAACTTCTCCTTGCTCTGTTGAACAAGGGGCAATGAAAGGAGAAATTTATGTGTCAACATTCAGCTTGGCCGCCATTGTACATTATGCCCTTTGGAAGGACTGAAGTGTGCAAGGACATGAATTGAGGTGGCACCTTGCTCTGGATGAGAGGGAAATGAGCAAAAGAGGGTATCTCTTCCCTTCTGTCAGTTACAGCACTGCCTTACATATATCTACTCATAAGCAAGTGGTAGCTGGCACCCATTGGAAAGGGGGGGAGACAGGGAGGCCAACAAGAGGTACACCCAGAGTCAACGAATTCTAGTTTCGTGTCCTTCCTCCTCAAGGGTAGAAGGGGTCTTTGTTTTATAATACACCCGCATTATCCTTAATTATAATTAGCACCACTTGAAACACTCACAGCATTAACAACCCAACAGATCTTGCTTCTTCACTGGCCACAGCTTTGGATCTAGCACAGGCCAAATGCATCTCTCTCTGTAGCTTCTAGCTTCAGCTTTGCAGCTCCACCCACTCTGGCTATTGTTCTGCTAGCAGCAGGGCAGGGCCAGATTAAGATAATTTAGAGGGCCTCCATATATGTCTTATTCAAAATATAAACAGTCATAAACAGTAAAATAACATTTTATCTTTCAAAATGAAACAAAACCCACAGTAAGGTGAAAAACAATGTTTATTTTTGTATACTTTTTGTATTTTGTATACAGTACTTCCACTTTATTTATATTTGACAAATTTTTCTCCTACTTTTTCTAATTGCAAAGTCTTTGATCAGATCCTCAAAACTAACCTTACACAACACATCTGCTTCTAAACTTAGTAGAAATAAGGCACCCAGCCTGCCTTGTTGCATAGTTGTTCTGTTGGGGTTTTTAATATACTTAAACTGAGAAAGTGGAATCTCAGCTGAGCAATTTGTGACTATTAATGTTAAAAATCCATCAATGGAAAATTTCTCTGGTGCCCCCCCCCCCACTTTGCTTAATGGTTAATCCAGCCCTGCAGCTGGGTGAGGGGTGTATGGGAAAAATCTCACCCACTTGTTTTATGGTACAGAGCAACTTCATTGATTACCATATTTTTTGCTCTATAAGACTCACTTTTTCCCTCCTAAAAGGTAAGGGGAAATGTGTGTGCGTCTTATGGAGCGAATGCAGGCTGCGCAGCTATCCCAGAAGCCAGAAAAGCAAGAGGGATTGCTGCTTTCACTGTGCAGCGATCCCTCTTGCTGTTCTGGCTTCTGAGATTCAGAATATTTTTTTCCTTGTTTTCCTCCTCCGAAAACTAGGTGCGTCTTGTGGTCTGGTGCGTCTTATAGAGCGAAAAATACGGTATGCTAAATCATGGTCTTTAACTGGCCAGGCAAAGCCATTAACCTGACAAAGGAACTGGTTTGGAAAGCTTGTTCTTATACATTCTATCCCCCCAGATAGGGGCCCATGGTATCATCCAGACAGGACCCCCCCAAAAAAACCCCCCCAACAACTCATAACCTACTTTTCCAAAGCAGTCGAGGGGATCTGTCCCAGAGTACCCACAGTCATGAATAGCCATAGGGGTATCTGAGAAGGAATATTTCCTTTCAAACAATATCCCAAGATAGCACCAGGCCAAGGCTAGAAGAGAAGGAGGACAGAATTGAAAGCAGGGCAACATATTACAAACGGCATTGTAAATTCTACTCTACCTTCTCCAAAGCAATTCAAAATGATTTACAGTTACTGAGGTTGGGTTATAGTAGAAAAGTTCCAAAGGAACGTTTTATGTCAGCTTAAACCAAGCACTGAGGTTTCCCAGCTGATGAAACAAACCACTTGCAAAAATAAAGAGTAGTTTGCCTCACTGGGCATGGAGATTGCAGCAACGAAGACTCAGTTGAACTTCTGCTAGCTGAGCTGAAGAGCCCAATTACACACACCTGGGTTGCAACAGTCTTGCGGGATGCAGAGCTGCATGTGTGAATTACACATGTAATTACATGGTTTCGATTGTGCAAGTGACTTCTCCTACCTCTATAATGTAGGCTGGAGCACTTCAGGACTTGCTGAAGCAAAACCAAGGTTCTGTTGAAGGCTGGCAACCTTTTCCCCTCATCGTTGCCCTTGTTCATCCACATCGCATCCAACCTGAAGTGAAGAGAGAAAAAGGCTATTGTGATTTGTTGTTCTGCATATACAGAGCTCTAAAACTGGCAAGCAAATGATTTACTCCAAATGCCACTGTTTTACCCTCATCCAATGGGTTTGGCAGCAATATTTCAAAACAGTTAATTTAAAATACAAAAGACATAAAATGCAATATATAGTTCCCCAAAATAACCACCATCTGCTGCAAAATAACCCTTTGAGCAGCGTTTCTCAACTGGGGGCCTTTGGGATATTCCAAGGGGGGCACAGGTGAAAGTCGTGTAAATGGGGGGCCATGGAGGGAAGTGAGAAGTGAAGAAAACAGAGGAGTGACCGAGAAAAGAAAAAGAAAAGAAAAAATATTTTTAACAAGAACTTTACAATCATATGTCTATCATAGTATAGTACCCCATATAGTGAGCTCCTGTTGCTCGGTCCCTGCTCCTGCCAATCTAGCAGTTCGAAAGCACATCAAAGTGCAAGTAGATGAACAGGTACCGCTCTGGCGGGAAGGTAAACGGCATTTCCTTGCGCTGCTCTGATTCGCCAGAAGCGGCTTAGTCATGCTGGCCACATGACCCGGAAGCTGTACGCCGGCTCCCTTGGCCAATAAAGCGAGATGAGTGCCGCAACGCCAGAGTCATCCGCAACTGGACCTAATGGTCAGGGGTCCCTTTACCTTTACCTTTACCCCATATAGTACGATTAATCTTTTTTAAAAAATATACCATTTCTACTTCAGTTATAGGACGGAACACTTGTTATAGCTAAGCCATTAGTATATTGTTGACACTGTGCTTTCCACAACAATTGATTTATCTCTGATTTTGTAACAAAACCCCCTTTGATGTAACATAGGGAGGAAAGATTGTGGATCAAAATCTCTGTGGTTGTCTTTGATCTAATGCTGATTGGTTCATAGTTCTGTATGGTGCAAGGTGCCTACCAGCACAGTATATGAAATACAGCCAACAAGAAACACAGCAGAAGTAAATGGAAAACAACCCCACACCCACTCAACCTAGCCTTAAGAACAGTACTGACGCTCATTCAAAATCAGTATTTCCCTATGCGCTATGGTGGTTCTAAGACTGTAGTGCTGATAAATTAGGCCCTAATCCACAAGTGCTTAACTCTAATAATAATGCAATAATGCATTTACTCAGAAGTAAGTCCTACTTCAGTGGGGGTTATTTCCAGGTAAGTAATTTTCCTTCCAAGGCTAAAAAGGTAAAGGGTGATTTTTTTGCTGTAAAGCCCACTCACCCCTCTTGGTGCAGCAGGGTTGCGGGACAGCAGAGGCTTCACTGGGGCACCGACGAGGGAACTGGAACAGTGGTGCCCTTCCTGGATCCTAGCCTGCACCCGGCTTTGGCGAACAGGGATGCAGGCTAGGGACTCATGCTGTGCCAGGGGGCAGAGCTGACAGCTGTCTCTCCTGAACCTGCCCTTCTCCCTTTCTTTTTGCGACTGAAAGTGACATGCTTCGTGTCATGTTTGGCTTTAACTCACTCCAGAAGTTCTTGTGTGGTATAGAGGACTTTGCCAACCTGGTGCCCTTGAGCTGTTTTGAACCATGACTCCCCATCAGCCATGCTGACTGAGGTTGATGGAGAGTTGTAGTCCAAAACAGCTGGAAGGTACAGTGGTACCTCGGGTTAAGAACTTAATTTGTTCTGAAGGTCCATTCTTAACCTGAAACTGTTCTTAACCTGAGACACCACTTTAGCTAATGGGGCCTCCCACTGCCGCCACGCAATTTCTGTTCTCATCCTGAAGCAAAGTTCTTAACCCAAGGTACTATTTCTAGGTTAGTGGAGTCTGTAACCTGAAGCGTCTGCAACCTGAGGTACCACTGTACCTGCTTGGCATAGGCTGGACTACAGCACTGGACTATGGATCAAACCATATAATTCTGGGAGGTCTGTGATCAGATGCCCTCATGGAGCTCTTGCGGTTATGAATAATGGTAAATACGGCCACAGGAATCCTGATTCAGATCAGGGCAGCAGTGTTAGGGTTTTTTGTTTCTTGTTTAACTCATTTCTAATGCTGCTTTCCTGACTTGAATTGCTCCCCCATTACCTGCAACCCGTCCCTTGTGAGACAAATTTCAGCCAGGGTAGGGGAATAGGACATCATAGGACCACACCTCTGATCCAAGTCTGGCGATGGCAGAATTTATGATTGAAAAGCATGCTAGGAATCTGATGCAGTGATGTCTAGTTGGGCCACTCAGCCACGAAACTCACTGGCGTTGGAGCAAACGGCAATCCGTAGAAAACATGAGCTTCCATTTGCTAGGGCTGCCGCACGTCCAGAATTTTCTGGACATAGTCAGAAATCGCTGAAGTGTCTGTGAAAATCTGAACATATGGCAGCCCACGTTGGTAGTGTAGATTTTGGCAAATTTCATTAAAAATAGCTCAAAAACTATGGCAACCCTACCATTTGATCTAATTCAGCAGTAAATATTGCGTTTTCCTGGGGAAAGCACCGGGCTAATTTTTTTAAAAAAGCACTCAGAGAGGAACCGGGGAAGCAGAGACCTGTGCCCAAGAAAGCATGGGGCAAAAAGTAAATGTGGATAAACCCTAAGTGGATTCCATCACAAAAAGTTCTAGACTTGCCCCTCGGAGCCCATCTTGTTTCTGTTTCCTTTGAGGTGGCTTTTCGTCCTGGATTCTTGCCTCACCTGATGTGCAGGGTGGCCATAGTGAAGTACCAGCTTCGTTTCTCCTCCAAAGGGATCTGAAAGAGGGAGAGAGAAGTTCTTAGAAAAGCAGTATTTGCCTCCCTGCAAATACATTTTAAAATATCATTGCCTTCTATTTATTTTCCAACCATTCTTCGGTTGTGGAATCCAAGGTGGCATTCATGTGGTTCCCAAGCAGTGGCCACCCAACCAGCCACCTGCTTAGCTTCTCTAAGATGATGGCCTCAGGTGCCTTCAGGTCTGTGCTGAACACCAGTAGCTGCATTAAATCAAGGACTTTGGCAGCTACTCCTGTCCTTGCCATGTTCAGTAATGTAATCTTAATAATGCAATGCATATTAAGAGAGATGCACATTAAATGGTGACAAGAAAATCACAAACTGATGCAGGAATTTGATGACATGAACTTAAGACTGGAAAAATGGGAAACTAAGAGAAATCAAAACTGACCAATTCTTTCATTTCTAGAAGTAAATCCCACCGATATCAGTGGGATTAATTCCAAGGAGCACAATCCAGAGAACATATTATTTTTCTTGTCTCTCTGTGTGTCTGTATATATGCTGATATATGCACATTGATTCACATTCAATTGATTATTGATGGATTGATTGATTGATTGATCAATAAACAACTCAGACTAATTAGCTAAGATTTATTTAATTGGGCAGCCATGAATAACAGGAAACGGGTTCTAGCTACAAGAAGCTCTGAGCAAAACAGGTAGAATAGCAACATTTTTATGTGACTCAAGGTGGCAATTATTTTCTAAAACATTTTTGTCGTTACTAGCATGGTTAGTTTGATGTCCCCCCCCCCCCACTGCTGCTGCTTTCTGTAATGTCTTAAGAAGTTTGGACTCTGCACAGTTGTAGTTTAAATATAAATATAGCCCTGCCCCTCAGTGCAAACATTTTGCTTTGACAAACAGTGCTCCAGTTCAGCCACCTGCACTTTTCCTGTTGTCTGTTGCTGCAGGGGATGATAAACTGGGTGTGCAAAAGGTTGCACCTTTGTTTGGACAGCTTGAGCCAAGTAGTCCAGAATATTTAAAAAGCGTCTAATCAGAAAACTGGATAGTGTTAGAAATTGGTGCAGAGGGTTTGTGCTTTGAGCCCAGGCTGTTCAGGGACTTCTTGGGAGCACTGCAACCACTTCTCTAATAGGTTTGAACATTCCAAATAAAATATTTGAATTGACCTCATCCTTGGTTATGTCTGGTTCTTTCTTAAAGCCACACGTCTAAAGCATCTTAGATTTATTTTTTAAAAAAATTATCAGGGTTGCACCCAGTTACAGAATCCTTGTTTAAATTTACCCCCTCCCCTGTGACAGCATGCTCCTCCCATCTGGGAGGATACCAAAACAAGCCCCATCTCCACCAGTGACCATAGCTGTTTCCAGTCCTCCAACCTCCTCATGTTCCTCCAACCTTCTTTGTTAAAAAGATTTTTTTTATTACAAAAATTGTACACGCTTATCATAAAACATACATGACCAACCAAAAAATGAGTCACTAGAGGGGTAGAATTCTAAACATATGATTTTAGAGTGCATAATAATGAGGTGATTACAGTTAAGTTCCTCCAACCTTTCCCTGTGATTCTGAAGTCACATTTTCAAAAAAAACCTAAAGACCTGAAGCTCCTATGCAGCACTGTGCTAGAAAGGTGAGTGTCATTCCGTGACTTGTACCTGTGTGTCAGCTTCATGGTGGTGAACGAGGGTAGCAGAATGCATTGCCCGGCTGGCAGCTGTTGCTGTAACCTGATGTGTCTGAGCAATGCCCCAGAAAACTATTGCGGGCTGGTTGTGACACATGTGCAAGCCATTTCATCTGCTGCAAAGACTATGGGTCTGGCATATTGTAGCAGCTTTTTCCTAACAGGATGGTTATTAACCACACACACACATACAAAAAAGCTTCAGCCCATCAGGTCAAATGCCTGCTGGAACAGAACAGTCTTGGTCAAGCAGTGAGAAGCCAGGGGAGATAGAGAGCAGAGAGACCTCCATAGGAAGCTGTCAAAGTCAGGCCATTGGTCCATTTAGCTTACTATTGTCAACACTGACTGGCAGCAGCTCCCCAGGATTTCAGACAGGGGCCTGTTTGGAGATGCCAGGAACTGAACCTGGGACCTTCTGAACACAAAGCAGATGCTCTCCCTTTGAGCCACCTCCCAAAGCAGGGAGCTTCACAATCGAACTGAGGTGCTGTTGAAGCATAGCAGGACAAAAGAGCCTCTCAGCCTCACAAGAGGCCATGAGGATCTAGGGCTCTGATTCTAAAAGTTGGCTCATCAATATTATCCATTGGCATCTCCTTTTGTTTGCTCTTGCCCATTTATGCAGGATTAGGTGTTTGAAGGCTACAAGTGGTTTAAATGAAGCGGTGGTTCTTAATGAGAAGAGCTTTCTCTTGGCCTGACTCAGCTCCCAGAGGGGTTGTTTCCCTCCAAAATAGCCTAGCATACAAAAAAGCACCTTTCCCTACACAGATCAACAGCTAAGATGCCTAACCTACCTCACAGGGTTGTTGTGGGGATTAAATGATGAGGGGGAGACCATGGATGCCGCCTTGAGCTCTTTGGAGAAAAAGCTGGGATATAAAGGCAATAAATATATAACAACTAATGTAGCACCCACACTTCTAAAATATTTCTAGACAACAGATGGGTGTGCCTTCTGAAACAGAAAATGAAAAGGGGTGTGCGTGTGTATTGGCTAATATCCCTCTTCCAACGAATGACCCATTGAATGGCAAGTGACATCAGAAGGTAAAACAGCCTGCCTACCTGCTTCCCATAAGCAAGAGCCTTGCTGTAGAGAGTGAGGCCTGCGGTTAGTTTCTCCATCTTCTCTTCTTCGTTCACCAGCCCAACGTCAAAGGCATAAGCATAGCCCTGCTCAGCCAAGCAACGGGCTGTTCTGAGCTGGGGGTCCCCTTGCAGCTTGTGGTCTTCTGAATCCAAGCCCATTAAGAGGGAGAGTCTTTCGGTGCACCTAGCCTCTTCTTGCTCGTTGTTCAGCCTGTCATAAACGTAGGCGAGGTTGGCCCAAGTGTTCAGATTCTCAGGGTCCTCCTGAGAGATGCAGAGGAAAATCTCCTTGGCTTGCTCCACTTCTTCCAGGTAGAAAGAAAAGACCCCAAGGAGGTTTCTGATGGCATACTGCTGCAAGCCAGTTTCGAGCTCTAACTCATAGGTTAGGCTTTCTCGTTTCAGCTTCAAGTCTCTCCCTTGGAAATTCATAGGTGAAGAAGACTCAAAGTTCAAGTTCATATCTAAGTGAAAGTGACCTGGAATGTAATCCATCTCGTCAATGAGAGTATCAATGTCCACCTCAGCTTCTTCCATTTTCACGTTGGAAAGAGTATCAACCACTCCAGGCTCTCTTGAACAGCTACTTTCCCCTGTTATTTTTCCATTCAAGACGTGGTTTTTTTGTTTGTTTTTTTACTGTCCTGTCAGGGTATTTGCCTTGGGAAATCCTCCACCTCTTTCTCTACCTGTATTTCTGGTTTAGCTGATTCACATGAAGTCTGGGAAGGGAGGAGCAAAATAGAACGCTTGTCATTCCACAGCCAACCAGCTGGTTCAGGGTTCTCATTTGGTCAGTGAATAGCAGAAAGCAAAGACAAGAACTGCTCAAGCAACCCCTCATTTGTCAATAAAGGAGAAAGCTCCAGGTCCTGGAAGGCTACCGGTGTATGGCAAATACAGTGATCGGCTCCTTTGAACAAACTTGCATTTCAAGTACGTTATTAACATGCCTTTGAAAAGGCTAGCAGCAGGGAGAGCAAATGGTGCTTCATCCCAGCTACCCATAATGCCAACCCATTACGAGAAATGCTTTAGAATGTCAAGTTTGGAACTGAGTGGGATGGATGCAACCTAGTACAAACCATATTGTTGCACAGCACTCCAATCTCCGAGCAGTGCAAGATCCCAGAGTTTCCGGGAACTTACCCAGGGTTTGCATTTCCTTTTGGAAATGAGACACAGCAGAGACTCTAAACCACTGAGCCTCTTGGGCTTGCCGATCGGAAGGTTAGCAGTTCGAATCTGCGCCACGGGGTGAGCTCCTGTTGCTGTCTCATCTTCTGTCAACCTAGCAGTCTGAAAGCATGCCAGTGCGAGAAGATAAATAGGTACCACTGCGCTGGGAAGGTAAACGGCACTTCCGTGTGCTCTGGCTTCCATCATGGCCAGAAGCGGTTTAGCCACGCTGGCCACATGACCCAGAAAGCTGTCTGTGGATGAGCACCAGCTCCCTCGGCCTGGAATTGAGATGAGTGCAGCACCCCATAGTCACCTTTGACTGGACTTAACCATCTAGGGGTCCTTTACCTTTACTTTTCTCCAGTGCTTTTTTTCTGGGGGTATGCATACCCCTAAACAATTTGTGAATCTAAGTTTAGCCTCATTGAGGGGCAGTATTTCAATAGGAGTAGGAAAATGAGAGTACCCCTAAACATTTTTTTAGAAAAAAGTGCACTGCTTTTCCCTACCTTACATATCTATACACAACCTAAGCCTACAATAGAGGGGTTCACAGCATTAACGTCTCAAAAGGGCCTTGTTTCTCCCAAAGCTGCAGCCTTGGATTCAAGCAGAGATCAAACATTGTGCTCTGCCTCTCTGGCTGTCCAGCCTGCAGCTTAACTTTTAGGTCACATTGCACACACTTTCAAGTCTAATCTCTGGTTTTTGTCTTTCTTACTATCTAAGAAGTAGGAAAGGAGGGGCCCCACCCATTTGTCACCTGGCACAAAACCCCTTTTCTTGGTTCTCTTAACGGGCCATTACCTAAACACAGGAAGCTAGCCTGCCTTCTATTTTAACACTTGCTGGGCCCAGGGGTTAGAATGGGTCTGGCACCCAGTTTAACACTATCAGCCTTGATTAAATGATAACGCTTGCTGGATCCAGGGGTTACAGGAGCCTGGCACCCACAGACTCACAGAAATATAAAAGGACAAGTTACCATTCCTTGTTCCTTTTCCCCTAGGGGTGGGAAGTTCCAGAGGTAGTCTTGGGTTTCCTTTGGAGAACCCTGGAAATTGATGGTGTCTTCATAAGAATTTTATTACTTGTATTGTGAAGACAAAAACATTCCTTCAGCAGGTAGGGCAGCTGCTAACCTTGCATCAGAGTGCAGCTGATACAGCCTCAGATTGCGCCCCCGTTTACCTACCTCCATCTAAAACAGGGATGGGGAACTGGATCTGTCTATCAGGTGATTGTACCTTCAGGTGTGAAGGAAAAAGCTCCCTTTGCAGCTGGAGCTCCTTAAAAAGAATCTACCTTTGCCTCCTTGGCTTGAATTCAAGCTGCAGCTGAAAATAACGAATCAGAAATGCACTCCTGGTTTTTCCTTTGCAGCCAAGACTTGGCTCTTTCCATATTTGGCATCTTTTGAAAGTGCCGGTTTTCCCTACCAAGGAAGAAATGAGGACCTGATGGCTTGAACTTCCCCTGCTTGATGTCATATATGACAGCAGACATGGGAAAGGTAGGTATGGCTTGGCAGTCCAATTTCTGAGGCCTAGCAGGCCTGAATAGTTCCATGGGCTGGAGGTTCCAAACCACTGATCTGAACTCTCAGCCACACTACCATCACCACCAGGCTGGGATGTGGATAGTTTCGGTTATCATCCTTCACTGCTCCCAACAGCAGAGTGTCTAATTCAGGCATAGGCCCTGCAGATGTTTTGGGACTACAACTCCCATCATCCCTGACCACTGGTCCTGTTAGCTAGGGATGATGGGAGTTGTAGTCCCAAAACATCTGGAGAGCCGAGTTTGCCTATGCCTGATCTAACTGCATGTGTGAGGAGATGCCTTTCTCCCAGTGATTAAAACACCTGGTACTACCTGGTCATGGTTGCTGGGGAGCTCTCATGGATGGGGGTGCTAGTCTCCTCTGTGGTCCCCACGGAACCTCTGAAAAGCGGCAGTTGAAACTGCCACATCAGCTGAGGCCTGGAGAGGGATAACTGCCACTATCACCTCCTCACCCTGAAGTTTATAAGTCACCACTACCTTGTCAAAGAACCTCGTTGTTGTATTATTTTGTACTATTATCACCTTTCAGTTACTGTCATCTAGCCTGGAGGCCACGCAGAAAGGTCTTCAGAAAATATAATATAATATAATATAATATAATATATACAAATATATAGAAATCCTGGTGTATCATAAACATATAAATGATTCTTTATTTGCTGCAAAACTGGCTGCAGACTACAACTGTTTCTCTGCCTCTCCCTTTAGCTGAAAGGCGTTGGCTCCTGAAGGTTGGATGGAGGGGCTGATCTTCCACATGTCACGATCAAGACAAGTGGTGACAGTCCTGAAAGAGCAACCGTTGTACACCACCTCTCCCACTCCCTAAACCTTTCCCATATTTTTACTTCAGCTTGCAGTGCGAGATAAACTGTGGAAGACTCTTATCACCTGGACATGCCCTAAATCACAACAATGTCCTTTTGTACCACATGGGATTTCTGGCACTGAACCACCACCGGTGCCTTCAGCACTGAGAAATCCTCATGAGCATATCAGGCTGTCTGAAGACCTGCTCCTCCCAGCCACTTGGCTACAGAAAGCCAAGCATCTAGTGTTGTCATGGCAGTGAAGTTCCAGAGCTCTTGTCAGAAGCAATCTCCAAGAAGGAAGGGGGTTGTCCTTCTTCTGCTCCAAGCATCAGAGGATGGAGGAGCCAAAGAGATTCACAGGTGCCCCCTTTTGGAGTCAAACGGCAAGGTAAGGGCTGCTCCCACAGGAATCGGGTTGGTTTCTTTTTTAAAAATAAGATTACACCGTCTCGAAGATCGGGCATAACTTGTGCTAGGGCTTATCAACGATCAGTCCTGAAAGACGGAAAATATAAGAGTCTCTGAGCATGTGGTGAGTGGCTTTCCCACTTGAGAAACCACAGCCATCCTTCCCTTAGGAAAAACACCAGAAGCCTTTCTTTTGGGAATTACAGACCTGGATATTCCCAAAAAAGCAAAATAAATTTGTTTATATGCCATGGTGGCTGCAAGAGTTCTTATAGCAGCAAACTGGAAGAGTGATAAAATACCCTCAAAGAAAGAATGGATTTCAAAATTAGTGGAATATGCAGAATTAGATAGCCTGTCTGAAAAAATAAAGAACAAATCAAAACAAGCATTTATTTCAAAATGGGAAGCCTTTAAAATATACTTGAAAAATAATTATCCCAGTTTAAATTCTGTCGCAGCATTTGAATAACTTTAGTAGCAACTTTAACTTTAACTTTAAGTTTGCAGTGAGAGATAACATAGTTCAATCGTATTTACATTTTGATCAAATGTATGGTGTAATGGCAGTAAACTAATGAAGATTATCTGAGGTGAGGAGTGGACAGGAAGTCCGGTCTATAGTAATAAGACCATTTTCAGTTTGTCATTTTGTGTTTAACATCGTGCTTAGGATTTTTTCTTTTTGATGTAGATATTGTTGTTGTTACTGTCTTTTTCTTTTATGTTCTTGGAATGATGTATGTGGATATCTGGTTGAATTTAAAAAAAATATGAGAGAGAGAGAGAGAAACCACAGCCATCTTTCCAGATTTCTGGGATTTTGAGCAGAGGGCGCTCTTTTCTGGCAGCTTTGAGTAATGCAGGCATTTTGTGTTTTAAAAACCAAGCTACAGTTCATATACCACTTGTGTTCGTTGTACAATGCTTACAAATAATTCACCATGGATTTTAATTTTGCAAGAAATGTAAGTTGGCACATACAAATATTCACACAAGTATGGATCATATACAGTTTCTGTCTTGTAGATCTGTCTTGTAGATCTTGGTTCAAAGTCCATGTAGACACACCCTAAGTCACAATCCTACACAAGCAAACAAACACACCCCTGAACCTGCTCAGAACTGCATTATGTGCATCACATCAACCTAGAACACAGATCTGTTGGCTCCTTAATAGAAGATAACTTCAACCGCACAAATGTACTCATAATAAGACATAATAGGGTTGTAGTTTCCTTCCATAGTGGGAGTGTGCAACCTGTGGCCTTGCAGATGTTTGACTCCATCATCCCAGAACATTGGCCACACTGGCTGGTGCCAATAAAATAATAATAATTATAGGTAAAGGTAAAGGTACCCCTGCCCGTTCGGGCCAGTCTTGCCAGACTCTAGGGTTGTGCGCTCATCTCACTCTATAGGCCGGGATCCAGCGCTGTCCGCAGACACTTCCGGTTCACGTGGCCAGCGTGACAAGCTGCATCTGGCAAGCCAGCGCAGCACACGGAACACCGTTTACCTTCCCGCTGGTAAGCGGTCCCTATTTATCTACTTGCACCCCGAGGTGCTTTCGAACTGCTAGGTTGGCAGGCGCTGGGACCGAACGACGGGAGCGCATCCCGCCACGGGGATTCGAACCGCCGACCATGCAATCGGCAAGTCCTAGGCGCTGAAGCTTTAACCCACAGCGCCACCCGCGTCCCTTACAATAATAATTATACTACTAATAATAATTTTATTATTTATTCCCCACCCATCTGGCTGGGTTACCCCAGAAACTTTGAGTGGCTTCCAGCACATATAAACGCATCATAAAACATCAAACATTTTAAAAAGGAGTCCAACAACATCTGCAGGGTCACAAGTTGGGCGCCACTAATTCACACCTTAGAGGGCTTCCCATTTGCCTCAACTGTTAGACACTTCAAATTCAATTCAAATGTTACTTCTATTACAAATGCTTTATCTCTGTAAGCACACCAGCTTGCCAGATGAAACAAACACCCCCTTTCATGTGCTGTTCTGGGGATCCTCCCAACAGCCCCTTGAACCAATTTCAGGGGGCAGGGGGGCATATAGGGGGAAGGATTTTAATGTAGATTACCCTGTGCCAGAATTCTGCAAGTCAGATCGAGCTCTGAAACAACCTCATACAGGGCTGGTCCTACTATTAGGCAGACAGGCAAGTACCTCAGGCAGCAGATGCTGGTAGGTAAGGAGTTGTGCGAAGGTGTTGAAGGATCAAGTGGCATGTACCCCCTGCTGCCCTCAGGTATGATGGGGTGCTGCTGCTCATCATTACCAGGCAGCACTGAAGTAAGAGTCAAGGGCCGACCTGCTTAGCTTCTGTATATGGAAGTGGGGGGAGGGAGGGAGGGAGGGAGGGAGGCACCATCTTGTCCTCCAGGCTCCAAGTCAGACAGCAAAACACCTGGACTGGTTCTAACCTTATAGACAGATTAACTGGAGACCAGGGCTTTTTCTCAGCCGGAATTTGCCGGAACTCAAGTTCCAGCACCTCTCAGGTGGGTGCCATTGCCCTTCTAAGAGAACAAGGGGAGTTCTGGCACCTCTTTTTCTCGAATCATAGCACTGCTGGAGACACTGAGATGCAGGATCTGGATTTTGAAGCAGCACTCTGCATCATTCCAAACACAGGTTGGCTGCCTATATATACCCTGAAGCTATTATTGTGGTTATATAGCTAGAGTGTCAAAAATTGTTTTGAAAGCAACTGTGTTACATGACTTTGATTCAAATGGCCCCAGCAGGATCCTTCAGCTCTCCATATTTGTATTTCTCTGGCTAGATTTGATGTGTCAGCAATTTATCCAGATGTCAAGAGACCAAGTACTTACCTGCAGGCCCCATACACCAAAACGGTCTGCTCAGACTTGGTGAGTCTATATCTCAGGGTGCCTCACATGCACAAAGCAAACCTAGTCTTCAGTTTTACTGTATGCGTGGTTGAACAATATTTTTTTAATGTACAGTATTCCCTCCACCACCACCACTCCTACCCCGCATCTACTTTAGACCATCCAGAACTTTGTCTCCCACTATAGCTGCAAACTGACTATTTACAGAGGGACAATCTCTTGGGAGTTTGCTGTTGTGATGTCAAACTATTTCATTTGAGTAGTCTGCTCATAGAAGCAGTTGCTTGCATGCCACCCGTGTGGAGTATCATACAAGCCAATTTAGACGTACATTGCCTAGCCCTAGAGGGATTCCACTCCTTGATCATTCTAGAGCACGGTGAAGACATACTTGGCTTTTCTCTAATGAAATGGACTGGGACTCCGAGTCCTAATAGGAGTGCTCTTTTTCATGGTTCTATCCAGCCATGCTTTCCTCCAGGATATGCTATTCCACCCCCACTTCAGTTTTCCTTTTCCTTTCCAACTGATACTCAACATTCTGTGGCTACTAAATGTGCTTGATCCTCCTTTTTTCCCCTTTTGGTGGATATTTTGCCCCCTGAGGGTCTGTTTTAATATCTTTTATAGTCAGTGCTTTTTGTCTAAAAAAAATGTTTAGGGGTGTTCTCATTTTCCTACTCATATTGAAATACCGCCCCTCAATGAGGCCAAACTTCGATTCACAAAATGTTTAGGGGTATGTGTACCCCTGCATCCCCCCAGAAAATAGCACTGTTTATAGTTCTGGAAACCTCAGGGTCTCTCAAAGCATTATGACGCCACCTCCTTGTTTTTCATTGCCTGCGTTTTAGCCTCATTTCTGTCAGCATTCACAGCCCGAGTTTGCTATTGGAGAGGGTGAAAGTTGTCTTCTCCTTGAGTAGAAGGACGACGGCATCATATTGTTATGAGTTTGGGTGCCAGAGTTTGTGGGTGCAAAGCAGCCACCATTCCTGAATTTAGTAAGTGTTAGAATTGAATCAATGCTTGTGGGCTGCCAGATGCTGGATTTAGCATGTTAAAATACACGTCAAACCAGCTTCCCATGGCAGGTAAATCACCTGGGGAGACAGACTATTAAAAGAGGACTAAGAGAAGGGACAGAACCATCAAGAAAGCAACGGACTCTCTGGCAGCCAACAAATGGGAAGAGCCCCTCCCTGAGCTCTGTGATGGTTAGTCAGAAGATAATGCCAGAGTTTTTGTTAAGAGGAAGTTTTAGGATTTCAGTTGGCTGTGGTGTGACCGAGGGAAAAAAAGTGTCAGTCTGTTAAATGCAACAAAAGGGTGGTCAAAGCATTATGTGGATACAGAGATTGAATCCAAGGCAGCAGCACTGGGAGAAACAGGACCCTCTGGGAGTGTAATGCTTTGAAGTCCTCCTGTCAAAAACCTTAGAGGAATATTACCACAAGAAAGCTGTTACAAAGTAGAAGGGATGGTAAACAGTGGGTTAAATTTGAACTACTCATAGGTACCGGTACATACTAAATTTCCAGTGTTAAATGGAATTCTTCATAACTGTCTCAGTAGTGACCCCACCTATCCTCTAAGTCCCTCGCCTGGTAGCGGAAGGAAGAAACTTATTATACCCTCTGATTCTTCCCCTCCTCACTCATTTTATTACTTGCTTCTTCTCTACAATGATAGCTCAGCCGGTAGAGCATGAGACTCTTAATCTCAGGGTCGTGGGTTCAAGTCAAAGATTCCTACATTGCAGGGGGTTGGACTAGATGACCCTCGTGGTCCCTTCCAACTTTACAATTCTGTGATTCTGTGTCTTTCCCACTGGTGCAACTAACCTCATACCATTCCGTTCTAGAATATAAATTATGCTAAGCTGGAGAGGGAGTATTATGGTTTCATTCGTGGATGTCAGAGGTATTGATGTCAGAGGTATTGATGAGTGATGTGGGTAGGTGGATTGAGATCCAAGAGCAATATCTGTAGTTTAACAGATATCAGTCGAGGCCTTCATTAGCATATTAAAATATCCTGCTGAAATGGGATAACTAATGCTGAAGGATACCCATTGAACCAGGGTGCTTCAGAATGTACAGACTTTTTACCTAATAGTTTATCTAGCCCTGGTGATGCTGTTTTTCGAAGGAACTGTAGCTATGCAAGCAAATGCAGAAAATAACCATATCTTTCTTTAGAACCGAAAATTAGGACCAGGCACCTACAGTATTGACCATGGAGGCTTCAGTTCTAGTCATCTGCATAAGAAGATGTCAAGCTCTAGTTGGGCAAAAGCCCAGGAGGCAGCAAGGCTCACCAAAATGCCACATTTCAATTTTAAGGAAATATGCAGCAGGGCGAAAGCTCTGGTGAGTGTTTGGCTTCAAGCTTTTTGTTACATGTTGGTTTAGTCAAGGGGTTAAAATATCAGCCAGTTTCATTTCAGATACAACCGAGGACACGGGCCCACAGTTTTCTCTGAGACTGGTATCATCTTTAAGAGTATTTTCCAAATGGCATGTGGTTTGTCTTTGTTACATGACCAAGAATGTTATCATTGTGAAATATGAAGGAAAGGCCCATCAAGCGTAACAATGGGCATCAGGCAAGTGTAAGGGGGAATCTTGTCACTGCTGTCTATTTCTCAGGCAAGTACGCGGGTGGCATTGTGGTCTAAACCACTGAGCCTCTTGGGCTAGCTGAACTGAAGGTCAGTGGTTTGTATCTGTGTGAAAGGGTGAGCTCCTGTTGCTCTGTCCCAGCTCCTGCCAACCTAGCAGTTCAAAAACATACCTGTGCAAGTAGATAAATAGGTACCGCTGTGGCGGGAAGGTAAACAGCATTTCCATGTGCTCTGGCTTCCATCACGGTGTCCCGTTGTGCCAGTAGCAGTTTAGTCATGCTGGCCACATGACCCAGAAAGCTATCTGTGGACAAACGCTGGCTCCCTCGGCCTAAAGTGAGAGAAGTGCCACATGCCATAATCACCTTTGACTGGACTTAACCATCCAGGGGTCATTTACCTTTACCTTAACCATAAGCAGTATTATTTAATATTAATAAAATACTATCAAAAACTAAGTAGGAAGGAAGCAAAAACAAAAAAAGAGGTGCTTCCACTCTTCTATCTGCCAATTATATATAACACAGTTATTTCCAATATTTGGCATACACACTCCAGAATAACTCCTGATGAATTATGACATTCATATCTGAGCCTGGCTTCCCTAAGAAAGGGGTCATGTATCAGGTCAGACCTACCTTTCAATCACCCCGACCCTAGTTTCTGCCACTAGCCGGGGGCACAATCTGCTGTGAAAAATAAAATAAAGCCTGGAGCTATGCTCCACCTCATTCCTGTGCTGCCACAAACTCCACATACCAGATGGCTGTTTTAAAGCTGCACATGCCATCTCTTAACCCTATTCACGTACGTCCTTTCTCTCTCCAAGAAAGCAAAGCTGGGTCCTGGGACTTATGAGTACTCAGATTTTCTACAACTCCAAGAGAAACGTCCACACAGCATTAGAGGAATATGTGACACCGGAGCAGTGAGATTTAAAGACCGCATCAGGGTAGGCTTCTGTCCTTGTCGGAATGAATTGTGTGAAATGCAACATTCTTTGCGAATGGTTTTTGCCATATCTACTTTGAATTTGCTATTTTTAGTATAGTCTTCAACTTTGCTGCCTGGACTGTGGGGTTTTATTTGTTTGTCTTGGTTCCTTTGATCCTGTCTTTCAAACCACCAGTTGTGGTGCAATTCCATATTGATGCAAAACATATTCCATTATGCATTCCCGCCTCCATGATTCACATGGAATGGAAGATGTGTGGACAGCTGAATCTTGAGCCATTCACCACGCCAACATATTCCATTATGAAAATAATAGAGATTTTTATTAAAAGAAATTGTCTCCATTTTAAAGGAATCATAGAGTTGGAAGGGATCTCCGACTCTATGCTCATCTGCTTCAACCCCCTGCAATGCAGGAATCTAAACTAAAGCATCCATGACAGATGGCCATCCAACCTCTGCTAAAAAAGGAGAGTTGACAACCTACCAAGAACATTCGGTCTTTAAAACCTACGTTATGGGTCTAGGCTGAAAAGTAGGCTTAGAGAAACCACACCATGAAGCCACTGTCCCCAGTAATGTGAGCCTATGTCTCTCCAGAGCATCAAGAAAGGCAGGTGGGACTGCAGCATCAGCATACAGAAGTCAACCATTTGGGTTTTGTTCCTACTAGGGGGGTTACCAGAGGTGGACCATGGGTTCTCAAATTACAGTGGCGCTCTGTGTGACACTAAAATTTGGCACCTCCCACCTCTCTTGCTCTGCTCTACAGCATTGCTGTGATGCCCCCAGCAGCACAGTGCCCAGTGCAGCCGAACTGGTCACACTACCTTAAAACCGCCTCTGGGTTTACATTTGGCTCAACATCTAAAAACCCCTTGTTCTAACGTGTCATAAATGAGATTGCAGCCATTATGCATGTACTAATGGCTGCCATTGCTATGGTCACCTGCTTTGTGCTCCTTTCAGTGTGTACATTCCTCCTTCCTCCGCTCCTATCGCCTGTAGAGTCTACCACCTGCTCATTACCTCAGGAGTCCGTAAGTAGGGGTGGGAAGCCTGTGGTCCTCCATATGTATTGGGCTCCCAAGTCCCATTATTCCCAGCCAGAATAGCCAACAGTGAGGAATAATGGGAGTTGTAGTGCTACAACAACTGAGCTTGTGTCGTAAAAAAGAAAGGTTTTGATGTAGATGGAGAGATGGCGTGGTGAAAAGCTCAAGATTCAGCTGTCCGCACATCTTCCATTCCTTGTGAATCATGGAGGTGGGAATGAAGGACAGATATATTGGCTGCCTTCCAATGGTTTTGTGGTTTAGCACCAGCAAAATAAAAATTATTCATCACCGGACTGACACATTTATGAAGCAAGAGTGACTCACAGTGGATTAGTAGGTGAAACACATTTAAAAAAATAAAATACTACAAGTCTGGAAAGATTGCTTTGCCTGCAAAATACCTTTAATCGCAGTATTATTCATTGCGTTGTACTGTTTTCTTTGTTCTGAACTATTGTGCAGAACTTCCAGGAATTGTTTTTGTAATGTTTTTCTATAATCAACATATTCCAAAAAGCCAGGTTTTTCTACCCTCACTTATGTCACAGTAGCAAAGATGATATCAATAGTACCACAAAAGGGAAACTGTCTTAAAGTATCAAAGGATATGGACATATTTAATACTTTAGTCTGTGCAAGGTTTTGGTTGTTTTTGTAGCTGATACAAATCTCAGTAAAAGTGTGTGTGTGTGTGTGTGTGGTTTTTTTTAAAGGGTGTTTTCTCATAGCACCTCCTCGCTCCTGAAGTCAAAGGAAGGCTCCTTGCCTTCCTCCAAGAACCTGAGCTATTTCCTCCGCAAGAGGCAACTAGGAAGCAATTGGTAGACATGAAGAACCAGCTTATGTACATGTGGCAGAAAACAGCAAGGCAGGGATTAATAGCCTGTGGCCCTCCAGATGTTGTTGGACTCCATCAGCCCCAGCCCGTGTGACCCAGGGTCAGGGATGATGGGAGTTGTAGCCCAACAAAATCTGAAGGGTCACACGTTTCCCATCCCTGATCTAGGGTTTTTCCTCTGGCAGGCCTTCTGTACCTTTAACAGCAGTGTGACAAGCAGAAATTCATTCTGTAGGTGAAACTTTTCCCATTGCCCCATCCAAATGCTGGGGAAAGCTCCACCCTTTGAATGCTTGCTGTTTTCACACGAGCCCTACCAAAGTAACTAAATAAGAACAGCCAGCCCAAGACTTCGCTAATAATTATTGAGCATTCCTCCTAATTAGTTTGCCAGGTGATTAGACGACACTAGCTATTTAATGAACATAGAGTCTGATTTGTTTGCAGAAAGGTTAGATGACATGGTGTCATAATAAATGTGACTATATATGTGCTTTCTAATGCAATTCCCCATCATTTCTCTTAATGCAAAAAGTCCAGTATTTTGGTAAGATGCACTTGGTGAGCAGGAGCTCAAAATCAACTATAATTGCATAACATGAAATTGCCAGCATGTGGTTGCATGCTCAAAAACAACATCAGTCTGGCAGCACCATTGGAAACAATGGGGAGTCCAGATAAGAGATGGGCATTTCTCTGCTGTGGTCATGTTAATGCTCGCTCTCTCTCTCTCTCTCTCTCTCTCTCTCTCTTTCCACCCTAACATCCTAGGAATGTTATCCTGGCCCAGGAACCTATGGAAATCCTTATGCTGCCCTGGATAAAAAGGAAAAACGCTCTGTGACTGCACTTGGAATAATGGACAGTAAAACTTCAAAATGCTTCGCCTTTCCCAATGTGGCAAGTTTAGTTTCTTAGTTCTTTGCTTGGCTGCTCTCGATCCTCAAAGTCTTCCTGTTGAACTGGCTGGAGAAGGCTTATGATGCTGATACGGGATCGCATTCCCATGCCACAGCTTTGGCACGGGATTATGATCCCATGTAGTTTCATACAACTACAGCCACAACAGGACCAAGTCCTCGCCTATTCAACGCAACAGATGCAACACTTTTGCAAACTGCTTAGGAAGCCTCTCCCTCTCCCTAATACTTTCTTAATCCTTGATTTCAGGGAAGTGGTTTGGGACCTGGCACCTACAATATCAAAAATGGGGTGGATGAGATGCTGAAACGCGTGGTCAGCTTAAAAGGCCCTTATGAAACCTTCACAGGAGACAGGTCAAAGCCTATTGTCTGTGGGCATTACGCTACTGATGTATGTACGCTCATCTTCTTTGCTTGCAAACTTTTTTTTAAAGCGTCATGTTGCTGGTTAGTAATTCAAATGATAGAGTTGCCAGACTTCAGATTGACTGGCAAAACATCAGAAAGTCCATCAACCTTCCCCACACTGCTTCTTTTAAGCCTCCAACTTTTGGAGTAATGGAATTAAAGAAGATTCTGATTGTCTTTAAAAAGAAGAAAATATAGAAACACAAAAAGAAATAATTTTGTATGTGTTAAATTTTGAAGTTTTGTGATCTGTCAGGTTCTGCTACTTGGAACACTGGTGATTCAGATGAAAAATGTCTAAATTATTAGACAGGCATTTGTAAGAGTTCAAATGTCTCCACTGCAATATTGTTTTTAATGTTTCTAACACTCCAGACCAGGGTGAGCAAACTATTCTGATTATATTGATGATTAAGTACTTATTTAGCATTTTGTCACAAGTGTTCCAATACACCGCATATTCCATTATCTCAGCACCCTTACAACAAATCTTGTATTATACAATACTACAGATGGATCTGAGGCTGAACAATGCAAATAACTGCAGCTGTTTGGAGGAGGGTGGGCATAGGAAATCTTGGGGATGGCCCTTTCTTCTAAATTTTCTGCCAGTGATAAATATTGCATTGCTTTCCGTTTCCAAAATGTATAAATTTACAGGTTGAATGAAAACAGTATAGAAAAAGCAGCCAGTGGTAGATGAAAAGCAGAATCAGGGCAGATCCTACAGTTCAACAAATTCAATTGCATTATGTGCATTTTAACTGTTGTAAGCCTACACAATGCATGTTGAAAATTCATTTTATATAAGATCATTGAACCTGATAGAATCTTCCTTCAGATTATTGAGCTTGGGGGGGGGGGGTTGTGTGTGGAAATTATAACTGTATTCCATGAAAGAACAGCAACAAGAGAACCCTCAGGTGACTTCCTTCCTTCTTCTTCTTCTTTTGTAAAATTGCACAGATTTGATATATACATACAGTTGTACTTTGGCTGTCGAACGGAATCCAGGTTTGTGGCATTCGGGAGCCAAAGCATTTGAGTCGCAAGGCGTTCGAGATCCAAGGTACAAGGGTATCTCCTTTCCTTGTTTAATGTTTCTAGAAAAAGTCCATCGAACTGAGTGGCACCACACTGAAGAGCTTCCTGGAAGAACTAGAATCAAGGGATAAAAGGAAGCATGGCACTTTCGGCAGTCATGTTTGGAATCCCAAGTGCCCCTCTGATCGGATCTTCTGGGCCACTGTCAGCCAGTGTCCACGTGAACAAGTAGGTAACTTTCCATTGCTTCTTGGTTGCAATCACAGTGCCAGTTTCTTCCGGATGGCAGGGTTGGGAAGTCATGTGAGGTGAAAAGGGGTGGGTGGGGAACAAACAACAAAGAACAAACAGGCTGCTAGGGCAGTCTACTATGGGCCCCAGGCTTTCCAAAGAGCTGGACTAACTCCTCAGCTTTAGGTAGATGCTGAACTGCAGCTAATCAACCAAGCAGAGTTGAGGGCAACCAGCCATGCACCTGGAGTCTAGGGGTTTGGGGCAGAGTCCATTGTGAGATGTAAAGGTAAAGGTAAAGAGACCCCTGACCATTTGGTCCAGTCGTGACCGACTCTGGGGTTGCGGCGCTCATCTCGCTTTATTGGCCGAGGGAGCCGGCATACAGCTTCCGGGTCATGTGGCCAGCATGACTATGCCGCTTCTGGCGAACCAGAGCAGCGCACAGAAACGCCGTTTACCTTCCCGCCGGAGCAGTACCTATTTATCTACTTGCACTTTGACGGGCTTTCAAACTGCTAGGTGGGCAGGTGCTGGGACCAAACAACGGGAGCTCACCCCATTGCAGGATTCGAACCACCGACCTTCTGATCGGCAAGTCCTAGGCTCTGTGGTTTAACCCACAGCGCCACCCGCGTCCCTGGCCATTCTTAGATAACGTCAAATTAATATATGTTTTGGAGGTTGTGTTTCAACCTTTGTTTCATAAATGCCATAGGCATATCTTGCTCCAAGTACATAGAAGCCAGTATTTTATGTGGCGTCCAAACTGGTAAGCCACTCAATCACACAATATTGCTAGTCAAGTGAACAAGGGGAATCTCTAGCAAAACGTTGTGCTGTGTCTCTGGCTCAATGTAGCTAGCTGTATTTCCCCCAGGATACTTTTCTATACTCTTTGTGCTGCTACACAACTGTTGCATTCACTGATTCAAAGTAATTTATTTTACTTGTTACAGTACCTGATAGGGCCAGGCTCATACGACATAAAGCCCATCAAGAGAAAAGAGTATGAAAATCAGCCACCGTTCTGGATTGGTGCAAAAAGATTTGACAGGAAAGCATACCGTCTGTTTGTTGGAAATGCTGTAAGTGGGAAATTATATGATCAGAGTTTGACTAAGAAAGACCGCTTACCGTAATTTTCCCAGGGGCAGAAAGGGAGAGAATTTGAATTCAGTTTGCATATAAAGGTGCAGCTACCTAACTTGCCCTTCCTGAAGAACTATGGAAATCGAAACAGCCATCTTTCAAAATTTGCACTTCTCCAGATATTCCAGCGCAGTTCTCCTGCCAAGTAATGTATGTACTAAATGGGAAAATGAGAAACGGAGAGAAATCAAAATGGATAGATTTGCCTGTCCTGAGAAGGGGCTCAATGGAGCAATGGGCATCTCACATGAGCCCACCAGGAAGCATGGCAAAGGCATGAATGGTGAAGTGGTGGCAGAGAATTGGATTGGTTGGAAACATTTCCTCTGCCACTGCCAAGTTGCAGGTGGGGCCACACACACATCCGGCCATCCCTGCCTTATACTTTGACCACTCTCCTATGTGTACTTACTTAGTAGGACTATTTTCCCCCCAAGCAAACACATTTATGATCAGGAATTTTGCAGTGCTCAAATAAAATACTTTTGTCTCCACTAGGCTCAAGTGCCCCTTACTCTGTGCTGGGTTGAGGGAATCTATTTTAGATTGTTTGATAGTGTCGCATCCCTTTTGCTGATAGGCTAAAACTCCTTTTAGTAATGATGTGCCAAAGGGATGGCTCTGGCTCTGTTCCTCCTTCTCCTTGTGCCCTTTCTTGTATCATCTGCATTCATCTTTTCTGGGTTCCTGTGGTGAACTGGAACAAAGCTGGGAGGACTCAGTCAGCGAAAGCTTTCATTTGAAAGAGTTCACTTCCACTTAGGGAACAGGTAAGGACTCCCAGGCAGGGTTTGTTCTCTCTCCTTGATCCTGGAGAGCAGGGAACTTAAAAGAGGTCAAGAATGAAGGGCTCTTTCATAATTGATGGGGAACTTTGCTGGTGGTGATTAAGTGTCGCGGATAAAGTTGGCGGAGAACTGAACTTACCTGCCGGCGGTTCGAGAGTTTTTAATGCAATGGAGGAGCAAATCGTTTTGCTCTGGCCACTGGGACATCTAAAAAAAGCCTACTTCAGAGGGGCCTGCTCAGTGATCTGGGTTCAAATAGCCAGAGTTGGCAAAATGAATGAGAATTCTTGTACATGTATGGAAATGAAAGGCGGGGATTGATGTTGTCAAGTACAAAACATGCAAATGGGGTGTTGTTGATAGCTGGAACAGCCTCTCTCTGTTCTACTGCCATTCTTACCCCAAGGGGACGGGGAGGACCCTTTGCAGAGGCGTTTTAGATGCATGGCCTCTCCCTACAACAATTGTACTAATGGCAACATTGGAAAAGAGGCATAGCTCAGAAGAAGAGCCAGTGTTGGGCATGCCAAAGGTCCCAGGTCCAATGTTTGTCATTCTCAGTCAGTAGGTGGGTGGACTTTCACCTGAAACCCTGGACAGCGGCTCCCAGTCAGTGCAGACAGTGCTGAATTACATGGGCCAATTTATTTTTTAGGCAACTTCTGAACAGCAGCAAGGGAGAAAGCTTTGCCCCCAATAAAAGGCTAGGTGGATTGTGGAATATCTCCCTCTAGCAGGGCCACAGACATTTCTGGTGACAGGAATCCCAGTGTGAAATCTTGGGGGGGGGGGCTGTTGGAGGACTAGATGGTATGGCCTAATATAGGGTCAAGCCATTGGTATATTGTCCAAAAAGACTGGTTTGAAATCATTCTACTCATTAGACTAATCCACTGCACTTATAGAGATTCATGAACAAGTGGAGTGAGCCTTTGGATTGTGATGTCAAAGCCTTTAAGGCTATGTTCACAATTCTTCCAACCCATTCTCCCTTTGAGAGGATCAGAAGTCTTCCTTTAAGACATGTGTGGGGAGCCTGTGGCTCTCTGTATGTTGAACTACAACTCCCATCAACCCCAGCATGACCAGTGTCCATGGACGATGGAAGTTGTAGTCCACCAACATCTGAGGACCTTATGACAAGATATGTAGATATGTATGAGGTGGATGTCTGTTCCAATGTTATAAAGATGAGAGGTGGTATCACCTTCACTATAGTGCAGCTGAACATTCATGATGTCGCTCACAAAAATCAGAAAATCTCAGACGTAACAGGGAACATTAACAAGCAGTTGTGAAAGTAGTCCAAACCTGTGCATTTTACACTTCTACTGTCTAATGCCAGAAGGGGATTTTGATCAGAGGGGATGCTTAATGCCCATTCATCTCCCCAGCATGAGCTTACTTTCATTCCATTGGCCAGACAAGAAGTGGATGCTCAAGGGCTTTACAGATCTGCATCTCAGGATACCCAAAGCTGCTCCTTGTCTGCTTTCCTGTTTATAGAACCCAGTTGGAGTTGGCCGCTATGATACTATGAAACATGAGAAGTACCGAAAGAAGATCAGATACCGTTCGCTTTATATGCATGATACACAGCGTTACCTTAGTAACCTGGAGAGGGACAAGTGCTTACAGTAAGTAAAAAAAATTACAAAACACAGAGGAAGCAGCAACTTCTAAGTTCTAGAAGTACAGTCCGTGAAATTGTGCTTGAGCAATTCATTCAAATTTGTACACTTGGCCTAATTTGCATGCCTTGTTTTGGATGCCAAGTTTTGACAGTAACTTAGTTTTAGAATTTGGAAACTTTTCAGGATCTAGAATAGTAATAGAATTGGGCTTGTGAAATGTTGAGGATTTGGCTCAGGCCAGTGGGACAGGAAGTGTTTAGAGTGAAAATGTCTTATGTGGAGATAAAAAGATGTTGCCCATTCTGCTTCCGTAAGGCTAAACAAACCAGGGGAACAATAAACTAGAACCCAGAAGGAGTGGAGCTTAACTAGAATTCCTAAAATTAATTCTTGAATTGGGTGCAATTTTCAGCTCATTTGCATCTCTTTGAAGGTAAACATTTTGCTGGCTTACTCTTCTCACAATTCAATCCTCTTTTTCAGGGAGAGGATTACGCCTGTTAATAAAGGCCTCCAAAAACTCTGTTAATCTACCTGAAGACTTCCTGAAACATAGTATAGCTAAGTCACCAGGTATCAGCTGCATTTCTGGTTAATGTCCATAAAAAATCCTGCCAAGAGGACACAAGACACCTCAACATTTGCTCTATTGTATCCCGTACCCATCTACGTTCATTTCTTGGTAATTATGTATAACACTCAAATCAAGACACTTGGTGGAATATGGTTAATGTGTTTTTTGAAAACCAGCATGCTGATGTAATTATATCAATATTAAAAATGCTAGACACAAACTGAACTGCTTACTGTTACAAGTAGTCCACACCAGCAAAAAATAATAATTGTACTAGTTGGTTGCATGAGTAAAGAAATCACAGTTTGCAGTTGCTACTGGTTCCTCCAAATATTGCAGACAATCAGGGTCAGGTGTTTTTAAAGTGCCTCTCTTCTGCCAGGGATCTATCTGGAAAGTTTGAACTCGTATCAGAAGCACCAATACATGCTGGTTGGTGGTGATGGAGGAGGAGGAGCTTCTTGGCTCCAGTGTAATACCTGAAGTTAACTTGGCAGGTGTACAACGTATGTGCACATAGAAACCTTGTACAATCCTTCAATGCAGTCACACGAACAGAAATAGCAGCAGTTGCTAGAGACATAAGGCTGTATCTGGACAGGGATGATTGGCATGAATACAAGTAGTTGTGTTTCCTATCAATTTGTTGTTTCATTGATGATTAACACCATTGAACATTTTCTTGCTTTTTTGTGGGTGGGCATATTCCCCAGAGATCTCATAGGGTAGCATTGACTGTCACAGCATTTGAACACTAAATGGTTCGATCCTATTTGGTGTATGAAAAATTCTATTTAACTAGACCAACATGAGCCAACAGATGCTTTCCAGATGTTGATGCAACTACAAGGACCATGAGGCCAACAATGTTTAGAGGGCACATATTTGTTACTTCTGAACCAGATAGTACTGAAGCACAAGGAATTGAAGTATTAATTCATTTTGTCAATTCCTTTAAGGACATTTTATTATACTGCTGAATAAATGTTAACTTGCACATAATGTGGTAAAATAATGCCAGGCAAGACCCTGTAGGAATTTTTGGCAAGGTTTACTTTTGAGACATTTTATAGTCTAATGGAGGCATAAATTCTTTTTTAAAAAAAAGGATGCAATACAACATATTCTATAAATATGGATGTGATTCCAGGATTAGAAATAACAGTTAAGTCTAGGAAAAAGCTAAAGATTGAATTTTGATAGCTTCAAAAATCCTATGAGCACTTCAAAAAGCTCCTCAACCCAGCTTCTATGAAGACCTACTTGAAAGTTTTCAAAGAGTTCTGCCCAATAAATGACATTTACAATGCGTCTTCCATTCAAAGTGACTTGAGATGCTAGAGACGTACAGCAAAGATCTTTTCAACACCATTTTATTCAGTCACATCAAAATAGCATATATTTTTTATGGTGGTAGCGCAAGTTCTGCCCGAGAGCAGCAGTACAAAACAGCTAACAGTTGCAACGTAAGTACACTGTGGCTGCTGGTATAAAATTAGGACATCTGAGTGGTTGGGACTCTTTTTCACTATGGTTGTAGCAAGAGGACAAACACACTTGCAGATACAGCCTGTGATGAGAAACAGAACTGTGTGCGACACAAAGACATTACAGATTACAGACTCTGGCACTTTCCCCCCCTTTGCCTTTAGAACTCATTCCTGCACACACAAATAATGGCAAGCATGGATTGCACTGTCAACTCTCAGTCCCTTTCTGGATTCAACCTATGCCCAACATTCTGGCACAGCTACAGTGGCTTTTTACTGCTACTGCCACTTCCTACTCTCACAAACATTACGAGAATGGTTTTCAGATGTGCTACAGCAGTGTATACAGGGCTCTCCCTCATCAAGGAATAGTTATCAGATGGGTCAGTCTAAACGCATGTGCATTACTGAGTAGCTAAAATATGCTCGTTTATTCTCTTCCAATAAATAAAACCATCAGCTGGTCATAAATAAAACCCCACAGACAGTAAGATGTTTTCATATTGTCTCACCAAGCCGAACATTTCTCCCTATGTTCAGATAAATAATTCCACGTGAGAATTTTTGAGTCTTGACTAGTCTTTGGATCAGATTTTGGTTAAACTTGGTGCAATGAAAAGGAAAGAAGAAACCCAAACTCACTTAACCCCTGTAAAACTGATTACAGATGTGAAGCGAGTTTTATTATGGGGAAGTTCATGGCCCCAGCTAAACTTAACCTATTGCTATTACATTAAGTTTTTAGGAAGCATTGATGTTAGAGGCGTTGGGGGCTTATTGCTTCAGTGCAGAAGCTTTACCCTAACAGAAAAACCACTGGCTTGTAGAATTGTGAAAAAGAAAACAGCTATGTTAACATTTTAACATTAATCAGAATGTATGGAAGAGGGGGGCACACATAAAAGTAAAGTTGAGGCCTGCTCCTCTCTCACTAGTGTGCAACCCAAACCCCTGGACCACTAAGGCTAGGTTTAATGAATTGTAGCCGCTGCTACTTCCACAGCCCTACTGACAACACACCAGCTAGTGTGGAAGAAGCAGGGGGCAAAATTCCCCCTCACTAGAACAGCTCCCAGGGCTGGGCTGGTGGCCTAGTTCGGGCCTGTGGCTGCCAGGAGCTGGGATGGCTCAGGATCCAGTTGATCATGTGTTGGTCTCTCAACTCCAAGTTTCTGCTGAATATCACCAGCTGTATCTGTCACCCACCTTTTGAGCGAGCACTTTGGAGGGCTTGACAGATGGCAACAGATCTCTCTCGCTGACAGATTTAGGCAGAAGGACAGCTCTGCTTCATCCAAACCCTCTGCCTTTTGTTGGGCAGGATGAGGGTAGAGAGGATGAAGAAATGGTATCCGTCCTCCTACAAGGCTGGCTGTGTGCAAGTTTGGCTTCTGGATGTACGTGGCTCTCTTAAGGCTTACTGAAAGTGGGACTTGTGGGTAAATGTGCATAGGATTGAGTTACATCATACAAAAGCTTAAGTTTCCTTTCATCTACATGTGGGGTGCATGTTCCGACATTTAAAAAATCTGGATATCTATTCCTACCCCACCCGCATTTCCAAACGCTAATGAAGACTAAAAAATAGGATGGCGAAAATGATCCAGGTCTCTTCCAGTTGATTAAGGCACTAAAAATAAAAACTTCCTAAAAATAAAATATACCCAAGGTGAATACTGCCTTTCAAACTAAAGTTATGTGCATCATCTACAACACAAAACCCATAATTTGCTACACATTTCAAAAACAAAATAAAGCCTAAATTAGTTAGGCAACAAAATGAAACCACTTTGCTCAGTGTCTGATCAGTGTTGATCTTCTCCGTGTATTATGAAAAATGAGGCCAATCTTGCATTTCTGACAATCCATTTAAACTGCTAATCCAGTGTTTGTTAGCCAAAAAACAGATAATCATAGCATATTCTGTATCTTGTAGCAGCAGCAGCGATACCAAAAAGCAACACAGGAAAACAAACAAACAAAGGCCATCCAGCGGCAGTTTGCACTGAAGACTTGTAGAACTGGGGGCAGGAGGGAGAACAGACAAAAGCAACATCATTTATAAACAGGAAAGATAAATGCACCAATCCCTCCACAGTGCATACCAGCAAGTCTTCCCCTGCATCAAAGAAACGTTGATGGACACAACTAAAGAAAAATGCAATTCAAAGTAAAAGAGAGAGGCTGAACAATTCAAATTGCCTGCAAACCATAACTTCCAATGCTTTCAGACAGACAGGTCTACAACTGTGAATCTAATGCATGGTTACTTTTAACAATTCAAATGGAAATCCTGGGAAAGCTTAGTGATATGGTATAGGCAACAGTGACGTAATTTAAAGGCAGTCTCATTTGGCAGGTATTTGGCACTACCCTCGCGTAGAGGTGATCTTCTAAATTACAGGATCCCATCCCATTACATTTGTAGTAGCGAAGCTCCTATCAAACTCCCACTGGCAATTGCTAGCTAGACTGCAGTTCTAGCATCCTCAAAACTCAGATTTTTCCCATTTTTTCTACAGGAAACTACTAAAAGATCTATAGCAAACCTATAATTAAACCTCATAGGAATTTCCATTTCTAAGCTATAAGATTATTAAGTGTAGATTTTTTTTCATATAAAGGCAGGAGTTTATATCTCTTAAATCACAAATATGCTTGAAGTCTTTGGGACAGCAACAACATGCTTTCGTTAAGGGCAGAGCAATCAGTTATTATAAAATCCAACTTCACCCGATTTCTTGCTCAGGTGAGTCCGATTTAATGTCTTGCAGATTTGCAGATTTTATCATACACCTCTGGAAAAGCATCATTACAATGAAGTTGTTTCCTCAGCTTGTGGTACAGCGAGCCATCAAACATTTCCCAGAATTCCTCACGGGTCATATAGCAATCAGCATACAACATCTGAAAACTAAAAGGAAAAACGAAAAACAGATCTTAAAATTGTTGCATCAGAAGGCTGCAGAAACTATAGCTCATTTCTTAGAGCAGGCTATTTTGCCAGCACAAACGTTCAGATCTTATCTTTAAGGAACCCTTTTGTCTAGTCCCCAGTACTCCAATAGAACCCCATGAAACCAATTCTGAATTTTAGAACAGAAAACACTTCAGACTGCCCAGTAGCCCCAAAAGGGAAGTCTGTCATAGCAGCTTATAATGAAGCACGTTTTTGTTAAATAATATAGGCTAAATAAAAAAGGATCCTTAAAAAAACCCTGACCAATAAAAAATTAAGTTAAAATTCTTTTTGTTTTTGCAACATCGTCATGCAGCAAGCTGAAAAGGTAACTGCAAGAGAGTTCTCCTAACAACATGAGAGAATGCCCTTTCGGGACTTAGACCCTTACCCATGAACACTCCTTACAAACTTTTCTATTTGCCTAGTGGAAGCCTTAGCTTCAAAGTATTTTGTTTTGGGCTCTCCGTAGGCTCCTACGTCCACATAGAGCTCTGCTTCATCTCCTTTTGGGTGGATCATTCCAGGGTTATTGGGCAAGATGAAGGGGCAGAGCCACAGAGGATAAACCTAGAGACAACGGAAGAACAAATTCACGACAAAGCAATACATGGGAGCCACTACCCAGCCCTTCTGAATCCTGTAGTCAAGACATGTTTTGTTTAACTACTGCTACCAAGAACAACCTGGAAGTTAGGAAAGATGCTCTTACTTTGATGTCACTGTGGAAGGTTTCGATACATTGCTCAAGGCTTTTCATGGGGACCATCATGTCTTGTACAACGTGATGCTGCTCATAGAGCTTCCGAATTGCTTCTCCTTGGGTCAGTTTTAAGAGGGAGATTTTAGGAGGAACCATCCAACCAAACAGGTAGCGGAAAACAGGGTTATTGCCAAATGGGATGATATCCTAGAAAACAGACCAAATGCATGTCGTGAGAAAGCTAAGCATTTCAAATCTGGATCGCCGACTTCAGAAGTAACTGTGTGCCTTAAAAAACAACACCTCAACACTTTTTCATCATTCATTTATTTTAACAAAATTCACATGTTGCTTGATTGAAAGAAAACCTGTACAGTGGTACCTCGGGTTAAGTACTTAATTCGTTCCGGAGGTCCATTCTTAACCTGAAACTGTTCTTAACCTGAAGCACCACTTTAGCTAATGGGGCCTCCTGCTGCCGCTGCGCCGCGTGATTTCTGTTCTCATCCTGAAGCAAAGTTCTTAACCCGAGGTACTATTTCTGGGTTAGCGGAGTCTGTAACCTGAAGCATATGTAACCTGAGGCGTATGTAACCCAAGGTACCACAGTATGCGGTTTACAAAAATCAAGTCGATTACAATTACTAGTGGTACTAATTAGTACATACAATAAAATAAATTAAAACTACAGCACATATGGATTTAGCTAATTATCAACTAATCCCACATAACATTGGAAGGATCTTCTGTGCAGTGAGCTGCAGCAATATGATGCTTTTCAGTCTGGGGAATTACCGCAACCATTTTCCCAGTTGGCTCACATGGGCGCTTACGACAAGCCCTGAGGGGAAATGCCTCCCCTTTGCTCCCGTGGCTTGAAATCAAAGGGCGTGGGCAAATGAAATGGTTTTTTTGCACTAGCCACTGATCAACTGATATCAGGCAACCAACAGGTAGGCAGCTGTCAAACTGGCCCATGGGAACTGGGACACGTCAGCTGGTCAGATCTAGTTCCTACCCTGATATATGGGGAAGAAGTTTGGCCTAGTCAGCTATTTCGCTAACTAGGTTTATCATTACCAGAGAGAGGGTTGAATTGATAAGGATGTGTCTGTGGGCTTGATTGACAGCAAATATGGCACGAACTGGAACCTTACCTGGAGCTCCCAGAATATGCTCCGTGTATGCCTGTGATAGTAATGCCTTGCGGGGATATATTCCGTTCCTGTCCTGTTAGCCTTTAGATAGTTCTCCACATGCTTGAAAAACCATGGCTTGTAGTAGTACCCAATTCTGTTGATCTTAACATAAACAGAAACACAATGAACACACCAGCACAAAAGCTACTTTGCCTGAAGACAAAGTTTCATAACGTGGCTCTAATTACAGCTGCAATTGAATGCAAGTTCTTTTAATGCTCAGCACATTTCTGCAACTGTTAAGAGTAAGATTGCCAAGGAAACACCAACAACAGGTTGTGTTGATCAGGGGTAGCTATGAGGGTTGCTGCTCCAGATGTTGCTGCACTACAATTCCCTCCACCCCTAAGCATTGGCCAGCAATGGCTGGGGCCGACTGACAGTTCAGTCCAACAACGTCTGTAGGGTGACACACTATCTTTGATGTAAAGTCATGCAATGTACATAATTTACATGCAAATGTCTGTATGCAATCAACACTGGCAATTATTTTTGTAGAATGACCTCTCCCACCAGATTAATAATGTACAAGACATTCCACTCATGGAAGGGATCTGCCCAGTATTTTGTTAAACTAGTTTAACAGTCACTCTCCTCCAGAGAACCATGGAAACTACTGTTCTGTAAGGGAGGCTGAGCTCCAAAAAAGAATTCACAACACTCTCAATGAACTACTGTTCTCTAGGGGAAGCTATGGCATTAAAAATACCATAAAAACTAAAGGAAGCCTGTACTGCAGATGGGCTCTCTTAACTTTAGAACCAACAAAGTGCAGAGATTGGTTTTCAGAGGCAAGTTTGGCTAGTTCTCCCCCCGCCGGTGTCCTATTTACCTGAAGAAGTGAAAGAATCAATGTTGTTACCTTACTATGATCAGCTTCATTGGTCAAAACTCCGGTCATTATGACAGCTTCTTCTAAAGAATAAACCAGACCCTCCACAAAATGGTTTTCTTTCTTCTCAGATTCTTCAGCAAATCTCTTGCAGATTGTCTTCAGTCCTCTCACAGGCTCATAATGCAGCTTCACATATTTTTTTGCTGGGATCATTTTTATTTCTGCTGCCACCAGGAAGCCCAGTGTGCCACAGGACCAAGGAACTGCATAAAATAGGTCTGAGTTCTCCTCCTGCAAAAAGCACACAACACTAAGGCACATACAGATACTGAGCAGGCATAATGTCACAAACCACAGCAACTTAGAATGTTATCTTACCGGTGTACATCTCACATGGCTCCCATCAGCAAGAACAAGTTCATAGGCCACGCAGGAATGCTGAAACAGTCCATAGATGTGGGAGGATGATTCAATACCAGTCCCCATGATCAAACCACCTGAACAAGAGATCATTGCACAACAATCACATGAATTGTATTTTCATTTTCCAGAGGACTTAATTAAATAACAACTTAATTTTCACAGCTTGGGAATCATACAGTGAGCATTAGATCTTATGCATCATGGAAAAGTTTAAAAGTAATTTGCTTTTAATTGCTAAGTGGAACATTATTGAAATATTTAAGAGTTGTAGTTATATTGTACAAATCCCAAGACCTCTCACCTACAGTAAGGTCATCAAGTTCTGGTACCACTGGAATAGTCCAGCCTACGGGGTTGAGGTGTGCTGTTAACTGTCCCATTGTGACCAAGGGTTCCACACGGACAACCTAAGGAAGAACACATTTTATATGCCAAGACTGAATGCCGCCATCAATACAAATCTGATGCCGAAGCAGTAACACAGAAATGCAATCTGCCCCATCATTCAGTTACCTCGGTCTTTGTGAATCAGGAAATACAGTGGAAAAGAAATACTTTAAACAGGTTAGTGTTGCAATCATGCTTACCTATCCTGGATGTAATTAGGCAAATTACAACTAGGAAACCCATAGCATGAATGCTTTAAGACTGAGCAGCACAACAGTACTTTCTGCAGCAGACAAGGCAGCTAAGGTTGCACCAAAAACTTGAAAATTTGGCCCAAGAAACTCCTGTCTGCACTGTTTATCACAAACATATATACTAGTGCATGAACCAAGTGTAGGGTCATGCCTCTGTTCCTGGCTATTGTACCTTCCACTTGCTAGGCAGAGTTGTGTAAGCCAACTTCCCATGAACAGAAGCCTCATCCTTCAATTTGTATACAGAAATGGCAGCTTTCATTTCTTTCATAATCAAGCAGTTATCTACACTGATCTCCTTGTTTAATAATAATAAATGCATTTTGCCATGGTTCCAACCCTACCTTTGGAACTGAGTCCAGAGAGTACCACTGAGAGTGCCTTTCAGCCCCTTGCCACAGCATGCTATCTTATCTCCAATGCTATTTAATATCTACATGAAGCTACTGGGGTCGGTCATTTTGAGTTTTGGGGCAAGGTGCCACCAGTATGCTGATGAAACTCAGCTCTATTCTCCGTAATATCTGAAGTGGGAGAGGCTGTATAGTCCCTGGGATAGTACTTAGATGCAGTGGTGAAATGGATGAGGAAAAACAAGCAGAGCTTGAATCCTGCCAAGATGAAGGCACTGAAGGTGAGTAGTTCCCACATCCAAGATGCTTAGGCAACTCTCCATAAACACAGAGAAGTAGTGGTCAGTGGGATGGCAGCGTTTACTTGCCCTTCCGTCACTGGTGTTTCTACATATTACTGGGAGGGAGACAGGAAGGTGCAAGGAGTGCCAGATTGGTTCCACCAACGAGTTTGCACTGCGCCAACCTGGCCCCTTGCAATAAGCTGGAGTGACATGAGGTCAGGTATGTGCTGCTGCCCACTGCCTGCTACTAAGACAGAGTGAGCAAAAGATAGCAATTCTGAAGACACCAGCTAGTGGGGAAACATCCTCAGTAGTACTGCCACACCAGAGGTCCTGTGTCCCAAGGTCTGATTCTTCCGCTTCGAAATCATGTGCCTCATCCTTGGTCAGGCACCTCAAAGAGGACCAGAAAGCACAAAAACCAACAGGCTCAATGATGTTCAGCAATGGCCACATCCCTTGAACAAAAGTTGATCACTAAAATAGAAGGATCAATTCCAAGCTTACCATTCTCTCAGTGTCCACTTCCAGAATATCCATCAAGTTGATTGTTATATTTTTAAGCGTCTTCTTGTACTTTCCAACACGAAGAGACACTGTAAGCCAGCCAGGACGTCCTGTGCACATATATGTTTTTAGCCCTTCTTTTTTCCATTCTCGTACCTGCAAGAAAGGAAGATTAATTTAACACCTTATATATAACAACTTGATGTTGTTTTTGCAAGTAAACAGGTCTGCATCTGAGAAAACTGATTCTGACTAGAAGAATCCTACGTACACTTCCCTGGAAGTCCCATTAAATATAATGGGGCAACTGAAAGCAAACATTTGCTTAACAAAATTTATATACTGCTTAATTTAGAAAACCTAAGCCAACAGTTCCTGAACTCCCCCTCCCCCAGATTACTTGAAAATTATTGAGGGTCTTGGTGGACCACTTAATGGTTTTTCTGCCTGTTCTCAAGATAGTACCTTTAACACAAAAGGTTTTAAAATTTGCATTGGTATTGCAATTAAGACAGAATAAGAGCCTACTAGGGCTGTGCTCACACTCCCACTGTGCTCACAAATGCGTCCTGGACTTTGTTACACTACTGTTTTATGAGTTTCCCCCCAAACTAGCTTCACACTGATTGAGAGTCCTTAAGCCATTCGCAATTCATCTCCAGCCAAGGTGTGAACACTTCTACATAGGGAAAAGGTGTCACTGCCTGCCAATGCACCCTAGTGTGTACACAAACTGACACAAATCTTACACTAGTGGAGCCATGTTGATGTGAAAAGCTGGGGAGGGGGGACAGAATGAGCTGTGCTGCGAAATTCACTGGGGCAGCGGAAGGGACTTCACTGAGCTTTAAAGTGGTAATGTGAACACACTCTACTATCTGAAAAGCATGACAGCACAGGCCAGTCTGACCTTGTTTGCACTGTGATGAGCAGAAAACTGCAGTGTGAGGTTAAAGTATCTCATGCTAATGAACCCCACGATGATGATTATACAGTGCCATTGGTGTGCACCGTGTTCTTCTAGCTCTAGCATGTCTCCTCTTAATGGCCTTTTCTCTACACTAAAAAGCCCCAAGTGCTGTAACCTTTCTACACAGGAAGTTGCTATTTTCATCAACAGGAACGAAAGAGTAAAGGCTTGTTTGGTATAATGTTGTAATCATTCAACTTGTTTTTATTATTGCTTGTAAGCCGCTCTGAGCCCGGCCTTGGCTGGGGAGGGCGGGGTATAAATAAAAATTATTATTATTATTATAATGACCTGTCAGGGAGACACATGGCACAGAATAGGCTCTCTGCAATTTGAATGCTTCCTGATTTATGGTTTCCCTAGCATCAGGCACATACCTACGCAAGCCACATATGGACTCCACTAATGTTTATGCCTGTTATCCATAAACAAGAGGACCACTGAAGACTAGGTGTCCCTTGTGGTCCTTTCCAACTCTACAATGCTATGATTCTATGAAGAAGATACTGTCTAGAGAGCAATAATGTGCCAGATACTGGCACTGCTTTCTTGCAGCACCTTTCCTTCCACTTACAATTGGTTTGTGTAACAGTAATGGAATGCCTTCTCTGCTGAAATACATCACTACTTGTATTGACCATCTGCCGGTTTCTGAAAACACACCTGTTTGCAAGATGTGTCCCTTGATATCTTCATCTGGGGCAACCCACTTAGATGAGCATCATCTGATTTGCCCACCTTTTAATTTTAATGCTACTGTTTTCTAGTGTATTTTAATGGCTGGGTTTTTTAATATTTTCTAAACTGCTCAGAAACCTACTCTAGCATTACATGGTATATAAGTAAATAAGATATTAATTTAGCACTGTGTCACTGCTACAGGCCCACAGCTGATTAGTCAGGAACGGGAAACTGACTCCAAATCACATCAGCCTCAGCTAGCAAAGCCAATAGCTGGGATGATTGTAGTTGTAGTCCAACATCATCTGGAGGGCCACAGGTTTCCCATCCCTGCTTTGGTCCAAGGGTGCAGCCAGAGATGCAACCCAAAGTAACAGGGCAACAACATAATTGTCAGGATATCTCCTCTGAGTTTTTGTATGAGAAAAATTTCCAATATCAGCAATATCACAAAACTGCTAAAGGGGGGGGGGGGCACCAGACTCAATGGTTGCTGTGAGTAGTCCTGATCTGCAACTCAAGACTTCTATTTAGCCTCATTCAAACCTCTGGCCAACTTCCATGCTTGAAAACCTCTGCTCCAGGGAAGGAAGGCCAGGAACACCCGGAGTCTTACTAGGAAAACTGAACAGCCTGCGCTTCTTCCAACTTGTAAACCCTTTTGGGGGGACTTTCCCCCTCCGCCCGCCCTTCTCACCTGCTCTTGGATGTTGCGAACACGCAGGTTGTGTTGCCGGGGCGCGCTGTGCATCTTCTGCACCATCCAGGCGCGGAGCTGGTAGTAGATGTCGAAGAGCACGGAGAGGGGCAGCAGGAAGAGGCAGACGAAGATCCAGCGGTGGTGGACCAGAACGTACGCGAGCCCCTTGTAGCGGGCCCACAGGATGAGCAGCAGAAGCCCGACCCCGAGAGACAGCAGAGGACCCATCGCGAACCCTCGCCGGCACTCACTCACACGCAACGCGCCTAACAACCCAAGTCGTTCTCCTAATCGGATCCGCTCGACTCCCGCAGCGCCCAACAAGCCGGCACAACTTGTTTTGCACAGCCGGCCTCTTCAGTCCCCAGTTGGCTCACCTAGCAGCCACCTGTTCCAACAACCCCCGAGACCCCGCTACCCTCCGCCGCCTCTTCCCACGTACAACGGTCAGCACCGTCTTAGCAGCGCCGCCGCCCTGTGCAAAGCAAGGCGGGCACTCGCCCCTCTCCTTTCCTCGCAACGGGGCAAGTCTCTTTACAGAGTATATTTGGAGACCCGGGTTCAGAAGAACCGCGTCGGGGACACGCGCGCGCCTTCCCCACGACCGTGTCACACCCGCTCGCGGACCGGCGTCACCCCCAGCTCCCGAGTCGACCGTTCCTTGCGCTCCCCTGCACAGCCCCAACCGAGCCAACGTTCGGCGCTTAACACCCGGCGCTCCGCCCCCGGCCCGACTGGAAGCGCAGCCCACCTCCCTCCTGGTTGGCCGGTCGGGCTCCTCGGCGGTGAGGAGAGGGACGGCGTCCAACCAATGGGGTGGCGCCGTTTGGATCGGATCAGGCGCCGAGTGGCGGGATTGGCTGGCTCGGGGGAGCGAGGAGCTAAACACCCGTACCGGCCGGGTGCCTCGGAGCAGCACGAGGCCAGTTGGCGGAGCGAGCGCCGCGCGCCGCCTCCCCGCCCTAGGCAGGCATGCAGGCTGGGTGCTCTCGCCTTGGGAGGGGGGGGGGGATGACGCTGCAAGGCATGCTTTTTTTGTATGGAGGACCCAACCCCCGGTTCTGTTCGTGAACTGACGAACAGACCGTCTCTGGTACTGTGGAGGGTTCCCCGCAAGCCATGCAACGGGGGAATGCCCGTCCTAAATTGCAGTCGGAACAAAGAGGCCTCTTGCTCGGATTCCAAAACATAGGAGAGGGAAATAACGTTGCAATCCTTTACACACCTGAGAGTTGATCGGTATAGGATTGCGCTTAAGTATTTTGGCAAATGTGCCTCCTGCTCTGCTCATGGGACAACTCGCGTGCCAAGGGAGACTTTCCCCTGCCTTGCTTGCACACGCAGATACAGTTCTGTGGGCTCGGAAATGCAGTTGGCACGCTGGGGTGAAACGGCAGCCAGGGTCTGGAGCAGCACCAGGGGGGCATCCTTTCAGGCCACGTGCTGCCTGGTGGCACCTCGCCTGGAACGTTGTAATCCTGCCCCCTTTGTCCGGGGCACAGTGCCGCGGCACGAGGCGAACCATCTGCAGCCTCTGGGCGTTCGCCATGTTAGAAGCCGTGTCCAAGTTCTGAATCTTCACGTTGCTTGCTAAACAGAGAGCTCTTTGTGAAAGCAGAACTCAATCCTACGCATTATTGTTATGCTCGTTTTATTATGATGATGCTGCGTATTGTTATGCTGTGTATTATGTTGTTGTTGTTCTGCTTAAATTATGTTTGTAGTGTTGTATTCCGCCCTTGGATCTTTGGATAAAGGGTGGTATATAAATTGAATAAATTAATAATAATTAGCAGAAGGAGAGGGATGAGTGAGTTGGCAGAATTCTTGGTATTCTCTGTAACAGTACCCCCTAGATTGCAGGTGGGGAACTGCAACTTTTGAAAGTTTGCACACACAGCAAGATACAAACATACTGTGTTCTTCTAAAAATAAAATAAAATAAATGATGTACCAGTTCTCATATCTTGGTAAGCATGTTGTGGGTGCCATGGGCAGCAAAAAGAGAGGTGCTTGTTTTCTGTGCCTGTGAGTATTGTAACAAAAAGCTCTGCATGCATACAGTTAATGCCAAAACATTCTTCTAAGCAGTTCTAAATAACCAGTTACAAAACATTAAAACAAACAAAACAAAAAATGCATAATTTACTAATTTTATATATTTTGGAAAGTTGTTTGGACATCTGTTAATATACAACCAAATTTTGCAAAAGGCTTCCTGCAATCGAGCAGGTTTTCATCTATGTATGGATGCAACTGAGCGGCATAGAATAAAATAATTGTAGAGTTGAAAGGGACCCTGAGGATCATCTAGTCCAACCCCCTGCAATGCAGGGTTATGCAGCTGTCCTTTATTGTGATTGAACCTTCAACCGTGGCATTATGAGCACCATGCTCTAGCCAGCTGACCTATCCATTGAAATATTAGAAGATAAACATCCATCATTAAAACACGCAATAAAACAATCCCATTAAAACACAGAAATGAAAATAGGAGATTCAGATAAAGTTATCAAAGTTAAAATCATCTGGCCTTATAAGAAAGCCTGAAAGGGAAGAATAAACATAAGCACTGGATAATTATATAATGGATGGTACAAGATACAGTGCATCACATCTTCAATTTGGCCTTTCTGCACAAGCCCAAACCATCCTTTGCTAGTCTGTTAGAAAATCTACAACCATATCTAGACATTAATAGGCATGGCTTGGAATCCAAACTCGGTAAAAGCATGTCTGGAACAGGGGGAGGGGCGGAGTAAATTTTGATAGATAGGTGGCCCTTTCGTGGTCTGGTTTGATTTCACTATACCAGACAGCATACTTAAAATTCTTCATGTGCAGTGGTGCCCCGCAAGACGAATGCCTCGCAAGACGGAAAACCCGCTAGACGAAAGGGTTTTCCGTTTTGGAGGTGCTTCGCAAAACAAATTTGCTATGGGCTTGCTTTGCAAGCCGAAAATGTCTTGCGAGTTCTGCAGGGGTTTTTTCCCTCTCCCCCTTTTCCCCCAGCCCCTAAGCCGCTTAACAGCTGATGCTAAACCGCTTATCAGCTGATCTAAGCCGCTAATAGCCTTTTAGCAGCTAATCCGCTAATCCCTTAAGCCTTTAATAGCCGCTAATAGCGCTAATCCGCTAATGGGCTTGCTTCGCAAGACGAAAAAACCGCAAGACGAAGAGACTCGCGGAACGGATTCTTTTCGTCTTGCGAGGCACCACTGTATTCAATATTTCTTTTAGCATCTTTGAAAAAAATTATATCCCAGTAGCTTACCACCAAATATCTGCTAAATTGTGTCCAACCTTCTATATTCTGTAAGTCTTAAAAACACAATTTTGCTAAACGTTGATCTAGCACCACTGATAGTTTTTTGTAATACATTGGTACCTCGGGTTAAGAACTTAATTCGTTCTGGAGGTCCGTTCTTAACCTGAAACTGTTCTTAACCTGAAGCACCACTTTAGCTAATGGGGCCTCCTGCTGCTGCCATGCCGCCAGAGCACGATTTCTGTTCTCATCCTGAAGCAAAGTTCTTAACCCGAGGTACTATTTCTGGGTTAGCGGAGTCTGTAACCTGAAGCGTCTGTAACCCGAGGAACCACAGTACAGTATAATGTGTTTGTGTATACATAGAATCATAGAATCGAAAAGTTGGATGGGACCCCAAGAGTCACCTAGTCCAACCCTCTGTTGTGCAGGAATCTCAACTAAAGCATCCATGACAGATGTCCATCCAACCTCCACTTAAAAACTTCCAATGAAGGAGAGTCCACACCCTCCTGAGGGAGTCCATTCTACAGTACTGTCGAACAGCTCTTATTGTCAGAAAGTTCTTCCTGCCTGCTGTTTACTTGGAAACTCCTTTCCTTTAACTTGATTCCATTGGTTTGAGTCCTACCCTCCAGAGCAGGAGAAAACAAGCTTGCTTCAGCTTCCATGTGACAGCTTTTTTGATATTGGAAGATGGCTATCATATCTCCTCTCAGTCTCCTCTTCTCCAGGCTGAACATACCCAGTTTTTAGAGAAGGGAGGCCTACTTCATTCCTCAATAGTGCACCGACTGTGAGATACTGCCAAATGCATGTACAAGAACATATACTGAATTACATAAAGTTCATCTCTACAATGGCTACTCCAAGTTGCTACATACCCTGATTTCTCTTCAGATTGCTAGATAGATATACACAATTGAACCTCACATTCTCACACATGGAGTGAGGAGCATTTATATATCTTTCAACATGGAGGTATCAGCATGTCAACAAATGGTTAAGATGAAATTTGGCTCATACTCTGACTACTGGAAAGTTTACCATATAATAGATATCAGCATTCTGGCACAGAATAAACCAAGTCATACCTGGCAAGGGACTGTCCATGAAGAATGTAGATGCTGGTGTCTCTTTGGCCTTGGCTTTAAAGGGACTTTTCTACTAGCAGCTAAAGAGATAGATCTACAGTTGAAGAACGGAAACCTCATTTATGAGTAGACAGATATGGATGCTGCTTGTTGGAGCCTGGTATCTTTGCCCATTCCCAAAGCTCTGCTTTTAAGCCATTTCTGCAGACTGAAGGCTGGGGAGATGTGAAGTCTTTATATTGCCTCTTTGTGGGCTGCTTAAATGCCTTTGTGAAGAAAACAAGAAGTTGTCTGTCAGGCTGCCTACCTGTGTCTCCACTGTCTCAGAAAGCAACTGGAAAATATATTTGTTTTCTTTCCCTGGTTCCCCCCACCCCCTGGAGGAGAAATGCTGCTTCTTATGTCTTAGTTTCAGTTGGAAGGTTAAGGCTAAAGTTTCAAGGATTGCTCAGATCAGCCTTGTTGCCACTGGTTTATTGAAAAATTACTTGGTGTACTCTCAGGAGTACACTGAGTTCCATAAATTATTACTTGAAGCATTCTCTTACCAGCAGTCATGTATTGTTTTGCTAACCTTCCAAACCAAGGGCGTGCGCACAATATATTTCACAATCTTACTCCATCAGAGCACTTTCCACATTCCATGGTAACAATATGCCACAATCTCATTCTAGAGTTATACACGAAATAGTGTGTATCTTTGTGTGTGTGTGTGTCTTTTTGTGTGTGTCACTCTAAAAGAGCAGCCTCTCCCCTTGCCACAACAAATAATGCCTGAACTCTGGGTCTTTTACCCTGAGCCCCCAGATCTGCTTCCCTTCTTCCCCTTTTAAACTTCTTTGCAAAATCATTGTTTATACGCCAACTGGCAGGGCCAGCCAAAACACAGCCAGCTTGGGGCAGAGTGAAGCAGCCCACCTTAGGCAGCAGAAACCTACAGGGTAGTGTCAGCCCTGCTGCCAGGGATCCATAGTGATGGCTTGCGAGATCTTTGGAACAGTGTTCGAAACTCCCATTGTTCTAGGCACATTTTGTGACAGGGAATTTCATCAGCGCGAGCAGTTTCTGAGCTCTGGGCGCAGTATTGCACCTAAGATATCAGATTAAAACTGCAAAGTGGAAAGAAAGGAGGACCTTTTTCTGCCTCCCCACTTCCAGCTACTCTCTGAAGGCTGGAGAAGAGACCCTCCTAAGAATATTAGGGGGGGAGGGGCGGGCAGGGGAAGGACTAGACCATGTGAAAGATTTTAGCTGCAGTTCATTCATTTTCAGCTTTGTATTCTTGTTTTTTTTTTTTTTTTTAAAGCGCACCTATACATTCCACTGTTGCGCCCATAACATAGGTTTAAGGTGCCATTTAGCTCCTAGCTTTCATATCTCTGTTTCTAACACTGCTCTGGAATGCATGGAGTTGATCGGTTCCAGGCAGCAGGAGTGGTGGATGAGAAGTTACTGAAGTCATCATTATTGTAAGGTCTTTGAATCTGAGTGATGCTATGAAATGGTTTGTGAGACACATTTCTGGTGACTTTATGAGCACGCCTCTGTAGTGACCATTGTGCCATTTATCATTGTGATTTCATATGGAACAGGATTGAAAGGCATTGAAAGTTTGTTGCAAAGCTCTTAACATAGATCACCTCCCTCTCTCCCTTATGAAAGGCACTACTGTGTCTCGCTTGCATTGGTCTGTATACTTTTTAATTGCAAGCTTTGCCTTATTATCACGTTGGTGCCGTGTGCATCCCTGTGTGGGAAGTCAATTTGAGCAAATGTTTCCTTACCTTTCCACCAAACATGGTAGCTGGTGCCATGCAAGTTCTGAGGGTTTGGTTTCGGAGCTTCAGAGAAATGGAAACAATTCTTGTTTTATACTGGCTGCCTCTGCTGTGACAATTCATAAGTCTTTCTCAGGCGTCCTCATAAATCTCTAAACTTCCCCATTTGCTTGAGACCAACGAGAGGCAATGTTTTTGATATTTGAATCCAAGATGGTCTGAAAAATGAGGAAATTACACACTTTGAACAGGTGGTCCATTGTCACATTTGTCCAATTTGGGGGTGACAGCATTCGCTGAAGTAGTGGTGACCATTCCTACCTCTTGATCACTGCTGTGCTCATCCATAACAACCCAAAGATGTCCTCCATTGGCGAGGTCACAGAAATCAGCACTGACTCGACCAATAGTGATAGAGGACAAGGGGAAACATGCAGTGGCGCAGGGTGGAGTTTCTGTGGAATATTTTATATGTTTATATTTTAATCCCAGGGAGGCAGAGACCGAAACCAAAAGTGCATGGGGCGACCCCTTTCCTCACACTTTATTTCTGCTACCTCCCTCCCTCTACCCAGATCTTCAGCTGATTGCATACAGAGGGCTTTTGAAATTAGGGCCACATAAAATTTGGCTAAAGGCCTCGTGTGGTCCTAGGGCTGCTGCAGTTTGCCCACTCCTGCCCTAGTGGTTGCATCTCTGCCATGGAAGCAGAGCATTCACAAGTTAGAGATTTGTCAGATCAACGGAGACTCTTCTTGAGGTTGCTTATTTACACTATTCTCCTTTTATGAAATAAGTTTTGCAAGGGTAGTCTGTGGCCACTTCCCTTCCTGTAAACTGATACATATGAGGCATTTGATCCCTGGGGGTGGGACCCCCCCCCCTATAAATTCAAGTTAGTTGGAGCTGGGTGAAAGGAAGGAGGGAGGAAAAAGTGCTGCATTTGTGTCCCCGTTCAATTCATCACTGCAAGGGCCTGAGATAATGCCTGTCACACAAAACTTCCCAAAATAGAGCTCTTTGCTGCAGAGAAGGTTGCGGGGAGGGAAGGTACAGTATATGAGTTTCAGGAGGCAGAGTCCTTTAGATCTATTAAAAAACTGTAAGAATTATTGCTGAGTAGAACGCTTGATTATGCAACATGAAGCCTTCTCTCTGGCTTGTCATGAGTGACCAAGAATATGGTCCCGGTTTAACACTTTTGAGGGCAGCTCTGCCTTCCCCATCCCTTTGATGGCTGGGTGCGTGTATTAGGATGACACACAGCACATTGCAGGGGAAGGGCCCTAGCTCAGAGGCAGAGCTTTTGCACTGCATGCAGAAGGTCCCAGGTTCACTCTACTGGCAGTACTGAGTTTGATGGACCACTTCTCTGATTCAGAATAAGGCAGCTTCCTATGTCCCTACATAGGTTTTTCTTTGCCAGCCTGGGCTGGGGGAGACAACTGTTGCTGGGGGGGGGGGGGAGGCTTTGCTGTGGTGGAGGACCCAACTTAATAGTGGTGGTAGGAGAGCCTGTTGAAAGCATGTACTGTACACTATTTTATGACATTTTTATTGGCATAATAAAGATATTGCCTTGGTATGGACTTTTTCTTATGGACCAACATAGCTACTTTTAATATCCTTGTGTTTATCCTTTCCACAGTTTCTTATAATATGGAATCTCGGGCATTAGTATTATGTACTATTATGTGCTTATTCTTACATTCTAGTAATGGGAGTTGTTTCTTCCAGCCTTTTGCCAACTAATCTTTCAGCAGAAGCTAACTTATTCCCTACAAATTGTTTGTGTTTAGATAGTATCCCACCCATCCACCAAGTGAAATAACTACCAAGTGAAATAACTTTGGGATTGGTTTATATCTTATTCTCTTTAACATTGTATATTACATTAATAACTTTATCCTAAAAGTTTCTTATTTATTTTCAGTCCCATCAAAGATGCTTGGAACATACAGTGTAGGGCCAAACTATGGGATTACCAGCCTCATATAACCAACATGCTTAAGTTTAATTAACACATGAAGAGGTTAATACCATAGAGTAAGCTGTCCTGCCAGGCTTAGGTATGTCCACTTCCCCTCACCTTGGGAGGTAATCAAGCCTTTGTTCTCCCCCAGTCTACCTGAGAGCCTCATAGTGTGAAGAGGTTTGAGCTGGTTGCTCCAGCCCAGCCACATGGCTTTCACCAGCCATTCTTGAGTTCCTTTATACCAATACAGTGGTACCTCGGGTTAAGAACTTAATTCGTTCTGGAGGTCCGTTCTTAACCTGAAACTGTTCTTAACCTGAGGTACCACTTTAGCTAATGGGGCCTCCTGCTGCCGCCGCACCACTGGAGCACAATTTCTGTTCTCATCCTGAAGCAAAGTGCTTAACCCAAGTCTGTAACCTGAAGCGTGTGTAACCCGAGGTACCACTGTACTTTAGGCACTTTCACTACTTCATAACTAAGCCAAGTTCTACTGCCTCTGTGCAACTTTCTGAAGCAATCGAACCTGGAGAGTTTGTTAGTGAACCATTTTTAAACTTACCAAAGACGTGTGGTCTTTTAGTATGGTAGGGAAAGAGGGAAACTTTGGAAAGAAACTTTTCCAGGGGGCATTTTGGAACTTCCATCACCCCAGACCAATGGCTGGGCTGGCTGGGGCTGACAAGAGTAGGAGCCGAGCACCTCCTTATCCTTCTGGCAGCTGCCCTTTCTCCTTTCCTCTCCATTGTCTGATTTATGCGAGGCACTCGCCAGAAACAGGCGTTATCACCACCGCCATCCGCCTGCCTGGCAGAAAACACGTCCAGGTGTACTTCGGGGGAAGTTCTCCCTTTGTCCTCCGGAGGGCGCTGCTGCTAAACGCAAGTTCCCTGCGGGAGCTGCGTTTGCAAGGCGGCATTATTTCGCCAGCCGAGCTGCTGCGCGCGCGGCGCTTTCTCTTTCTGCCCCTCGGGAGAGTCGCCTTTTTGCACGGCTGCGCTGGTTGCCTTTGAAGTGCATGGGGGAAACCCGCGAAGCTGCCGCCGAGCGAAGTAAGTATCGCAGGGCCCAGGCTGCAAGGGGACAAAGCGCGACGAGGAGTTGCACGCGCACTTCGCAAGCTCGATCTCTTGCTGAAGCACGCTTGGATTGCGCGGGGCGTTGCAGGCGATGCTACGCTGTCTTGCTACGTTGCAGCAGCCGCTTCGGTAGTTGCTCCTTGCTCCTGGCTCGGATCGTTTAAAAGTTAGCCGTCGTTGACTTTGCAACCAGTAAGAGATTCAGAATGGTCTGCAAGTCTCCCAGATCAGTGGCAACTCTGGCAATTTATTTTATTTTATTGTTGCAAGCACGATTATTTTGCTCGAAGCATCATTCGTTTGTGTGTGTGTGTGTTTTTTGTTTTGCATGTTTGCTTCCAGCCGGTACTCGCGGAGATGATAATAGCATTAACAGAGCTTTTTCATCCTGTATCTTAAAAGCCCAGTGCATTTTCTTTTCAAGAGTTGAGTACAGCTGGGGCGGGTGAGAAGGGGGGGGGGGGGGGATACAGAACCCATTTCCATCTAGGCTTGATGGGTGCTTTCGCATCGCGCTTCTTCGCCTCCCTGCTGTATTTCTGCGGTTGCTAATAGCGTTGGATGGACGCAGAAAGCAGAAAGATTGGCGGGGGAAGATGCCATCATCACACTTGCGTTTTCTGAGTGGGACGGAGGAGCCAAGAATCTCGCGTCCTTAGATTTTGTTTAGTAAAAGAGTGCGATCCTCGAGCCTGGTGAAGCCAGTTTAGACCCATATTTGTATAAACCCAGTTTAATCTGTTTGCTGATGAATCATAAAGCTTAGCGGAGCCTCTCGACCACATTCTGCACAACTTGTTCTGTGCACTTACCCTGCAACAACTATTAAGCTTGTTGGATTGACCAGATCTCTTTTTCCTTCCCTGCCATGCACACAGTGACTTTACAACTATTCCTGCAAGACATTTCCCATTAAGAATAGTCCACACTTGTAACAGAAAGCATCTCACAGAGCTGTAATTAGTAAAATACAGAGCTAGGGTTCCTAAACGTGTAGCACACAGGTGGTTGTATGGTGTACTTGAATATATCCAATATTCTGAACTTGCATAAATGGTGTATCCTCAGTAGTGGAGAAAGGAGGGTTCACCACTGCTCAGTGCTTACACCTACACAGGTAAGCCACCTGAAGCTTAGGTTGTTTCAGGTACCTAATGGGTGGTGGAGGAGCATGCAGATTGAGTTCGGTTTGATTCTGATGTATCCAGGTGTGTTGGATTCATTATCTGTAATTGGCTTTGTGTGATCTGCTCTGTGACGGTTTTATGGCAAAAGGTGGGATTGGAACACCCAGTGTTCAAAACTCCCATTGTTCTAGGCACATTTTGTGACAGGGAATTTCATCAGTGCGAGCAGGTTCTGAGCTCTGGGAGCAGTGCTTGCGCCTAAGATTTCAGACTAAAACTGCAGAGTGGAAGGAAAGGAGGACCTTTTTCTGCCTCCCCACTTCCAGCTACTCTCTGAAGGCTGGAGAAGAGACCCTCCTAAGAATATTAGAGGAGTGGGCAGGGGAAGGACTAGACCACATGAAAAATGAACCTAAGATTTTAGCTGCAGTTCATTCATTTTCATCTTTGTATTCTTGTAATAAAAAAGTGTGCCTAGCCATTCCATTGTTGTGCCCATAACCTAGGTTTAAGGTGCCATTTAGCTCCTAGCTTTCATATCTCAGTTTCTAACACTGGAGAGACCAATAAAGAAATGTGCATGCTAATATTTTGTTTCCCCTGCTGGGATGGTGTTATCTGGGGAGATAACCCTACATATTAAGGATCCTGTAGCTGTTTATAGGAGCCATACACTAGAAGAGGGCAGTAGCTCAGTGGTAGAGCCTTGCTTTACAGGCAGAAGTTCCCAGGTTCAGTTTTTGGTTTGGGGAAACCCAGTCAGATGGCGGGGTATAAATGGTTTATTATTATTATTATCTCCAGGTAGGTATGGAAAACTCCTGAGTGAAATTCTGGGGAGGTGCTGCCAGTCCGTGTCAATAACGTTGAGCTAAATGGAACTCATAGCCTGATTCTTTATAAGGTAGCTTCTATATTTTACACAATATGTTAGCCCCAGCATGCCCTCTGCCTTCACTTTCCACCTCCCCAAAAGCAAAGGTTTTTCTTCTTCCTTGAGATCAAGAAAAGAACGTGGCAATGTGTTGCTTCTGACTGGGCAATACGTAGAACGGGCAGATGACAAAACCCATCCAAAAATGCCTCCACAGGAGTGGCATTTCAAGTAATTGTCAGCTGATGAAAAGTGATAACTACTAATGCAGGCATAGGCAAACTCTGCCCTCCAGATGTTTTTTGGGACTACAACTCCCATGAACCCTAGCTAACAGGAACCAGTGATCAGGGATGATGGGAATTGTAGTCCCAAAACATCTGGAGGGCCGAGTTTGCCTATGCCTGTAGTAACAATTATGGAAGCCTGAGTGCAACCCATCTTTAGACGTTCCCAATATGTTCTCCTGGGACCCCCTGCCCATGAAAACTTTTTAAAGTTTACTTCCATCAAGTAAATTTGTGGCAGGAGGGGAGTCTTCATAGGTGTAAAAAGTACTGCCTGGTGGCAGAAAAATTTTCTTTCCTCAAAGGCATCAGCCCCATGGGCATAGCTAGCTGCTCCTGCCCCCGAAGCAGCGGGGGCAGGGCAAGCAACTCACGGGGCGCCGCAACGATCCACCTAGGGAGTCTGCCTGGTGGACGCAAGCCCCACGCTGCCATTTTGGGCAGCGTAAGGCCCTGAGCCACTGCGTCGCTCCCAGGAGAGACGTGTGGCTCGGGTGCGCTGCAAGCCAGGCCCCGCAGTAAGTGCCACCCCCCTTGGTGTGCCATTTTGTCACTCCCTCAGGGATGACACGCAGGGCGGGCTGCACTCCCCTTCCTATGCCCCTAATCAGCCCAAACTTATGTATCTGAATGCTGATTTAGAAGCCGCCAGCGTTCCTCTCTCAACAACCTTGGCCTTGGTGGGCCCATGCCAGTACTGGGTGGGGAACAAGGCAACAATGGGCAGAGGCTAATTTCTCCTACACCCCCCCCATCCTACTTGGGCAAGCGGAAGGTCCAGTCCCAGTTCAGGGACACATTCCTGCCAGTCCAGAAGACTCAAGGGTGGTGTAAAGGCCTGGGCAGAAAGGATGTGGCTGGGGAGGGTGCATGGTTTGGGAGAGTCCCAAGAATCAGATAGAGAAGCTTAGAGGGCTGTATCCCACCCACTCCTGAGCCTGAGGCCCCCCACCCTGCAACTTAAGTCTTGCCCGTGAGTGTTAAGACTAGTATCCGCAACATGCATGTTAACTATGCTCTGTGTTCTTTAGTAAGTGTGTTTGGAATGGAAGCCTGGCAGCAGCAGCCTTATTCAGAAGTAAGACCCATTGAGTTCAGTGGCACTTACTCCCCGGTTAAGTGGGTTTAGGATTGCAGCCTTACTAGCTGGTTTATTGACACATAAGTGGGGACCTGTGGACCCCTGCACTTAATTCCTGCCATTAAGCAGCCCCTTTCAAGGATGCTCCCCCCCCCCCCCAGTTTTTCAGTATTCTCTCTTTCCATATCTTTTCAAAGCTTTGAACTTTCTCAGCCTTTGCATTTACGTATTTTAGTAAATGTATACCCTTCCTGTTCATCTGGTGCTGCCTAAGACAGCTAACAAAACACATGGATATGAGTATGTGTGTGGATAGCTCTCTCTCTCTCTGTGTGTGAAAACAAGATGAAATACAAATAAATAAATAAAATGCAGATCTCTTATCAGGGCAAGGAATAGCTGGAACAAGACTGTAAAGGTGCAGTTCTAAATACATGTAACTTAGCAACTAAGCCCTGGATTGAGTAGATCTGACTTGAGCAGTAAGTGTAGGGTCGCGCTGCTAAGTTTTGGGATTTTGATCTCGCAGCCATTGGTGTGAGGAGGGATCCACTACAATTCCCCTCCTCCTTTTCTGGAAGCGTGGGCTGAGGATGCTGAAAATGTCACTGCTGCAGCTTTTATGCAAGGGGGAAGAGAGGGCTTTTTTCCTTATGAAACTGTCAATCTCCCTTATTATTTTGTAAGCGATAAAAATTGCGTTAAGCTGTTAGCCTCCCCCACAAAAATCATCCTAGAAGGCTGAACTGGAAAGTGTTCGCTGTGTTGCTTCAGATGCAAAACAAATGGCAAGCTGGTCTTCAGCTGACTCGTAGAAAAACTCTCTGATTCTAACTTCTCATACCTGACTGAGTCACCATCCTCCCTGTCCACAAAGATGGATTCCTCCCATGACGCTTTGTGGTTGCTTAATCAACATTTCCACTCTCCTTATACCAGTTCAGACTGTCCACCAAGCCTACTGTCCACTGTAACTGGCAAAAGCTCTCTGGGATCTTGGGCAGAGATCTTTCCCCATTGCTACCACCTGATTTTGTTGTTGTTGAACGTGGGACTTGGGTTGAACTTGGGACCTGCTGGCATGCAAAGCGTTAGCAGTAACCAACAGGCTGTGTACACAACACTATACCTGTAAAACACAGTCAAAGAACGTCATTCCCTCAAAGAATTATGGTTAACCCCTTAAAGAGTTACGATTCCCAGGAATTCTTTACAAACTACAGTTACCTGTATTCTTTGAGAGAAAGAATGGGCATTTATTATAATTATCATCACAATCCCTCCACATTTATATAGTGTTTAAAGGCTTGGGTTCTATGGCTTTTGCTCCAGTCTGTAAATGATATAATATATTGCTGCATGCCGCCCCAATCTCCAAGCGGTGCAAGATTTGAGGGGTTCCAGGCGCTCGCCCAGGGTTTGTGTTTCCTTTTGGGAAAGGAAACTGTGGAGACGGTAGTGTTTTGATGATATATGGTTTGTTCACACATACATGCAACCTGAGCCTACGATGGAGGGGCTCACAGCATCAACGTCCCCAAAGGGTCTTGTTTCTCCCATAGCCACAGCCTTGGATTCTAGCAGAAATCAGCCATGGCGCGTGCTCTCTCTGCTTTTCCAGCCTGCCACTTTTTCTTCTAGGCCACATCACAGCACACTCTGCCCTCAAACCCCAGCTTTGTCCTTCTAACTATCCGAGAGCTGGAGAAGAAGCCCCCCCCCCCATTTCACATCTGGCACAGAGCCCTTTCCTTTGCTCTCTTAATGGCCAGTTACCTCATCAGGAAGCTAGCCTCCCTTGACCAGCTGGCTAGGATTACAAGTGTCTGGCACCCACAAACTCATAACAATATGATCTGTTTTTGCCCTCTTTGTTTGGTGGAGAGGGGCCTGAAGGGGGGAAGCATTGACTGAAGCATCTTAGTTAATAAAATGGTTGAGTCGCATCTCTTGGCTTTGCTCCTGGTGGCCACAGAGGCATCCCACGAAATGTGTGGTATGCAAGGAGCCTGATCCTGCAATCCAATTTATTGTAAGCAGACTGTCTCTGTGAAGTTAATTAATTGGTGTTGTTAAGACAGGCAGCGTACCACGGCTTAAGCCCCGTATAATCCTTCAAGTGGATTTAAGAAGGGATTGACTCACCTACATTTTGTAGACCCAGCAGGTAGGTAGATATTCCTTTGAAACCGGTGTGAGTTGTTGGCGACGAAGCTAGATCTTGGATCGAGCAACAAAGGTAGCTCACATTTTAGCATCTCTTTTATATTTGCAGCATATCTGAATATTATTAATTCAATTATTTACCAAAAGGGACGAGGGTGGGTTGCAGCAATTTAAAAATATTGGGATGAATTCAGCATTGTGCTTTGTTGAACATTCTGTCAGTGCAAACTTTTCAACTCGCCAGACAGAACAACTCCCCTCTCCTCTTCGCTGTGCTGTTTTCGGGGTTCTCCTGACCCTTCCCCAAAGCTGTTTTTTGGGGGAGCAGGGGGGGAGCCCAGTTGCACAAGTAGAATACCTTGCCCAGGGCTTCTACAGTTGGGACTTGTTGATCACAGGACTATTCCATTCTAGGGGTTGGATTCGAATCTATTGCCTGTCTTCCAAAGAACCTTTGAATATCAGACAATCTTACCACCTTATTATTATTTCTGCTATACCCCTTTTTGGCTGTTTAGGCTTTTGAAAAGCAGGAGCACACAAGGCAATGTCTTCTGGGACAGCTTGTCTTCTGTGGTCTCATACTACCATTTCCCACAGGGGCACATACTAATACAATTGTTGGTGCTACGGGAGATCCTTTCTTAGACTTGGAAGGTGTATTTCCAGGGCCTTAGAGACTGCAACAGACAATGCATCAGTTCTGCTGACTTTGCAAGGTACAAACCTGAGAGTCCCTGACAGTAATCCCCATCTCCCCTCTCAATTTCTCTCTGACTTAAAGTACGTTACTATGGGAAACCTTACTGCAGGGATAGGCAACCTGTGGCTCTCCAGAATTCAGACGTTGTTGGACTCCAAATCCCATCGGCCCCAGCCAGCATGACCCAATGGTAATGGATGGTAGGAATTGTTCCCATCAACACTTGGAGGGCCACCAGACTCCCTGGCCCACACCGATTATCCAAAGTTTAGAGAATCTTTAGAACATCTTAGTAAAAATTAGCCAGGTTCAGAGTAGGGAGAAAGACCTGAGCACGCTTGCAAAGGGGGTCTGGAGGTAACATCTGCAGCAGCCCAGATGTCAGTCCCCAGATCCAGCTTTTTAGGTACCAGCGATGGCTAGTCATTTTTGTTTTTGCACTCCTGGCAAAGACCATTGACCTGGCCATGTCATATGGGACAGAATCAGCTCCAGAGTAGTCCGATGTTTATGTGATTCAAGAATTGTTGGGCTGTGCCAGGGATGCATTCCCCAAAGCTGAAAGAGGCACTAGATTAATACACTTCAGATTCATCCAATCTGTCTGCAGCTTTAATAAATCTGATTTCATCACATCTCTTCATTAAATATAGATAAGATCATCCAGGATTTCTTTCACTGCCTCGTAATTCAGTTTTCCAATTAGCTTGCCCAGCTCATGTGAAAAGTGCAGTTTCCACTCGTCCTGAAGATGACAAATTAATCCCAGTTTCTAGGTTTCTCTGCCTCTGCATCAGATCTGAGATTGCATATTTCAGAACAAACACAGGGCAATACACTCCTAGAGATTTATCAAAACAATTCCCTCCCCTTTCTCTCTTCATAGGTTGCCGTTAACCTTCAGACTGGTCCACGCTTTGAAATACTGTAATCTTTTGTGCATTGTCTAATTGTTGCAGGTGTTTGAAAATCATAATGAAAAAAATTAATATCCAAACAAATCTTTAAGGCTCCCCGCAGCAATACAACTTGTACACCTTTTAAGATAATTGCTAAATCACTTAGTCCTCGGAATACGTTTTTCTCCCATTTCATCTTGCACTTTCCCTTCACTCGAAACCTTGCCTATTATGATTAACACCTGATTCATACAAAGCATATTCATTTTTGCATGGTTATCGACTCAACTGTGCAATTACAGTGATTATTACACCGTAGATCTAGGGGTACATCCTGTGTAGCCTCCTCTCCAAAATCTAGATAGCATGAGTGGCATCAATAATTATGGAATTATGAAGACCTGGGAGCTATGGCTCTCATATCATAAATAGATGACAAGTAGTCAGGTGCCATTCTGTGTGAATCTGCTGGTAATGGCGGTGGCCTTCAGCTCATGCATAAGAAGAACCCACTGAATCAGGCCAATGGTCCATCTAATGGTCCACTGAAGTCCAGAATCATGTTCTCACAGTTGCCAATCAGAAACCTGTGAGAAGCCCACAAACAAGACAGGAGCACATCTGCCTCCTTGCAGTTCCCAGCAACTGGCATGCAGAGGCAACCTGCCTGGGACGGTGAAGGTAAAACACAGCCAGCATGACTAGTAGCCACTGATAGCCTTGTCCTCCAATCTTTTTGTAAAGGCATCCAAGATGGTGCCTGTCACTGCCTCCCATGGGAGCCAGTAGATTAGGGTTATCTTCATACTCGTCCAGTCTGTTCCACACAATGAATCTTAGTTGTGGACTGCAAAACTCTTTTATTTATTAATAGGATTTCTAACACACCCTTTATCAAGTAAAAAACAAAATAAAATCCCAGGGCCAGGGACATAGAAACTAATAAAATATAGTCACAGATGGAAATTCAGCAGCGCAGCTAAAACAGAGTCAGAGCTATCGGCACAAACAATGTAAGCACCACTCTAAGCAATAAATGCCTGGGCAAGCTCAGTGGTAATCTAGGATTGGAACCTGGTTGGTGATTTGGGTCTTTTCCAGATGACCTGTTTATTGAGCATTCCTCCTTACTTGTTTGCACTGTTTGCAGGGAGGTTAGATGGCATTGAACATTTGTTCTGATTTGTTTGTGGGGAGGTTATACCATGTGGCATCAAACAGTTGTTATCCCACACTTTCCAATGCATTTTCCTGTCACTTTCCTTATCGCGAAAAGTCCAATATTGGGGGCAGTGGGTTTCTTGAACAAGATGGCCAAATCAGCTTTCATTGGGCCATCCGAATTTGCCAGTATGTGATTGAAAACAGTGTTAGTCTGGAAACGCCCAAAGTCAGATTTTGGTTGATGTTCACACAGAAGGATCAGTCATTGTTATTATTTATTACATTTCTATAGAACCCTTCATTTGAGCATCGCGGGGCAGTTTACAATATAAAAATGCAAGAATACATAACATAGTAACAAGCAAAATGGTTTGCTTTAACCGTGGTCTGTTTGACAGAAGGGACGGCAGCAACACGTTTAATGAAAAGTTGTGACAAAAACTGCTACTTGCAATAATTAACTGGCTGTTACGTTGCTCCTGGTGTGTTGGGAGGACAGCATTCCTCTCGTCCTCAGTTCATGCTTTGTATTTTTTATTTCCCCCTATTCTTTTCCCACTGTGATGGTTTCTCTTCTCCCCTTCCCTTTTTTTCACCCCCAGCATGAATCAGGACATCAGACCTATTTCCTGGTGAAACTTTATATGACCTGTATCTTCAGCCTCTGTTTTTAAAATGGCAAGTGCTACTTTGCGCCATGGAGTGACCATCACTGGAGCTATCCTGCTGGTGACGGGGACTCTCTGTTTTGCTTGGTGGAGTGATGGCGAGATGGGAGCCGCCCCATCTAGCAGTGAGCCAAAGATCATGCCTGATGGAGAGGTCGGACCAGTGGCAAGCTCTTCTTCCTCATCTAATGCAGTGCTCAGGTCCATAAGCTTCTTCTGCTGTGGAATTGGCGGTCTCCTCCTCCTTTTTGGCCTTCTGTGGTCAGCCAATGCAGGGATAATTTCTCGCCGCTATCAGTACCATTTTTCAAGGGACCTTCATTACTCCACCGTGGAGCCTCTTGAGAAACAGACCTGCAGGTCAGCACGATCTTTGCGCCCAAACCTGATGGGGGTAGATTGGTGCTTAGCTAAAACTAGGATACGACGTCTATGATGTACAATGATAAAATATCGCTTTGTGGTATCATTTTTTTCCATTTGCTGCTTTTGATCTACAGCGTAGCATCTTCCCTGGCTAGCACTGTTTCAAGGTGAACTCTGCGATCTCAGTATATTGTTGCTTCCCACATATAAACCCTTTACCCTTTGGAAAAGAAAAGGGAAGTCAAATGATCAAAGGTTATGTGAAAGTTTCACCTGTATACAAGACATGTTTGCTTAGGAAAGCACAACGGAAAAAGTAATCGCTGCGGCCTGGTGATGATCAGTGGCCCATGAAATGCACATTAACCAGTGGGAATGTGGTCAAGTTTGACACTTGATATTCTAAATATTGCGAAAGGGCACAAGTCTCCGTAATGTACGGGTACTGCTAAAGTCCTGGAGGCATCTGATGCAGGGACAAATTCTTCACTAAAATTGATGTTGTATACATTTTTATTTTTTTTTGCACTTCCTGTCTGCGTAATTCTAATATACCCACAGAAGGTACATTCGACTAAAGAAAATTCTCTTGTGCTTTCTCTATACCCAGTGCTTTTTTCCTAAAAAAAAATGTTTAGGGGTACTTTCATTTTCCAACTCTCATTTTCCTACTCAATGAGGCCAAAGTTAGATTCACAAAATGTTTAGGGGTATGCGTCCCCCCAGAAAAAAGCACTGTCTATACCTATTCATGTGGGTTTTCCCACAAGAGGCAGCGATGGCCAACAACTTGGATGCCTTTAAAAGAGGGGTAGGCAAATTTGTGGTGGATGCAGCTATCTGTCACTGCTAACCCTGATGCCTGTGTCCCATCTCCACTGTCAGAGGCAACAGGCTTCTGAACACCAGTAGCTGGAAACTGCAGGAAGGCAGACTGCTCTTGTGCTTCAGGCACTGCTTGTGGGTTTCCCATCAAGCATCAGCTGAGAACTGGATGGGCCATTGGCCTGATCCAGCAGGCTCTTCTTATGTTCTTATATGGTGCACAAGAGACCCACAGTGCAATCCTGTATATACCCACTAAGAAAGAAGGTCAATAAGATGCATACCCCAGGTAAGTGTGCATAGAATTGCAGCTGCATTTACACGCCACGTGCGACATTGTCTTTGAGGAACACATGAAAAGAGGGTGGTGGGTTTTTCTTTTTCTTCTCTCTCTTTACATTTGCCATTGAGACTTCAAGAGTAATAGCTACAGCTATGGAGTGGAAAGATTGCTAATTGTGCAAAAATCATTAATCTTGCTTGCATATGCCCTTGCAAACCTTATTTTGCATCAAGATACCGCTTTTTAAAAATAAAGATTAATTGATTTTTATTTTGCCTTGGTTTGTTTCAGCACCTGGGATCCAAGCAGTATCCCCTCCTATGAAGAAGCCTTGAACTGCCAGCCTGCTGAAAACACCCCAAACTGCACACAGCCCAACAGCCTGAAGGAGAGCCGGCCCCCCTTGTATCAAGTGGTGGACGAAAATGACACACGCCATGCCGGCCGTAGGCGCAGTTCCTCTGATAGCGTTTTGTTCCGGAATATTCTGCCAAGGCTGGAGTCAGCATCGTGGGATGACTCAAGCGTCGCCTGCGACACTCCGCCCCCTAGCTATGAGAGCGTTCGCTCATGCGACGGATGATTTTGGGATCAGGTTCATCTGTCTTGGGAATCTCTAGATTACTATTGAGCTGACACCTGCCTTTTTCTTAAATTAGTTATTTGTGGCAAGCTGGAGTGGAAAAGCTAAATAGCTATTAGAAATACGAACAACTGTTTTGTCTTTCCGTAGGGGTCCCTGCCGAATTGTCGGAGGTCAGTCTCGACATTGCTTTTGTAGTGTGCGACTAATGTGAATACAATGCTTCATGTGCCGAGAATGATGCTTCAGAAGCACATACTAAGTGCATAGAAAATTCAAACTTCCGCTAAATGAAAGAACTGCTTTCATAGGTTACACTGCTACAGGCCTTTAAGGACAGTACACAGCGAATTTGGGTAACCAGGCTGTGAATATATGACATTTTGAAAATGTTCTGAAATGCTCTTAATAAAATTACTATCAATTCTGAATTGTTTTATATGCATAGCGGGGATATAGGCAAATGTGTTTGAGTTCTGAACACCAAAGGTAATATCCAATGCATGCAATGAAATTTCCTCTTCCTCTCCTGTGCCCTCCAGCTTCTCAAAATCACCTCTAGAGGGTTGGGAACCTTGTGAAGCAGATTTCTTTGGGGGAGGGTTTGGGGGAAGGAGGAAGAAAGGAAATGGAAGTCCCATGGCATTGGTACAACTCTGCTGGATTACAACCCCATGTATTGTGGCAGAGAAAGGGTTCTTTCAGTGCTGGAAGGTTTCCTAAGTAGCCACTAGGAAGCCATTCCTTGATTATATTTGGCCAAACGTTACTCTTAATGAGGTCATACTTAATGGGGACAAAATTCAGTTTAAAGCCAGCATCCCAGTCTTGAATATTGATGCTATCTATCAAGACCACATTATTTTTCATAGTTATGACGAGTGAATGGTCATCAGTAGGTCTGGGCTCTGGCGTGTTTCTGGGGGTGCTTTGCAAATGTTGCTGATGAGTTACCGTACTGAGAAAGTTTTTGTGAGCTGGGATGGAGAGGGTGGTCGTGGCTGGTTTCAGTGGTTTTTATGGAGATAGCTCTCCATGCAGGCAAGCAAGAGGCATTATCGTAGTTCAGAGACACCTCATCCAGGCAAAAGCAGGAGGATGCAGAGCAAACCCAGTGAGAGGCATAGCCTGAGAAGAGGGCGTGACTGGGGAAAGTCTCAAGGGCCGGCTAGAGAGGCCTTGGAGAGCTGCATTTAGCCCCTAGGCTGAGATTGCCCATCTCTGCCTGAGGACATACAAGTCTTTAATAGGCCCAGGGAAGGTGTGGGAGGGAAGACAATCCCCAATTCGTATTAGGATGGTTACTCATAAGTTACCAAAGATAATATGCTTCTTCTGCTGCCGAGGAAGAATCCCATGTCATCTGAAACATGGGGGGAAGAAGAGGGCAGCAGGACTGCTTCCCTGGAAGTAACACAATTTAGTGGAACCACTGCGTGCATCTATATTTGGATTCTGTGAGGATCTAACAGATGAGAATGAACAGTTTATTTTCCTAGGTTTTTTTATGTTAAAAAAAGTAATTGTTACGGGGGAGTATTAGGACTGAGTCACATGTTTATTTTGAGGTGATAGAAGTCTTCAAGCAATGACTTTACTGCTTCATTTTCACATGGGAAGTTATTTGTCTCAAATATTGCCCACATGAAAATCTCCAGCTAACTACGTAAAAGGAAACCGTTTAGAAATAACATTTTCTCTGATGACACGGTAACTTTGGTGATTCTCACACAGGAGAAATTTCAATTTCATGTGAAGATGAGGTGGTCAAAATCTCACAAGCGGGGGCTTTATCCATACCCAAACCAATTCCTTGACTCTTATAATTGATTAGGAGAAGTTTTTTCTTCTTCTCTTAGCCTGCCTTATCTCTCTTCAACTCATTTCCACCTATTACTCCCCTTTTTATTTCCCCACAAAGTATTAACAGTAGTCTGTTTACCCTTAAGCTACAAAAGACCTCTGGACGTTTTCCAGTACTCTGTGCAAATATCTATTTCCTATTAATCTCCTTATTTCATAAAATGTTTAATGACATTTATTTAGTCAGTGTATGGACAAAGGATACACCAAGACTTCTGTGTTTTTACCAGTTGCAAAACAGGCAGGAATCCAACAGGTAAATATTTCTCAATTGCATCTCCATGCTAGCAAAAGAGGTTACGGTTGAATTTTTACCTATTCTACAATAGTTCACTCCTGATTCTAAACTGTGACTGCTATTGAAGTTCTGATAGGAAATATTTGGAAGTGGGCAGGCTGTGGTTTTGCTCCTAGTTAGCTGTGAACCCTTGCCCTGTCCTAGCCAAGACAGGAAAATGGTAAGAGCCTGTTTGTGTCATAAACCTGGCTTTTGTGTGTTATGTGATCAGATGCAAACAATTAGGATCAATTACTGGTCATAGAAATGGAAGCCATGAAGCTAGGCTACTGTGAGAAATTAAAATGGCAGCTAGGCCTGAGTTATTGTTGACACCGCTCCCCACCAGATAAACCCTTGAGGACCCACAGGTGGATGAGGGAACCAACCCAACAGAGGTCATGTTGTGAAGAGCCCCCTCCATCCAAGAGTTAACTGGGCAGGTGACAGGCAAGCATTCAATAGGTGAAACATCACCACATCTCCACAGTATGAAAATGAAATCACCTGATCTGAATGTTATCACACAGTTATTAAAGTACAGAGACTCTCAGAAACAAAGGTAGCAACCTTGTTCAGGAATTCAGAGCACAGGATGCTCTGCTGCTGCTTTTTTATTTTGGATAGGACACCATAACAAACTTTACTGATATAAAACCTGGTTTAATATTGTAAAAAGTAAGCTAGCGTGGGTGGCATAGCGCAATATTTAAGCCACAACACAAACCAATGAAACAGAACATGTGCTGTTGCTCCCACACTATGCCAAAAGGTGGTCTAAATGTTAAGAGAGAGAGAAGGAGAAAAAGATTCCCTCTGCTATACATAAAAATATAACCAATAGTTGTATGTTGATATAGTGCCTAAGAAGGGACGGAGTTCTCCATTTGCAACCCCAAGGTCACTTAGCTCCATGGAAGACAATGCTGGTGTTGAATCGTCCTGAAGCCAAGAACCACTTTAGAGAACAGAATTGTTCCTGTGTGCGTCTCAAGGGGGAAGTTGTAACCTTTTCGCATGACACCTTTTTTTCGAAATGTTTGTTTACTAAATAGTGAAGAAACAAGAGATCGCTGTGAGGGATATAGACGGCCCAGCTATTCAGGTTTTCTTATGTCATCTGCTTGTAAATGTCAATTTGAGATAGTCCTCTCCCCTTTGCAACACCAACAACTGAGTGGTTACAGTACACTGCAACCATTGCCCCCCAGCCTGGAGAAGGTGCCTAGGTGATAATACTCCACAATGATTCCTTGTGTAAAGAAATCACGAGTGTCCTTCTTCAGTGTACAACTCAGCCCACCCCAACATTAGAAGCATAAGTATACCTTAGGTGGGGGTGCAAATTTATGAGGAAAGGTTAAGAAGGACAGCAAAAAAGAAGAAGAAGCAAACTTTCCAACAAAAATTGCTCAGGCAAAAACAATTGCAAGCAAAGAATCCAGACTTTAGCAAATGGGATCAAAATTAAAGGTTTGAAGGCAAAAGAGGGGAGGGGGGAAACCCCCAATGTTAAGAAGGAGTTGATTTGATTTTAAGAATTAGGTCAGTATGTATGATCAAACTGCCATGATGAGAAATGTGGATTGAGTGGAGCGTGGCCGAATTCAGTAGGAAGTAAAGCAGCACTGAGTCTGTGGACATCTCATAATATGCGCACTCAGCTCACAAACCAACCCACGTTTATGGCTCAGCCATGTTGGGTGGCTCTGCAGTGGATAGTAAATGTGGGAGCCAAGCGTGAAGTTATCCTAGGATGCATCACTACCACATAAAAGACAGCTTGGATTACTCAATATTTGTAGCCTGCCAATTTTGTCACATAAAATAGAACCCTTACAAAGCTGTCTTTCTTTCTTTCTTTCTTTCTTTCTTTCTTTCTTTCTTTCTTTCTTTCTTTCTTTCTTTCTGCCTCAGCTTGAGGATTGCTTACAATAAATAACTGAAATGACAATTCCTTAAGGGGCAAGGTGACACATATTAATGTTCCTTTAAGAAGTGCCTTCAGCAACCAAAGATCTGGCAAACTTCACATCTGGAACCCTCAAATTAAGTTTCAGGTAATTCGAGGAAAGGCAGCATTGTGTGCAGCGTGGTATCGTCTGTCACATGTTCGATCAATTCTTCCTTCAAACTAAAGAATAGGTTATGTGGGTGTTAGACAATGGATCTGGCAGCATCGGGAACGCAATTAAGTCTGGTATTTTTAGCAGGGTTGCACCCTTTTATTGGTTAAAGGGAAATATTCTACTCTGAAATTAACTGCACACAATATTAGATTATCTTCTCTATATGTATTCTTGTTTAATCTTTCCCCGTGCTACCTAGTTAAATGTAAAGCACAATCCTATGCAAGTTTACCCAGAAGTAAAGTCTACTCTGTTTGATATTAGACCTTATAAAACCGGTTCTAAAGGATCTCCACTGGCTCACAATATGTTTTTGAGCATAATTCAAAGTGTTGGTGCTCACCTTTAAAGCCCCAAACAGCCTTGGCATAGTATACCTGAAGGAGCATCTCCACCTCCATCATTCAGCCTGAACTCCTCAGAGGGCCTTCTGGCTGTTCCCTCACTGCGAAAAGCGAAGTTACAGGGAACCAGGCAGAGGGTCTTCTCAGTAGTGGCACCTGCCCTGTGGAGCACCCTCCCTTCAGATGCCAAAGAGATAATTAACCATGTAACTTTTAGAAGACATCTGAAGGCAACCCTGTGTCAGGAAGTTTTTTAATGTTTGATGTTTTATTATGTTTTTATATGTGTTGGAAGCCACCTAAAATGGCTGGGACAACCCAGCCAAATGGCCAGGGTATAAAACAACAACAGCAACAGCAGCAGCAACCACAATCACAACCACCTAATGCATCCATGAATAAAGGGCTGCCAGTGTGTTAATAGCCCTGCTCCTGTGCCTTTTCCCATTGTTTTGTTTCTCTATGAGGCAAGCATAACTTGTTTCATTTCTTCACTTTGGGCTGTTGCTCAACGATCAAGATCCGGGCCAGGAGAAAAGCTGGCAACCCTGACATGAAAGATGCCAAGCCAGTGAAATCACTTTTCTTCATCTGATTTACCATCTCTAATTTCATTGAAAAGTTAATCCTTCTGCAGTAAAATTACATTAGTGCTTCAGAGACAGAATATAATCTCTTCATAAAAAGCTGAACAGGGGGAGGGGGACATCAGCTCTTAAATATGCTGGATTTTGCTAGTGATCATTTCAAATGAAATGGACTTTAAATGCAGCTCTGAAATTTATCAGGGGCTTCCACATAAACCTAGCATGGATACATTTCCTGAGTGTGAATTTCATGCTCTTTATTCAGCTCATAGTAACAATGAATGAATCTCCCCAAAACGTCTAATTATATATACATTAATTACACAATGGGCCCTGCGTGATTGGCTAATTCCCGGCTGCTCCTGTAGGCCAATCAGGTTGCGGCTTCACCTCCTTCAGAAGCCTGATTGGCTGCTCCTTCAGGCCAATCAGGTCGCTGATTCACTTCCACCTGGAGCTGGATTGGGTGGCTCCTGTGGACCAATCAGACTGCTGCATTCTGGATCCTATTGTTCTAGGATTCAGCTCAGAACATAACATTTCCCATGATACTTTACTCCTGATTTGTTGCTGTAATTATTGTTGAAAGCTCTCCTAAAACTTTAGGATTGGTAATTCTTCAGTGGCTTGGAGGTGTTATGTCTGACTTAACTATCATGAAGATCAACAGGATTTGTGAAACACTTTATGAAAACAGCTTTAAAGGGATGGTACAAATAGTTCTGGAATCCTAAATAAGTATTACTCCTTTCTTCCTTGAGTGAAATATCCAGCTAGACCAGCCTCAGCAACAATAATTCCCATGCTTCCTTACTGAAAGGGAATGTGGGACAGCCATTTGCAGCATAAACTGTGAGAAGGGAAACCCCAGATCAAGTGGAAAATAATTATAGGAGCGTCTAATCTTGATTTTTCAGCTTTCTGTGCAGAGGAGTGACTACTTCACACATTGCAAAGATGCCTCTTGCGGATCATGCACTCAGCCGGCAGCCAACTTTTAGGTTCATCATGAGTTTCCTGCATTCCATTGTGCTGGATTACACACATTTTCAAGAAGCAAAAGTTCAAGAGACTTTCTAAGATAAGACTTTGCTTGCTTTTAAAACAGAGGATTAACCTTGCGGGAAACAAAGGACAATGACTTTAATTCCTTTGCCCTTAAAGTGATTCGGGCAAAATTTGGAAAAGGTTTAAGGATGGATTTGCATAACCTGTACTATGCCAAAGGGTGGTATGGGGTGCTGGGGAGGGGTAGTACCTCTGATGGGGGACACGTCATGCTTCTTCTGGGGTAGTTTGTCCTCTTTTGGTCCCCACCCTGCACTCAGCTCTCACCTATGGCTCCTAGAAGCAGTCAGCATGCAACAGCAGCCCCAGGAAATGGTTTCAACTGGCCAGCTAACCAGGTGAGGATAACCGATTGGCCTCAAACCTTTAGTGAGTTAGGGATTTCCCTTGCATGTGAAGACAGGCTCTGGCAGACTGAGTGAACAAGACCAAGAGCGGTCCAATGGTCAAGAAGGTGGTATCTTCATGTGCTATAGAGGAGAGTGAGGTACAGATGGGGTTTGTCAACCTGGGAAGGTAGCCCATCTAAGAGAAGGAAAACTCTGATCCTAAACCTCCGCTGCCTTGTGGGACATCTTCGCAAGAAGAAAAGGCTAAGGAGTAAACCTTACACAATCAGGAGCAGAGTCCCTAAGATGGTTGGATGGCGCCTTGTACACATCCTTCTGGCAATTCCTGCAGCCAAGCTGGTGCAAATGTATTGCTCTTCTTTCCTTTGTACCATATCAGCAAGCCCAGGACCTCTATGCACACTGCCCAGGTTTGTGTCCTGGGAAGGTCACTTCAGTGCTGCTAACACATTGGTTTGACTTCACCCCTGGAGGCAGTTTATGTTGTCTCTCGAGACAGGCAGATGCCAACAACTACACCCAAGTCTCTATCCCCCACCCTATGAAGCATAGATGTATTCCACTCCTTCTTTCCATACACCTGAAAGGATTGCTTGAGATATGATACACATATGATATACTGTGCTGAAAAATGCTGCACATGTACAACCCAAATGCAGTCCCCAAATCCAAAAGCTGTAAACGTAGCAAAACAACCTGAAGCAACTGAAGTGCAACTACTGCTGTTATTGACAGTTGCTTACCACCCACTTGAATCTGGATATAAACTTAGCCGCATGATTGATTGATTTTGCTTGTATGAAATTCCTTTTATGATGTCTCTTTCCTAAGGTGCATTAGATGGCTTGTTCACTGCTTGATAACCTGGGACAGAGTGGTATGAAATGTGCAGGCACCTCAAGGGCTGGAGAGAGGTCACAGAATCCATGATTCTGTGGAATTTCCATTTTTGGACACAAGCACACCACTGCATAACCAGAGGAACACTTGTAGAGAAGGCCTATAGCTTCCATGCCCTGCTTGCAGGCTTCCTAAAGCAGGGGTTGGGAGTTTGTGGCCTTCCAGATGTTGCTGGACTCTTATTCCCATCAGCCCCAGGTGTACCCACTGTGGAAGGACGTGTGGATCTAGAATTGGCCTCCACAGTCACTTGTGGACTCATTGTTAAAACCTTGTTTATGGAAGACGGTCTTACTAGGCTATGAGTGATCACCAAAGATAAGATAAGAAGATATCCAACATCTGGAGGGCCATGGGTTTCTCACCCCTGCCTTAGAGACATATGTTTGGTCATGGTGGGATGCAAGATTGAGGACCACTTCACACATCAGCTTATATTGGCTTAGTTGCATCCATCTTTTTAAAAGCTGGACTTCCCAGACTGCTCTTCAGGGTCTATTGCGTATCTAATGTGTGCTGTAAAAGCTGTGAGTAATGTCAACAGCTGATAATGGTGTGTTTCAATGACTACTGGAGCAAGATTCATGCCTCATCTGGTGTCGACTCTCTCAAGAGCTATTCTTGTTAGAGAAGGATATTTCCACTAGGGGCTAGTAAATGAAGCCAAAGCTCCAGAAATATGAACTGAAAATATATGGATGGCCAAATAAAGATAACTTCTTAGGAGCTTGGGGAGCTAACTTACTCAGGGCCTTTCTACATTTACCTCTATGGTGGAACAGTTGCTGTTCAATCACATTCTTTTAAGAGTGAATTTGTAGCTGATTGTCTGCCCCTTTGGTCATACGCCGCTGCTATTAGAGTGAATGTGGGGTTTTTCTTTCCACGCTAATGGAGGGTTTTGCCTGAGTTGAGGGAAGTTCCACGGTTGTCGTCGCAACTCTTACATACCCCTATATTCATCGAGTCAGTAAATATGAGCATGAGCAGGGGGGAATAGCCCTTTCATGGCTTAAAACAAATTTATGCCTAGTATTCCAGGATTCTAATCCTGTGGGAGTATGGGAGATTAGAAGAAGAACTACATGTCTTTGGTGAACCTGGTTATTTTGTGATGAAATGTTGTTTTCTGCAGCTTACAATTGCTGTCACAAACAGTGCTTGGATTCAGTAGCATCATCCTCATAGGCCATGCCTTTCCTCTGAACTGAGCTCACAAACTGACAGCTTGCACTGGTCAGAAGGAGGTGGTGTAAAACAGATGTCTTCCAAACCATACCCACCAACTCCCTCAACCCAGAAACCAGGAATGGCGCTTGTTTACATACCGCACAAATGAAGATGTTGGGGATCCATTACAGATCTTTCAGAAAAGTCAGGGCTTTTTCGTGGTAGAAAAGAAATATGTGTTTGTGAGTTCATTATTCTGGAAGATTCGGCTGAATAATGCTGACACCATGTGCCAGCATGGCAAAATATCTGCAAACTTCTCCCCCAGCAATTATATCTATAATTGGTAAGTTTAGAAATTCCCCAAATCAGACAGCTCAGCATCATTCAGACTCACTGGCAGTGGTTCTCCAGGGTTTCCCCCACTGTCAATGTAGGTTGCTAATAAACTGGAAGGGTATATATGCACTTGAAGAATCAAGAAACAAACAAAAGAAAGGTTTGGGGGGGAGGATTATTTAGATTTCTGATTTGTGAACAACTTCCATTTTTGGAGGTTCATAATTTAGGCTGGCTTTCTTACATTAGCCTAGTTTTCCACAGCACTTTTGGTGGAGCAGCTGTGTAAAATGCCCACTAGATGGCAACCTACTCCCAAAACTTTTTCCTTCTACAAATCTCAAAGGTTTTTAAGGAAGGGAGGGGGGCAGCAGAATATTATCAGCTGCTCGAGGAGAAAAGGCCATAACCTAAGCAATCTCCCTTGCCTCCAAGCCCATTCACCTAACTATAACGTAAACAAATAAAATCTGTATTATTTCTAATTTCACTGATATATCCCCGGGCAGGTGGGAAAGAAGATATGAGCAACAACATTACAAAGCCCCGCAGAGGCAAGAAAAGGGTGGCGGTTTTTCATCATCCAAGAAAATTTGTAAAAATGGACCGATTACTAAAATCCTGCATATAAACTCAAAACTAGCAAGCTCCAACAAGGACTGTGAGAATGGTCCCGCAGGCAGGCAGGCAGGCAGGCAGACACACACACAAATTTATTTATTTTTGGAAGGTTGAATAGAAACTTCCACTCTATCAACATTCATTAGCAGACTATTAAAGCTAGTCAAATGACTTATAGTGGAATCCTATACAGGTCTACTCAGAAGTAAGTCCCATTGAATTAAACAGGGCTTCCTCCTAGGTAAATGAGTACAGGGAATGCAGCCTGAAGTTTGTCAAGATAACTGTAAATGAATGATTTTGAGAAAGCGCTTTAAAGGGTGGGGCTAAGATTGACATTTGATAGTGAATGGCTCATCTCCATGAGGGATAATATTTATCCTGCCCCACATAACTGAGTTATGAGACTCTTGCCTCTGTGAAAGCAATGGGGTGGGGAGGTGGGGGGGTGTGTGTGACAGGAGCAAAATGTAGCCATTGTGATAACTGGTCTGACTGAAAGAACACATTTTGGGGGGGGGGGCAGGATAAGCAATCTTGTGAAGCCTCCTTCCTATTTGCCTTTCATAAGCAATAACTTCATTATCCAGAGCCTGGGGGAGCCACCACTGTCATCCGTGCAAGACTGCACACTGCGAAGGCCATGCCATCTGACAACACACAGAGGCAGGAAGGTTATTGTCCTACCAGAGAGTCCCCTTAAGGTCTAGACAAAGGACCAGACTGTGGAGCAGTCAGTTGGCTTACTGGGTACTATTGTCCTAATTCACCAGTGAGCCTCTGAAACCTGGCAACTGGGATCCGGTTCTAGAAGGGTCCTAAAACCTCCCTCCTGAGTCCACACCCCTTTGGCAAAGCATGCTCAGCTTTTGCGCTGTATATACCTAGGGGGAAGGTTATTGTGAAGTGTCCCTGGGCAATGTTACTCATGTGTGAATGGAAGGATCTTGTTTGCATTCATTACAAACCCATTAAAAGCTGGCTGGCTGAGACCTGGGCAGGACTGGTCTGAAGGTTGCAGCTGACACTTGTCCCCTTGCTGGCTCTCTGCACCATCTCCTTGCAGTGCACCAGAGTGAGGAGGGCTGCTGTCTGGGTCAGGGACAGGTGAAGGGCTGCCCAGCCTTTCTGGACTCCCCACCACCACCCACACCTTTCCAGTGCAAGGTTCTTTCCATGAACTAGCCTGCCCAGAAATTACCTCGATTTCAATCTTTCTTCCTGGATCCCAATGGCTGAAGAGAAAACTTTTCGCCATGGGCTCATCGTCTTGGGAGTTTTTCTGGTGATGATTGGAATGTTCATCATGAGTGTGGACAAGCCCCAGATCTACATCACCTTTTGTACCTTAGGGGCCTTGGTCATTGCTGCGGGGATCATTTGGAGCATGTGTCAGTGCTACCCGAAGGTAGGAAACAAGTCTACTTTTCTTTTTTCTAAAGAATGTGCCTTCCACAGTTGCATTTTGGGGATATCAAACTCAGACTTCCCAAGAATATATTTGGGCTCTTGGAAACTGCGGGATTATATGTTTCCTACTCTTTATTGAGCTTGTTAGCCCTTTAAGAAGTACAAACTTAAAAATATTTTACTTGCAAAGCAATCAATTTTTGGGTATCCGCTTGATTAATAAATTAGTTTACACATTGGTTTCCTTACTGTTGCCACAAAAATAATGATGCCGTCGCAGGATAGGTATTAGAATGGTGCCACAATATAATGCAGTGGGAACTGTACAAAGAATAAGTTAGGTAATGGCAAATCTAAGGCTGTTCCCTGTTGGAGTTGCAGCTTGAATATTCTTTCCGAAAATATAGGATTTGATTGAAGACACAGTTCGGAATGTAAAAATAAAAATAAAATGCCTTTCTTCTAGGGAACCCCTACATCTCCTTGGAGATAGGTGAGAAAGAATCACTTTGCCCAGGGTGGACTGCCTCCTCAGCTATATCTGAGATCCAAATGATACATCACATTTTCTTAATTAAATTCAGTGTTTGTGCATGTGTTTGTGTGTAGCTGCTCATTTGATGGGAGGAAATAACCCCCTTGTTCCAAGGAGTTCTCTTCCCTTACTTCCCCGCTTTTCCTCCCCAGATCAGAGTAGTTTCTGTTGATGTGGAGTCTGAGAAGTTTCTTGTAAAGAACACTGCTGCTTCATCTGTTCAGAATGAGATTCCCGAGAAGAACAGGTATGTTTGCGGAAACCAAGCCTATAAGCTTCAACTCAACAGTCTGTAATCTACTTTTTAATTAGAATACAGTACTCGCCTGTGCATATTGCAAACTGTGTTCCGCAGAGGGACAAGGTCAACGTCTGGAAATGCTGGCACAGGGCAGTGAATTGCACAATTTAAGTGTATTTTTAAGCAGGAGAAAAGTGGTGTCTTTAGGGAAAATATAAAGCTCCTCAGAGGTATGTGTGTTTGTGTGTAAAGCATGGAACAGCTTTGGAGACCCATGCGTAGGAAAGCAAAAGGCAGCAGCGTTTACAGCACAATCCTATACTTGTCTGCTTAGAAATAGATCTCATTGAGTTCAATGTGGCTTACTCTCAGATGTGTATATAGGATTGCAACCTCCATCTCATTTCAGTGTCTAGCCCTGCTATATATAATCCAATCCAGAAAAAGGATGAGGGCCTCCTTAGGGTTCATTCTGCACTGGCCATAAGAACAGCAGCTCCTTTGGCCTTGTCTCTCTGGGCTGTGCAGAAGCTATAACTGGTCAATCGAGATAAAATTATGGCAGCTTAAAAGAGCTTCTTTTCCATCTTCCACCTCATATCCAAGCTTCTTCAGAACAGTGCCTCCCTCACCCTAGAGATGGATAAATCCTGGTGAAATGGTATTTGTAGGAGGTGGTCTCCTGCAGAGTGCAGTGACAGGTTGGGTATATATGGGGTGGATCTACACACAGGGGGAACCGCTATAAATAAGCCAGAAATTAGATCCGTTATAATAAAAGAAAGAAAAAACCCTATGGAAAATCGCATATCATTTTTTTCTGCTCTCTGGCACCATCTGGTGTTGCATGCTTATAGCACATTCAAATAGTTATTTCTTTACTAATGTAGCTGAGTCCCAGGGGTGAGATAATCTTTGGTCCCAAGCTGTATAGAGCTTTCTACCAAGTTCATTTGTCATTTCTTCCCTTCCTCTCAACATTGACTAAGGGCAAGAGCACAGCCTGCTGCCAGAAGGCCTATTTTATGTGCTTCATAAGCAACTGTTTTTCTGATTGAAAACCTGGACCCGGCACCAGCCTACTGTGCATTAGCCCAGCCTCAGAGGCGTCCATGGGCCATGCCATTCCTGGCTATATGTCATTTACTTGCTCAGATCTCCCTTCCCACCACACTCCATCCATCAACTTCCCTTAAACAGCGCAAGACAATTTCCCATAATACTCCAATTGCCAACAACAGAAAGGAAAGTGAAACTAAAGTAGCTGAAGGCAGCATAGCCCTGGCATACAGACTGATGGGTTTCTCCTAGTCAGCCAGGAGGGAATGGAGGACAGGTAAGAAAAGCAGGTCTCCTGACAGCAAAAATCCAGATAATGAACAACTGCAACACACTTAAGAGGAAGCAAACTTGACTAGAGAAATGCTAGGTCCTCTGAAGCTGCTCAAATTTTTGAATCAGCAAATAATCAGATTCCTGTCCCCTGTTAATAACAGATGTAACAAATCTGGTGAAGTAACATACCACTTTCTCATGTTGTTTGCTCAGTTCCCAGACACCTTACACCAGCCAGAAAGAAGCTGAAGTCTATGAGAAAAGCCTGCCGTCTTATGAACAGATCCAGATGAAAGTGGCAGGTGCAGAATCTGTGGGTGTTCTGTCTGCCTCAGTCCCACCGGTTAGGGCAGAAGGATGTACCCAGCCTGTTGTACAGGCCAAGGCAGAGGTCCACAGGGATTCAGAAAGCGATGGAGACTCCTGCAAGGACCCAGTGTCCCAGAAGGACACTGCAAGGTTGTACTGGTGAGTAGCTCATGCGGTGCGTTCAGGGGCTGGTTTGAATTGCACACCACCCTGAACCTTATGGTCACCTTATGGTGATTTCTGTTAGGCACTCTGGATAGAGAAAGGTTTTCAAAGGTGGGATGGTTGTCAAATTATATAACTATTAGTTGGTTGTATGCATTTTCATTGCTTGATTAAACAAAATGAAGAAATGAACATCTGCATAAAACAATGTTACTAATACAGGTGTCAGAACCGACACAATCTTTGAAAATATATAATATTCTATGTTAGAAATTATATCCTTTTCTATGTGTAAGATACGGCGCAATGATATACCGTATTTTTCGCCCTATAGGACGCACTTTTTCCCCTCCAAAAATGAAGGGGAAATCTGGGTGCGTCCTATGGGGCGAATGCAGGCTTCGCGGACCTCTCCGCAAACAGCAGGAGCGCTCCCGCTGCTGGCGGAGAGGTGCCTGCATGCTGAAGCCTGCGCGCGCTGAGCTCAGCGCGCCCAGGCTTCGCGGACCTCTCCGCTAGCAGCGGGAGCGCTCCCGCTGCTGGCGGAGACGTGCCTGCATGCCGAAGCCTGCGCGCGCTGAGCTCAGCGCGCCCAGGCTTCGCGGACCTCTCCGCTAGCAGCGGGAACGCTCCCGCTGCTGGCGGAGAGGTGCCTGCATGCCGAAGCCTGCGCGCGCTGAGCTCAGCGCGCCCAGGCTTCGCGGACCTCTCCGCTAGCAGCGGGAACGCTCCCGCTGCTGGCGGAGAGGTGCCTGCATGCTGAAGCCTGCGCGCGCTGAGCTCAGCGCGCCCAGGCTTCGCGGACCTCTCCGCTAGCAGCGGGAGCGCTCCCGCTGCTGGCGGAGACGTGCCTGCATGCCGAAGCCTGCGCGCGCTGAGCTCAGCGCGCCCAGGCTTCGCGGACCTCTCCGCTAGCAGCGGGAACGCTCCCGCTGCTGGCGGAGAGGTGCCTGCATGCGGAAGCCTGCGCGCGCTGAGCTCAGCGCGCCCAGGCTTCGCGGACCTCTCCGCTAGCAGCGGGAGCGCTCCCGCTGCTGGCGGAGAGGTGCCTGCATGCGGAAGCCTGCGCGCGCTGAGCTCAGCGCGCCCAGGCTTCGCGGACCTCTCCGCTAGCAGCGGGAACGCTCCCGCTGCTGGCGGAGAGGTGCCTGCATGCGGAAGCCTGCGCGCGCTGAGCTCAGCGCGCCCAGGCTTCGCGGACCTCTCCGCTAGCAGCGGGAGCCAGCACTGGGCTCCCACAGCTTGCAGAGAGCTGCCTGTTTGGGGGCTGGGGTCGGGGGAAGCTCGGGCTTCCCCAACCCCGCGCCTGGGGGGGAAATAATTTTTTTCCTTTATTTCCCCCCCAAAAAACTAGGTGCGCCTTATGGGACGGTGCGTCCTATAGGGCGAAAAATACGGTATATATCTATATATGTACTACACACACACAGTGTGTGTATGTGTGTGTGTGTGTGTGTGTGTGTGTATATATATATATATATATATATGCAGGTTTTGGTGTCCTCGGGTGTCTTCCCGTGTAAAAGTTGGGGTGTCTAGGCGACGTTTCGACGAGGTCTCACTCGTCATCTTCAGGCTGGTGCTTTCGGCTTCTTGTTACTGGAACAGAGCAGGATCTCAGTGTTTGAGTTCCTATAAATACTGTTGAGGAGGTGTGGTGTATAGCCTCCAATGTTCTGGGCAGAGAGGAGGTTCCCAGGCTAGTGTGCCTTTTCTTCTTTTGTTCCTTAATTACTTGAGGGATATCTTGAGTGATTTCTTGAGTGATTTCCTGAATCCCACTTAGGTGGGTCATTAGGTGTGGATTAGTTGCTAAAGCCTTCGTGTCTTGAACTCTTGAACTTTGTGAAGAGTTTTTCTGAGAAGATGGCTGTACTGCACTTGGTTGTGCTCTGGCTTGGCTTCGTGTATAGGGGCGAGCTGTGGTTTTGTGGCCTGTGCCAGCCAGATCTGTGTAGGGATTGCAGGGGGGTGCAGCATCCGGAGGTGCCACCCTGGTTTGGCTACTGGATGGTGTCTGTAATTTATCTGTGGAGAGGGTCTGGGTTTGGGTCTGGTGTGGTTGATTGGTGATGGCGTTCTGTGTGCCTCTGGATCTGGTGTCAGATTTTGTGGGGAGGGCTAATTTCCAGATGTCTGGCAAGCGGGATGTGTCGTCACGCTTGTTCATGTTGTGAGGGTGTTTCTCTATCTCGATGGCTTCCATGATTATTCTCTTGTGGTGATGTTCCATGTTAAAGAGCAATTTGGAATCTGCAAAATTAATTTCGTGTCCTGTTTCTTTCATGTGTTGGAAAAGAGAGGAAGTTTTTTCTTCTTTTTTGACGGCATTCTTGTGTTCTGCGATCCGTGCATTTATTCGTCTGTTTGTTTGTCCAATGTACGTGGCTGGGCAGACTTTGCAGGGTAATCTAACTGATTGGCAACATCGGTTGATTAATCTGTTAGAGTAATCAGCTACTGTTACCATCCCCATAGAAGGTGGAGCTAAATATAAGATGCATGCTAGCTCTGTATCAATGAAAAGCCAACACAGTCTGTACTGCCCGGTGTTGTTCCTTCTAGTTAAAGCAGGCATCACAAGCGCAATACCTTCCATGTGGAGTGCAACTCCTGTTAACTCAGACCATTGGGCATGCTGGCCGGGGATGATGGGAGTTGGGTCCAAGAACATCTGGAGGGGACCACATTGGTGACTCTTGAGTTCAAGATCAAAACAATAATGTTGGGCTGGAATGGTCAATAATATTTAATTTACCCCTGGGAAACCAAGTTAATTAAACCAACAACAGCTGGTCATTCCAGAACCAGGGATATGCTGGTGAAAAGCAGAGCATCTGCCCGGCTTGATTTACTATAAACGTCCTAGTAGAAACACAAAACAGCTCAACAATCAGCTTTGGAAGCTATGTCCTTCAATGAACCTTCTCTTTAAATTCTAGTGAGTCGGAAAAAATTCCTAACCAGGCGCCACTCGCTTCTTTCCAAGAGGAAGCTGATGCCTCTTCTGTGGAATCTGCAGCCAACAGTCCGTTTCTACAGAGGTGGGAAAATGTCTCGAAGCCTATGTCTCCAACAGAAAGCCAGCTCAGATTCAAGCTTCCTTCCTATGAAGATTTTGCCCTGATCGATTCCCTGACGGCGGAAGGTCAAGGTCAAAACAATGAAAGGATAACGGCACCTAACCAAAGCCATTGCCCTATTCCTGCCCCCAGAGGAGATGGGGCATTGGCTACTACAGTAGGGCCTGAACGACTGGAACACAGAGCTGCGCATAATGTAGAAGAGGATGACATGTACTATGGAATAAAAGAGGGAGCAGGAGACGTCCCCTCGTCGGTCGGTGCTGTCTCTGAACCAAAGGACTAAGCATTAAAAATTAGGAATGAGCCCGGGGACCTTCTCATGGGAGTCCAAATCCAAAGAGATGAAAGGTTGGGTGGGGGTGGGGAGTGGCTCAGACAATAAAAGGATGCCCAAGCCAAGGTCGATTTGTCCTTCTCTCTGGGGATATGTAGGGAGTGATGGAGAATAAGGGTTAGGACCAAAGCAGAAGAAGAAACGTTTGGCTGTCTGTTGAAGTGTCTTAAGCTGTCCCTCCACTTATGCTCAACCTGTATATTTGTAAATAAAGTGAAATAGCACCAAATCCCATAAGTCCCCTGTGGTTTTCTTCCAAAGGAAATCAAACCTGGGTAGCACTGAACCCCTAAAAGGTCTCACCAACCAGAGAGATGATTCAGAAAAACACTACAAAGGGGAAACAGACTCTGTATATGAGAATGGCACCCCTGTTGAGAACATATATATCGTCCCAAGGGGCAGAGTCATGACTTTTCCCTGGGAGTGTGGATGGAGGATCCATGACTTGCTTGAACATCATCTTTTGGTGCTTCTTTGCCATTTATGAAATGATACTCTATTGGGATGCGGGTGGCACTGTGGTCTAAACCACTGAGCCTCTTGGGCTTGCTGATCAGAAGGTCAGCAGTTCAAATCCCTGTTATGGAGTGAGCTCCCATTGCTCTGTCCTAGCTCCTGCCAACCTAGCAGTTTGAAGCACACCAGTGCAAGTAGATAAATAGGTACTGCTGCAGCAGGAAGGTAAACGCCGTTTCCGTGTGCTCTGGTTTCGGTCACGGTGTTCTGTTGTGCCACATGAAAGCTGTCTGTGGACAAATGCTAGCCTGAAAGTGAGATGAGCACCGCAACCCCATAGTCACCTTTGACTGGACTTAACCGTCCAGAGGTCCTTTACCTTTACCTTTTACCTACTAAGGCTGCCATTTTCTAAATGTACAAAACTGGGAGCAAGTCCTACCGAATTTAGCAAGGTATGCTTTTGAGTGGAAATGCACAGAATTACACCGTAAATGTGTTTCTAGTCTTTTAGAATCCTTTAGCATTCTTGCCCCGTCATCCACAGATACCTTTTATTAGACTGTTTATTGGATTGATTGTACTTCATGTCCATGGACTGCTTTGCTGAGGACATGTTTGATGGTGGTGGTTCCTGGGGATTGGATGATATCCCAAAGAGCGACACTTTTAACATGAAAAAGAACTGGTCAGAGGTATAAGAAGTGCTTGCATGTGGGTGCCAAAGCAGCTCAGGGCTCACACTTCATTAATTGGCCCAATCGCTATGGAGCGGCTGATGTGCAGGAGCAGCAGCAGCCAGGCAGAAGGCGGATCGTGTGCCCTCAGCACCTTTGCTTCTGAGGTCCCGCTTTCTGCTCCGATTCATGCCTTTGGGCCATTGGAGGTCTGCTTGCTGCAGTGGAAAATCCGGAGTGATTTATGTTGCTTTCGGAAGCCTGCCAACTGCTCAGCTTGTCAGCTTGCTTCTTCCGCATGGGGAGGGAGCCAAGCTCCCAGGCAGCTGTGGGACAGCAGCTCCATGAAACTGACAGCGCGAGGCAACAAAAGGGTTGGCGTTGGCCCCGTCTTAACTAGGCTATCTGAGTATAAAGCCAGTAGGGCCTGTTTTAGAAGTTGCGCTCATGCCTGTTCCTTGGGGGCAGAAAGACACCATTTCGAATATGGCATCGAGTTCAACAGGACTTACTGCCAAACAACTTGTGCTTAGCATCACAGCTTTGGGAACCACACAAAATATTTTATTCTGAATGGATTAATGAATCTTAATAATAACCCTGCACCCTAAGATAGCAGCATACCCTCCCACATTTCTCTGGTGAAAATAGGGACGCCCTATTCAATAATAATAATAATAATAATAATAATAATAATAATAATACCCTGCCCATCTGGGCAGCTTCCAACAAATATAAAAACATAATAAAACATTAAACATTAAAAGCCTTCAGATATCTTCTAAAAATTGTAGACTTATCTCCTTGGCTTGGGGGGGTCACATAACTCCATACCCTCCAACATTTCCCAAGTGAAAATAGGGATGTCCTAAGGAAATGTGGGACATTCTGGAATCAAATCAGAAGCTGTGATGGCTTCTGCAAATATGAGACGATCCCTAGAAAAAACAGGCACTTAGAGGGTCTGTAGAAGTTTATAGGACCATATACACTGCAGGCACTGCAGAGAAACCACAACCATTAGGAAAACGTATTTTCTTCAGGGACTGAAGGGTGCTGCAAATCTTAGGAGTCTTCATGCATGTCTTGGCTTCTCAAATAAGCTTTCAAGTGACCTGGAAGCTGAGTATTTTTAATGTTTCAATTCCGCAATGGAACAAGATGCTACTTGTTTGTAAGTAGACTGCAGTCAAATGCTCCTGGTAACTAACAGCAGAAGGGTTTCACACAGTTTAAATATCCCATCAGAAGCTGGCTTAAGACGTGACCTGGAAGAGGTTGATTGTCTTGAGCCTCAATTTTTACGAAACACTTGACAATGCCAGAAGCAGTCTCGTGTTGCGACCCCCTTTGCTCTGTAACTTGCTCCATTCCCCATTTGTGCTCCTGATACATCACTTCCCCACCCCTGACAGCTGCAGGAAATATCGTGGACTGAAGACAGATTGTGAAAATGATGGCGTAATGATGTCAGAAGTGACCTCAGTGGCTGTGGGTGGTTTTGTTGCTCGGTCCCTTCTGTCCCGCCAGCTTTAGTACTTTGCTAAAGCATTGTGTACTTGGCATAAGCTGCCCTGACAGTGGTAATCCTACTCGTGTACTGTGTCAACAGCCATTTAAAATGTGTTGTTTGCACTAAATAGAAAAGCCCAGTTCGTGACCCTGAGGTGTCCTTCGTAGCTTCACTTGACGTTTGTAGAGGCTGCAGCCCCAGATCCAGTTACTAAGGTACATCCCGTATTCATGAATATTCCATGTGTCCTCGAGTAGATAATTGGAACCATCTTGTTCTGTTCTGCGGGTTCCCCTTCGCTTCTTTTTGTCTATTCCCACAAGTCACCACCAACATCCCTGCCAACCTCCTTGACTGGGACAGTTATTTATGACTCTTCCATCTTGGCTCTTGTGGCTATTTTGTGCCCACGCGTTGTGTCAATATGTGTTGTGTGTGCCGCATGTTGTGTGCCTATATGTATCCCATATCAGCTCTGACTACACCCACTTTCATTTTCACCACACCCACTATTCCATTTCCTTGTTCCTCTGGCATGTGGCCCCCCAGAAGGCTGGATTTGAAGGAAGGTGGCGCCTGGCCTGAAAAAAATGTTCCCCACTCCTGGCTTAGCCCATCAAAATAGCTTTTGAGGGGTGTCAAACGGAACCATCCTCTTCTGGAGCACTGTCAGGCTGGATAGAACAAAACGGAAAACACCCTCTTGCAATTTCCAGCAAGAACTCTTGATCTGTGTATTTTCCTAGCCTTGCTGGGTGGGAGAAAGAAGTCTGCAGTAGGCATGGATTTTTTAAGAGGGTAGAGAGATTGGGGGCTTTGCAAGGTGCAATGCCACCTTCTCATCAGCTTGCCAAAATAGATAGTCTGGTGGTCCAGTTTCACAGTGCTGCCCTTTTCCGTCTTCCTTGTGCCCTGGTTCCCTCTTATATTCCATTGCATGCATCTCTTTCAAAGCTAGACTATAAATTTAGCAGGTATCTTTGTACTTTGCTCATTGTCTGCCACAAGAAAGGACGCCACCTTCCCTGCAGATGTCTGGCCCTCTGATCACGTACGCAGCCAAAGGTGAAAACAATGTCAGGGAGTTGAGGAGGATTGTTTATACAATTATAAGAAACACTTGTTGGGTGTCACAGCAAGAAAACAAAAGAAAAGAAGAAAAGCACATGTTTCCTAAACATTGTTTTCAGAAGTGAGAGCAGCACACAAAAGAAAAATGGACCCCCCTCCTTGTTTAGACCTGACTCATGTCCCTGCTCCCAGCTCCCTGACTCCCCAAGGCAGGCCTTCCAAGTCCTGAGAGGTTTGCTTGCTCTCACCTCACTCTAGGACGTGATGTGCTGGCCAAGCTAGATGGAGTTTGCTGCTGTTGGGTAGCTGAATTATGCTAAACAAACAGCAAAGGCAGGACTGTGGGATTGGGATCACAGCATGGTTGTAGGGTTTAAAAAACTGCCTGCCCCTGTTGCTGTTCAATTTGGTATAACCTGCCCCCCTTCACACACATGGAGAAATTCGCTCCAGTTCACTGTTAAAGGTGAACTTGAAAGCTTTGCATTTTCCAAAACAATATGCAAACTGAAACACTGCTCTCCTTTGAAATGTGAGCTTCTCCGCAGTTCGCAATGCAACGCTCCAGGCAATTAATGTGTACAAAAATGCATATACTATGGTAAGGCGTGCATATAAATGTGTATATAAGGGAAAGTAACATAAGAATGTGCATTATTTTAGGGGAAATTGCTTTGCAAAAATGCATACATTATGCAACATTGCATATAAAAATGTGCAGAGCAGGAGAAATTTCCAGAGAACTGCTGACAATTTTAAAAAATAATAATCACAAGATGACGTAGCAATGTGGAGAACTGAATTTAAGATTGGAAAAATGAGAAACAGAGAGAAACTGAAAAGGGCATATTCACTCCTGCAGAAGGGAGACTGAGCACTTTTATTCATGTTAATGACCTAAGCCTAATTCTTCTGGTATGTGCCTGGATCCCTCCTACAAAATACTGACAGCCTGGAGGCCTCCTAAGATGCCAACAGCCACTATTTTCATCACAGAGACATAAAACAACCAGTGGTATTGCAGTACATTCACCCCAACAGCCACAGTGGTGTTGCAGCCATTGTTTACATCAACCTGTAAAAACACATTTTCGTTGGATTCCTTGTCTTAACAATTAAGGTACAAGTAATCTGTGCTAGGTGAACATGGACTCTGGCTTAAGAATGCAAGAAGTGCCTTGCCAAGTCAGTTGTCTGCCTCCATCTAGTCCTTAATTCTTTGCAAAATCACAGTGTCAAGCCAGTGTGAGACAGTCCACTAGAGACTGGCCAGTAGTCCTCTCCTGGACCTGATGTTGGCCACTTGTGAGATGAGATCAGTGTGGCGGTTTTATTGTTACTGAAAAGCAGGATTCAGCCTCCTGGACCATTGGGACAGCACTGTCCTGTTATATAGAGTGATAATTCCTGTTAAGTCTTCTGTGTCCTGCTGCTTTTGGCTGCATAGCTCAAACCTGGAATTATCAGTTTTGGCAGGGGTTAAATATGGCAGGGAAGGAGACATTCCTGCATGAAATTAAAACATGCAAACAGAAATCCCTGAGCTTTTGGCTGCCTAATTGTAGAAAAGGCTGAGGCAACACCCAGAGCCCTAGTAAATAACCTTGACATAGGGCAAGGGAGGCAATAGACTTTGCAGCATTACCAGACATAACTCACCTGTGAGGAAATTAAAATCAGGTGCTGAGCTTTTCAGGCACTGCAGGGTATGGCCTGTGGAATAGGCATGAGGCACTTGGCTGGGGTTGTATATAACCTACTAAGAAGCTCCAGTTTTGCTCTGGTGATCCTGTGTTCCCAAGAACATAAGTGGTGCAGTGAAAATGGAGGACTTGCGGGAAATATGCGCCTAATATCTGGAGGTAATGTAAGAGGTCATCTATTCCAATCCTTTGCATTGAGGTAGAATCCATTTGCAAAGAGGCACCTTAATAGTTCTTGTTCGATTTATTTACTTAAAATATTTTTTATGTTGCCTTATTTAGGTAGCCGTGTTGGTCTGACGCAGTAGAAATATATATTTTTTTTTTTTTTTTTAAATGTCCAGTAGCACCTTAGAGACCAACTAAGTTTGTATTACTCAGAAGGGAACTTGCATCTTTGCTATGCTATTCTACTCGTTTTGGTTCCATTTAACTGCTTATATTAAGCAGAGAGGCTGTGTGAAATGGAGGTTAAGATGCTGGACTTGTATGAGGGAGAGTGGGGTTGTAAATTCCTGCAGAACCATGAAGCTGGCTGGGTAACTGCCGCCCAGTCACAGACTCTCAGCCTAACCTACTATTACCGGTAAATGGAGCAGCCCCTGGGCTTATGGAGGGTGGGCTGTAAGTATGAGAAATAAATACGAAGAGTACAAAAGCTCTTCTTATTAGTGGGTTGCTCTTGCCTGTACCCAGGGATAGAAGCAGACACATCTGAGAGTATATGGTTATTTACACAAATAATTTGTGTCCCATCTTTCTCAGTGGGATCCAACACACAGAACTCCAGAACTGGGAATAATCTTGTAGCAGCCTGCCCTCTGCTGACCGCATTTGTACACACACCACTCTGGATACTTTATAATGCAGTACAATCGTGCCTTGGTTCCCAAACAGCTTGGCTCCCTAACAAATCGGTTCCCGAATGCTGCAAACCCGGAAGTAAGTGTTCCAGTTTGTGAACTTTTTTTGAAGCCAAACGTCTGTTTCAGCTGTCGGCATTGTTTCCATTGCCAATCAGCCAATCAGAAGCTGCGCCTTGGTTTGCGAACATTTTGGAAGTTGAACGGACTTCCAGAACGGATTGAGTTCGGGAAGCAAGCTACACAGTAGTAGGGTTGCCATATGTCTGGAATTTCCTGGACATAGCCGGGTTTTGGCTGTTAAAAACTGTCTCTGGGCAGAAAGCACTTAAAATGTTGGGGGAAATCTGGATGTATAGTGTAGATTTTGGCGAACATCCTTAAAAATAGCTCAAAAATTAAACAACACCCCCCCCCGATATTTCACAAAAAACCTCAACATTTTGGGAAACTAAAAAAACAACAACTCAGCAATTTGGTCAAAAAGAAAAAAAAACTCAACAAATTTGCCATTTTGAAATACAGTGGTATCTCGGGTTAAGTACTTAATTCGTTCCGGAGGTCCGTTCTTAACCTGAAACTGTTTTTAACCTGAAGCACCACTTTAGCTAATGGGGCCTCCTGCTGCCGCCATGCCGCCGGAGCACGATTTCCATTCTTATCCTGAAGCAAAGTTCTTAACCTGAAGCACTATTTCTGGGTTAGCGGAGTCTGTAACCTGAAGTGTATATAACCTGAAGTGTATATAACCTGAGGTACCACTGTATGGCAACCCTACACAGTGGGTTCTCTTAGCTTTAATTTGTGTTACCACTAAGTACAGGTGATCATCAAATTGCCCCTCAAACCAGAGGTAAAAAATGAAGATGTAAAAGGAGCACTTGTGATATAACAGCTTTATTCCGATATACAGTATATGTATACTCATGATACACAGCCCTGCATAGGCAGTAGATAAGTAGGACTAGAATTGTTCTTAGGTAGTAGAATGGAGAGCTTGGTGGCAGAAGTGGAAAAGACAGAATATGAGCTGGGGGGATCTGGACACTCATATCGGGCCCTGCCAGAAATCCTTAGGATTGTGCATTCAGGATAATTTGCACTCAGGATGCCATATTCAGCCCTGCTATCAATACTGCTTAACTGCTTTGTGCTTGCAAGTTTTGGGGTGGATGTACTGCTTTGTTTCTGATCAGTGCATGTCCTGTTCTTCCTGCTGAAATTTCTTCTCTCCCTCCAGATGGCAATAGTGCGGTGACATTGTGGAAGCATCGCAGAACTAAAAAAGCAGAATGGTGTGTGAATGGTGATAGTCCCATATAATTGCATGCACCTTGTCAATGGCAAGTGGCAGAAGACAACCACAAACACACCAGTCTGCAGTGGCCCGCAGATGAAGGAGAAACTCTTAATTTCTGGTCCTTCAAAACATAACAATATTTATTGGAGCCTGAAGTCACTTTTTGGAGAACACACTTCTCTATTGCCTCAGTTGCAGCTTTTACAGAACCCCTTCCCCTTTGTTGTTGTTTTTCTGGAAGCTCATCACACATACTCATTATCTCATTGTTTGTTGTCATTTCCCGCCTGTGAGGAAGGGGCTGTTCCTGTTCAATTCATCTTTTCTGTGTGCCCATTTTATAAAGGCCCTGGTGGGGAAATCCTGGATCTGGGATTGAGAGCAGGATGCAACAATTCTCTTCCAGAAGCTGTCAGAAGGCATTGAAAGAGGGCACAAGGGGCTAATGCCCCCAGTTGCCCCCCCCCAGTCCAGAATTTGTAGATGCCCCTGTGGGAGCAATATGGACCTGGTCCCAAATATCAGTGTTCTGTATAGGTGTATCTGGATGATAGGCTGAGGCAGAGATTGGTATATTGGTATTATGGCACTTGCTTTTCTGATTTTCCGATTCTATCAGTTTGTGCATGTTTATAGATGTCTGTTTGTATACATACATACATACATACATACATACATACAGTTATATAGCTGGTTAGCTAGAACTGATGCTCATTTTTGGGTAACTGTTGCAGTGCTTCCAGACTGGCTGTTTATTTGCACAAAATGTGATTGTTACCCTGCACTTTCTAGTGCAATTTTCCATCCCTTTTTTAACTGCAAAAAAATCTGATAAGAAAAGTTATGGAAAACTACATTGCAAAGTGTGAGATAGCAACCACTAGGTTCCACATGAGGAATGCTTGAGAAGCAGAAGACATCAAATAAACTCAATGCAAGTTGTGGATGTTAGCGGCAGGAATGCTCAGTAATCAGCCCGCCTGGGAACTCCCTCTCTCACTGATAAGAGTCTTGCCCTGCTTTCTATATTTTTGGTGAGCTGTCTGCCTGCCTTTTCGTCTTTCTATCAAAGCTTTGCTTGGGTGCCAAAGCAATCAGGAGCTTCTTTTTGAAAGCAAGCACAGCCAAGTTTTTAAACACTGCAAAATCACTCTGAGGAGAGAGCATTTGTGATGTCATGAGACAGCTGCCAATCAACACTGGAGAGGATTAGGGACACATGACAATGATGTGAGTGTGCTTCCAGAACACAGTGATGACTCTTTCTATGTCTGTGCATCACAACTCTACTTCTAAAATCTCTCCTATTGAGCCCTGTTTCTTTCCCTATCCTTCACTACTCTCTCATGCTTCAATTCTCAAACGAATGGTTGGCTTATGTACTGAATACATGCTTTGCACATCAGCTCTCTGGATCCTTCCTAACATTCCCATAAGCAAGCAAGCTTTGAACCAAGAAAAGTCCTACCACAAGAAATGGTTTGGTGCCGCAAGGTTCTTTGGGTTCAGCTTCATTAGTAAAGAAAAAGCGTTCTATATGTGTTATAACTCTGTGACACCAGATGGCACTGTGGAGTCCCATCATTCTCCAATGTGATTTCCCATAATAAAGCTTACAACGCATTTTCCTGAAACGCTTTTTCGATGTGTCCAGCCCCAGTTGCTTTTGACCATCCCAACTGGAATTTGTCCCTCTGGAAGACATTAATTTAGGCTTCTGATATAAAATACTCATGCATCTGGAAAAGGAGACTCTTGCTGCTGCAAGATGTATTAATTGGATCATTCCACAGGGCTCCTATTTTGCTTTTCCCCAATATAGTCTTAACATTGGCTACCCTTTTGGAGCAGGCCCACCTTGTCTGTTCTGCCCTGGATCTCAGCCCACCAGGTTACAAACATGCTGACCACTTTTACTCCATGTATCCTGTTAAGGAAATTCGTGCTTCTGGTCAAAGCTGATTAAACCAATTTCTATTAGAATCCAGGAATATTCTAATATGAGAAGGAGCGATTGGCATTTGTCTTTTGGATAAACAAAAGCAGGTCACTGAATCCATCTCTTTCCAGATCTGCTGGCTTTCCTCTTATTTTGGCACGAGGAGCCTTTGCTGTTTGGTGCCCAGCAGAAGATTTCTTCCTGCTCATGAACAAAGATGAAAAGAACTAGCCTATTAACTCTTCTTGCTCCACCAAGAAGTTCCTAATGTAAAACCTCATATACAGGCTAAGCAGGCCCTCTTTGTGCAGGGGCTCCCAGCTCCTTCTGGTCCCAAGATCCCATTTTCCGCTGTCTGGGAGGCCTTATGGCCAGCTCTCCACAGTGAAAAACTGGAACAACTCATATGTGTTTCAGGATCCAGCCAACTGCCGGCTTTCTTGGCTTGCCAGTTTGCCTCTAGTCCATAGAGAAGGAGCCAATCTTTCAGAGAGGCATCAAGCCAAGAGCAGCGACTGTGTGAAATTGACCGCGAGTGGCACAGAGATTCTCTCTTCCTCCTCCTTTCATTATGTAACGCGATTTCAAATGTAACATGGGATGGGCTCAAATTTCCATTTTGTGTATGTGTGCATTTTAAGCTAATTGGATAAATTAAAATCGCCCTGTTCAGAATTTTGTAGAGCAGGAATGCATGCTATTTACAGGTATTAATTCACTGAAAAGGGGCCCTTTGTTGTTGCTGTCCGATAAATGCAACATAAACATTTTCACTAGCTATCCAAAGCATTCTTGTAAAGAGCCCAGACATTACTTAGAAGCTTGAGGACAAAGGTGAAAGACCCTCCAAGGTGCTCATAAGTGAGGTACAGCCATTGCAGGGGACACACACGCACACCTTTCCTCATAATAGTGCGCTGGCTGGAGGAATATTCCTTCCCCAGAAACAAATTAAGGTGTCTTATTTCTGCCCCTTCCATTCCACAGGTGTGAGAGCCAGATGGACTTTGATTGTAGGCAGTCCAGGAGAGGCACTTGCCTGAGTCCCTGGAAGCTCAGGCGCCTAAGATACCAAGAATTGAACCCTAGTTCATTCAGTCTAGAGGATTGTGGGTTCATAGAACTGTAAGATTCTGATTGGATAGCACCATGTGGCATGACTCGTGACAAGAGGCGCATTTGTGTGCCTCTGAGCCCATGCCAGTTCACACAATTCACAAACACTTTATTGTACTTCTAAAAAAAAAAAAAAGGTTAAACAACTTAATAAAATTATTCATCTCTCCCAGGCATGGGGAACCTCAGGACTGTGGTCTGAATGTGACCCTCAGGCCTTTCCCAAGGCAAAAATGCCGCCCCCCAGTGACAATACTGCCCCTCTTTTCTACCCATGGCCGGATTTAGGTTTGATGAGGCCCTAAGCTACTGAAGGTAATGGGGCCCTTTATATGTCCAGCTGTCCTTTGTCAACAACAAATTGTCACTGTTTTTCGTGTTGAATATATGCTCTACACTTTGGTAATTTATGGACCTAATGGGTATCGAAAGCCATTTGCACATAACAAAATATGTATTTTATCAAAGCAGGCGGGGCCCCTGACTTACATCATAGGAGCCTACACAACACGAAACACTGTTGCTGTATGTAGGTTTTATTTTATTTGTTTTTTTATCTTATATTTTGGAAATGTACATCCAGTTCTTTTTCTTTAATTTTTTTGGGGGCCCCCCAAGAGAGTGGGGCCCTAAGCTATAGCTTGTTTAGCTTATACGTAAATCCGGCACTGCTTTTACCCCATCTCTGTGCTGTCCTTGAGTGCTTTTGTCTGACAGGAAATGTGCCATTGAACTATGATAATCCCTCTTGTTGGCCTGGATGGAGAGAGAGGGTTGTGTAGAAACCTCTGACTTGTGCAAGGCCTGTGGTACGAAGCCTGCAATACGAAGGCAAGAATTACATCTGTTGCTCTAGCTCTGCCTTCTCCTCAAGAAGGTTGTCCCTGAGGTGATGGGGTCCTTGGACTGAGAAAGGTTTGTCCAAATTTTAGGCCTTCCCTTCTCTCTGGAGTAGTCCCACTGGGAGCAAATCGTATGGGTTAAGTCATAGAATCATAGAATCATAGAATCATAGAGTTGGAAGAGACCACAAGGGTCATCGAGTCCAACCCCCTGCCAAGCAGGAAACACCATCAGAGCACTCCTGACATAAAGTCTGAAGAGGCGGCCAACAACCAGAGTCACAGCGGCAACCCACAAAACATACAGACTGTAAAATCAAAGGCACCGCAGCATGTTGTGGTTTTTGTTGGAAATGGGCTGAACTGGATTAAGCCCCAAACATCTGAAGGAGGAGCCACATCACAGGCTTTCCAACCAAGGCTGTCCGCTGAGCTCTTCCGGTGGTTTCTCTTGCCAGTTCCACCTCCCCCTCCTCCAGCGCACGGAAATTATTGCCCAGCGTTTCACGATAACACTGTTTTGAAAATGTCCTGGCCAGAACATAAAAAAGAGAGGAAAACACTGCTGTTTTCTTTTCAGTTATTCTTCCAAAAATATGACTTAGTTGAGTTTTGATCATTCCACAGCACTCTTATTTGCTTGAGAGCACATTCTGTAGCTCCTTCGGGCATGGTCTGTTTCGGCCTCGCAATTTATGTGACAGACAGAGCAATTTGCTGCAGAACAGCAGAACCACGGAATCAGAGGTAGGCTTGGGGGGAGAAACTTGATTCAGTTTGCATTTAAAGGTGAATCTACCTAATTTGTATTTTCCAGAGCAACTGGAAAACTGAAACACGTCTTTCGAAATATGCGTTTCTCCTAATTTTGCAAGGCAGTTCTCCTTCCACTTAAAGTGGACGAAAATCCGTACACCGAGGTGCATAGAAATGAATATATAAACGTAAATGAAAATGGTACACAAAGTGCATTATATAAGGAGTCATTGCATACAAACTTGTGCATATTAGGAGAAATAGACACTAAAAGGCTGATTAATTTTCCTGAGGACCTTTTTAAAAAAAGAAGCCACAAACTGCTGCAGCAATGTGGAGAATTAAACTTAAGGATAAATGAGAAACTGAGGCAAAATGAAATTGACACATTCACTCATCCTTAGTTGAAATGGGTCTTATAAGTCATCTAGTCCAATCCCAATCAGTTCAAGAAAGTTGGAGATCTCAAGCATCCCTAACAGGTGGCCGTCTGGCCTCTGCACAAAGACCTCCACTGAGAGAGAGCCACCCCGCCCAGATTAGGTTTCATTGTCAAATTGCTCTTACCACAAAGACATTTCTCCTAACAGTTGACCCAAATCTACATTCTTTGCATTGATAAAGTAATTCGATTGTGTGGCTGGTTCATTTGATCAGAAGCTGCTTCTAATTCCTTTGCTCTCTCTACTTCTATGTTCAGGTGACGACTGCACAGTAACTCTAAGCCGGAGTGACCTTCTAAGGCTGACCATGGATTCCTGTCCCATTTGTAGCAGAGAAAAGCTGAAGCTGTTCTTTGCTGCCAAAAGCCCTGGATGCAGCACTGCCTCTGCACAAGAGATCCAGAAGCACTGAAAGGGTCCTGGCATAGGGTGTGTGGACATCAGGGTGAACTCTCTGACGGTAAGAGCTGTTCGACAGTGAAGGAGACCCCTTGGGAAGGTGGTGGGCTCTCCTTCCTTGGGGATTTTAAAGCAGAGGTTGGGTGGCCATCTGTCATGGATGCTTTAGTTGAGATTCTTGCATTGCAGGGGGGTGGACAATACTATGCTTCTCTGATTATGCTTTTGGCACAATGCCCTTCCAGAAAGAAAGGCTAGGACTTGTGTTCAGTGTTAGACCTACTCAGCAGCAGACCCAATGACATTAATGGGCAGAACTAACTTAGGTTTGTTCATTTCAATGGGTCTAGAACAAGGGTCTGCAACCTTTAAGACAAAAAGAGCCACTTGGACCCGTTTCCGAAGAAAAAACAACAACTGGGAGCCGCAAAACCATTGCGACATTTAAAACAAATATATCTCCGGAGCCGCGATCTGACAGCGGGCGGGAAGGTGACGTCGGGACGGTGCGTGACTAACGCACGCACCGCCCCCATGCAACGTCACATCAAGTACAGCGCCCGCCACAGTGAGGAGTGTCAGGGCACACAATGCGCCTCCTCCCCTCGCTAGTATCCGCCCCAGAGCCGCGGCAAAGGTGTAAAAGAGCCACATGCGGCTCCGGAGCCACGGGTTGCAGACCCCTGGTCTAGAACATAGTTGGATATAATCAAAGGCTGCAGCCTTAATTAGTGTATGCACTGCATGCTTGGTGACTCAAAGTGATGCCACTGAGTGTGAAAGGTGACAAAAGGCGATATGGAAGCTCTGTCTGTGGCAGTAGCAGCTGGTGGTGTGGGGCAGAGTCACCCTCCCAATACTGGTGGCCCAGCAGTTTACCGAAAGGGGGCTGAGGCTGGGGCAGAGGCAAAGTTGGGCTGTGTACCAGATTGGTTCTGCCAGTGCATCTGTCCAGTGCCTTTGCCCTCACCCTGATCTGTCCCCTCCAAGCAAGGTGTAGAAATGTCTGTATCGGGAAGGCTGCTCCCCGTGGCTCTCTGCTGCTCCACCCCCATGTTTCTTCCTTTCTTATTTTTTAATTGTTATCTAATCTGCTTTTATAAATGTCTGCCATGTGAGTTCATGTCAATACGGAAAGCGGCAACTAATACGAAAAGCAGAATAAGAATGTGAAAAAAGGAAAGAACAGAGATATTTGCAGGCATAATTTTACTTATTTTTATTTTAACATTATATTGCAATCTGCCTCGAACATATGCAGATGGAAAGGTGGGGGTTAAATGATGATGATGATGATAATAATAATAATAATAATAATAATAATAATAATTCATAATATTTGACCTGGGCTTCATAAAGTATTCATTCTGTCTCTATAGGCTCACCTGTATTTGACAGTGTCAAAGGCAGAATCCATAGCTCTGTGGTTAGACCACATGCTTGGCTTGCACAAGACTCTTAATCTCAGTCTTGGGTTCGAACCCCATTGCAGGGGGTTGGACTGGATGACCTTTGGGATCCCTTCCAGCTCTATAAGTCTATGATTCTAAGATTACTAGGTTCAATCCACGGGTCTTTCAGCAAAGAGAAAATCAGCTAGCAGGAGTGGGCTACATATGTGCTTTGTTTTGAGTCACTGCAGGCCAGTGGTGGGTGGAGCCAGTCAGAAGTGGGCGGAGCCAGAGGCCAAGGTAGGTGGCTCAGTAGATGCCACTCTGACCCTTGTATAGCAGGCTGCATTCAGGCATGCAAAAGTCAGGGAACCCTACAGCCCGCCTCTGCATCCAGGCAACTGAGGCAAGCAAGAAACATTCTGGCAGTTCAAGGTCACATTCCAGCCAGGCAAAGACACTCTTTCAGCGAGAGGGGCTGTGCCCTAGTGAGGGCCCTGAGGTGGGGGATAGAGAGGTCTCTCAGCCTTTCTTTGTGTGCTATGTTCATTCTAGTTCTCTTGGGAAATTAAAGCTGTACTTCCTTGGGATGGAAGTACTATCGTACCCCGAAGAAACAAGAGTCTGGGGAGTACTGTAGACATTCTTTTTCCAGGTTTCCTTCAAAAAAGCTTTCCAAAGACCCATGCCACAACATGCCTATTGCTTCTCGAATTCCTTACATACACAACTGCTCCCCCTTATCCCCTTGAGACGCAGTCCTCCAATCGTGTTCATGCATAGAATATATACAGTACATTTTTCCTTCTGCAAGCTATGCAATGGAATGCGTTTGAGAAAGAAAGAAAGAAAGAAAAAAAAAAAACCCCACGCGAAAGTAATCCTGTAATTTGACGCCAGGAAAAGCAAAACGGGGCAGCAACTTGATCTCCAGGGATGAGAGAAACTCCAATTAATGTTTAACGAGATAGGATGGTCCGATGGGATAATAGTGGCGTGATCCGGCACATCCACGCCCCAAAAAGATTTAGAGGAGCACATGGAAAGGCAAAGGGGAGGAGGGAAAGTCGAAGCGGCTAGAAAGAAGCGGGCGAGGGGGGTGTGCGTGCGCGCTGTGTGTGCTAGCGAGCTGTGGGATGCGATTCCCATTTGCTGATCCTTCGCCCGGTGCAACTGCCGCCGCGCCAAGGGCAGCTCGCGCCAGTAGCCCGCTGCGCGCAGGGCCCCGCCGGGTTCTAGGCTCCGCCCGCGCCGGGTTCTAGGCGTCGCGCTGCGCTCCAGAGCCGAGCCTTTCCGCGTGCGGCGGCTTCTTCTGGGTCTCTGCCGACTCCCGCGTTCTTCCCAAGCGGGGGACACGATGGGCGGCCGCTGCTTGCGCGCTCCGCTGCTGCTGCTGTTCCTGCTGGGCGCGCTCTCTCCGGCTGCAGGCAACCTCGACGATCCGGACGAGGAGGAGGACGACCTGGTGGCGTCCTTCGCCTTCGAGGAGGAGAGCCAGGCCGACTTGGGGAAATACCGGAGCGGTTCCGCCGCTTTCCATCGGAGCAATAAGGTGACCGTGGCGGAGAGGAGGACCAGAGGGACTCGGAAGGCTCCGGCTGGTGCCCTTGCTCCTTCTCTCCCACTCGCCTTGGGCGAGCTGGGGGTGGCCTGGAGGGGCACCTCCGTCCTCCGAGGCTCGGGAGGACTCTGGTGGTTCCAGACAGGCGGGGTTTGGGGGGCAGCGAGCGCAAAAGTAGCTTTACGCACTGCAATGGAGCTTATTGATTATTTCATAAAATGTATATATTATGCCTCTTGACTGCCGAAAAAACACATCGAAGAGATTTCCCCCCCAAAAATAGATTGGGACCTTAGGCTGCAGTTGCCCGGGAGTATAAACTCCAGCGAATTCCGTTGGACTTCTGAAGGGATTGGCAATGTAAGGATTGCCCAAAGGACCCCATAGAGGCCCCGGGTTCGCATTGCACAGATGCTCGTTCCTTTGCTTGCGGGCAGTCAGCCCCTAGACCAGAGAGGATCTTGTCTGGCGCTGCCTTGCTCCCTCCCTCTGGAAATTACCCCACCTCCCCGCCCCACCTGAAGCCGAGTGTGCATTATTGGGAAGCTTTGCGTGCCTGCTTCCAACCCCAGCATCTGCGTGCAGGACTGGGAATGGTTCTCTGCGTGAAAACCCTGGAGGGCCGCTGCCAGTCCGTGCCGGCAACACTGAGCTAGAAGGGTCTGACTCAGTTTGAGGCGGCTTCCTAAATGGGCTGTGCTTTCTTGGGCGAGAAAGAAAATAATCTCTCTGCAGATTGTCTTTGCACATGCCCCAGGCTGCTCTCATCGTTATAGTCAGCTTCACTTTTGGGCAGGGCTCTGGCATTCAGAAACATTTCCATGGGAGGATCCTAGGTTGACTTGAAGCCCTGTTTCTGTGGCACTGCTTCTCCAACCCCTTCCCCTGTCTGGAAACTTGTTTTCCCCATTTGGAAGGATACTAATGCATGCTTTGGGATTTCTGATGCCAAATTCAGGCACCCACGGTAGGTCAGGACCTGGGATGGGCTTATCATTATCATCATCATTCATGAAGCAAAGGCTGTTGTGGGAACAGGGATCCAATATCCCTCTCCTCCGTTATTTTGGATCTGTTCTGTTTCCTTATGAAGTCACCCCTCTATCCAAACTGTAATGCTCTCTTTTTTGGGGAGTGGGGTGTTGTCTCTTGAAGAAGGGACATTTGAAATGTTACGTTCAGGCAGCAGGAGGAAGAGGCTTTGTGAAGCGTCCATTTTAGGAAATTTGGCCAGGCACCAGTCATATACTATTGTAACGTTGGACATGCCTTGAAGGCTTCCAGGTGTTTTGCAACGAATGCACACCTGTTGCATTTTGCCTTCATTCAGAACCTCCTCATCTGCTGAAAGGTAGATCTGCCTATTAAGGTCTTGTGATGTCTGGTGACATGCCTTCTATTGGAACTATTCGTTTTTAAAAATGCCTGCTTTGTTTTGCATGTGAGTTGAAAGATCTGGCATCCAGGGAGAGGTTCGGAAATGCAGGGGTTGTTCTCCTGGCACTCTGCGTTGTATTGTCTTTCTTTTGTCTTTGGGGCACTTCTGAGCCTTGCCTCTTTTGATTGGATGCCTTCGTGCAGTCCACCTGCCTTGCAAGCTTCAGCCATGATAGAGAATATCTGCTGCCTTGGCTTGTGCTGTGCAGGGTGCACGGCTGACCTACCTCCTCTCACTGCAAGGGACTGTCAGAAAGAGCCAAGGTGTTCTTTCAAATTTACTTCCCTGGCTTTTAGAGGTGGAGTCTGCCCAGCGATGAACCAGGTGGTATGGTCAATACTGGAAGCAGTGAGCAGTCAGCATCTGGATTTCCTAGATGTGTATGCAGGTCCCCCCCCCCCCCCAAAAAAAGGGTCACTGGATTTTGGTTTTGGCTTCTTTCAAAAAAATCAGAACAGTGTAGGGGTGTGTGAAAAATTAAAAGAGAAAGGAACACAAATGGAGATTGCTAAAAGATGGGGGGCATCTATACGTAATCATTGCAGGAGATCTATAATTGGATCTCTCAGCATCTTAAGAAGCACTTATAGGTGGGGAGGGGAAATGATTTGAATCAGGATTTAGTGCTGAGAGACAGGTTTTTAAACATTTCCCCCAGTTTAAATTTCCTCTGCCCAACGCTGCCACAGAGACGAGAGAAAGCACATCCAGTAATGGTTTATGTCTTCCCCCCTCCACGCTCCACAGCTAATAGCAGATTCTGGGAGGTGGGGATTTTAAATCATGGAAACAGTGCAGAGAAGAAGCTCCCCGGCCCCAATTCACTCAGCATCCAACCCTGATCCAAATCGGAGGATGTGACTGCTTTTGAGCAAAGATGTTGGGAGGTCTGATTCTGGATCTCCCATGTCCCATTCATCTCAGCCCTGTGCGATTGACTAGAAGATGGGAGAATAATTTGTGCAGGATTCAGCAAGATTTGCTTCACAAAATTCCTGGTCCTTCCCCCTTTCTCATAGTTGCCTCTGATATACGGTACAGAATCAGCTTCCTTCTAAGGGACAGATTATACATGACATGGTGATGTGTGCAACAAACTCCAGATTTTTTAAAAAATAAAAAGCAGATTTTTAGTAGAGATGTGTGAGCTTGTGTTTGCGCAATCCTTTCTCTGCTGATCAGTTTCCTCACTCAAAATCTCTCCCTACTCCTGCTATTTCTTACACAAAGTTCCATACGTTTATATCCATATCTGTGGGTGGAATTGCTGGGAGGGAGAGATTTTGAACTGGAAAAACAACCAGCACATCTTTCCTTCACTTTCAAAACCACATCAATTCTCAGTTGTCGTTCACTACGCAAATAAAGATTGTGCTGCTTTATGTGTGTGCGCTTAACAAGGCGTTGTTTGCTTCTTAAAGTGGCTGTGTTGAGTCAAAAAATGTTAAGTCAGAGGAGTGGTTGAGTGGAATCTGTTTCCTTTCCAGTGAGGTGTTAAATACAGTGGTGCAGTAGTTAATTTTGAAATGCAGGCCCTCTTCGTGGCAGCACACCCACATCTCTTCTGAGGCTGTTAAAGCCAAAATGATTTTTGGATAAATGCAGGGACCCCTTTCCAAGTTTTGCTTAATTTGAAGCCTGATGGAGAATTCTGGTGGACCTCTAAAGCTTGCTCGCTATTTTGATTAGCCATAATAGAGGGTGGTTGGTTATCTGGTCATTTTGTCTTTTAGAAAAGCTTTATTTGGTTGGCACGCAGAGGAGGCCCCCCTCAGGGGGATGTTGCTGTCATTCCTGCTATGAAATCGGTGGTGCTTTGCTCCTTCTCTGCCACACCTCTGGCTCACTTCATACGCATGTCAAAAGAAGTGAGCATGCAGAAGAGGCAATGCCCAGTATGTGGGACTAGGAGCAGAATCTCACACTTTCTTAAGGGCACCAGAGCCCCGCCCTGTGTTTGCGCCACCCCCCTAGTGGGGCACGCGCTTCTGCAAATCATCTACCGACTCTCTTCTTCTGTTTTGTCTAAACGCAGGATTTGTGGCGCCTGCCAGGGCAATACATTGTGGTGCTTAAGGAAGAAACCCACAAATCTCAGACGTCAAGGACCGCCAAGCGCCTTCAGGCCAGAGCAGCCAGGCATGGCTACTTGACGAAAATCCTGCATATCTTTGAGGACCTGTTCCAGGGCTTTCTCGTGAAGATGAGCAGCGATGTGCTGCACATGGTAAGTCCCTCTTTCTGCATCGGAGCTGGGGAACTCAGGATCTCTCCAGATGTGGTTCGGTCCCAACCCCCGTCAGCCGCAGCTTATGGGCAGGGACGAGGAGAGTTATAGTTGATCACCGTGCTATCAGAAATGTCCAGAGTGTGGAAGAAACTTGTATACTTACAAGTTGGGAAAAGGCAGGCCCACCAGTCCTGTTGTCTCCCCTCAGTTCCAAGTCAGTCTCCTATCTCCTTCTCCTGGTCCCTGACATAGCACAGCAGTATTTACAAGCACAATAGGTACTTATTTACATTCAGATCTTGGCATGTCTCTCATCCAAGCTTCCCCTGGCTCTACAGTTTTATCAAATGCAGCATAAAACATACCTTGTGGGGTTCCACCAGTGGAATGGGCGTTCTTGGCTCTCCACAGCTCCAGTATCTGCTCCAGAGGGTTAGAGAGATTTGGAGAGGTGTAGGGGAGCTATACTGGGGGAGGTGGAGGGGGAGAAGGGGAGGACCCATGCTGCAAGTGAAAGTCTCCGCCCGCACCATGCCAAATGCCACCCAAACCCTGGGAGGGAGGGTCTTATAGGCCATCTAGTCGAAACCTCCCTGCTAAAGATGGAGCAAGACTATCTTGTAAAAGATGGCTGTCTAGGCTGTGTTTGAATAAATTTTGTGCAATGCCATATCAACAACAAATAGAGATATTTTAAAGAAATATGGCTAGCGAAAGCAAGGCACCATCATCTCAACAGCTGTTAACATCTGTAAAGGGAAAAAAAGGTTAAGAATTTGGCTTTTGCGGAGCAGAATCTGCTGGGATCTTTTACTTAGTTAGAACCAGCTGCATGTATACAGATGTTTCGTTTTCAAGTGAGATTTCTTTCAGTTTCAGACTCTTCTTTTGGTGCACCAAGCAGAATGCTTAAGTGTGCAGAAGGAAAAATTCCCAAAACACTTTGGGGGGCTAATACTTGTGTATCTGTCTGCTTTTTGTTTCTGGTTTTTGTTGTCCCTACAGTTATTATTATTTTTTTAATCATCTCTGTTGCATGAACTTTCACTAAGTCCCTGTTCCCCATTGCGTGGGGCAATGATGTGGGCCTTCTGGCAATGTGTGACTGGCCGAAATTGACCAGGATCTACTGAGTGGTGTCTGAGTTGTTTTTAGTACACAAAACTGAACAAGTACACCATGTGAATTCTACTTGTATAAATATCTCAAATTGTTTTTCCCATAACCAGTGGTGGGAAGGCTGTGTGGTTGTGTTGCTCTCTTGTCTTCCTGGGACTGCACGTGGCCGCCGCTCATAGGCAGGAAGGGGGAACAAGGCCGCAGGAGCTCAACATGGCACAGGGGCGGAAGGAGCAGCTTGGCTTCGCTCTGCTCCCACACCATACTGAACGCCTCCTTCTCTCAGTGAGTGGCAGCGAGGCACAGAGTTGCGAAAAGTGGGGGTCAATGTAGGCCGCCATCCCTGTGTAGCCTTAGCAACCGGTACTGCCAATAGGCCAACTGTAGTTGAACTAAAATATATGATTGGGGTAAGAATAAATAAATCAGGGTAGTGCATTTTTAAGAGCTTTGCTTGAAAAATATGCTTTAGTTGGAATGCTTGAAAGTAAGTTAAGACATCACAACTCGGCAGCATTCTCTTCCTTTATATTGTTTAAATATGAAAGAGAACAAAAATGGAAGATCCTAGAAGCTGGACCAGTTAACATTCCAATATTGGTACAGTAAGCGTCCAGCTTAAACTTGTGGGCATTCAGCTTTATGTGTGTGGCAAAAAAATAAAGAAAAATTTAAAGGGAGGTGGTTCTGGGGTCATATGACCTTGGCAACCCCCCCCCCCCATTGAATGGGAGGACATGACTCTTAATCTCAGGCTCATGAGTTTGAGCCTCACAGTGAGTGGAAGATTCCCTTCCAACTCTACAAGTCTGTGATTCTGTTTTGACTATATGTGAATTTGGCTTTCGGCGGTCTCCCTGAAAATAACCCTAACATAAGTTGTAGGCTTACTGTATGGCCAAAGACCTGCCTGCGCGCACGCGTGCACACACACACACACACACACACACACACATTCCCCCTTTGAAACCGAACAATTTTACTGGCATTGTCCTCATTCCTTATGTTACTAATTGATATTATGAAACAATGCATTTTTTAAAACGGAAATTGTTTTCTGCAGAAAAATACTTGTTCACCGAATTTATTTCCTCCCCAAGGAGCCCCAGGGCTTCAGAGAGACATACAATTTGAAAGCAAAGCAAAAACATTCTAAAGCAGTTTAAATATTCTAAAAAACAGTAACAAAAAACATCTAAACGTTTCGGTTAAAAACGTTTGGTTAAAAAGCAGTTACAGTTAGAACATTCTAAAAGCAATTGCTTTTCAGTTAAAAGCGTTCTTCCATCCAGTGATCACAGCATTGCCGGGAACGATATTCTTTTGCCACCAAACGATGCTTCCCAATTTCCCCAACAGCCTTTGAGTGACTGTAGTGTGGTGTTTTTTCTCAGTGTGCTGAGTTTGTTATGGTGATGGGAAAACCAGGTTCAGGTCTCTGCTCAGCCACAACGTTCTCTTGTTGGGCAGGAGTGCATGCTATGTTGACTTTGTGAGATTACCGCACGGCTAATGTTCTGACCTCCTTGGCAAGATACAAATAAGAAGCAACTTTCCTCTTTGTCCCCGTGGGAAGTGTTTGGGAGGTGTTTTGTTTTGTGATGGCTTTCCCCCTTTCGTTCTGAGAAGGGCATATTTGCATGGACTCCTGTGGCTTTTTACCGGACAACTGATAACCCAGTGGTCCTTTCCAAACATTTCATAATCTTACGATAAGGCAGGTGCCATTTGAGAAATCCAAAGTGATGCAAGACTCAGTGGAGGCAAATAGGTTTGCTTAATCACTTCCTAGTCACTTACGATGCCAGATATGCTTCAGGCTGGTAGCTCTGTGAAAGTCGGCGAATCAGAGAACTTAAGAGCGTTGCAACGCTAAAGATGATGCCAGGTGTGCCGCTGCTTAGGGGAAATCATCCGATGCAGAATGCAAACACTCCTGGTTTGGGTTTTCTAAAACAACTCGTTGACATGGCTCTCTCTGCAGGGTTTTAGACACCCATGTGCAAGTTGCGACAGGTGTAGGAAATAGCATCTCATGCCCTCTGTTTGGCTGTGCTTGCGGTCACAAAGGCTTGTCTGCACACGCATAAGGGAAGTGGAAGGGAAAATATTCAGGAGCGCTCACAGATGGATGTGTGCGCATGCATGCACATACCCCAAGAGAGAATGGGCGAGAGGATTAGAATTTGTGTGGGAGCATGAGAGAGATCGAGATTGTGTATGCATGTTTGGTGTATGTTTGTGGGGGGCAGCGACCACAGAGTTAGCCTGCAGCAAGGAGATTCTCCCACAGTCTGTCAGTGGTGTGCTTCCTGCATGCAGTAGATATTTACCAACAAAGGCCTCAAGTGCTGAGCGCACACAGGAGAATTTGTGACTTGCCGCTACAACAGTTTGAGCTGCTTTGAGAAAAAGAGGCTGGAAATGCTCCCTAAATGGTGGCAAAGGGGAAATTAGCAAATGTGAGCTAGAAGTCAGACGGAGGAAGGAATTTTGTCAGACATTGGTTATTAGAGTTATTAGAATTGGCGTTATTAGAGTTATCCAGCTGTTAGAGTTATCCAGAATTGGAGGAGTATGTCTTTTTCCATTTGTTAAGTACCTGCCGTAATGCTGAGTTCGATAACAGCTGCATAACTTTATCAACAACACTAATGGTAATGACAAGAAAATTAAAAACAAAGCTATCAGAGATTATAAAATCAGAGAATTGTAGAGCTGGGACCCCCCAAGGTCATCTAGTTCCGCCCCCTGCAATGCAGGAATCTTTTTGCCCAATGAAGGGAATGGGCTTACAAAAACAGTTACGGGAGCAAGTGATGTTGCTGGATGTCAGGCGTAGTTGAATACATATATGAAACAGAAGCCTGCACAATTTTGTAAGGAGGACATGTTGTGCATAGAGAAGATGAGAAGTCTTTGGTCTCTGTCCTGCCATCTTTCTGGGTCTGATGGGATTGCAGTCCAGCAACATCTGGAGGACCAAAGGTGCCCCAGTCCTTCTCTCAGCCCCTCCACCTTGCCTGCTGCAGTCCTGTCCTTACCACCAACCTTATCATTTTCCTCTCTCATCCCTACCCTTGCCCTAAATCTCCAGCACCTTCCCACCCTGCTAGGCTTCCTCATTCCAGCATGTTTCTTCATCTTCCTCAGTACCAGCCAGACTGGCTTCTGATTCCTGCAGGGAAGGAAGGCTCTGCTTGTGCTTCCGAATGAATATGGAACAAGGTTGGATGGGCAGGTCACCACACAAGGCAGGGCCTTCTCAGTGGTGACACCCCAGTTCTGTTGAGATCAATTTGAACCGCACTCACGGCTCCTCCAGTTCACCTCTTAAGCATTCATCCTGATTTGCTTGCACAAGGTTTACACAGAGGTTAGATTGTATCCAGTCTTTATTGAGCGTTCGTCCTGATCTGTTTGAGCCACCATCTGCATGTTAATCCTCTGTTGACCTACTTTTCGGTGCATTTCCCGGTCACTTTCGAAACCAGTTTCTTTTTAAAAGTGGATTTGTTGCTCCAGGGCACTAATTGTATAAATCTGAATTTCCAGATGCTCTCTCATTGATGGGGAGGAGCCGCAGGGAGAAGAGGAAATTACACAAATGGCCTCTCTCCACATTCCGTTAGATGATTTTGGACTCCACCTCCCCTTAGCCCCAGCCAACATGGCCACTGCTTAGAGTGATGGGAGCTGTAGTCCAGCAACATCTGAAGGCCCACAGATCCCCCATTCCTGTTATATGCTCTGTATACTTTTAGGAGAAGAGTAGGATGATGGCGATGATATTTCTTGCATGACTTGCACCGTTCTTCCCGTGTCGTCTTTTGTGCAGGCTTTGAGACTACCGCATGTGGATTATATAGAAGAAGACTCCTATGTGTTTGCTCAGAGCATTCCCTGGAACCTGGGCCGGATTGTCCCTGTGCAAGACGGATCTACTGAATATAATCCTCCCAGTAGGTGATATTCCCATTCAACCATGTGTGCATGAGATGCCAAATATCTATGGAGTCAACAACAAAATCCTATGCAGAGGGATGGCGCTACCTATCACTGATTGCTTGGTCTGCCACTATGTGGTTCACGTGGGACTGCATTCCATGGGTGTGGGGCCACCACCAATAAGGCCCTGTTTCACACGCTTGCTGCCCTTACAGCCCTATTTGGGCCTGAGACCGTCACATGACAATAGCGAGACCAGCTCCGGATCCAGTGGATCTCAGGCTGGCTTAATCCTGCTCCTCTTTTCCCCAGGAGAACTCCATCTGGGGGCCTGCAAGCTGGCGAATAACTTGCCAGCTTGCCTCTCATCCCCATGCTTGGCAGCTGATGCAGGGCTGGGCTGAGCCAGTGGAGATGAGCAGAGGAACAGCCTTGCTGAATCCACCCACCCAACCCGGCTTGGTGTGAGGGTTGCTTTGAATTGCTCTGCATGTATTCTTTTTGCAACATAGTTTTTATTCATTTCCTTCTCTAAACTGTTCAACATGATTGCATTGGGATACATCTTTGTTTACTTTAGAGGATATGGCATGCAACAATTACATGAAATTTAAAATGGAAATAAAACAACCATAAGTACTCAGGTAAACATTTCTGAATCTATTAACAAAGTTGCGTCAAAATGGAGACCTTCAGGTGACAAGCAACTAGTAAGTTTAATAAATGAATGAAATAAGTGTTTGTGCCAAAATGATTACAATTGTTGCAGATATGAAATTTTATATATAGTAAATTGCATTGATTGCTTTGATGGGTAAAAGGTATTTTGTATCAGTAACAATTAGAATTTATAGGAAGGGAGGGGGAAAGGGGAGAAATTAAAACATGTACTTCATTATACACATGTTTCTGATTAAAACATAAATTTAACAATAAGCAGAGTGGATTTTCTGAATATCTCTTTTTGTTTTCTGCTAAAACCACTAGATGGTTAAATGCTGAGACCTCAAATAATTACTGGATAGGCTACTTCACTTTTTAAATAGCGAAGTAGACTGACTCACCCCCACCCCAATTTCCGCTTTCCGAAGATTGCAAATCTGGCCTTAACGACACAGAAACAGAGCAGCCAACTCACTTGTATTGCCTTTGATCACCAGAATAGAAGGGATAATCGTGTTAAGTCCAATCTTCCATTTCCTTTCCTGCCTGCTCCGTACAAGACAAAATTGGAGCAGCTCCCTTTATAAATTGCTTGCGCAAGATAAACCTCATTGTATATTGGCATGCTGGGATGCTGCGTTGAGAGCAATGGCTTCACTGCCTCTTGGCGTCACTGACTGACTGTCTCCTCTTTTTAGACAGGGGCGACCTGGTTGAAGTTTATCTGCTGGACACTGGGGTCCAGAGCAACCACCGAGAGATCGAGGGCAGAGTGTTCATGACTGAATTTGAGAACGTCCCAGAAGAAGATGGCACTCGCTTCCACCGACAGGTACGCCAGCTCTGCTTCGTGAGCGATGACGACTTTCTTGCCACCTTCCCCTTTTACCAGTGACGTTGCTAGAACCCTACGTTTATTATGATGGCTCAACCCTGAAACCTTTAGTCCTTGGAGGAGATCTGTGGGATTAAGCACCAGTTACGGTGTTTCTGTGGGAGCAGCGTGTGTAATTCAATCTGTCAGTTTCTTCAGGCCCGCTTTTTCGTTATGTTGAAAAGGGATGCTCGCAACTGTACCGCTGGGAAGTGGGTGAGTTCTTAACAGACACTCACCATTGTGGGTGCTGAATGTGCTTCTGTGCATCCCAGTGAGATGCCATTTGTGGACAGACCTGACTGCAGCCAGATTCCCTCTGACCAAGATGTTGGATCCTAGTCTTCCCATTGGGTCTCTTCCTCTCCTCCAGGGCGGAATGGCCTCTTAAGGTGGTTTCAGATATGTACATTGCATGGAGATTTCCAGATTGAATGGCACAATTGTGGTGGAAATCTGTGCACATGCTCAGTGCCATCTTAAGAGGCCTAAAGCCAGTGAGATAAGGTCCAGGGCAGCATTTTTCAAATAAAATTGAACCAAAATTTTCATACCAACTAATTTTTGCGCTGCAGTTTGACACCTGAGGCTGGGCTTTCATCCTGCCTCTGTGGGTTGAATTGAAAGGAAAGCCCACAGAAGGAGTCTGGTGGAAGCTGACTTTTCAATCCTGATGGCCTCCACCCCAGAAAAGCCACTCCTTTGGGTTGGGGTACCTTGTTGAATGGGGTGGGATGTGATGCTGATGATAAATAATAATAATAATAATAATAATAATAATAATAATAATAATAATAATAATAATATAATATTTATACCCCTTCTATCTAGCTAGGTTTCCCTAGCCACTCTGGGCGGCTTCCAACAAAACATTAAAATACACTACTACCGAGAAGGCCCTCTGCCTGGTTCCCTGTAACTTCACTTCTCGCAGTGAGGGAACCGCCAGAAGGCCCTTGGTGCTGGGCCTCAGTGTCTGGGCAGAATGGTGGGGGTGGAGACGCTCCTTCAGGTGCAGTGGGCTCAGGAGGAAGGAGCCAGTCCTCACAAATTGAGCAGAAGCACCTTACAGGAGCTACCCCCACCTGACTTCTGAGGATCCTCCCTTAGCCCTTTACACCAGAGCCTACTCCATTCAGCAGGGTCCCCTTTCTCTAGGGAGAGGTTTTGGGGAAGGGGCTGTCAAAAGGTGGGCAGAGTGTGAAAGCCAGCTTCAGCCAGCCCCCTTCTTCAGGCTTCCCCCTTGAGCCAACCCCATGGATTCTTCAGTCACAGTGAGGCTTTTGTTCAGGCATTATCAATCAACCTTTTTGTGCTTTGCTGAGTTATTGTCGCATCTGAAAGGCCCCATGTGCTCTTGTCATGCTTTAACCGTATGTGTATGGCAGGGGAGGCCCTGTAACATTCATGACTTGCTTTTTAACGTGAGCTGTCATGCCGACAACTTGTTCCCTTATTCCGTTGCTGAATTCCTCATAAAAACGTGTCACTGTGTTTGGCGGCACCACTGGGATGGTGTTTTCTTGAAGCGGGAAGTGTCAGTTGAGCTAGTAGGCCGGAGGCAGTTCAGCTGCTTTTTATCTGTAATGACAATCACTCCTTATGTGAAGGATCAAGGGGCTTCCAGCCTCTCATATTTGCGGCACAACCTGGATCTGCTTAAAGCCCCTAATCTTTTTCTCGACCTCTGCAGCCCCCCCCCCCCGATTTAGCATGTTAGTAATGGGGAGGGAGAGCAGTCAGTTCTTCACAAGATGAGGGGAAAGGGTTCAGTTGTTTTTGTCTAGCGAAGGGGTGAATAATGGGGCCGTTGGACAGCATAGAATTTCAAGATAGCTTTGAAAGGATGAAATTATGGCTCCAGTCATGCCTCCCCTTTTACATTGGGAGCATTTATTCTTCTCTCCCTGCGCCTTCCAATAATGGTAGCATTTAATCAATTACTGTCCTGAATTATGTCTTCACGTCACCCCGACATTCTACCATTGCTCTTTTTCCAAATACAGTGGTACCTTGGGTTACATACGCTTCAGGTTACAGGCGCTTCAAGTTAGACTCCGCTAACCCAGAAATAGTACCTCGGGTTAAGAAGTTTGCTTCAGGATGATAACAGAAATTGCACGGTGGCGGCGGGAGGCCCCATTAGCTAAAGTGGTACCTCAGGTTAAGAATAGTTTCAGGTTAAGAACAGACCTCCGGAACGAATTAAGTTCTTAACCCGAGGTACCACTGTAGTTTTCAGTAAAAATTAATTTAGAATTCTGTAATATAATTCAGGACTTCACATTCTTTGGGTTCCTCTTTTTCCTCATGTCTGTTGAAGGCAACGGAACCACTTGGTTCTTTAGCCACGCAGGGTGGTTTTAGACCCGAGGACGTGAAGGATTGCCATTCATGGTGTGCGCGAGGGGGCAGAAGCAGGTGATCAATGGCGAACTTTATGCTTTGTGGCAGGCCAGCAAGTGTGACAGCCACGGGACCCACATGGCTGGCGTTGTGAGTGGGAGGGATGCCGGCATCGCCAAAGGAGCCAGCGTGAGCAGCCTCCGAGTGCTCAACTGCCAGGGGAAGGGCACTGTGAGCGGCACTCTGATGGGTGAGTAAGCAGCAGCTGTTCGTCAAGGGGGAGCGGAACTCTGGAGTCCAATCTGTCAAATCCCAGCCAGACTTTGGATGTTGCTGATCCACCACCGCTGAGGGGAGGAGCCTGTTAGGTTGAATGGATATTCAGTCCAGTTCTTATGAACTCAGCTCTCGCTTTGTTTGCCCCCCCCCCCCCCCGGTCAGGTTTAAAAACAAAAGGGGGAGAGAGAGAGAATGCGGTCAAAATCTAATTTATATTGAGAGACGGAGCTTATTTTGTGGTTTCATATTTGAGGACCCCAAAGGAGAAATACTTACGAATTTAGTGGAAGTATGTTGACCTCCACAGCCCACTTTAATGGTTGCATGGACCTGTCAGCTGGACTCTAGTCCAAGAAAGTTTCTGCCATAACAAATGTTTGTCTTTCAAGTCCCACAAAAGTCTTCTGGGTTTTTTTTTGTTTTGTGCTATCAAGGGCTGACCCTTTTGTCCATTGCACTTGCATGGTTCCTAACTTTAAAACAAACAAGACGTTTTCTTCTCCTTCCTTTTCTGCACAGTAGGACAGATGTGTGTACAAAAATCTCCTTTCCCTCTTTCACATGTGCTCTACTGGTTTGTCTCCCCAGCTCAGAAACGGGGCAAAGCACACACTGTGAAGAGTCGTGCCTTGTGCTCTCTCTTTTGAGCAAGACAGCTCAGCTGCCCTTTTCCTTTTTTTCACATGACAGGATTGGAGTTCATTAAGAAGACCCTGGATATCCAGCCCTACAGCCCTCTGGTTGTCTTGCTTCCCTTGGCTGGTGGCTACAGCCACATCCTGAACACGGCCTGCCGCCTGATGGTCCGGATGGGGGTGGTGATAATCACTGCAGCGGGCAACTACAAGGAAGATGCTTGCTTGTATTCACCGGCATCAGAACCAGAGGTACGTGAGAGGGTTAGCTTGCTCCCTTGTTCTAGACCCGTAGTAAAGTAGCCCAGTAATTATTTGTGGTGCCCCAAGGAAGCTTCCAGATTATCTCATCACGGGTACATCTTTCACATGGTTGTAAACACAGCGCTCTTCCACTGAGACAGTTTGCTGCACGGACCTGCCACTCACCCACTGTGCGGTTGCCAAGTACTGACTGGTGCACACACCTGGGCTAGCCTACCTGCCATTTGATGGAATATTAGCACTCCAGGGCAAGGCATGGAAAGATGGGCGACTGCTGCCACCTGCATCCTCCAAACCAAGGACTGGGCAGCTTACGGATAGAGAAAGATTCAGTTGCTGCCCTAGAACATGCTGCGGATATCTTGGCCAAGCCACAGGTTCCTTTCTGCGACTACATTGACTCCAGATATAAAGTGGGGGAGGCTGGCACTTAGCCTTGTGGGTTGTGATTCTCAGAGCAGGGTCTATACCACAGCCCACTTATAGAATTGGCTGAAGAGGAATGTTCAAATTAACTGGGATCTCTAGTGACATTTTGGGGAAAAGATGGTTTGGGGAGGAAAGTAGCCATTAAAAACACACACGCTAATACTTTCTGGAGTCTCTGGTCACATCCACACCATGCTCTCTCCCTATAGCACTATTATACCACTTGATGATAACAGTCGTGGAGAATCCTGAAAACTTGTTCGGGTGCTGGGAGTTGTAGCTCTGTGAGGTCAGCACCCTTCACAAGCCACAGTTCTCAGGATTCTTTGGGGGAAGCCACAACTGTGGAAGCAGCGTAAGAATGCTCTAAACCAGAGGTCGGCAATCTAAGGCCCATGAGCTGCCACCGAACCAAGCCGCCCACTCGGCAAGTCCCCATGCGCTGTGCTAAACCAGAGCAGCGCAGCGTGGGGACTCTTACACAGCGCTGGAAATCACTTCTGGGCATGCCCAGACGCTGAAAATTGCTTCTGCACAGGCACGGTTTTTGGCGTCTGGGCATGCGCAGAAGCGATTTCTGGCACCGCGGACATGCACAGACGTGATTTCCGGCGTTGCGCTGCGCCAGCCCAGCCCACGGAGGATCTCGCGGGAGTGATCTGGCCTATGCCCAGTAAGCCTGGCCACCCCTGCTCTAAACACCTGGGGTGGACAGGACCTCTTCCTGGTGTTTCTGGGTGTTTTCCCATCAACGTTGCACCCTGTGCTTGTGCTGTTTAAATATACACTAGAGTGTAAAGGTAGGTTTGACAGTGAAACTAATTACTCAGGCCAATTGGCAGTGGGATGTCTCTTGCAGAGGCCAGACAGTCCATCTGCTGGAGGTTTCCTGCATTTGATGGCTTCTGCCATCTAAGACCCTCTGTGCCTCTAGGAGTTTGCCTTTCTTCTTTGCTCCACGCCAGCCCTGATTAGGTCTCGTGTTCTCATAGGTTATCACGGTGGGGGCCACCAATGTTCAGGACCAGCCTGCTTCCATGGGCTCCTTGGGGACCAACTTTGGCCGTTGTGTGGACCTTTTCGCCCCCGGAGACGATATCATCGGTGCCTCCAGCGACTGCACGACTTGCTTCACCTCGCAGAGCGGGACATCCCAGGCAGCTGCGCACGTGGCAGGTAAGACCTTACGGCAGAATTTGTGTGACTGCTGCACGGCTCCCAGCAGGGTCGAACTCATGGAATCTCTCTGTGTCTCTGGTCACACCGACTCCAAACATTTAAAGCACATGGCTTCCCCCAAGGAATCCTCTGTAGTTTGTCAAGGATGCTGGGAATTGTAGCTCTGTGTGAGAGGTGAACCGTGGTTCCTATAATTTTTTTTTGTGGGCGAGGGGAGCTGTGTGCTTTAAATGTGTGTTAAACGTGCTTCAAATGGCCTGGTGCAGATGTGACCTTTGAATTTGTCGTTTTGAGCCTCCCATTCTCAATGGTGAAAGGCAAATATTTTCTCCCGCCTCATTTTCTCTATCTCATCAAGCAGTCAAAACCCTAACACAGAACAGTGAATTAATGAAGGTTTTCCTCATAGTGGCCCCCATCACTCAGGACTGCATGCAATTACAGATATGCCTCCACTTCTGCAGCTTCATGATTCATCGATGGCTCTTTTCCATATAGATATCCCCCCCCCCCCGTCCCACATATTAAGCACATGCACGATGGCAGGAGGAGGATTGCACTAGCTAATAATAATAACAATAACAATAATAATTTATTTTTTATACCCCACCCTTTTGGCTGGGTTTTCCCAGCCACTCTGGGCAGCTTCCAACAAAATATTAAAATACAATAGTGCATCAAACATTAAAAGCTTCCCTAAACAGGGCTGCCTTCAGATGTCTTCTAAAAGTCTGGTAGTTGTTTTTCTCTTTGACATCTGGTGGGAGGGCGTTCCACAGGGTGGGTGCCACTACCGGGAAGGCCCTCTGTCAGTGCCCTGGATGTAAATGCGCCCGCTGGATTCATCCCACATTTGGCAGTAGTGTGAAAGGGACCCTATGTACATAGGGCTTCTCCATGGGTCTAAGCCTAGTTTCAAGACTAAATCAGCCTTGGTTGACCTGATGGATTACCTTTATCATGATATAGTGGGAGGGCAACCTTGTTACTCACTTGATGAGGGCTGATGCACTGAATTTGAATCCTGGGAAGACAGGGTGGATAGGTGGTTCCATGTCTGGAAGATAGGGCCGTTGCCTGTTATGGTTGGGATTGCACTCTAAAGGAGCAGGTACACAGCTTGAGGGTTCTCCCAAGTATGTATTTGTCATTTCAAACCTGTTAGAGCACGGGTTCTGAAACTTAGGTCTCTGGCTGGTTTTGGACTACAGCTGCCATCATCCCTGGCCACTGCTCCTACTAGCTAGGGTTGATGGGAGTTGTAGTCCAAAAACAGCCGGAGACCCAAGTTTCAGAAACCCTGCATTAGAGGATACATCTTTGTGTTATTACAGCCTCTGTAACGAGAGAGGAAAACCGGGATATAAATTTCCTAAATAATAAATAAGCAAGTGACCTCTGTGGTTATAGGTGTGCCTTTTACTGGCTTCATCCAGTACACAAGCTAACAGCTGTATCTGGATCGGGTCAGCCTAGCCACTGTAGTTCACAAATTGGTAATCTTGAGACTGTATTTCTGCAATATGCTGCATGTAGGACTGCCCTTGGGCCTAGTCCAGAAATTCCTGGGGTGCAGAATGGAGGCAGATGGCCGACTGCATGTGACACCTCTGCTAAAACATCTGCATTGGCTACCCACATGCTTCCAGGCATGTTACAGAGAGCCCTGACTGGACTCAGCTGGAAGCTGAGCATGCCGTGTTGCTGGTCCCATCCTGTGGAACACTCCTCGAGCTTGTTAGGCTTTCAAATTTTGAAGACCTGTGCATCTGCTTAATTTTTGGGGTTATCAGCCAGTCATTTTCATGATTATTTTGAAAGGGTTTTTAATGGTGTTTCATATTGCATGGTGGACATTTTGTTGTACATCGGCCTGATATTTTACGAGATGGGTGGCAGCATGTAAATACTTTGATAAATAACAAGTAAGTAGCTGGGAAGCTGCCCTGTGGCCCATCAGATCCTCGGTGTCTGAAAGCTGTGGCCTTGGCAGGGCACATCCATGTGAAATGACAGCCTGACCTTTACGCCACAGAATATTTTCCCGGCGTGTGCACATGCGCATGCTCTCGCCCTCCCCCGCTCCTCAGGCTCATTTGGCAGCTTTGTGCGGCTGCAGCTGGGAATGCCAGCGTGTGTGTCATGGTCTGATAGTGACATGCCTCGTGGGCTGTTGGGCCGAAGGCTGAATGCATCGAAGAGTTAACTGCTGCCAACACATTTCCTTACTAAATGGTTCTGTGCATCCTGGAGGGTGCCTGTGGCGAGTGTAGATATTTTTAAGAAATTAAATATGCAGCTTGAAGGGGAGGAAAGGAAAAGGCATTTACTTAACGCAGAAATAACCCCTCCGATTAGGCTATACTGGAGGAAAGGAGTTCCAGATGGCTGAATAATTTGTATTCTGAATTATCGGCAGAAATAAACGCCCAAGAACAACAAAGCAATTTGCAGATTAGAAGGTGGTTCTTGCTGTTTGCTTTATCCTGACCAAGACCACCTGGGTGTGTGCACCATTCCGTTCCATGGAGAAACTGGCAGTTCCATCCATTGAAGTGAATGGGGAAGCTCTTTAGAGTAAAGGAGTGCACCCATCAGAGAACCCCTCTGCCCACAGTGAATGTATGTGTTGGGCCAATGATCTTCTGTGGGGCCTTTCTAAAAAAAACAGACATTTGCCTGCGTTTGCCTCTCGTTCTCTCTCTTTGGCAAGAGCATCAGAGCATCAGTTAAGTAGCCTGGATGTATAACAGACTACAGGGTACAATCCAGCCAAAGTTAAGCACTTTTATGTCTCATGGAGTTCAATGGGAGAGATTCAATCATGTTGCCCAGGTGAGTGGAAGAGCAACGCAACTGGATCCAGCCCCCTCACTTCTTACCAAACAGCTGATCAACTGTTAATGATTAAGTGAATTCCATCTAAACAGCTGCACACACAGAGAGCCAAAACACGGAGCTGTTAATTTCACAGCACACAAACATAATTCTGTGATAACAGAAAACAGAAAAAGATAATCGCCCAATCTAGTTATACACACGCAGCCGCTGTCAAATAATGCAGAGTAATATGCACGTTTCCATAGGAATTGCAGCCATGCTTCTGAACTCCAACCCTGACCTGTCCATCTCCGAGTTGAGGCAGAAGCTGATCCACTTCTCCAGAAAAAACCTCATCAATGAGGCTTGGTTTCCAGAAGACCAGAGGCTACTAACTCCAAACAGGGTAGCTGGGCTTCCCTCCAAACTGGTAGCAGGTGAGTGATCCTTATTCTCATTGGCTTCATGCTTTTGTAGAAGAGCTTTGACAGGCCATGACAAGGGTCCATTTGACGATCCCCTCCCCTCCCCCTGCCTTCCAAAATGCCACTTTTCCAGCTCAACAGTGGTTCCCAAGCACCTCCCTGAGATAGGTCTCGTGAATGCGTGTGTGTTCTCCAGTTGGCTGGGCCAGGGAAAGAGCTGCACTCTGTGGGGCACTGCTAGGCACCTCTAATGGCCACGAGCCACTTCCTTTCAGATGAGCAGCTGTACTGTCGTTCCGTGTGGTCTTCCCTCTCGGGGTCAACCAGCAAGTCGATAGCTGCCGCCCGCTGCAACAGCAACGAAGAAATGTTCAGCTGCTCAAGCTTATCGAAGAATGGCAAGCGGCGAGGCGAGCGCATGGAGGTGATGTTCTGTGGGGGGCAAGGCTATATTTTGGAGTTGCTGTTTGACATGCAGACACAAGCTTTTCAGTGGGTTATGGAGGCTTGCTGGCACTTCCCTGTGTCTCACTGCTGTGCTTTCCAAATTCCAGGATTACGGAGGCAAGAAGGAGTGCGTGGCTCATAATCGATTTGGGGGCCAAGGCGTCTATGCCATTGCCAGGTGCTGCATTTGGCCCAAAGCCGACTGCCAGGTTCATGCCCACTCGCAGACTGCAGAGGGCACAGCACTGCAGAGTGTCAGCTGCACCAAGGACGGCCATGTATTGACAGGTACGTGACGACAGCTATGATGGATGCAATCCATATTGTCATGCCAAAGCATCTTTCCCAGGTGGGCTCTGAGTCACCAAGGAAGGTTCCGTGCAGGGAAGAGGACTCCCTTACTGGACCCAGACTTATGTGGCCAATAATGTGTTGTGGCACACTTGCAGATCTTATAGTTTGATGCACCCATAGCCCCATCAGCATTGCACTGTGTGGGTTGGGATGGGCTTTCCCACCTGCCATCTTGGGACCACTGTGCGACATTTGCAAGCAACTCTTTCTGGGCTTGCGTAGTTTGCACAATTAATAACTACCGGTAATGAAAATGGAAGAGTTTATAAGTACAGTCGTACCTTGGATGCTAAACGCCTTGGTACTTGGACATTTTGGCTCCCGAATGCTGCAAACCTGGAAGTGAGTGTTCCAGTTTTCAAACCTTCTTTGGAACCAGAATGTCTGACGGGGCATCCGATTGGCTGCTGAAGCTTCCGGCAGCTAATCAGAAGCACCACTTTGGTTTCCGAACATTTTGGAAGTTGAACAGACTTCCGGAATGGATTCCATTCGACTTCCAAGGTACAACTGTATTTGCACTTGGGGAATTCTTCAAAGCTGGATAGAATTTATTTGGAAATGGACTAACACCTTTCTCTAAACTCACACAAGCAGAGTTTATTTTTTTTAAAGCAGCGGGAAAGTCAAGTACTGGTCAAGGATCCTTAAAACAGCATGTAAACCTATTGCATGGTCATGGCAACATCCGCACACATTGCTTATGCATGCACAATGCCCATGAGCAGTACAGTGCATGCACACCCAAGTGGGCAAAACAGCTTGTGGAAACAGGCCTTTCAGTAGGTCTGAACAGACAAGGCTGTATCCCACACTACTGCTTGGTCTTTTCAAGGACAGCAAATTGGGTGATTTGGGTTTATATTTGGGTTCTTGCAAACGACAACATGTGGTAGGATGATGATGTGAATTGGAGTGGGTGGGGACAGACAAGCAGAATGTGATGCTGATGCAGAAACCTCTTCCATACCCCAGCTAATTTCTGACCTGCAATATAAACCAAAGCAAACAGAACAAACAAAAATGGAGATTCCCAATGTGAACATTCCAAATCAACTTGTACCCATGATTGCATTCATCTACACACACCCGTGTCACTGAGCATATACCCTAATATGATCTAAACTGGCAGGTTGCAGCTCTCATTCTCTGGCTGGAGATTTCAGTGACAGCATCAGACCTGAACTGGGGACAGAAAGCCATCGTGACCAGTGTGTTGGCCGGGCAGGTGCAACCGTGCATGCTTCCTGCTGCCATGTGCCCAGCCTAGAGTGCAAGGTGCAGGAATACTCTTCTCTGGAGCACACAGCAAAGGTATGTGGGTGTCGTTCCTTTAGGGCATGAGTCACCAACCATTGTGGGTCCATGGGCTCATTTGCAACCTGGAGAAGCATGCACCCCACAACTTACTCTGCTGGCTATGACAGACAGCTTCTTTCAAGCCTAACTTCAACCTCTGGCAGAGTTTAATCACTTTTGGGCCTCAAGTGGAGGCCACTTGCCATATGATTACTGGAATTTGCTCCATGCCCAAGCTGACTAAGAGACCACGAGACCCTTCTGCACAATGATCTTGTGGTCTTTTAGCTGCAAGTCCATTTCTTTGGGCAGGGATACTTGAACCAGGCGCAGTGGCAGCAGGGTTGTGGGATTCTCTGTATAAGAGGCTGCAAGGGAGAATGAATAGACTTATTTGGGGATGCCACCTTTGGGGCTGCCTTATCTAGAGGTTTTCATCTTTGTCGGTGTTAACCTTGCCTTCTCCATCACAGGTGATGGTGACTTGCGATGATGGCTGGACTTTGACAGGATGCAGTGCCCAGGCCCATGGCCCCAACACACTTGGGGCGTATTCTGTGGACAACACGTGCGTTGTCCTGAGCAGCCCAAGGGGCAAAGGAGCAGCAGCTCTGGCCATCTGTTGCAGAAAGAGACTCTTGGAAGATAAGCATGGTTCCAATTATAAGTGACAGACCTCTTCCCACCCCACCCTTTACTATCTATCCCTGGAACTACTGTGTTAAGACCACACCCCCATAACATCACCCTAGTGAAGAAGATATTCTTCCAGGTGGGACTCTAGAAAGCATTTGGGGTGACCTTAGTAGAATGCTCTGAGTTTACCAGTTTGCCAATAGTACCACCATCTTCACTATGGGGAGATGGTTCTAGTGATGCCCTCTCAGTAATACCAATTGAGATGCATCCACAGAATGATGTTGACAGTAGGTTAGTCAATACTTCCCCTATCTGCCTTTTATATGTATGGCCAGCCACTTCCAGCCCTTGAGGATGTGTGACAGCATCGGCTCCTTCCAAGTTTCTTCTTGTCCCAAAACTGCAGGGTAGCCAACCATACTCCTTATTGATGTGAACCACCCAGGGTGGTTTCATGAAAACAGCATGGATTGGGCAGTGCTCTGGGCTCAAAGTGGCATTAATGCACATACATGCATTCACTTAATGTGTTTGACTTCTATGATTTTTGAAGAACTGTTCAGTATTTCTTCAAAAGCTGGGGATAAAGAAGAAGAATGGGAGCTTTGGAGAGGACAACAGGTTTTTGTGGGACCTCAACCCCTTCATGGTGTCTGAGGTGTAACCAGCAACTCCCCTTTTGCAGTCATTAGCAGCTTTTGAACTAAATGTTGAGTATCCCCCTTAAGACATTTAATCTGGTGGCTGAAGCAGGATTTTGGATGGATATAATCAACTAAGTAACTGCATGGGAGCTTATGCAGTGGGACTGCCCCTCCTCCATATGTGCCCTGTGGTGCCCCCAAATCTACTGCAGAGGGCTGAGGGAACTCTCAGAAGAGATATAGGGTGCGGGGCAGGGGGGAAGGCGGCCCCATTATGCAAACGGAAGCTGTTCCACTCGCGCAATAAGTTTCCAAGACTCCATGTCATGCATTGTATGCTCAGCTTCTCCCCCTCAAAGGGGTCATTCCTTGTTTTAAAAAACCATTTACTATGTTAAGTAGCATTGTACCTATCAGGCCAGTCTTGTTTTGTAAACGTTTTGTTTTCACCTTCTCTCCCCAGCAAACATGGTTAACAAGGTTACTTGTCCAAGACAGAGTAGGAAAATAAGGTTAGTCCAGAAGACCCTCTCCTGGGATTCTTAAGCCATAACCTTTTACAGGAGGGAAGGGGAGCCTGTGGTCCTCCAGTTGTTGCTGGACCTACAACCCCCATCTTTCCTGACCACTGGCCATGCAACTGGGGAGTCTTGGGAGGTCCACAGGTCCCCCACCCCTGCCTAAGCACAGAGAAAAAGTTCCAGTGCCTAAAAAGTCTCTCCTGTGTTAAGGCTGAGGGATCTCAGTATCTTGATGTGGTTTAGCAAAGATTGGGGGAGTCTTCATGCCCATGGAGGGGCAGCATTCAGCTCATACAAACACACCCCTGCATTCCTTCAATATTTCAAGTTCTAAAGTGCCTTACAGACCCCATTTGCAATAATTAACAGAGAGCTTTGCAAATTTAAAACCCTCCTCCCTGAAAACAGGGAGTAGTCAGGATGACTTCTGATGCTGCCTTCTAACCTAGAAATGCCCCATCTACTGTGATCCCATGTTAAGGCGGCCATATTTAATTGGCCACTGTTGCCCCTACCTGTAATTGTGGAAGGCACTGCAAAAGTCATCAGCTGAGGTAGAGGGAACAGTTCAGATTTCATTGTTGGCCTCCAAGAATACCACTGAGTTGTTGAAGAACATTTCTTTAGATAAAAGTACCCAAAGCACTTAAGATTCAGGAGACCATGAACTATTATTGGCCATAAACCACACATGAGATACTGTGAAGTCAAGCACACTGTCAGCAATTTAGGCCAAATAGTTTGGTTTACTGATAAAGCACTTGGTAGCTACAATTTTAATTTTTGTTTTAAGCAGGCACAAGTCCTTCCCTCCTTTGGGTTTTTAGTCAAGTTTCCCAACTGCTTACATAATCAAAACTTTATCTGTTGATGTATGTTGAAATAGTATGTTAAAAATACTCTGACAGACCAATCCTTCCCTGTTTTCTCAGAAGCGAGGCTTACTTTCCAGGTAAGTCTGCATAGGGCTGCAGTCTAAACAGCTTTTTCATGAGTAATGTAGACAGCATGTTATACTTTGTAAGTGTTTTTGAACTAACACACATATTAACTACTGTAATTGATAGGTGCTTAATGTAAAGAAAAGCTTTCCTCGTGCTGTGGGTTTTACATTTTTATCTGGAAACTATTTATTCTGTTTTATATAAAACATTTTATAATGCCATCTTTTTTTGGAATAAAGTTTCATATGAATTTTCTTGGGAACGCATAACTGTGTAGCCTCCGCTTAAGCAGAATATTAACTACAGGTAACACAACTTACGCACATTTAACTTGTGTGCATTCAGCTTGGCTTTTTTAAAAAAAACCCTGGCAGTCCTGCCAACCATTTGCACCCAATGTGTTTTGACTAGATGCATTCTTTTTGTTAGACAGCTACCTGACATGACAAAGGTACAGATTTCTGCTAGTCTTCAGTGGAAATCTGAAGTATAGGGCAATTTCCTGAGTAAAACACCAGCAAAATGACATCTGACCTCTTTTCACAACCTAATGATCAGACTGGTCCTTTTTTGTGTGTGAGAGGAATAAACTTTATTCCATTGACCAGGATTTCCCCCCATGAGAACTGCCTTTTCTTTTCCAGTACCAAGTGCCTTAGGAATTAGTTGGACAAATCCACACACAGCTAAGAGTGCACAGTTGAATCGCAGCTGCCACCCCACCCCATAGAACATTCCATTAAACATATATCATATCCATTTTTCATCCAAAAAGACTGGCAGTAAAAGTGATCACAACATAGAAACATGTCACAATTTACACAGCAAACTAGATTTGTTGCATTTGGTTTTTTTAAAAAAATATTCTTCAGCAGATTCAAGTGATAGCAGCCAGAAATCAATAATCAACCAATTGTTGTAGTTGAAAACGGTAACCATCAACTCTGTACAAGCAGAAAGAGGACCAGAAAACAGCCTGCAATAATGTTATAATGTATGGTGGTAAAACAGAACATTCCTGGGGTTGAACGTTCTGTTTCAGTCTGAAAAGAGACCATCTTTTCCATAGGAAATGATGGAAGCGCCAATGCCTTTGGACAAACAGGAGTGATACTTTTTAATATCACCTCTGTTAACACTCGCTTCTGGTTCAACTTAAAAGTGAAGATAGGTGCTGCAATAAAAATGGGGTGGGGCATCAAAATTTATTCAAAATTTTAAAACACCACATTTAAAATTTTGGAGGCTTTTGATAAAATATCTGAATTCTGCCACATTTCAAAGAAGACATGTGTCTTGAGAAAAGCAAATTCAACTGAAATGTCATTGTTTTGCACATGCAGTGTTACCAGCACGACTCCTTTGACTCAAAACACATGGCAGAGAATTCCAGCTGGAAGATGTATAGCTGTTTCCTTCAGCAGTGAAGTGACCTGTAATATTCACAACCAGTGCACAACTGTGAAGAAAGCTATTGTGTCAGATCAGGTTTTGCAATAGTACATAAAAGTGAAAAGAAAAAAGAGGCACTTTTTGGCTGTTTGTGCCTTTGACTTGGCAAACCTTTCTACAGTGGAGGTAACCCAGGCACTCTACAACTTCCCCTCAATTCATGTGCACGGTGCATTTCATTTAAATTAAGGCAAAATCCTTGAACAAAGGCAAAAGCAGTGCAGAAAAAAAATGTGAAAAAACTAAAAATTGGCACAGAAGAAGCTAGTACCCAGAGCTGCTAAAGACATCACTTAACTGCATTTCACATGGGAAAACTAAATTGTACCCATGTAGCTCAATTGGTTTCCAGTTATTAAGGAACAAATGAACCTGTTGTATTTTCAATGCTGCCTGGCCAAGCAAAACAAAGCCTACAATCTTTGCCTGTGTTATTGTTGTGTTTTTTTTTAAAAAAAGATTCATATGTCCCCATGTCACTCAAGGAATCATATACAGCCAATTCCAACTCTCAAATTCAAAAGCATAAGCAAATGATTGCAGATCACATCATTAAGACTACAATTTATTCAATATGTCTCCAAGTGTTAGAATGATGATTTAAGGAGGCAAAACAGCAATAAAATTCTGTCTTAAAGTGCTTTTTTTGTTTTTTGTTAAACTTACTCATCAACATTTTTTTTAAAAAGATCCACTGATGCCACAATACATAAATGTATTCTTGGAATAAACAAAGCTACTTTATTGCTCTTATCCATTTACTTTTAGCATCAGGGAAAAAAGTTACCAATTTCAGACTTCCTTGTACCAAAACCATTCCATAAGGAATAACCATCCTTACACAAAAGGGCTGCAAACCCTTTCTGCAAAGCGCTATACAAATGACCTAGGAGACATATTAAATACAAAGGTCCTTGTGTAAACTGATTCTTAACTAATAATTTACAATGCCAAGTGTAAGTCACACATTTTTACATAATTTTGAATATCACTATTCAATATTTTCAGAAAGATTAAAAATTTGCCCTCCATACCTAAAGGCAGTCAGATTTTTTTCTTCTTCTGTATAAAAACCGAAAGTTTTTTTTTTTTGCAGCATCACAGAAAAGCAAGTTTTTTTTACATTCACTCATTAAAGGTTCACATAATAAAAATTTCAACCACTTGATATTTTTCCTTAAATTGGTAAAATCTTGTGACAGATTTTTAAACTCATGCTTGGACCAGCATCCCACAAGAACCACAAAGGATGCTGGGAGTTCCCCCACAGCCTGATGCTTAAACTTCTCAGTTGGAGAATCTCTCTTTAGGAAGTAGCATGGCCACTTTTTCTTAGAAAGCTTCACTTCTAAAAGATGAAAGCGGTGGGATTTTAACAATATCAGAAAGATGCCAGGGGTTCAATGCTTCCGTTGAACGCTCGTTCTTCAGCTTGCAGCTAACCACTAAGGATCCACATCATCAAGGTCACTTTTAGGTTCACCAATCATCATTGGGGACACTGTGCCCTTTCAAAAACACAAAAGAGTTAGGAAAGCGTATGTACTCTTCCAAGTATCACATAATGCCTAGCTTTCTGGGGTTTGAAAGCACATTTGGAAATCTGAAGCAGGCAACACAATACACCCATTTCACAGAAGGAATAGGCAGTGCTGAGACCACTTCTCCCAAATAAAACAGATGCAGATAAAAGCAGGCAACCTCCTCACCAAAACAAGCAAAACGCCCTCCAACCAACAAAAAAAAAGCAAACTACCTCCCTCAAAACAAGCAAGCAGGCAACCTTCACGAAACCAAAACAAGCAACTGAACAAAAAAGTGGGTGGGCAAGAAGCATTCTGGTGAAAAGGAGACAAGATGAAGGTGTGGCTGGATGCATGCCCTTTTATTTCTACCCATGGAAAGTTGGGGGGGGGGGATGCTCTTTAAAAGAGTATTGGGAGGGGCAGTGGGTCTTAGCTGGTACCAAGTGAAGTGTCTCAAGATGCTATGGAGATCATGGGCAGTACATCATAGACCCCAGGCACTGTGAACTATCACCGCATAGCTGGCAATTTAGAACTACTCAGCAATTATTTTGCTGATCTGAATGGCACAAACGTCACCAGGAAGGCGCACTATGGTAAATGTATGCCAAACCAAATTAAGACTCCAAGATGCTGCTGGTAGAGCTAATTCTTGCCTGAGTTCTTCAAAGTCTGAGAGAGTGAATTTCATCTAAGAAAGTAATGTGCTTAAGAACTCCACTATATTGCTTAGAAACAGATGCATCTTAGACCAGGCTAGTATCAAACCTATCTTGGCTATATTGTGAAACTGTTCTGTGCCTGTTACCCTAAGTATTTCAGTATTCTGATGCTTTGTGCTTGTCACTCTTTGGTGCTAGACTGGCCTGAAGTCAAATCAAGCTGGGCAACAAGGCCTTTGAAACAAAGAACACTGCAAATGGTTTACATTTCAGCTTTTGACAGAAGAATGCACAAGCTCAATTCATTTGCACTGGGTGGGGTTTAAAATTAGTTGGAACCATGTGGGGAGCTACTTGCACGAATTACTTTCTATATGAAGCCGTCTCTGCAAAACTCTCAAGTCAAGCAACCACTCTCACAGCTTCTTGAACGCATGAATGGGAATTATGGTTGTCTATAGAAAACAACCACTATTATAAAACAGGTGAGCTTCTGGGGTGGAATTCGAAAGTTTTCAGCATCAGGTTATGCAAAGCAAGAACGGTGAACGGAAATCAAACCATTTCCTAAGTATTAGTCACTCAGCTTTGAAGAGGCAATGCCAATTAGGAAGCCGACAGCAGCAAGCATGCAGGTAACGGACTCAGAACAACCTTGCCCTTTACCTGTGGTAGATGTCTGCCACCATTCTCATTGGCTGGGCTGCTCTCGGATCCATTACTGCTTCCTGATTGATCCTTCTCATTCAGCAGCGCTGTGGCATATGCCAGCGTGTCCTAAAGGAAAACCATAGAACTTCAGAGCCAAGTAAATACTTTTTACACAATGTTGCTGCTTACTAGGAAAAAGAAATGCTGTGCTTGCAAACAGGCATAAATTGGCACTGGTTCATATATGGCAAACTGGTTTTGGTTTTTTTAAAAAAGAGCATGGTAATGATACCATATCAGAGACATAACAAAAATCCCTTGCTATACTGCAGGGCAGGGGCTCCTTTTTCTTAGCCTGTGGGTCATATTCCCTTCTGCGCAACCTTGGAAGACCACATGGTAGTGGAGGGCGGAGCCAGAAGCAAAAGGGGGAGGAGCAACAACCAGCTTTCACCTTTGCATAGTAGGCTAGTTCACACACAGTCTTCATCTTCTGTTCAGGGACACTAACGGACCAAAAGCACTCCAAATGCAAAGGCAGAACAAATGAGGAGTGTGGCCTGGGGAGAGCGCCGGGGGCGAGACGCAGAGAGGGTGGGAGAGTTGGATTTGGCTCCTGGTCCCCCAGCCCAGCTGTATGAGGTTTATTTTTTAAAAGAGCAAACTGGAAAGTTATGGCACTTCAGTCCTGTTTCAATGTTTAAAGCAATGGGCAACTTGAAATTATTTAAAAATCAGACGTGCTAATGAATTTCAAGCCTATGAAGACTGGTAATGTATGCATACACGCATGTAGCTTGCAGCATTTGTGCACCAAGTTTGCTGTGCCTTTCATAAATAAAACTTGGCAACCATTGGCCAGTATTACATAGTAATTAGACAGGAGAGTACTGCACACGACAGCAAAAATGCTAGACAGCATTACCATTTTCATTATATTTGTATAAACACACACACACACACACGGTAACTACTGCCCACAGAGATTCTGTGTGTCAAATTTAGGCTGACCTGTGCAGAAATAGTGCGCTGAAAGGTTTTGGCGGTTGAGGTTTCATTGGATACATTACTCTGTGGAGCCCAGTAGTGTTCAGACATCTAGAGAAATATGAAAGCACCCATTAATGGAAACTGGAACAGTACTATAGCCACGTGAATGAACTTTTGTAATGAAAGGGTTTAAATTACCTTTATTTGAAGCCACTGTACAGCCCAACTCCAATGATGGGAATTCTCCTTGAAATAATCTTTAGCAGCAGAGCACCTTTGAAATCCAAAGCAAATTGTTAAAACTATTTATCTAAAGGTAATTTAGGATCACACTCCCTTTTCATACTTTATGAACTGTCTGGCTGTGTAATTCACTGCCTTTGCTTGTGTGCTGCAATACAGAGCAGGATGGAGTCCAATGTTTCAGAACGTCTCCAAAGTACAAATTCTTCCACTTTACAAAACCTTTCCTTCCTTGTCACACGGGGCAATTCTTCCTTGTCACAGTCAGCTGAGCGGCTATGATACATTGCAGTGACAGGACGATTTTACAAATGACAGAACATCACTATTTTTCAAACAGCACAGGCTTCATATTTGCTGTTTTCTTTGAGCCTGCTATTATTACAATGCAACTGAATGCACAGCATTGAACGTTCTTTAGGTATCCATACAACTAGTCTTCCTTGGATCACAGGTTCACAAGAAGCAGACCCTTTATCTAGATTATAAATGGATCCTACACATTTTATTTGGGCCTGAGAAAGGATAAAAGAGAACTGGCAAAGGCTTGCTGAAGACACAGCTGCTTCTTATAATCATGTGACTTAATACAAACAGAGCACACCGACTTCCATTTCACTGAGTTATACTTACTTCTGAGCAAGAGTGACCAAGAATTTGACACACTGATAACAGCGACTGCTGTCCACATGGTTATTACTGTGGTGCATCAGTGCTGTTGAAGAAAAAGAAAGGAGATTAATCAGTATTAAAGACTTCAGGAGTGGGCCCTGCCATAAAGCAGGGAGATTTGATTCTACATCCTAGTTTGGGTTTCATGTCAGACTACTAACCAAAGTGTAGAATCTAAACCATGGTTGTAGTTTCAAAATGTTCCACAGACAAACCATCATTTCAAGAAGTTTTTCATAAATATTTCTCACTTTCATTGAGCAGCACCAGCTTCTGCAGACAATAGCTGTAACCACGGTTTGCTAACTTAGACAAAAGCATAGTTTGGTGCAACGTATGAAATTAGCCTGTGATTCATGTCTTACTTAACAACAACAAAATGTTAATAATAATAAATAATAATAATAATAATAATAATAATAATAATAATAATAATAATTTTATTTATACCCCCTTTTCTAGTTAAAACATGCAATGAGCTGTGTGATTACACCCTAGGTTATAATAGAGCACTTAAAGATGATGAAACTTGATTATCAACATACCCCCCAGCAATCCATTTTACTCACCCAGCAATCCATTTTCAGTCTCAAATGCAAACTTGACCCGCTCTATTTGCAAAGGATCTTCAATAATCTGCGAAAAGGAACAGAACAATTATACAGACACCTGGAATCTATCATATAGTTATACAATGCTTGGTTGTACCCAATGAAGTCTTTCCACTAGTACAAGAACTTCTGCCTGCACAAAAGGGCTTTCTTTCGATTCTACCTTGGCTAGATTATATCCATTGTTATGTTAGCAAGATAAATAATATTATGACACTGCAAAAACCAGATAAGGGAAAATCCGTATGGATATAAGAAACATTGGTTGTATAAATTAGTTTTGTTTTTGGCATTTTCATCTATACTCCAATGCATATCGACTGAGTGAACAGCGTAACACAAACAAGCAAAAAAAACCCTGTTTGTTATTAAGGTGTGTTCAGTTACCAATATCTCATGAAGAAGCTGGAAGATGTTCTTCAATTCATGGGGTGGAGCAGTCTCCAGCTGATTCTGTAAGTTTGAAGACGCAGATTTAAGCAGGTGGAAGGGAACGTACATGAATATCAGATTTAGGCTAATAATTCATATATGATTTTGCATTTTTAAAAACCCCTAAATTATAACAAGGTGGGGGCTAGATATCTACACTTTTATCAGAAGCCTGTGTCATCAGAGAAATACATTTAAACATTTTTTTCCCCAATTTGTTCTGGGGAAGAATTCTTCATTTGTGTTTTTTTTCTGAAGAGCATTGGTTCAAAGGCTAGGGTGCTGGAGGACAGGCAGCAGGAACCAAACATATAAAATAGGAAAATTAGAGAAGTGAGAGGTGTACAAACTATGGGCTAAAACATATACAGATCTCCTGCTTCCTGGAAACTAAGCAATTTTTGTTTGTTTTGCTATTTCAAATATAAACGTTTTGCTCTCGTAAAAGCAAGTAAGTTACATTTATAAATATGAAATATGTTGCACTATGACCTAGGAGACCAGGGTTCAAATTTCCACTTGGCAATGAAGCTCACTGGGTAACCTTGGGCCAGTCGCAGTCTCTTAAATTAACCTACCTCACAGGGTTGTTGTGGGGATTGAGGAAGGGAAGAACCATGGATGCCACCTTCAGCTCTTTCGCAAAAAGGGTGGGATAGAAATGAAATTAATATGCATGCATGGAGCGCATGGATGAATGGAGGAATATGCCAGAAGCTCTGGCTATTTGTACCTTTTTGCAGAGCCTTTTCATGTGCTACAATAGCTAATGTGTACGGTGAAGTGCAAATAAGCTCTTTCATTCTGAAGAATTGGCATCTGCCAATATGGAGATTGTGCAACAGGCAATTCGATTCTGTACTGCACAGAGCTGTTACGTACACAGACATGTGTGTGCGCGCACACACACACGCCTCAGGCACCAACGTAGAACAGGCCATGTTTTGAAAGTGTACCCTGACTGGTTTCTCCTTACCTTGATGAAATGGAGCATGGTAAAGGAAAAGTGCTCATTACAAAAGCAGCAGTACACCACCATCTCAATGAGGACCAGCAGCGATCCAGTTAGCTCCCTTAATGCATACATCACCTAATGAAGAAACACAAAGAGTCAGATTAGGCAGCCGTTCTTTCTTAAAATAAAAATAAAAAATCCAGCTTTGGGAAGCTCGTAGATTTGCTCTTTTTAAATGTTCTTCACATTTAAGACCCAACCCAAGCCTCATAATTTATAGGCCTAAAACAGTAGCTTACCTCCATTAAATAAGGCTTCCCCTCAGGCAGGAACAGTAAAGCTTCTACTTCTTCATGGAGGGCCAGGAGTGGCCCAGAGGTGGTAATGCTAAGGGGTGAATGCAGAACACACAGACCAGGAGCTGAAAAATAAACAAAAGGAAAAGAAATATGGAGGCAGGAAACACACAGAGGGACGAGTGGTGGAGAGGATAGCAAAAACTTCGATCCACGTGATTTCCGGCCTTCCTGAACAAATACAAGGAGACATCCCCCACCTGCCTGCCTCCTGAGAAAATAGTTGAACCACTACTCCTTTTGAGTAGCAACTTTATATGCAGATAGTAAATAGCAGGGGTGTGCACTGGTTCTGTGTACTGCAAATTACAAGGTGAATCAGGGTGATTTGGGGAAGATTCCCACATCAGACTGTGCTACTAGCATGGTGCCTCCAGATGGACTGGGGGACTCCCTAAGCCTCCAGGTGGCTCTGTGCCCTTGATTCCCACCCCTAGCCTCCCAGAAACTAAGTCAAGCTGACTGGGGGAAACTCCCAAAACTCGGAAGGGTGGAGAGGTGGTGGAATCTGAGAAACAGGTCTAGCTTTGAAACTGATTTCTTTTCCCAGAGCACTCTAATTAGATATTTAGAGGAGGGGTTGAAAGCTATTTCTTTACATGTTCCATTCTTTACAGTGAATGGAAAGATTTCCATTGTATGCCTCAAAGTAAGTGGGAAAGGGGCTGAAGACCACCCCTTTGACCCTTATGGTAACAGGTCCTTGCTGGGAGAAATCCACTTTTTCCTAGGGATTTGTGCTGTTTTGCAGCAACCCCGTTCCATGAAAGTCTCCTTGGCAGAAGAGAATTTGCCTCCAAATGTCTGTGGGAGGCAGAAACTCAACCCCCTAACTACAACCATTTGGGCACAAGGGTCTTTGCTAGGGGCGACATTCCCCACACTCAATATTTCATGAGAATCTAGCACTTTTTTTCTTTGCCCGCAATTCCTAGTGTGCCCACCCTAAAATGGTCAAGTCTGTCCTTGTGGGAGAAGCGCTGTGAAGCTTCATTCCCTCACAGAAAGGGTGACTGTGCATACAAATTTCACCCAATTCTGGAAGAAAATGAAAAAAAGCATAACTCGTCCTTTGATGGGAAAAGAATCTAACCTTTAGGTGTCCCCTGGATATAAATGCCTAGTTTGCAGTCTTAATCCATTCTGGAGGGTCCTCCAAGCAAGGACCCACTGGCAAATTTAACCCACTTCTGTGAAAAGGGAAGAAAGTTACAACTGTTTTTAGATTCCCCATTATCATGAAGGGGTTGAGAAAACAGAGCTTAATGAGTAACAATGGGTTGAATTGGAAAGACTGGCTCCAAACAGATCAGGCTGCTTCCCAAAGCTGCAGATTAAAAGTTGAATATGGTGGCTGGTGTACACTTCTTCCAAATAGTCACTGAAAACCAGGAGTTGCTCTTGGTGGGTAAACTGAGGAAGTTTAATCTCTTTACTGAAGATCTGCCAAGCTGCATTATTAACAGCGGCCATTTAGTTTTGTGAAACAAAATACTTACCCACATTCCTTTGTGATGAGACATCAGAGTGCAAAACAAGCAGTGCCACGGTATTATGGAGGAACCCAAACTCTCGAGCTTGTGCTGAACTCCATCTGCGATTCTGTTTTTGTTAGGCAATATTAAAAAAAAGAGTAGAAGATTATTTTGCAAGCCCTGCTTAAACATCATTGCCTGCACACACTTTTCAGTTTTGTGTCTTTTATTTTATTTAAGGGAAGAGCATTCCTAAAACCAATCATATGCTTGCTTTAAGTAAGCAGCAACTGTGTTCATATAATAGTAGCAAAGTATAGAGTGCTATATGGAAAACTCATTTTGAGTTTCCAAGGTAGACTCAATTTTATGGTACAGCAGAACCTAGGCATATCGCACCATGGGTTATGTTGCAAGTAGGCACCCGTTTCTGTTTGATTAATGCAAAAAGCCTTCCATCAGCAACTTGTCCCAACAATGGGCAGGGTGTTCCAAGAGGGAGAAGCAATGCATGCAGCAAGTTCAGAACGGGGCTGAGTTGTGCTGAATCACCTACAGGCTTGAGGCAGTCAGTACCAGCAGCTGCCAAGGCAGGCCAGACACATGGCTCTGCCTCCCTCCTGCCTCAAATGCTGCTGGCAGTGCAGAGCTGGGCCCAAGGGAAGCAGCTGCAGGGAGTCTGGCTGTTTTCTTGCACATACGGTTGCAGGGGGAAGAGGAGCACACAGATTAAATTTCCTTGGCTGCTTCTCTTGGGCTCTCAGGTACAGGAGCAGTGGTGGCAATCGGAAGACAGAGTTCACAATGGCTTTAATCCCAATGGGTAGTTTCTGTAACTTAGTATATGAACTTGAAGGCAACACAAATATTCTACCTAGATTACTGGATGATATTAAGCACCTCATTACCTGGTTATTCTGACGGCTAGGACCAAGGAGAAAGTTGATCATATGCCTCAAGGCAGAATGCCTGAGAAGGAGATCACAAGCTCTTATACCCTGCTGTGAAAGGACAAACAGAACATAGGGTCACATCTGTTTCCATATGCAGAGCATGCCTGCACATTTTAGATTATGGTTCCTTATTACGCTTCGTACTTTCCAAAAGCACATATGATTAAATGAAATACTACTGACTGGCAGGGTTTTGAATGGCTCCACAGCACCAGATTCCCTAGGATTTGCAGGTATTTTTTCTTTCAGGTTTGCTTGCTTACCAGTTTAACAATAGGATACCCTGAACACAAAGGAAGACCGGACAGCTGGAAACACACGCCCTAAAGACTGCAGCAGACCATTGGAAAGCACCTGGGGAAAGGCATGCTCTCCAGTCAATAAGGCTTGATTTGAGCACCTGTAACAGGTTTAAACTCTAAATGGCTATATAAGAAATCCAGAATAATAATCTACCTTTATGTGATAATGGTAATGTTTACCCATAACATAAATTTGTCCTAGGACATAGGGCAAATAAAGAGAGAAGTGGAAGAGTGAGTATTTGGTTTACCTTTTGTACAAAATTGTTGAACAAGAAGAAGTACTGGGCACAGTTTTTGCAGTTCTCAGGAACATCCTTGTCCAGCAGACCAAGCAGCACATCCACTAACTGATGCAGACTTTTCAACTGTTGAAAAGTAAAGATGGGAAGATCTTGTAGTATCAGGAAGGCAGATTTAATTAAGGCACATTTAATAATAAGTACAAAAGGCACCTACTGCCTATGGGTTTATTAGGCTTGCTTAAGACAAATGCCAGGCAGCTTGGTTCAGCTGGCCATTGGGCATTGCTTCCTTAACACCCTGCTGAACAATTCTATTACATACATTTCAGGACTCACACATATCCTTAGAACAAAATAACTTAATTTAAGAAGGGCATCAGCGTATACACTCTTAGAATAGAAGGACTATAACACTTTCAAGTCTGACCACTGGCCCAGCAAATTTAAGTAAAAACACTCAAGCTTAAAAAGCTCTGTATTGAGCACAGTGACAACAACTTTGGTGCGTGTCTATGCAAGGAGCTAAGCAGGACATTTAAGCCTCTTTCTCTGACCACCAACCACCTCCTGAGATTTTACCAAACGTTGCCCATACATTCTCAAATGGATCTCTGCAGCCGTAAGAACAGGAACTTATTTTTTCAAGTAGGAGTTTCTCACAACACTTAATACTGCACTTAGACAAAACCATCACAGAACCATAGGATTTGCAAATGTCTGAAACTAGTCACAAGATTCTGGCAGTGAACAGACTAAAGAAATACGACAGAAGAGCAAGGGCGGCAGAGGGGTGGGGAACAATTAACATATACCATTAATGAAGCAGTAGCATACAATTTTCTGAAGTGCAATGAAATGTTTCGCATACCAGCAGTTACATATTACTGACCTTTTCCTGATAAAACAAGGCACTGTCTAAGGTTTTTTCAAGAATGGTGGCTACAGCAACTCGCACCTCTCTCACACTGCATTCCAGTAGAAAAGTCCTGAAAAATGCACACATGCAATAAAAATGAAGATGCGCGCGATAGAATCCATCTCTCTCATGTGCTAGTAGAAATCTGCAATCCCTGCCTTTTACTCAAGTGTGAAATCCAATATTTACACTTCTTTGAGAGTAGAAAGACTGGATACGGTCACTTAATAGCCAAACTGAAGGTGCCTCATAGAATGTAAATGATATCTATGTGCGTCTGACAGGAATTCTTCAAATCAGCAGGACTTAATACCATAACAAAATAGACAGATTAAAAGGAAGCAGTAATTGACTGCCTAAAGCAATGTAGATAGGCTTTCCACTGAAAGTCGTTCAGTGTGACAGAGCTTGTCATTTGGAGCAGACACATGCCTACACACACACACTGACTCACTGTGCACTTAATGGATCAAGCAATTTTTATATTCATGTCATAAATTATATTTCCTGCCAGAAATATAGCTAAAAGGCTATCTGCTTCTCCACAAGTAGATCGTTCTCTCATATGGCTTATTCATCCAAGTATACAAATTTTTGAGTACATGCCTCTAATGAAGATAAGCGAGTAGTATATAATACTTGTGTACTTATGTTGATACTTACTTTATGAGCTCTCGCCCTTCTGCCTCAACTAAATATTCAACCAACCATTGACAAGCTTCAAAACTTTTAGAAACCAAAGCATCAATGGTTGCAATCCATTCTTCTATGTCAACCCTTAAAAAACACACACACAAAAAAAATCACAGCAAGGTCAGCAAGACTTCAATATGTGAAATATAAGTTTTCTCTCTTTTAAAAAGCTTTAAAAAGTGCTACCTGAGTTTTTTCTTGGTTCGCAGACATGTCTGGAAGAGGAACTGGACTGCTAGTTGTAAACTTACTCTTGCCATAGATGGATAATGGGGGTGCTTTAACTTTGTCTAAGAAAAAGAAAGTGCATCACATAACACCACAAATACTGGCCTTTCTGGTAAGATTATTAAACACAGTTTTCAGACTGGAACTGAGATGGTGCCAAAATAGTTTTAGGATGGCACAAGGTAAAGAGAATTATCTGAGGTTTCAGAAAAACGCTTTGTCAAATGTCTAATGACTTCCACTCTTCTGCTAAGCTCCTTGGTGTTTAAAGAAAGGGGGAAAACAGCTTCTGTCCCTTGGATTATGCTCTGGGAGCTGCAATCCAGCACAAACTTTTCCTCATTTTTTGGACCTTCCTCTTTAGCTCAAACCAAACTATGAGTGTGTGCAGTGGCCTCAATATTTGCCTTGTAACTGTTATGTGTTTTAAAATTCTGATCCATTTTCAAATTGCTTCCTGCTATTTGACTTGATTTGGTTTTGTGTAAACAAAATTCTGAGGTTCTCATTCACTATAATGGAGAATTGAAAAATGGTGTAACTCCCCCCGCCCTTTGACCAAAGTGGATGAAATTTACAAGGGTGAGGGAAGCAGGTATTTGTCTCTTGCCTTTTCGCTTCATACAATAATTAAAGGGGTGTGTATTAAATGCTTCATACCAGCCTTTTCATTCCAGTGGTTGTGTCGTCTGATGGGTTTTATAGGCCTACAACAAACCATACAGTCTTAGGGTGTCTAAAATGTTGGTTGCAGAGTTTGGCTGTTTCAGTTTTCTTTGTTAAAGCAGAGTTACACAGGAGCTAACATATATGTGTGTGAGTAGCTTCTAATTTCTTTAAAAGTCCTACACCGCTGTGCTTTGACAAAAAACACAATCTAGAGCCCTTCAACAACATTTTGGACAGCCTTCTTGCAAAGTGATGTAGGAAAAAATAGATATATGAGGGGAAAAGTACAGAAACAATGGGGCAGAAAAACATAAAGTTTGGATCCAGCTTGGTGGAGGGCAGCCCCACAAATCACCCTGTTATTTGGCCCACAAACAGGCAATGAACACCCTAAAAGATATAATCACAGACTAAACATATGTTTTACTGCAGTTAAGTAATCAAAGAGGCCATAGTATGCTATATCAACAATGCATTCATTTTTTAAAAAGAAGTTTGCTGCTGGATAGTCTTAATTTCTCCCCCTCTTCCCACTGAGTACAGTTTATCTTGTTCTGGCTCCACTGAGCCTCAGCAATTCACTTCACTTAGTATCTGAAAGATAAAATTAATCACTCACAGCATTTAATGAAGCTAGTGATAAAACAAAGCTAAAATAGTCACTGCTGTAGACATCTCTGTTCTTCATAAACTTCAGGTTTTCATCTCTCACCATCTGAAATGACAACACATGTCTGGTTTTAGAAATAAAAGTCAAGGATATGTTTAGAATTTCTAAATCTTTCTTACAGAAAATATGACATTTTTTAAACAAAAGCATCATTAAAAGCAGGATGTTAGAAGCAATGTATATCTCATACTGTATGTTTGAAATGGCATGATTTGGGCTGAATTAGCTGTAATTATCACCAAGCTAATCAAGTCATACTGGAAAGGCTCACTGAAAACATCAGGCTCAGTGTGCTGCAGCAGTGAGATTAATGGCAACTTCTAAATAAATAGAAAATAGAACTCACATTTATTACAGTGCCATAAAACAGCAACTAAACATTCACATGATTTTCTGTCATGAATGCTTCAGCTGAGATTCCTGCATTGCAGGGGGTTGGACTAGATGACCCTTGGGGTCCCATTCCAACCCTACAATTCTATTATTCTATGTTACTAGTGCTGGCAAAGATAAAGGGGCAGCTACAATTGAGTTGTCCACTGAAAATGACAGACATTAGGCTTACAAGAGAGAACTATTTCTCTCTTGATTACCGTATTTTTCGCACCATAGGGCGCACCTTGTTTTAGAGGGGGAGAACAAGAAAAAAAATCTCCCCCTCTCTGCCCAGTGCCCCTTCAGAGAGAGGGAGAATTTCCCCCCTCTTGTTTTCCCGCTCTAAAACAAGGTGCCGTTTAAGGTGCGTTCAGGCGGCTACCTTGGAAGCCTGGAGAGCGAGAGAGGGAAGCCCACCACCAGCCCCAAAGAGCAGGTCAGGGAGCAGTGGAAAGGCGCAGCGGAGAGGCTCCTGTCATAGCCGCGCGTCAACTCTCCAGCCGGGAGAGGGTTGCGGGGGGCTTCTTTAGCCCCGTGCGCGCTCTCCCGGCTGGAGAGGTGACGCGCGGCTATAGAGGCTCCTGCCATAGCCGCGCGTCACCTCTCCAGCCGGGAGAGGGTCGCGGAGCTATGGCATCTTCGCTCCATAGGACGCACACACATTTCCCCTTCATTTTTGAAGGGGAAAAAGTGCGTCCTATAGAGCGAAAAATACGGTAATTTATCGATTATCGATTCTTACAACATGAGGAAATGGTCTTCAATTGAATAGCTTTAAAATAATAAATAATAATAAATTTTTATTTATATCCCGCCCTCCCCAGCCGAAGCCGGGCTCAGAGCGGCTAACAACAGTAAAATGATAAAACATTCTAAAATCATCTCATTATAAAATTAATTCCAATCAAATTAATGGCAACTATTGGGCTAGAAGTTCGGTGAGGATTGCCAAAGGAGGGAGTCAGGCTGTGCCCTGGCCAAAGGCCTGGTGGAACAGCTCTGAAGTGTCACCTCTAAATCTATGAGATTAAATCTTGATTTTTGTTTTGCTCCAGAACAATTCAGAGAGTAAAAGATATACCTATATCCATTACACCTAGAATTTTATCTATTGAGCTTGTGAATACCTGACATTTTCATAGTGTTATCTAGCTGCCATTAACACTGTTTACCTGATATATCCGAACTGGCATTTTCTCTACAAATAAGCCTTTCTTCTCCCCTTTCTTGACCAACTTGGTCAAGATGGACAAGCGGTCACTACTGGGTCTATGGGGCCGTGGCGATGATTGCGGTGAAACATCTGGTGAAGATGGAGCAGACCTGGGAAATAAAACGCATGTAAGCTCAATGCTGAAAATATATTCTTCCCTTTGCTTGACAAAGTGCAAAGCCAAAGTTCTCAAGTATGTTGTGCATCTAGCAATGCACATTTGATCATAACTTTACGTTCTGCACATGGAAGGCCTGAACTCATTATATGGCTGATTGTGGCTACAATCCTGCATCCTTTGCTAGGGCAGCACGCTGTGGAACAGTGTTTTCTAAGAAGCCAGTGTAGCTTCTCCTCCTTCACCAGGTCTCCAGGGCTGTTTACTGCTGTGGTGCTGAGTACATTGCTCTAAACAGATGCTCCCATGCATTCAACAGCCTGCCAAGCCCTCTCTCTCACAGCTCTGCTTCTGCTTCTGCTACTACTAATACACTGTATCTGTAATACCCAATGATGTTCATAACTGAACCATTTCTTTTTCATAATGAAAAGAGGCTTCATAGAGTCAGCTGGCCAGCCCCCTGCTAATGGGAAAAAATGAAACAAGGTAAAGAGAAAACCAAAGGTTTCTCTGACTAAATGTTTTTTGGCCGTTTTAGCAGGATTTGGGTTTCATGGTGCAAGTATTCACCCCCAAATGGTTATGTTCCACTTTTTCAAGGTTATATCTTTAAAAAGTTTCAATACCGTAGCTTGTACAGTCCTATTCCTTCATACAGCATTCACCTCCTAAATGTCTTGGATGCCCCTGGTCATAAACATACTAACAGAAGCTGTCCTGAGCTTATGCGTAACCAAATTATAGCCTCAAGAGTACTCCTCTGAACAGAAGATTATAAATTCTGCAGAGGTCCCTCATGGAAGGAATAAGCTTCTGGTTAAGTAGCTTAAACACACACACACACAGAGAGAGAGAGAGAGAGAGAGAGAGAGACTGGAGGGGAAGCAAGATGTTCTGCTTGTGCAGGGATCAGATAACCGGGGTTAGAGACAGGTAAACTTACAAAGACAGGTCCTCAGCTTCCTGACGCACGACGCTAACTCTGCTTTTCTTTGGCAAAACTGGCGAGTTCTGGTCAGAGACTCTCTGGTAGAAGAGCATGTAGGCATTCCAGTAGCGGCGGCGAACATCAGGGTATGGATTTGCTGCGAAGAAGAGATATCCTTATAGTTGACTGACCTGATTCTTGCAGCAGGAATACTGGCCTAACTACAACTTTCAGGCAGTTGTTAATGGAAATCTACACATTCCAACGGGGAAAGAATAAATTGCTGATTAAGGGGGTCAACAAGAAACATTTTCTATGGCGTTTTATTTTCCAAAGGCAGGTGGCTCACTTCCGTTTCACGTCAAACATTTTTCTCCCCCCCACCCCCGGGCCAAGAAAAGCAGGTCTGTGCAGGAAGCAGCATAGCACTGATATGCATGCATGCTTCACTGTGTGTGTGTGTGTGTGTGTGTGTGTGTACACACATGCACAGAAGCAATACACTACACATCACATGCATGTTTCACGTTGCTTCCTACATGGTAATGCCTTCTGTGTAGAAAAAGCATGTTTTTGTGTAGCAACTCTGATGACACCAGTTACACTCTTCAGTTCCCAATTTGTTAAGGAGCCATATGAAAAGAATAAAAAACAACAGTACAGCAGCCATACAGTATGTCAGTAATATATTAAATTTTTCTGAAGACAGATGCCAAACTTCCACATCAGCAACTGTGATCCTGTAACTCAGCCCTGAAGTGAGTAAGATTTAAATGCAGGGGAAAGTGATAACGGAACACAAAATTTATACTTACACTGGTCATAAACTTTGGGTCTATACTCTCCGCCAAAGCATTCATACTCCAAAGTTTCATCATTCAACTCAAATTCTTCAACAACTGTGTCATTGAATTTGAACCATTTTCCTTTTCCACATCCCCTGTTGGTAACACACAGAAACACAAGCCATGTTCACTGTCAAAGATGATGGCTTAAAAATCTCAACAAAGTTTCCTAATAGCTTTCCAATTCTCATGGCTACCAAAGAGATAATCTGCATTTAGAATGATTTCATGTTAAAATCAAATATGGAACAAAACAGATCTGAATATAAAGGGATCAGAAATCATAGCAAAAATTACACATTCACCACCAGTCTGTTTCATACAATGATTTAAACTTTATAAAGATCATCCCTCCTGTCACACACATCCTTTGAAAGGAAGATTCTGGTTTTGTTTTAAGCCAGAGCTACCCCATTGCATTTGCAAAAACTTTCAAGCATACTGGTATACTTTCATACAGAGCTTTAAAAAGTGCTGTACAAAAATGATGCATTTGCCAGTAGGAGTTGCAAGTTTAACACTGCATGGTCTTAGCTGCTTTAAAGTACTCAAGCAAAGAATTAATAGAGCCCTTCCAGAGCAGACTTTCTCCTTACCTTCTATCTTTGATAAAGGAATAGTAGTGCCCTGCATGGGCCTGACCACTGTGCACTATCACCCCAACCAGCTCATAGTTTTCTGTAGGGGCCACTTTCTTCCGTGGGGATCCTGCCCCTCCCTGATCGATGTGTCGCCCATTGTCGCCAACTTCCGAGGAAGAATCTTGCCGGGCCATTCCTGAAACTGTATAGGGTTCCATGTTCAGCATCCAGGGGAACTGTTTGAAAGGAAACACTTCCGATTAAATTTAAACCTGAGCCCTATTACTTGTTTATAAACCTCCTGTAATTACCTAAAACACAGGGTGCCTAACCTTTAAAGGTTGAACACAGGAAATAGTTTATGGGATGCAGAGTCATAGAGCAAACCAAATCTGTTTTTCCAGGACTCAGCATGGAACTTCCAATTTTTTCCAGTGAGGAAGATTATGGACTTCAGCTCAGAAAGCAAGTCACAATCACTTCTTTTGAAACTCTGCAAGCACCATTAGTAGTTAGGGCAGGTAATGTCAAAGGCCTATCAGAGGGACAGAGATACACCATGGGCAACATGCATACTTGGAACAGAATAAATAATGGTGAGAAGTAAAGATTCCATTCCATTCCTATGGAGAAATAAAGAGCAGCTGTGCTTACCTTTATCTGTTCATCGTACTTAATGGAACGTCCACTTTCCCAATCAAATCCAAATCTCATGAGGTGGATCACCAACAAGCTAGGCAGAGCTTTAATGCACGTCCGCTTTACTGTAGTTCTCTTAAAAATAGAAGAGAGTCACCTCCAGCTACTCATTTTAGCATCAGGGAATGCATACTTCCTGCTCACTGTAGAGAAGTTTTCTTACAATTATGGATTTAGGTTGATAGAATCAAAGAGCAGGAAAACTATTTTCTAAAGACTAACTAATTCCTTATCAAATCATTTACAACACGTCTTTTCTCAAAGGCAAAAACTTTCAAACATACAAATATTTTGTCTCTGCTTTGCCTAGGACACCAATATTCTGAAGTGACACCCCCCGCCCAATATATATATATACTACCCTAGTACTCATCGAAGGAAGTGCAGAATATCAATGTGATAAAGACAAGAACACATTAAACTTGAGGGCTTGGACTAGACTCATTCTCCAGATCTCTAAGTGTACTAACACACCCTGGGTTGTCTCTCCCTTAGAATTTCAGAGGCATTTTAACTGTCACCAGGGAAGTGGGGGAGAAGCATTACCTTTTCTTTACATTTCTCACAGTAATATGCATTACTTCCTTCCAGAATTTCTCCTCTAACAAACTGATCCAATGAAATTTCCAGGCTTTGACATGAAGTGACTCCTAGATTGAGAGCCATAAAGGCTTCCTCCCGTTCATACCTACACCAAATTGGATAATGAAAAAGGGTTAGACTGCAATACTACCAACTCTATTGTTTCATGGTTTAAGAGGTGTCTCTTTTTGGCAATATCTTTAACAGTCAAACCCACTGCAGACATGAGGCTTATCATCTCCTTTGATGGTTTACAGAGCAATCTTAATTTACACTGGCTTAAGTTAAGCCTATTTCCAGCTCTGTGAAGGAAGAATATGATTCACAACACCCATTTTGCTGGCTAAGTTCTGCCGGGTTGTGAGGCCACATGACTTAACTGCAAGGGAAAGGTCTAAGTCTCTCCTTGCCCTGTTCCACCTCTGCCAGGCCCTCAGAATGCCTCCCTTTTTTGAGACTTCTGTCGGCAACCCTCTGGCTCAGACAGGGTGAAAGACCTCTGCCAGCATATCCCCAGCTGAGGAAGCTCAAAATCTGCCAGAACCAAACCCATTCATCCCAGAGGATCTTGAGTTTGGATTGTGCTATAAGACGGCAGGCTATAGACTCATGGCTCCAACCCGTCCTCCCTGCAATTTCAATCCTGGTGAGGGTTTGCTGCTTAAAAACTAACCATGGTTACTATTTGTGAAGAATTAAGTAGTAGTATAATTACAGATGCAATACTAACAATATTGACAAGAAAATGGGGGTGGGGGTGTCATACAGGAAGGGGAGGCGGGTGCCATAGAAACAGATCTATGACAGCCTTCCCTCACCTGGCAGCCTCCAGAGCTTTTGGATTCCAAATCCCATCAGGCCCACTCAACATGGCCAATGATCAGGGATGATGGGAGTTGTAGCCCAAAACACCTGGAAGGCACTAGGTTGGGAAAGGGCTAGGAAAGAGACTTCCCAATCAGACATCTTTTGCTGGTAACATGTTTTCCGTATTTGCAACCAAGCTGCTGTGTTTTATTTCTATTTTTAAAAATGAAGAATTGGCAACGGCTTTTCTAAACCCTAACCTATGAGAATTATAAAGGCTTGAGAAATTAATTTAGAAATCTAATGTAATGTGTTGACTGAGAAGCGATCGGGCTCCTCTCCCACATAATCCAGAGAAGGGAGGATATAAATGGTTGAGCCTTGAGAGCTCTGTGCTGTTGCAGAGCAGGCAGGGTTAGGACTGGTTAGGCCATATCCCATGGAATGTTGAAAGCTGCCGAATGACTGACATGGCCCTGCCTGTGGAAAGGAGAATTCCATGCCTGAATCATGCTAATCTGCAAGAGAAAAAGTTGAGGGGGGGATATTGGCAGTGTACTTATCAAGAGCTTTTACTCCTTTAAAATGAAGTCACTGAATGGCACTAAACAAAGATGAAAATCAAGCACTTCTCCTACAATGTTCCAGTAGTTAACATTAAGAGTTCTTTTTTCCAAGTAGGCTACCCGTAACTAGCAATAACCTAAGTTAAAATTCACCCACCTATGAGGACAGTCCTTGCAGATTTTCTGATCAGAGTAGATTCCCTGGAAAGTGTTCTTAAATATTTGGTCTCGCCCTATTTTCTGTAAGAGATAAAAAAAATGCTAATAGCAACTAGCTTATACATGAAGTGGCTGTTAATGAAAAGAATTACTGTGTAATTATAACACCATAACAAACATAAAAATAACCTTGAGGTATTCATCCATCTGATCTATAAGACTTGTGAAGAACTCATAAGCATCTTGTTGTTCACGTACATAGAGCTCCTTGTTCCACATCTTGAAGATCTAAAATATAAAATGTATTCCATAGAGTCACTGCTTTAATATACTGAGACTCTTAAGGAAAGCATTAGATGCTTCTTAGTTCCCTGGAAAAAGCTTGCCACCCAGTGGAAGGAGAGGAGAGCATCCCAGTGATCAGCACCACTGGATTGTGACCAATAGGGAGAACTATATATTACAGTTGCACCTTGGAAGTTGAACGGAATCAGTTCTGGAAGTCCATTCAACTTCCAAAATGTTTGGAAAGCAAAGTACAGCTTCTGATTGGCTGCAGGAAAATAGTTTGCAAACTGGAACAGTCATTTCCAGGTTTGCGGCATTCGGGAGCCAAAACATTTGAGAACTAAGCTGTTCGAAAACCAAGGTAGATATTCAAACAGGTAAGAGTCCTTTTAGTATTGCTGCGTTTCAGTATGTTTAGACCTAAATCTACATGTTAAAATTGGGGGTGGGGAGAATTACCTTCCAGAAATTTTCAGGTATGTAATACTGCAGCTTGCTCTCCATTAAGTGACCAAAGAGTGACTGAACTTGGTAGAACACATTGTCATCGGGATTGTCCATGTCATCGTCAATCGAAAGCAATGCCTTTAGAAACAATTGACAAGGAAAGTTATTGAAAATGCATCACACTTAGGAACAGTTCAGTGTCGTCAAGAGTTGGTAAGAGCAGTAACCAAGGTATTTAATATTAATATTCAACATACCCAGAGCTTCCTTATTAACTGTTCTCAACTTCAACAAGCATACTGGTTAGGAAGATGGAAGGGACGAAAAGTAGGGCAACATGGCTGGCCTCACTGAAAGGCTTCTCACCAAACTGCACTACCTCAAAGGACTGGAATTCATTCTGTCCCCTTATAGGAACTGGGTGGAGGAGAGATCACAAGGCTCCTGTATCTGTCCTCCAAGCAAAGCAGGAGCAAGAGCCTGGGCTTCAAATGCCCATGTGCTCCAACTATGGCCCAGGTGGGCCCAGAGATATTCTTCAAAGGAAGGGGAAAGAGGGTGAGCAAGCTCCAGCTCTGTGTTTAGCCTCCAAACCTTTTCAGAGAAGAAAAGGAATCCTGCTGCTATCTGGGAGGCTTGGGGATGATGGGCCAATTGTGTGTGTGCTTCTCCTGTTGTTTTGTTTTTGGTGCTTGTGTTTGTGTGCAATTTGCTTTTGTTGTTTGGGGCTGGGTGTTCTCCTTGCTTTTAATTATTTCCAAAGCTATGCTTTTTGTCACTGCTGGGGTATGCGTGTTTTGCCTGGTTTTTACTGTGTTTATTTTGTGATGTATGTGTTTTCCTGGGGATGCTGCATGTTTGTTTTGTCTGTATTTTGTCATCTACACAAGTGTTTTGCCTGTGTGAGCGTCAACAGTTTTTATTCTATGACATGGGCATTTTATGGTGTCCCAGAAAGTTTTGGATTTCTAAATGTGCCTGAGCCAAAACCCTATCACCAAGGTTAGAGATCCCCTCATTTACTACATATGAATCTCAGCCTTGTAATTTCTGAACTAGGTAGTTTTGGATTTACCTCAGAGTTGTGGCCCATTTTCATGATTCAGCACTCCTTCCTTCCCAGAGTCCAGACTATATGTATGAAGCTAACAGGCATCCCAAAATAATTTGCTTTAAGAACATTAAATAAAGATTACCTCGGGAAGTCCTGGCTGCATATAGAGCTGTTGGAAGACTGCATTCATGTAACATGTTGCACCTCCGTTTTTTAGCCCCACAAATCCTGAAATGGATCGACCGTCTACAGGTGGGAGATACTGGAAGATAGGGAGGCAGAGAGCAGAAATTTGTAGCAAAGAACTTTTAAAGCATTAATGGATATAATTATTAGAAAAACTGAATATCCAAGAGACTTTCAAAAAATATTCATTATGGTTCCTTCCAACGCTACAATTCTATGACTCTCATTGTTTAATCCATTCTGAAGATCTGACATTTAGCTTCATATATACATAGCTGGAGTGAAAAAAATTACCTCCATTGAAGTAACGCACTTACATCAAATTCCTTGGAAAGAGCTGGATCAAGCTGGTGATGCATAGAGAGCAGCTCTTTTGTAATAAGCTGTAGATTTGAAGGCGAGCTATCTGCCAGCATCACCAGCACTTCATATGCTGCTAATCGGCTATTCACTGTACTGCACCTAGAAGGGAGCAAAAAGAATCTGTTCATGCTGCATATTCAGTTTTCATACTAGCAAGATATATCAAATGACCTACTTCCAATAGTTGCCAAAGGGAATCCAAGTAAAGTTTAATGCCCATCTGTGCAGTCCAATTTTAAAACCGTTCAGGGCATTTTTATTTCCTGGACCAGTGGATGTTATTTATTTTGCAGAGGAAGGCAAGGAATAAAAAAAGCCTGTGTGCTTATCATTCCCTCCTAAAGAAAGACTGGTTCCAGGATGTAAATAAAATGACACTTAAGCAGAAAAGTGCCTAGATTTCTGCATAAAATCCCAAGCTCAGTGGCTAAGTTAAGTTACACCCATAAGAGAAATTTACGAAAACAGTTAAGCTGATTTCTTTGTTTCTGGGTATGGCATTCAACATTTTAAGGGAGTTATGGACTGTGATAATGCACGGGTCAGCTACACCGGCCCTATGGTCCAATAAATTATTCAGATGCCTTTGTGCTTCTGAAAGAGGGATTGAGCTTTGCTTTTTAAAACAACTGAGCCCTTTGGATTTTGTAATGGACCGACTATACCCATTCAAATTATGCACAGTAAAAATAAATAGTTCTGGAAGAGCATTTGCAATATTGCTTAATAATCTTCAAGAATTTGAAATGTGATTCTCCACAGATATGGAACATCATGTTCTAAAAATGTAATAAAGAACATGAGAGCAATATAGATGATTTATAATTGAGTAGTATTTCAATATGTTTCTTAATAGCCTCTCTCAGGAACCACATTTATTCTCGGTTATTTAATTTCTCGGCACACTCAAGCACTGCTTATGAAGTTTACTTCAATGTCTTTTTTAAAAAAAGGAAATTGTTCCATTCTGCACAAAGCTGATTGACTATTCAAGGATGGTAGATCTGAGCCCTCTGTGCTTCTTTGTTTAATACAACAAAAGTCCTCATGCACTCTTTACTTTGGATGAAAGTCTTGCTGAGTGGCAGCCACACTGCCAGCTGGAGAATGGCTGTTCAGAATAATCCTAGATGCTCGGAAGAGGAAGTCATCTAATAATGGTTTGATCAAAGACGAACCTATAAAGGGAATAACACTATGTTCAATGTTGACCGTTACATGATTTATAATAAATGATCATGCAAGAAAAAGGTGTCCAGTGAGGGATCATGCTTTTCCTATCATCTCTACTTAAACAGGTCATAGGAAGCAGAGCTGAGAAAGGTCTTACTGGATAACTGCTGCCAGTCAGAACAGATGGCTTCACCTTGGCAGAACACAAGCCGGACTATAGCAACTTTCACTGTATTTAAAGAGCACCTCCACCAGAGTCTCCCCTCCCCTTTACTAAAACAACTAAGCAATGATTATCAAATGGCATCACATGCTGTTCCTGTTTTATTGTAAGATACACATACAGCTATCCGCACCCCAGAGAACGGTTATTTTTGTAATAGTTTATGACCAAAGCACTACGAATCAAATGTGGAAAACAGCAAATAATTTTCATTTAAGACCACTGCTATTTGAAGTATGTTCTAAGCAGGCAGGAAAGTGAGACAACCTCTGCTCACTCAGGTCTTATCCTAAGAGATAGTTGTTCATACTGCCAAATTTGCTGCATTTGCTTATTTGCCTGAAAGCTTAAACCTTGCTCCACAAAGGAGGTGAAGAACCATTCTCTTTCCACTGTGAAAATTAGAACTCTTGTTGCCTGTGGCAACCAGATGCAAGCAGCCTGACCTGACAAATTAGGAATTCTTGTGATCTGAAGCCTGAGCGATCTCAGCAGCGAGGAAGAAATGAAATCGCTAGGTTTAACATTGTAATGACACAACTAAACACTGAAAGCAAGTTACCTAGCATTTCCTTCTCTGTTCCGCAAAGTGACAGGAGGGTCTTAATGAGCCTCAAATGTCCCGCCAACAACACATTGTCAGCTTCACTGGTTTCACATTCAGCTGCACGGGTAGGTTCAAAGTTATCCAACCACGTGATCTCATCCTCCAACATAGCAGCTGGGCTAATCTTTAGCTGTTCCATTTCTGAAGCTAGGTAAGAAAAACCACATGGGTTAAGCCTACAGAACAGATGGACAAACTTAGGTTAACATTTTGTTTCATATAAAAGATATCATTTAGCTTAAAATGAACACAGAATTATTTTTTGGAAATGAAATGTCAAGACACAGGTAAACGTTCCCTTTTTTTTTTTTTAAAAAAAAAGTTATTATAAGGGAGAATAGCATTTTTTGGCTCTTTTGCCTTTCTATCACTTGCTCATACTCCTACATACATCCCCTAGTGGCAAAGAACATGCATGCATTATCCTGGCCACTCTTCCTAGTTCTATAAAACAATGTGAAAAAAGCCAAAGTGGCTCTTGTATGTTATTTCCATCCGCAAGAAAGTCGAATGCTATGGTAGTTGTAGTGTGTAGTTTCTTATGGTCTTGAAAAGGTAGGAAATGGTAATAATAATACTTTTATTATTTATACCCCGCCCATCTGGCTGGGATAGTACTGCTACCCACCTGTGTGCTCAGAGTCAACTACTAATCACTTGAGACAATTAGACTGCACACTAAAACTAAAGAGAAGACCCAGGCAAAAAGTTCATGAGAGAGGCAGATGATCTTTCACTTGACCTCTGAAACAGAGTTTTTAGCCCATGCAAATACAGTTCTGCACAGAACTACAAGGACACAAATAATGGAGGAAGGATAAGAACCCAAGAGAAACAAATTTCTCTCTCTCCATAAGCGCAATCAATATTAATTCTTGACTCAACTTCGATGGCACTGTTTACCATGTGGGTAAGGGACGTTTTCTTATGGTACATTAAGTTTCAAGTAGTTTTGATTCCTATTACTTACATGTGAGATCGTCCAATAACTGGCATCTAAGGTCAAAGTACTCTGTACACTGGGACAAAAGCCTAAAAGCAAATTCAGGCAATTAATATTGGGAGGGGGGGGGAGGAATCTCAGAAGCATATAAAATATTTACAGAAACCTTTACTTTCCCAGGTACCATGTACACATGCAAGATGTTTATTCAGACCTAGCCAACATGTTGACTTACATTCTATGCTATAAAACAAAGGTTTGCTTTTATTTTAAGTTCACAGTAGTGAATTGTTTGTAACGATCATCATCATTCATCCCAGAATAATATGTTGAAATGCTATCAGCTTAAAATCCCCTTCTCTGAAAGCAGATCTGGGATTTGGTGTTCATATTTAATGTTTAACTTTTAAAGCAAACATTGCTGCACATTCAACATCATGGATGCTTATGTTCTTATTGGAAATCTAATGGTAACAGGAAGAAGACTGATGTTTTGTTATTGGCATGTATGTAATTTTAAAACAGCACTCCCCCCCCCCCCCCGCCACAGCGCTATTGGTTTTTTGTGCATTTACTATGATCAACAAATCTAAAAGTAAGTTAGCATAGTATGCTGGCTGATGCTACTGCCTCCAAATGCTTATCCTCTCTTTGTACTGGGTAGATTGTGGTTCAATGCTGCAGTATGATTCAGTAACTTCCTGGCTATTCAATTCCTATTCAAGCAACCACAGGGGAAATCATAACTTCTCAGTTCACTTCTAGCACTCTTTCTCCCCCGTTTCACAAGTTTTTACTGCACTTGTCTTAAATAAGCATTTAAGACAAATGCTTATTTTTAATTCTTACATTCTCTATTGAACAAACATGCCTCCAACTTGCCTCTGGTTGACGCCTCTCATGATGCTGGTAGGTGACCAGAGCGGCAGCTGAGCAGTAAGGACGACACTCAAAAGAAATTGGTTTGGTTTTTGTATATCAGGGTGAGCTGATGTGTCTGTCTGACTGAGGGTATACAATTGGTCACAGGCCACGCGACGAATCTGGAACAGGGCAGAAGCACATGTCAGATCACAAAACCTAATACCAGTGTCTTAGAAAACTATTAAAACACTCAAGTTACTATCGTAATTTGTCCAAGCTAGCTGAGACAGACAAGCATGTAAGGAACAGAAGTGACCATGCAGGCTCTTTCTTGAGTGGGCACTAGGACAGCACCAAGTGTTGTCATCCTCCAATTGCCCACTTGAGGCAGGAAAAAATGTCATCAATCCATTGCTGCTTTTGAGGCAAATCTTAGTTTCAGTTTTAAACTGGCACATCTGTATAAAGTATGATAAAAAATGCTGGCAGTTAATTTAATTCCCAGAAGTCCAGTCCTCTAAAAACACAGCTTTCTCATCCTAGGAACTTGCTTGCTTGAAAGTCAGTGGCATAGCCGAAGTAACTTCACCTGTAGCAAATGTTTTTCAGCTGCCACTGGCACGAGCACTTGGTCCATGCTACAGGGCAGAACATGCCCTGCTCTCTGCAAGAGAACTGCTCTGAATATAAATGCAAGCACCTTACCTCTGCACTTGGCGAGCCAAGTAGTATGTCTATGATAAAGTCAGCAACACAAGGGAGGTTGTAAAAAGATCCTAAGAAAAACACAATGTGGATTGTCACAATTTCTTTCGTGAGAAAGCACTATAGTACTTAATACTCCTAGCATTAAAATATCATTGGGAAAATCTAATAGAATCATTAGCGTTATATGGCGTTACAGTAAAATGTGGGTGCCAGATATAAGCAGAGGTTGAGAGAAAGTGAAAACAGAGCTGGATGGTAACAAATTGGGACTGGGTCTTTGTGGCACAATTGTATGTAGGGTCAGGAAACAACAGAAAAGCTTCATCCACTTCTCTCAGACCTACCTAGCTGCTGACTGCGGAGCTGTAGGCATGTAACTAAGAGAGACAAGGCCTCTCCTGCAATCAGTGCATCTTTGGTGGATACAGAATGCTGCCTCACACAGATCCCAGCATGCAGAGCTGTTGGTTCTCCTTCACTCCCTGAACTGCAATTGCTTCCTGCAATATGTTAACAAGTGACAAAAGATTAAAAGAAGTGTAGATCTCTCAAGTTAGGAATGAACAGCTACAGTTGTGATAAAGTCTTATGAGCAACACAGAGCTGAGGTCATTGCCAAATCTCAGCTGTTTCAATTCTGTCAAGTCAGTGGCGTACCTGAGCTGCTAAGACGGTTACGAATGCCAACAGGGAACAGCGTGTTGCTTTCTTTGATCGGCTGGCTGCTTCCCACCAGGTCAAGCCGCCCTGCAGCAGCAGCCCATGAGAGTCGCATAAAACAAGCAACTGTGGAAGTGAAGTCGTTTGCTTCCATTGTCTGGGGGAAAAAAAAAAAGAATTCTTGTTCAAGATACCAATGTGTTAGGCCAGAAAAGCACTTACAGGTGACATCAAATCCAAGGAACATAGTTGGAAACAGGAGAAAAACTCTGGTTTTCTGGCAGTGTGTCATTTTTTTAAAAAGGTACTAAAATTCTGCAGAGCAGATGTTTGAGCTCTGCCTTTAGCAGGGCTACTGCTGCCACATTAGACCTACTTACTTGGATTGCAACCCGTGCAGCAGGAATGATCTCCTCCACTCTGATAGAGGACCTGTCTGACACAGATAGCTGGCGATAAGAGGACTTCTCTGGGGTTCCACACATTGACATCTGCCTGGTAGTCTGCCGGCTCACATTACGGAATGGGCGTGACGATAGTGTTTCCACTCCATGTTTAACAATATCGTCATCAAGAAAGGTAGGCATGGTTTGCCCAACAAGCAAAAACCTAAACATAAAAAGAATTGTGTTGTTTTGAACAGTGAAGGCACTATGTACCTTAGGAAGATCAAACACTGAGCAGATTAGGGTCATGCATATCTACCTTTGAAAAATCAATCACATACCTTGCCAGCTGCAGACAGATTGAATAAACTCCCTGTCTTGTTTCATAATCCACTTCTGATGGGATGGAGTCTCTCTGCATAACATTCACCACCAAACTGGAAAATAAATTTAGAGATTTTTAATTAAGACAAGAAACATATAACACATGTAGAAGTCTGTTGGTTGAAAATATTTCCCTGTATTGATGAGGATTAGTATAATGTGTTAATCACTTAAAACAAAGCAGCCTCACTAACACTATCACTAAATCAGGGAGCCAGTTGACAGGCTCCACCAAATTCTGTCTATCAGCAGGTGAAACGGGGGAAAGCAAGGGCTCTGATGTAAATCAACTTTTTTCTGCACTGCACAATGTTCTGGACACCGATCCAATGACTGTGCCATCACAATAATGGCAGCACCTGTCACTTCCTTCCTTTCTGTGGTCCAAAGGCATACTCTTCTGTTGGCGTGTTATGGCTCAGTTGGTTAAAGCATGGTGCTGATAATGTCAAGGCTGCAGGTTCAATCCCTGTATGGAACAGCTGCATTGCAGGGGTTTGGACTAGATGATCCTCAGGGTCCCTTCCAACTCTACCATTCTATGATTCTAAGCACACAACTACTGGAGACTAGAGATATAAGCAACTCTCATTTGCCGGTCAAGTACTGAAGTACAAATATGCTAAGAGATGACATTTAATACTTACAAGCTCCAGCTTATTTTTTTAAAATTCTAATCAACTATTTAAATTATTATGACTTTATCAGTAGGGCATAGTCAATGCCATCTCAGTGCCTCAAACTGTCTACTCCTATTCAAAGTTAAGTGCAGATTCAATGATCAATGGCATAGTACTATCCATTATCCAGAACTCTTTGACAAAGCATTTTCTGCAAACACCTTAACAGATTTTGGGAGGACAGCACCGACCACTGAAAGCAGTATTGAAAAAGCAAGGATATCCAGGTTGCACTGCAGTTTTGGCACCTCTTTGTGTAGGATGTGCGAAGAAAGGCTTATGGAAGTGGAAAGGTAACAGGAAAAAACCCTTGCTGCAATTTATTCAACATCATACACAGAAAGAAGGCAAACAACCTAGTGTAATTTATGTTGTCCTCACAGTATTTGGAATAGCTGCTCAAATACTACTATTGAGAGCACCACTTACAGTATTTATACTGGTATTAAATGTATACTGAGTGGAGAATACTTAAAGGCTAGTTCTCGCACAGATGGAAGGTTCCACTTCAGAATATTTATTTCAACTAACCTCAAGCCACCTGCTCTGAGAAAATTTTCGCAGAAAGATTTGGCACAATTTCTTGCCATTTCATCATCCGCTGTAGGCATTAGCTTGGAACTCAGGACCTGAAAAATATTCAGACTTTAGGTAAGTGGCAGAGTTTCAATGGAGCAATACACTAAGCCCCTCTCTCACCCACAGGCAAAGTATGCTCAGCTGAGCAAGAGTTCATATTACACTCTAACACTGCTACTCAGAATTAACTCACCTTCCTACGGCACTTGGTCATCTGAATTCAATGAGACCTTTCAATAATGTTAATTAATTCTTTTATCAACACCTGTTATATAATTAAGAACATTAACACAGTCAGAGGTCCTTGAATACTAACAAAGCTTTCATGAAGAGTGTTTCAAGGCCCATGACAATCCCTGTCATTTCAAGAGAGAAGTTATGGTATATTTACATAGTATGTAAAAAGAATGGAAGATAAGGAACTACAAGGTGGTGAGGGAGTGCCATGCGACCTGGTAAACAGATGTTTAGGTGGTTGCAAGAGAGCAGGATCACTACTATGGAAACCATGCAAAGATAACCCAACTATGGACAACTGGAAACACAGTGTCACTGCAGCAGAGTTTCATCTTAAGAGAATTCAATGACTCCTTTTTGTTTCCTAGCACTGTGTGTATTCTGTATGTTGGCATGCGGCTGCAGGTGTTTTTTTTGTTAGTCTGGGCTGCTTTTTATTACTTGCCTTTCCCCCTTTTGGGGGATGGAGGGTTTTGCATGTTTGTTTTGCCAGCTTTGTTTTGTGTGTGCTGGCATCACCCCATTTTTCTTCTGTGAATGGATATATTGTGGCATCCTTTATATTTTTTAGTTTTCCAGATGTGTCTCAGGACTTAAAATATTTGAGGACCCAAGCACTAAACTATAGTTTAGCATTAAATGGATGAGCCTCAACAAATCATTGGGTTCACAGACTGCCTTTTCTCTCTCCTCCTCCGAGTTTGTTGACACTTGCCTAAGTCACATTTTAGTATTATGGTGTAAACCAGGTCGCTGACTGGAGGCAAAGTTTCATACAGAAAACTTTCCCAACTCTACCTGGAGATGCCAGGAACTGAACATAGGGTCTTCTACATGCAAAACAAAAGAATTGATATTTGGCCCTACCCCACACTTCCATGCCAATTTACTCTTACCTCAAGATTGTAAAGTACTCTAAAAGTAGACATTCCTGGGGCAAAAGACCTGAAAAGACTTTCAAGTATTGAAGTAGCGCTAGGCTGGTGTTGATGCTTTGTAGACAAAGAAGGCGACTTTGAAGACTGGGAGTTTGATTCAGAGAGCAATGTTTTCTGAGAAAAGAATAAGCATAGAGAAATACAAATAAGAAGGCAGTTCTGATATACAGTAACATGGTTATATAGCCATGACAGCTAGTCTTTGGAGTCCTGAACTTCCTAAAAGTAATAAAATCTCTTGCAAGCACCTTTTGCTATATTCTATACCAGGGACAGAGGACTCGTGGCCCTCTCAGTATCGCTGGATTACAAGTCCATCCCTGTCTACTGGTGCAGCCGACTCAGGCTGATAGAAATTTGACGTCTGGAGTGCCACAGATTCAAGATCCCTATTCAATACCATAAAGAACTATAAAATACAATCTGCAGATTTTTACAAAGTTTATGCCCCACCCTTCTTTTTCGATGCACCCCAGTGTAAATACAATTTCTCTTTAATTAGTATTTTTTGTAATTTACATTATTATTTTTTAATAGCTGGCATCCATCTGTCTTGGGAGACAATGGAGGAGTGTGCCTTTGGGGGTGAAGTAAAACTCTTGGAAGGTTGCAGCGTGAGAGATACGGGAGAGACATGTTTTGTGAATGCCAGATTAATTTTAACGTAGTTTGCTAACTTCTATGAAACATGGTTAGGACCCAATGACTATTTGCTACTATCCTATATAGGTAGCTAGGCCAGCCATCCTTAAGGGTGAATGTTAAATGAGCCTGTGGCTTAGGAACTTTATGAGTAATAGATTCTGTGCCAACGTTGAGATGAAGCTAGCAAGCTAATACCCGGCTGTGCTAACATGGCATTTTTCCTGCCCCAGTGGCGATAAGCACATTAGCCATGCTATCTGAATCCCTAGAAGGAAAGTAATGTGTGCTAAGCAAAGGAATCCCACCCCCCGCCAAAGCAACACATCATTAATAATAAGAGAAATAAAATTAATTTAGCCAGTGATGGTTCAATTCTTGCTCCACAATGGCTAGCATTTCCCCAGAATTTTATAATGCCTACAATTTAATGCCCTACCTATTTCTTTCTCCATTCCTTTCAATCCCAATCTCAATCAGTAAAACTAGACTATGATTGTGTAGTTAACAGAAAAATATATACCTTTCGTCCAAGAGAATCTAGCTGATCAAGAGCTTCCTGAATAGCTGGGTCAGTAGGAATCAGCAAAAGAAGCCTCCGTACTCTCAAAGTAATCCTGAAGAATACAAGAGACATATAATGTACTCAATTTCTGCTGGGCTGGACACTATGCCTACTGGTAAATGCTTCCGAAATTTATTTATTTTTGCAGCCACAGTATTTCTACAGTGTCTTACCTTGGCTCTTCTAGGTTCGCAAGCTGGTACAGCATGTCAAACACATTACACACAAGAGCCATTACCACTCCAGGGAGGGATTTTTCCTGAGGATTAAGAACACACAATTAACTCCCCTATTTCTTAAGCAATTTGTTAGGGTTCTCAATTTTTAAAAATTGAGCGATATAAATTTAAAACCTGGCCTAGGGATGTCAGCTACTTGCCAACACAAGGCACTGAATCCTGTATACTTCTCTCTCTCTCTCTCTCTCTCTCTCTCACTCACACACACACACACACACGTCTGCAGTGTTGATCTGAAATTCTGCCAAAGAAACCACAGCTTCACATTTCCAATACTTTTAACTTTTATGTACAGAGTGGACCAAAACATTACACCTTGGAATTCTAAACTGTGTCATCAAATATAGTGAACAGCAGCAGGGAGGATGCTTTATACTTTTTCCATTTCTGCTTACAGTTAGAACTACTTCAAACAATTCAGATGCATTCATTTCTGAAATGATCACTGAAATCCTGCATTCATCAAAATCAGATGAGAAGGGTGTGCTAGCAGTTCCTGCTGGATTTATCAAGCATCTCAATTCAACTGGGAAAAAGTGCAGGATCAGTGTAGTAACTGCATGTAGCACTAGCTCACTTCAGTTTATTTTCAACTGATTTTCAAATTCTGACAAACTAATTTTATAAAGATTTGAATCACGACTGTCCAATGCAGGGTACAGAGAAATGGAAGATACTGGAAAGCATTTTTTTAAAGTGAAAAGAAAACAACTTAATTAATGAAAAAGTGTCTTTGTGTGTATGAAATCTATATTTACTCGCCCCATGTTGTACCTGTTCCATTGCATATGATGAACTGAAGACATTACTACTGTTGCTGGAGCTAGTGGAGGAATCAGCAGAGCTTGCTGATGGGGTTCCACTTCCTGATGTCTTTACTGTAAGTGCTTGTTCTTCAGAGAAGCCCAACTGGTGAAGTAGCTTCTGATCTTTATTCACTGTTAGCTGAAATACAATATCTTTTCTTAGCTTCTGCAAACCGTACACATCTAGAATATTGATAAAATCATCCTAACATACCAAGCTGTCATTTGCAAATATCTGTATGTTTTCCACAGGAGCATTCAACAGCTTTGCTATCTTCCATCTGACACTCCCTATGATCTCATTGCTATGAGCCTGCAAAAATGAAGTGGAAGTTAGTTCATTCATGTTCTCAGTTCTAGGAAGTATTATTAGACAGAAACCAGTGACCCATAAGGGAAACTTTTCCACATTATCCTGCAAGCCCCATTTACTCAGCATAACCTTGACAAATGCATCTCTGGGTTATTTGTGGGGCATAGGAATTTGTTCATTTTTTTCTTCAAAAAATGAAGCCCGGCCTCCCACAAGGTCTGAGGGACAGCGGACCGGTCCCCTGCTGAAAAAGTTTGCTGACCCCTGCTTTGCATCAACACCCAACTCCCTTTTTGCTGAGAATTTTCACACCTGAAATATGAGTATTTTAAAAGGCAATAAAATTGCAAGAGCATACCTCTACTGTAAAGGTATCTTTGGTAGATTCATACATAACATTAAGTGTTAAAAGATGTCCATGAAAGGAGGCACCGTGAGGTAGAATAGTACGTGGAACGGAGTAAAGGTCCTGTGGAAAGAAAGTGGTAAAAATGACCTTTGACACAAATGATCAAGGAACAATTTAAAATGTAAACTGGCGTAAGCTGATCAACTGAACATTTTTATCTGTGTTTTAGCTGTCACAATGATCTGTCCATTATACAGCAAAGACTTCCCCGACCTGGTGTGCTCCAGATATTTTGGACATCATCATCGCTGCCCATGCTGGCTGAGACTCAGTGGCAGAACACCTGCTTTGTATGCAGAAGGTCTCTGGTTTAATTCCCAGAAGCTCCAGCTGGGGCTGGGAATGCTCCTGCTATGAAATCATGAAGAGCCACTGCCTGTCAGTGTAGAGGCCATGCAGCTCCAAGTCTATGCCTTTGCCACTGCACTGTTCATGGGTCTTGTCCCTCAGCGAGTTAGCTTGGTGCCGCATGGCCTGTGGGTGGAGAGGGTTGCGGTGGTCCAGAATGGAAATCTTCTCTCCGGCCTGCTCCTAGGTCATTCAAAGGAGACCCAATTTCGGGTAAAGCTCAGTGTTCTCATTCACTTGGGTAGTAAGCAGGGCCCATGATCAAGGAGCAGAATCCGATCACTGCATGCTACTGTTGTTGCAGTGGGCTGTTAAGGGGTAGTAGTAGTAGTAGTTGTTATTATTAGGACTTCTTAGTCACCTTCCAAGGTATAAATTTCTTGCCAAAACTTGAGAGACTGGGGCTCCAGGACCAGTTCACTAGATCACTTGCCCTGCCACAGTTCAGCCAAATACAAAAATAGGTAAAGGCAAAGGGTTCAGTCGTGGCCGACTCTGGGGTTGCGGCGCTCATCTCGCTTTATTGGCCGAGGGAGCCGGCGTACAGCTTCCGGGTCATGTGGCCAGCATGACTAAGCCGCTTCTGGCGAACCAGAGCAGCACATGGAAACGCCGTTTACCTTCCCACCGGAGCGGTACCGATTTATCTACTTGCACTTCTGACATGCTTTTGAACTGCTAGGTTGGCAGGAGCAGGGACCAAGCAATGGGAGCTCACTCCGTCGCGGGGATTCGAACCGCCGACCTTCTGATCGGCAAGTTCCAGGCTCTGTGGTTTAACCCACAGTGCCACCCAAAAAAACCAAAAAATGCAAAAATAGCTACTACTAATAAAACTGTAGCCTTTTCAATCCAGTTCTGCGTTGGTTCTCATCCTCCTCACTCTTTGATGCGGCCCAAAGGTAATAGAAACTTGCTTGCTTAAACAATGAGTCTACAGTGGGATATGTGTGTTATTGGGTTGTTGTTTTTATTTTGGTTATGTATTTTGTGGTTTTATATTTTGATTTTATTTTGTAAACCACCTTGAGATCTTTGGGTCTCAAAGGCAAATCTTAAAAATGTAGTATAAACACTGACAACTGGGAAACACTGGCCTGCGAGTGCTCCAGTTGGAGAACAGCCTTTACCAAAGGTGTCATGGACTTTGAAGACACCCGAACTCAGGATGCAAGGGAGAAATGTGCTAAGAGGAAGGCACACTTGGCAAATCCACACTGTGATCAACTCCTGCCCGGGAACCAATGTCTCCACTGTGGAAGGACGTGTGGATCCAGAATTGGCCTCCACAGTCACTCACGGACTCATTGTTAAAACCGTGTTTATGGAAGACAATCTTACCTCAGCTATGAGTGATTGCCAAAGAAGAAGAAAATAGGGCGGTATATAAATTCAATAAATAAGAACAATAACAACAATAACAATAGGAGAACTTGAAGCCTAAACTTAGCATTGCACTTACTGGGCTACTCAAACTAAAGGGACATGGGTACCAAAATTTCTTTTTCTTACCTCTATAGTGATGACGTAGCGTTCTGCCAACAGCAGCAGTCTCTCAATTATTACAAGCTTTGTTGACCTGGAGATTGCAATCAAAATAAATGGCAGACAGTTGGGTGAGACCTCAGTTGAGCTCCTTGAAAATACCTACCAGCCTGACAAAAGCTACCAACACTATGCCCTGATAGGTGGCCCAAACAAATTTCTCACTATCAAGGAGTATGCAGAAGCTGGAACTAAGTTTCAAGGTGGCAACAGTCAAGGAGTTAGATTTATTCACTTCTCCTCCCCACCATCACCTCAGTAACATTTGATTTAAAAAAGAGGAAGTGTGATGTGATGTCTTCACACTGTTTTGCTGTACCTGCTCCACATTACACAATGAAGTGAAGCAGAGCCAGAGAAATTCCTGAACTGGGTCATAACATATTATGCATTCCAAGTAACAACAGGTTAGTGGTGAAGTACCGGTGGCAGTGGCAGCAAGGAGGAAAAAAATCATCCTTAATGCATACTTCCAACCCTAGTTTTGCCTAGCGAAAGAAAAGAATGGAGGAGTATAAGTAGTAAACTCAGTCCAGTTTTTCCTAAACTTTTGTTATTTGGGGCTGACATAATTAAAGATAAACCTGGCAACACACTTTATTATTTCACCTGAAAAATGTTTAAAAAGTGAGGTACAACATACATTTTAAAGAAATGTTAGCGGGGAAGAAGGCGTGAGAGAAGAGCCAATAGCAAAACAGCGCTGCAGATTATTGCAGTTTTTGATGCTATTTTATATCTCCAATTTGCCCTCCTTCCCCTCAGGGCCAGGGGGAATGTGGTCAGTGCTTGAGGGAAATAGCACCAGCTTCTGCACTTGGCTGTATTCCTGGGCCAATTCATCTTTCCATTTATTTAATTAATGTATTGATATCTCACACCTTTCCATGGTAACCGTAAACTCAAGGCAGCTTACAAATAAAAATACAGATGAGACCAAACAGCCGCAGAAAAAGGGTCACAGAAGCCATATCAGCAACAGAAAACACTTAGATTTAAGAGTTTTACAGTGCTGTTGCTGGTAAACTGCAGCCTCACTGTAGACTTCTCCCAATTGCATAAATGACTACTATGCTGTTGTATATTCCCTGAGAAATACTACTAGTACCAACTTTGATCTTCTTTAAGCAGCTGTCCAAATCAATTTAATGGAAGTGCACAATATTTGTTCCACGATTACTACACTTGTTTAATACAAATGTATTAAACAACACTTCTTTTTTGGAACTGGAACAGAGCACCACTTGATTTTCCAAAAGGTAAACTTAGGGTATATTGTATTGTGCTGTGTTGTATTATTTTCCTTCTCATCACAGGCCAGCATAAGTTGAGCAAACCTTAAAGAAGTGTTTATTCAACACTTCTTTTTGTAACCAGAGACTTGCATCACCCTTCTGGCAACTACCTTCTGCAGTGAATCCTATTGCAATGTATTTAAAAACAAAAACAAAAAACCAGAAACGTTCATTTGTGGGGACAAATACATTAAATAAACCTATCCTTTGCAAAGTGTTTATGTATGATGAAGCTGTGGGTGCCAGTTCTAATTTCGGTAGTTTCTTTGGCCCATATCCATTTCACACACAGACAAGAATACCTGGTTCAGATGTAACATTCTAAAGTTTAGTGGATCAGGAATGTGAGATATGAGACTCCTCATTACTGAGGTTTCTTTTAACACAAGCAAGCTGGGCAAACTGTGGTTACAGCTAACCACATTATCATGGTTTAAAGAGGATTTCATACCATGGTTTTGCACATCTTAGCAAGGCATGGTTACGGAAAACTGAAGGAAGGTGTGATCCTTCAGCACATTCCCAGTCCTCTAAATCATGGTTATCTAGAACAAACCAACATAGATCATATTTATCTATTCCTAAACCAAAACCAAAACCTTACCTGTATGGAGACTGTACTGATGTTGCCACAGTAGGCATTGCAGTTGCTGTTAGCATTTTGGTAGCTCTTGTGACAGCATGTGTCAGCGTTGGACCACCAAGTGCTGAACTGGCTGCCTAGAATGAAAGGAACATGGTGCTATTTCTGGATTACAAGGAAGGCCACGTAATGGTGCGGCAACTTCTTCAGCACTGAGAACTTAAACTTTGCCTTTTATCTGAAAAGTAATTTCCTAGCGTCAAGGCATAACAGGCAGACATCTCTACAAACCTTCATTTTAATGATATTCAAAGAAAGGAGCACTGGCTACTCCCTGTGAATACTCTATCTAGTTAAGATGTTTGAGGGTTATACCCAAGGCAAGGAAACAGGTAAAAGATCTCTGACTCTAGGCTCCTGGCTCCAGTTCCAACCATGTAAAGAGAGAGAGGGTAAATACAATTCCAAAAAAAAAAGAATAACTCTACTTGGGTCAAAGGTGGGAGAAAGTTCAGTGTCCCGGGCAAAGACAGGAAAAGAACTGGAGTTGTCTAGGGTCACATGTCTCCCATGCAGTTCCCTGCTGTCCCAGATAATTAGTGGATATAAGCCAACATGGTGGCTGCTCTATTAACTCCAGTTGAGAATGGGCTTTCTGTACAGTACAAGGTGGAATGCTGGAAATTATTTTACAATTATGTAAGAATAAAAAATACAACAGGACATTTTTTTAAAAAAAAAAGATTGACACTTACTTCTAATCTTGTATAACAATCCGCAATGAATTTTTTGTGGAGTGACACTGAATCCTGAAAAGAATGAAAAGTGTTAAACTATATTAAAAACATTAATTCACACACATGCAGAGAGAGCAAGAGTACATACAGAGAACTGCTACTATACACATATTACTGAATTTAAGCATGAGTATGGATAGGAGAAAGAGTGTTGGTAATACAAAAACGTACACGGTCCATGTCTCTATTCAGACAACCAAAACCATGGCTTGCCATTATGAATGAACAGCGGTAAGCACACACACACACACACACACACACACACACACACAATCTCTTCCCCATCCCTCTTCCTTCCTATGCAAAGCAGCATGCAGATGCAGAGAAAGAAGCTCAACTTTGAATCAGTGACAATTTAACTTCAATCAGTGACAGGTTAACTTCAACTTCGAATCAGTGACAAGCTAATTGTTTGTAGTTTCATAGAAATGCAGCAAACTATCAATTGTCAACAAGTGGAAGCTACTAATCTCTTTCCCCCATGCGCGCAAAGGAAGAGGTGGGATTGCACATTTCAGGGGCAATGCTGAGGCATTCTACATTTGTGGAAGAGTGAGGACAGGGACACACCCTCTAACTCCCCAGCCTTGTCACCCTCCTTGAGCTGGAGAAATAACTTCTTTTGCAGCAGAGAGCCTGCTCTACTCATTTTGGCAACCTGTGAGATTGATCACATGAGGAACCCACATAAATAGAGCAGGCTCTCCACTGCAGAAGCAGCTATCCCTCCAAGTCATGGAGAGCAATGAGGATGGGGTGCCCACATGGAGCTACCAGGTTAGTCTTCGCTGCCTACTCTCACGTGCTCTTTAAACACAGATGCCGAACGCTGGGTTAGGATCATCTAAAGGCAGCCTACATCTCCTCTTCTGGGGCAAGTACAGCAACCAAACAATTCAGAGTTGTTACCTTCTTTAGTCTTGGATTTAGATTGATGTAACTATAGTTTATTATTAGCTGAATAGCTTCATTCGCTATTTCTTCATCAGGTGACTCCATTGCGATCTTCCAAATAAAATCCATTCCTATTAATTCCAGTTTTTCTACATGCTAGACAAAATAAAAGAGAGAGAGACTAAGGTTGTTAGCACCCAGATCAGAGTACACTATTGAAATATTTCACATGTTGCAGAGCTTTATCCTATCACAAACTGAAGATACTATTATTAATTACAAGTAATAGTAATATAAGGACAAATAAGGACTCCTCTAATTATGTTGGTTAATCCTAGAAAAAGCCCCTCCCTCCCAAGCACGTAAAAGCAAAGAATTTAACTGTACTGCAAAGAATTTAACTGTTTAATATGAGTAAGTTAAAGAAAAGTGATCTGAGCCCTAAAGCTAATCTTGACTTAGGACAAATTAATGTACTATAGTAGGGTTGTCATATTTCAAAAAGTAAAAACCAGGGCACCCCAAAATGTTGAGATTATTTAAAGGAACCCCCAAAATTGTTGAGCTTTCGTTAGGGGGAAAAACACGATTTTTTTAATTGACTTGCCTGAGATCCAGGACAAAGTGCTGCCTTTCAGAAATTCCCCTGGATGTCAATTCCGCCTTTGAAATCCCAGTAATGTCAGGGAAAATCCGTAACTATAGCTTTGAAGAGCCACATTCTAGCTGCCACTTCCCAATGGTCACTATTTTATAGCGCACACTATTTTTCCAAATAAACTTGCCAGCTGTGACCTATGAACTGCACTGGAACAAGTTTATAGAAAGCTGCTTACCAGCTGAGTTCCTTGACGTTTCAATCGATGATCACAGAGGTTCACATTTTCAAAAAAGGTCTTAAACAAACCAAAACCTGTTTTTAAAAATTAACATTTTAAAGGAATTCTGCTATTTTCATTTAAACAAACACAGAAACATTACTCATGCAAAATAAAAGCTTTAAAGTCTAACTTCATTAGTCTCTGAAGCTGTTTGCAATCTTCAGCCATTATCAAGCCCCCCAAATTTTATTCTAAGATATCTGACTATTATACAGAAGGCTGATAAAACAAAAATACTTACATACCATTCATAGTGATTTCATAAGACTCCAATTTAAGAATTTTTTCTTTAAAAAGCTGCTGCTGCACATCACTCTCGAGATCATGCTGCCCCTTTGTAAACCATTCAAAGCACATCTGTGAAAAGAGTTTACACTATGGTTCACATTCTGTTTTTAAATGATATATTTTGCATTGCTCTAAAATATCCGACATACTATGGTTTACTCCACGCACCAGAATTTGTTTGAGGATTGCTAACAATTTAAGAAAACTCTAGTATCCGTATGATTGAGAATGAACAGCCATTTTTGTCTACTCCCGATAGCCCCTCAAACATTCCTAACAGCACTTGATTTTTCTACAGATTTGTGAAACGATTTTGTTTTCCTAATGTGTTTTGATTTTAGCCCCAGATCATCTTTAGGATACATTGTTTCCAAGGACATTCAGCAGCAGCATCTCACCTCTCGATCTAGTTCACAAACATCTTGGCCTGTCACAAGGCATTCCCAGATTTCCCGAGCACGATTCCATCCTAAGTAAAGCGTAGCCTCTTGGAGAAAAAATGCCAGAAATTTGAGATGTGCCTCCAAGTACTGAAAAGGAAGCAAACACAAACTGCAATTAACATTTCCAAACAGACCTTTATGAAACGTTTTGTAAATTTGAGGTTTGAGGGATTGAAGCTCACTACCTCAGTAAAGAGACAAGTTGCTTCTATACAGGGCTAGCCCCAAATGATCTGGTTTGAAGGTCACAAGTTTGCTTACCTCCCGATACGTGTATCGGCAATCCACTAAGGTTGCTCCTGACAGGCCCCCAGGACCTGCCACGGATGCGGCCAATCGGTGGCATGCTATTAAGCTGCTTGTCACCAGCTTCACTATTTCAAAGTTTTTCTTCAGATCCTGAATAATGCTCTTGGCAGAAGTATTGGAAAAGATGTGTTAAGCAGAGCATTACAACATGTGCAATTAGACTTTCAAGGCTCAAATACAAGTTTCCCTCGCTGCACCCCCCTGGCCATCTATTCAATCAGGGCCTCAAATGTCTCATAATTTCTATCCTCATTCACCACAGTTTCCAGTCATGACACTAGTCGTGCAGAAAGAAGTACTAAGCACTTCAAATATATACTTCAGTTAGCACAGCACAAAATCGTGTGCTTTCGTTTCCAAAGCCAAATCTGAACTTGCTACGAATACTTAGCATTAAGAACGACACTAATATGGCATGGCATTGTGACAGCGATTGCTTTGTTCAAAGAGGAAGTCTAAGTCTGATTTCTATGTAGCAGACCCAGGGTTTGACAGCTGTTTTCACATCAGTTCCCTACACAACAGGTTCCATGTTAGGAAGTTAGGAAGTTAGGAAGTTAGGAAGAGGGGGGCTAAATACAAAGAAGATTTTGGATTCAAGGATGAGACTTTAGGCCCACAGTGTCAGCCAATACATTTCCTCTACTTAGTAGAATTTAATCAAGAATTACACAAGTAAAGTTTAATAAGGTTAAAAAGATAAAATACAGGGTAACCTTACAAATATAAAGTATTGATGCAGAGCTGAAAAACCCTAATTAAATCATAATTATCTGGATCAACAAAATAAGTAAGGCTAGGGTCTGATACAAGCTTTCTAAAGGATAGCTTTTTAAAAAAATGTTAAGAGGAGAGTGGGATACAAAGATAAAATGGGAAATAATGGAAGATCCTGCTGATGGAGGGCGGGGTCTGAGGAAAAGCGGCTCAATATAAGACAGCCTTTATTGCGAAAAAAGGGAGAGCCAGAAGAACATCTTTAATCAGAACTAATATATCTGACCACGCCAGAGTTTACAACATGGTATGTGAACTTGTGAGTTACACCAGATCAGATATTCGGACACAATCTGAATAGTGGGAAATAGCTATTTCTGGGAGATCCTACTGCTGACAGCTCTTAAGACCACCCAAAGAAACACCCCCCCCCTTTCACACATTCCCCCCTTCTTTAAAATCTAGCTTGAGAGAGTGAGTTGAATGCTGTATTGAGTACATAATAGTGTTTTCTCAATTAACTGAGCCTAAAATTACAACAATTTGTATGCTAGGGCCTGCAAAAAAAAATTGAGGTTAAAAAGTGGTCCTCAAATTTGTAAAGGCTGGGAACCACTGATCTATACACTGAAATAACAAACAAACATTTTCAGGTCCCAAGTACCCAAACCCTCAGTATTCAATGTTGTCTCTGAACGCATCCCATTTTTTAGATTCATTCCCTCTTGATATTTTCCCTTCCTGATCATATCAATCCACACAAGACACAATTTTGTCTCAAAAATTATCTTACCTTATCTTGCTTTTGGTAGGTCTGCTTAATAAATGAGCGTGTGATTTCATGAAGCTGACGTAAAGCTGGGACCACCCACACAAACTGAGGATTATTATGCTGGGATGACTATTAGGAGAAGGTACAGTAATAGATATGCTTAGTAACAATGACTGCATAAACATTCCAAGTTTTATTCCCCATTCTAGATTACTTTTGTAGTCTGTACTATAGCTATTCCTCAGTTCCACAAAATCCAGTATTTAGTTCTCTATGTAATATATATAGATTACATTGTGAAGGACACGTGGATCTATTTGCAAATTTCATTCTTGCAGCTTCCCCACAGCAAACAGTCACTCCTTTTGGCAGAAACAAAGGCAAGATACTGGCTATGACTCTCACAAGAAGCAAACTGATACACACACTCTCCCTTTTCAAGGCGTCCTGTGAAACTTGAGAACTAATGAATGTGCCAAGCTTCAAGTTCTGCAACATTTCTAATCAAATAAAGTTACATCTAGAAGATTTGGGGGCGGGGCGCACGGAATATACATTCTGAGAGATAAGGCAAACTAACCCTCTTGATGTCTTCTATGCATTTGATGATGTAGCTTCTTTTTATTGCCTCCTTCACTGCATATGCATCACTAAGGATTGTCAAATGCTCCTCCAAGGCTTGTTGAATCAAACTGCTGGGCAATGTTGGAAGATGAGCCAACTCCCAGAGAACCTCAAGAACCTACAAGGATATACACACACAGATAAATATCAACATTCATTACAGAAGTTAGCCTCCATGTTAACTCTTATAAGTGGAATTTATTACTCATGCCTTTCCAGTGGTTGTCTCTACACGTGCTTCCCGACCAATACGTCCTATCAAGCTTAGCAGCTTCTGTCTCACTCTATCACTCTCAGATTCCCAACTCTACAAAAGGGGAGGGAAGGGGGGGGAATGAATAAAGACAAAACAAAAAACAAAAAACAATTTGAGTTTCAACTGGGCCAAGCTTTGGTTATCCATATTATGATCTTTAGATCCAGACAGACTTCAAAATATATATTTCAGTTTCTTGCTGTAGTTGCCTCACCTTCTGAATAAGGACAAAGAGATGATTGAGCTGGTCTGAGCTGAACTTGACAGCAGCTGCTGCAATAATGGTGTGGATGTTCTCTATTACAGTTGACGGCTGTCCTGACTTTAAAGAGGAGAGAAAAACAACAGTAAGGAGACAGCTATGAAAAAAGGTGAACTTGAAAAAATGATCCTAGATGTATATTAAACAGAAAATCTGGAATCTCAGGCATTCTCACCCACTGAAAACATAGATGTTTCTGATTCAACATGCTTAGGTTCACACTGCAAGAATGAGGAAGTCTGTAGCCCCATCTTAGAGACTGCAAGAAATACCACACTGACAACTTTGTGGTTTTATGTTCAGGTTTTGGACACAACAAAGGAAGTATTTGTATTCTTTGAAAGGTTTTATACTAAGTGTAAGGGGCAGATACTGTTTGCTAGGTGTGTCATTGAGTAAACTGATTACTAATTCAGAAGCGCTTTCTGTTTCAGGCTCTGGGTATTCTGGAGGCTAATGGAACCAGTAGAAATGCAGGCATTGTGTAACTACTACTACATAATTAAATAAAGATGAATCATTCATTCATCTCTAAGAAAAGATGGTACTTTTGAGAACCTTGGAAGGTAAAATTTCAGAAATAAATGCTCAAGCCATGTCAGAAAGGACTCACAATCCTTCAGGAAGGCTGAATTGATTTGTTCGAAATCAAAAGAAGTTGCTGACGTAGGTGCTAACAACCCTTATATGAATGCAGATTAGCACAGTATTTGAAATAAACATTCTAAAGGTAATGCAAATATGAAGACTGTATGGAATACTGAGCTGCTAATTTATCAACCAAACTCTTGGTGCTACATATTGCAGCAAGAAATATACTTGTGAATGGGCAGTGTGCAAATGTTATTTGTTCTCATATACAACTGAAGTTAAGGTACGACCAAAATCTAAAGAAATGAAGCCACCTTAAAATATTGTAGCAGTATTCTTAGTTATAAGTATCCTATGTAATGTTGAGAGACTGTAAACACATTGAACCACAGAAGTCATCCATTTGGAATACTGGAAATTGTGCGCTTAAAAGCAGTGGACTTCACAGCTTTCTACATCAACTCAACCTGCATCCCTGCTACGCTGTGGCAATGATTTGCAACTCACCTTAGTCAGTCACAACCCACCCATGTCCTAGAGTACTGGAAAGGGATAGACTACAAAGACATTCTATAATGTGTGTTATTCAGAGACACACAGAGCCTTAAGATCTCTTTTTTTAGAACATGTCACAGGTTTGTCAGCAGAATGACTGTGCTCAAAATAAATGAAGAAGTACGTCACATTGTTGCAACAATGCCAGAAATAAAGAGCTTTGTCACCATTTTACAGACTACTGCATATTTATAAGCTTAACATTGCGTGGATATTCTAAAGACGCCCGTTATAAAGTAAATTGGAGTGGTGGTCCTGATGCTCATTACATTTCTGCACTCTGAGTCCAGCACAAATTTTCATGCAGAATTTTTCATTAAATTTCTGAATAACCATAAACTGAGGTATAGAGCAGGCCAGAGTTTCTTAACATATTCAGCGCACAGGAAGATTTGACATAGTTGCTTCATATAAGAGTACTTAAATTAATCAGTGAGGAGGCAGGGAAGGGGGAGAACACGCAGCCTTTAACACTTATGTGAAATTTGAATGAACATCATTTCTGCAAAAAAGAAAAGTGATAGAAGTGCCCTTGAAGATAAATGAATTACTAGAGCTCTCTTTATTAAACTGCAATAACTAAGTTAAGTAACCAAATAATGTAATGGTGTGTGGGAGGATGGATGGACTGAATAAAATGTACAGATATGCAAAGGTATGTGGGTGTCAAACAAATTTAGCAAAGCAATTAAAAAAACTAGCAGTTCTAAACTAAGATATATATATAAAAAAATCATACATCTCTCAATGTTTTCTCTTTCACACAGAATTTGAAGAGAGATACAACTAGAAACAAAAGAGATGAACCTAGAAGCATAATTTTTTCCAGGGCCTCAGCAAATGTGATCACCATACTGTTTGCTTTCTTGCTCATATAGCATCAGAGTGTGGTTGTCACGCATCTTCTTGGAAACTTGCCTAAATCAGATTACTGGTCAGCAGGACATGAACAAGGTATGTCTTATGAGGTTTGGGAAAGTCACAACACAAGATAAAGATATCAGGACTTAATATGGTGATAGGAACGTACTGAGAAGCATGCATTGAAACAAACCCTGCTCTCTGCTTGTGGCATATTTATGTGATTGCAAATAACATAAAATAAAATAAAAAATGATTCATTGAGGTGTTGTTTGTATTACAAGCAACAAATTTCCCTTGGGCAAGTTGTTTAACAAGATGACCTACTGGCCTCCTTCCAATCCTAGGATTGATGCATCTATTTAGCATCCACGAACACAACTTCCTGCCATGAGTCCTAATTCTGTAGAATAACACATACTCCATGGATATCTACCGTATGATCAGTCACACTATTATTATCTGCTAAGTTTGGATAGGTTTGGGATCTTTATACATGCACCTGAAAAAGACATTCCACAAATGCTGTCAAAAGAATTTCAAACTCTGAGACATACTGCTGCACATCCTCACCTGTATTCTCCATATTTTTGTCAGCTCATCTAATGATAACTTGCTGCCCAAGAGTTCAATAATTCCTTTTATACGATCACAATATTGTGCTTGGTCTATGTTACCTAGCGAAAGAAACAGGACAGTGAGCCTAACCAGAAGGAATGCCTTAATCAAGTCTTTGATATGGTAATAACAAAATATATACTCCTTCAAAACAACTACAGTAATAAGAGGTTCAGTAACATGAAGATTTGTTTTCTAACAACTCTCTCCATCTCATTCACTACACAACTAAGGCCCTTAATATTTTTAAAAATGCCCTTTCTTACCCGATGGATTGGTGCTGGTAGCACCCAAGATACTTCTAAAAATACTAGAGAATTTGAAAGACTCGTTAAAAAATGAACTTTTACCAGGAATATCTACACCAAAATATTCAGATACATGAATGGTTCAGACAAAGTGCTGTGGTTTAGCATTACGAGTCTTAGCTCATATACTTTGTTCTCGTACTCTGGTGTGGCTGCAAAAAGTACACAATTTTAGCTTCCATCTTGTATTAACCACGGTTTTTTTAATCATCCAAAGCCAAACAACACTTCATCTTAACAATGGTTAATTGAAGCAAGCCAACTTTCTAAACTATGGTTTGTGTCAATCAACCACTGTTAAGATAAACCACAGTTTGCCTGGGTTTGGACAACATTCTGAATTTATTTTAATCTTGTAAGTGGAAGCTTCACATCATTTCCTTGCAGCCAACCTGGAGGAAGAGGAGTGAGGCAGCAGGCAAGTACAAGGCTCCCTTTCATTAACACCAAACATAGTTTAGCACTCCTGACTGCAACCACAATATCAACTTTCTTTCTGTTTAAGAACTTCAGAAATGCAGCAGGATATTCAAATCTTACCTTCTAATGCAATTGAAAGAACAGAGTTTTCTACTAGCCAGTTTAATAACCGATCTGTATCTATTGCGTTCTTTACTGATTTGGATACAGTGCTGTCTTCAATAAGTTTTGTTACCTAAAAATTAACACAGTGTCACTCAGAGGATTTGTAACAACTAGATATATCAACAGCCAAAGTGTGTAGGAAATAAAATAAATAAACTTGGAAGTCAGTTGCTCTATGTATGAGTGGTTCTTGGGAGGGCTGTAAATATGTGTCCTCACTGTGAAGGTTTGCAAGGCCTGAAACACTAAATACTTGAAGATCCAGGGAATAAGCAAAGCTATATTCTATTTTTCATTACTGCACTGAGCAGTGCTCAGCTCTATAAAATCATTAATATTTCAATGGCCTCATGAAAAGTTTATTAGGTCTTTTAAATGCACACTAACACCATATATTTGCCACTTATTCCATAAGTGAACTTCAAATGGATTTATAGCCATGGATAGAATCTAAGAATCTTTTGATTCCTCCTATGCCCCTGAATTTTCCCTTTGAAAGCTTTATGATCCAAATCAGCAATGGTTATCATTAAGTTGTTACGGTTAATATGAGCTAGAGAACTAGCCTTTAACTACTGGATCGGAACCCATTCGTGGGCTGAAGCCTGATCCATGGTGGCTCAGAAGAGGAGCACTACCACCATGCACATATATGGTAAAAGATCAATAAAATGGTCGCCAAATGAATGTTTGGGATAAAAGTGTGTCCTAGATCTGTGAAAGTTGAAAATACCTGACTGTGAATGTCAATCTAATCAGTTGAAGATTTTAGCATAGCAAACTTACTTCTTTGAGAGAGTTCATTTTTGCACTGAAGTGTGGCGATTTCAGCATACGCAACAGGATATCTAAGCGCAGGTCATCTACTACTGTTACCAAGTCAGGTTGGAATCGCATGCAAAGGAGCTTGATGGCAGACAAGAGTTCAGGGATACTGACCAGCCTCTGCGAAACATAAGAATTATGAGCGCTTTTTAGAGATCTCAATGATGAATTCAAGCAGCAAGGAAGATACCACCTAAGTTCAGGCAGCCTTTGAAACTGTACAGGTAGGGCTGCCATATTTCAAAAGGTGAAAATCCGGACACAAAAGTTGTTGAGCATTTTTCTGGCAGAAGTTATTAAGCTTTTTTTAGTTTTGCTTTGTCTATCAAACACGCTTTGAAAAAGCACTAGCTATACAAGATTCGAACCTCCTATAACAAAGAATGCTGATTTGCAACTATTGTGGATGTAGACCAGGCATAGGCAAACTTGGCCCTCCAGATGTTTTCGGACTATAACACTCATTATCCCTAACTAACAGGACCAGTGGTCAGGGATGATGGGAGTTGTAGCCCAAAACATCTGGAGGGCCGAGTTTGCCTATGCCTGATGTAGACTGCTACATGGAAGCAACCATTCTAGCAGGGCCACTCCACCAGCTCCACTAAAAGACTTGCTTTATCGGGCTCTTCCTGTCTCTGAACAATTCTATTCCATGTTGTCATTATAGAAATTACTATTTTTATTTTTTTTAATGGGTATCCTGAGTTTCCTCTTCCTTCCCAAGCCCTTCTTTCTTGTGCATCATGTGTTTTAGACTGTAAGTCTTTGGGCAGGCACTTTCCTGTATTAACTGACTGCATGTAAGTTACCCGGCTGAAGAGCTGGGTAAACATGTTCTAAATAAATCGTAAATACAGAACAAATTACTTTATAAAGGAAAGTGTGTACTAAGCACACTGCAGCTGACAGCATTAATGGCTAAATCTTCTATTGCTGATTATTTGTCAAGTGTCATTACAATGTTCACCAAGCATTAGTTAAGTACACACATGCTTTTAAGCATGGGAGCAGCAGCATTAGCTAATGGAATGTCAGTTTTACACTTTCAAATTGCAGTTCAAGTTGTAGGTCGTATCTGAAAAATCAGGTTTTACCTTGTCTTTCAGGTCCTTCTCTTCAACATTCTGTACATATTTAATCATATTATGAATTACTGGATCCAGCATGGGCTATAAAACAAGAAACAGGCATTCTGTATGTTAAAGAGAAAATGTATCTCCCCGCTCCAAGGGCTTTCTTGAAATGGAAAACTTTTATTCCTGCACCCTTCTGAAGATCAGGGAAGTTTCCCTAAGTGGGATTTAATGTGGTGCAGAAAACAAAAATTGCAACCACTCTCCCCTGAGCAAAAGTATATTCCACTCATGCTCAGAACATAAGTTAGTGTTCCATTATTATGCTAGTGTTCCATTATTTGACACAAACTAGGCACAATTAAAATAGATGTAAGCCAATTTGATGTGAGTATATGTGAAGTAAGGAAGCAAACAAATTAATTAATTATAAAGTGTTGTATCCACTGCTTGCCTGAGTGGAAACTGCTCACTCAACCAATCTTTTCACCCCTGCCCCTGTAGAGCCCTGAACAACATCTCTGGAGGGCTTTCCTATGGGCTGTGTCATAGGCAACTCTCCCTAAAATGGGCAAAGGAAGCAAGGTTTTTGCGTCCAATTTCAGACAACACCCCCCCTTCCAGGTAAACAGCCCACGTTGTTCAATGAAGTCCTCCGGAAAGGCTTTTTAAGTGTCTGCAGGGAGGAGGAGAAAGATCAGTTGCACAAGCAACCTTCACATGTGACTGTTAGATACTTCCCAATGTAAAAATAAATACAAGTCTATATTGGGGAGGGCAAATGTTAGATTAGGACCTACTGAATGATCTCTGGGTGGGTTAAAGTAGAACAAGGATTTCCAACTCCCAATTGTTTAACAATGGCAGCAAAATGACCCCCCCCCCAATTCAACTGCTGGAGGAGTGGACTTTTATGTGGAAGGACTGCAAACTCAGTTTGGTTCTGTCACTAAATACAAATTCCAGGGTTCAGAATTATTTAATTCTAAGTGTACAAATTGGATCTCACAGTCCGCCCACCTCCAATCTGTCCTATAAAGGTATCTCACAGATTATTCAGAGTTATCCCAAACTGACTGTTATTTTTAACAATAATAGCATCAATGTTAATGTGAGCATCATTTGGTGTTATTATATTATTATAATATTATAAGTTTCAAAACAAGTATTTTGCAGATTCATTACCTGAAAACCAAACATAAGGCATAGGGCAATGAACCACACTTGTTTCACTTTTTTAAAAAAAGCTCAGAGCAAGTTACTAATTGTACATAATTTGAAAGAGAAAGTGCTGTTCGTTACCTGTACTACCGAAGAATTGAGATACTCTGCACAAACCCCCAAAGGCTGAACTAAAGAAGATACTGCCTAGAAGAAAGAGAAAGCATTTAAGAACATACACAGAACAGACCCGAGGCAAATACCACAAGAAGGATGCCCAAACTGGTCCCTAGCATATGAGGCTAAGACAAGAGAATGGTATTTGATAAAACAGACTGATGAATATGGCTAGTATAGTTTTGCTTGACGACAGCAACAGCAAATACAGCCTAAAGGTAATGCAACGAAGCACACCAATTCACACTACAGTTTTAGAAGTTGTGTTTGCTTCACCCAGCACATCTCGAGACTAAAATATTACTTGAACAAGAGCCATCTACTGTGAAAGATTCATAAAACAAAGGGAAATGATCTGGATTTTAACTTACCCCAAGTTCAATATCTTCTGAATGAAGCTTAGACTGAATTGCAGAAAATCCACCTAATTCTGCAAACTTAATAAGTATACAAACAACACCGTCAAAGACATGAACTATATAAATAAAAGTAGTGTGATAGGTCTCAGAAACAGGCATGAATAGATGAGCATTTCCTTCAGTTGTCCACCACAGGAAAGTGTATCAGAAAGGTATGGTGAGTCTAAGGATTTTACTACTTCAGTAATGGAGGTAAAGGTACAACAATTCTCTTAGGAGAATAGGAAAACTACTACTGCAGTTCTCTCTGTCAAAGACATCTTTTTTCTGAAGTTCACCTAGAAAACTCAGTTTAATGGCATTTCACAGGTAAATTGATGAGAAATCCCTTTAAGAGGTAAAACTATTTTTCCATATGCATCATCCATTTCTTTTTACTCTATTACAGCTCCAGAGAAATGATGAAACATTTTGCAAGAATAATGCTGCATACATGCACATGTGTGCAGACACATACAAAATGAGCCTTGGCAGCCTCTTCACAAAACTCTAGCCTCTCCCTCCTATTTGGTGCTAAAAATACTCATTCTGCTGACAAAAACATTCGCCTCTCCCATTGTACAAGTGATGGCCGCTCTTCATTTCCCTTCAAATACTTCCCATTCCCTTCAGTTACCACTATAAATTCATCCACTGGATCTCATTTAAAGATACATGCCTATATATGATCCTCATTCTTCCAGTGCTAACATCCTTCACTGACAGAAGTCCTCTTGCTTTAAATTACAACCCATTCATTCTCTTTTGTGATCTCCCTGAATATGGACATGGTGCTAACTCTTCCACTTCAGATCCTTCCTCAAATGTATCTTATTTCCCTGTATGCCTTTTGACCAACACTTTCACCCTTATTTCCAACTTAATCCCATCTTAAATATTTGTAACTGTATTTCTTCACAGTCATTCTTCTTATCCTCTTGTCGTCCCCCACCCCACGAACTGGTTTTATTTTTGTTTAATGAGAGTCTGTATAGCGCTCTATATGTGTAGATGGTTCAGAATAAATAATGCTTTATCATTTACTTACCCTATTCACTAAGTCCACTAGCCATCCATGTGGTTCCTAGCCAACAGAGATGTTAACAAATTAGTAGCATTTCCCCCACAAGGATACTTTGTAAAATAATGGTGTTTTAATTGTGTGTTTCATTTAGAGCTCTAGATTACTTCATGCATGACTGGTCACTGCAAATACAACACATGCACTGCCTGCCAACAACTGTTCAGATAAGGCGCATAACATTTCTGGATGAGATTGTTAGCACTATCCACTTCCCAAACATTGCCTAACCTATTATAATGTATTATGCTCTATGATTCTATGATTCTATGACAAGATTAGGATATGGAGTTGGTGACACAGAATCAGTTATATTTATAACCCATAATGGAGTAGAAGGTTTTTTTTTTTTTAAGGAATGAAATTAGAAGCAATATTTTGGCACCAATAAGCTCAATGCTGCAAAAGTGTCTAAAAAGTCTCATGACCGAATTTTTATTTATCCATTTATCACTTCCTTATATCACTTCCTCAGCCACTATTCAGATCTAAAAGGACTGGAAATTATCACACCCATACAAGAGTCTAAACCACAGCCACAGTGTGGTCACCACTAAGATCTAGAAGAGAGCACTGCGGTTGGAGTGGTAATTAAACCCTTATTATAGTCAAAGTAGCAGAAATAATAGCACACCAAAGGCTACTGTCAATGAGACAGATTGATAAATTGTTAGATATGGGAAAGGGGGTGGGGAGGAAATGGCAATGTTTATTTCAAGTGACACACATACTGCACTAAAACACAACTTAAATTCTGTCTGACTTCTAGTAAGAGACCTGAAGTGCACACATTTACCTTCTGGAAAGTAGATATGGGTGAGACAGCATACATATTGCCCTCTCCAAATACTTCTGCCCAGTTCCTTTGGCATACTTTCATTCGGTTCTTGAAATGGTACTCATTATCAGGATTAAGAGCCTACAGTGAAAGGTTTGACAAGAAATCAGACATACAGGATTTTCCAGTGTAAAACACATTTGGATCAAGTGGCTTTTCATCAGGTTTTCCCTCCTAGGAAAGAAAAGTGTTTGAACATCAAGAAGAACATACACTTTTGCAGAAGCAGGAACAGAACTTCAGAGTAAAGAAATAGAAGACATGGTTTTAGTATCTCAAAACCAATTTTCTTTGACAAAACACTGGGTGGCTATTGGAGCCTAGACTGGCGAAATGCATTGCTTCGGATTATGTTTATGCAGATATTAACATGGATGCTAAACTTTGGCTTTTAAAATGAAAAGTGAAATATTGTGAGTGAAACCTCAAAAAGCAGCCCTATACCAGGTTAGAATGTTTGCTCATCCGCTCTAGTATGGTCTATTCTGACAAGCACCAGCTCTTCAGGGTCCCAGACAGAGGGAGATCTTTCCCATTGCCTACCACCTGAACCTTCTAACTGAAGATGCCAGAAATTTAACCTGGGATCTTGAGATTGCAGACTATGTGCTCTACCACTGAGATATGGCCACTCCCTCTTCACATTTCTTAAAAATAGTAAATTGACAAGTTTAAAGTCATTGCAGACAGTGGAATACCAAGTGTCAAAGCAAAGTACGAACATACATCTTGCTAAGCAATTAATTACATTCTCTATAGTTTAGAACCTAAGTGGTTTGAATTTCCAAATATACAGGAAAGCCAAGGTTTGGAGCAGTTCTTGGAAAATGACACAACAGCCATAACTGTGGTTTGTCAGTTCAGACATGGCAAACCAGAATAGTACAAGCCATGGTTCAAAAAACCACTTCAAACCAGGTTTCTTATTCTGATTCAATGGGTGATGTCTTGTCAATTCAGTATGTCTTGTCAATTCAAACATCACACTAAGTCATAGTTAAAAGCTTCCTTAATCATGATTTGGCGGAATGTATTCAGTATGCAAATATAACCAAGAAATGTCTCTTCTAGATTTTACATTTTAATAAGCCATGTGTTTAGGATGAACAGATATTCAGTTGTAAGATTTTCATGCTGAATAGCCTTGAGATCAAGTAACTGCAATACCATTGTGAGTACAGCGAGAAGACCAACAGGGATAGGATCTTGCTTTATCCTCTCTGCAGCCAGATCTACTAGTAGCATCAACATGTTGTAGATTCCCTCATGGATTTCGGTACCCCATTTATGAACAGCGCTCGATGTCAACAGCTGCAAAGGAGCACAGTATGTGTTAAAATGCTGACATGGATCTATAAGGGGGAAAAGAGGACCTTTTTGCCAGCCTTGAAATGCTTTTGGAGCTATCTATTTAGCAACAAACAACTTCTGAAGGCAGATTTTAAACCTGGAAAGAACAGCCGGCATCTACCTTAGCTCCCCATCCCAGTATTAAGAAGATTCAATTTTTAGTCATAGAATATTTAGAGAACACAACATCTTCAATACATTCCAAGACCAGAGGTGGCTAGGAGAACATCTTCACTTGGCATAACCTCACTAATCCACTTTAAAAAACCCCAAACTCCTGTCCTTATTCCTACAAACGTTTCTCAATAGCCCCATTCTCCTGTCCCCATTTGCTGTCCCAATAAAAATGACCTATTTTGTAGAACACCACAAAATTGCTGCAACATGAAAAAGAAAAATCAAATGCAGCTCTGCAAATTTTAAGTAGAATAACACAATAGTATTTGTCAACCATGTCCATTATTGTAACTTGCCCTCTTCCTCCTTACTTGCTACAGTATCAGAATGTAGCAAGCTGCCACTTTATGAGTTATATACCACCTACTCTCCTATCTACAGCACTAGATAGAATCCACTAGATAGAATCTCTTACACCTACCTTTTTAAATGCTTCAGGCATACATCTGTCCATAAACCTTCTGCAGTTTTCATCAGAATCTGAAAGCCCTTATTTAACAGAGGGAAAAAGGAGGAGTTAGGATCCTGCAAAGTTTTGCAAGCTACGGACTGAAGCTCACAGGGCTACCCAAACAAGATTTTTGTTGGTTCACACAAACACTATTACTGCATACCAATTATTTTAATAATGAAGAAACTCAAAGAAGTTATAGTTTTAATAAGGAGAAATGAATGAAATAAAACAGTGCATTTTTCTAAAAGTCAACAAAGAAGCAACAATGCTTTCTAAAGCTCCATTTTTTGTGCTTAAAAGGAAGGGGCAAGGTATTGCTCACAAAGGCCAGGATCCAGAATACTATGAACAAAGGAGACTTTAGATATTTTCTTATTCAACTGTGGGACTTTCAAAAGTAGTTTATGATATGGCACTGGAGTCAGAAATTCTATGAGGGTAGTTCACATGAGACAGAACAGCTCTATGGATCCCAGGCAGAGTTTGCTGGCTGGCACAGCAGAACATTACAGCAAAGGTAATAAAAGGTAAGCATTGCTCTGTTTTCTCTGTGGATGCAGATGCTTCCAGCTGGAGCGTATGCAGTTATCAGTGACATAAATGCTCTTCACTTCATCTGAAGCATCAAGATGAAAAACGGGGAAGGGGGAGAGATCATACTCAAGAGCAGAAGACTGAATCCCCAACCTAGAAACTATTTTGTTCCTTTAATGGTGTTTACTGTCAAACCCTTGGGAAAGGATGCAGACATTTCTGAGCACATCAGATGTGCCACACACCATCTGCGGCAGAAGTAAGCAGGCAATGCTTCGCGCTGAACAGCTGCAATTTAGCTATAATTTCATGATGATACTGATTATGCACAGACAGCTTAAACAGTTCCCTGAAGCATAGGTCTTGCAGCATCACTTATCATCCTGAGTAAGCATCATTGCACAAAGCACATGCTGTAAACCTGAAGGGTGCAAATGCAGACTGCTTATATTTACAGGGCTGCACTAGACCGAGGTACACATCTGCACTGTAAACAAAAGATTACACATTCAACCAGCATCTATAAGAACTTCCTTTCAAATGGAGGCCCAATGCATATCCTGTGACTTAGTGATTTTCCACAGCATTTAAAATCAGAAGAGCCAATATGTGCAGGCATGCATAGAATGTATTTATTTGTAAGGCTTCGGCTGTAATGCCAGCGTCCTCAATGTGGTTTTTGTGTGCAATAGCACCTGTGAAAGCCTCTCTCAACGTCAGTGAACGCCTCTGTACTCCCCATACCCCATACCATGCTATGACTTCACTCCCTGCCCCTTCAGAAGTAAGAAGAGAGTGATTTCTGCTTGGAAAAGAAAGCAGAGAGAGGAAGTGGGAGGAGTGCCATTCCCACTTCCTCTTCAAACTCTTTTGTTTTCAAGCCTGAAATCACTATCCAAGGAGAACACAGAGTGACCAGGAGAAAAAGTGTTTTGTAAAAAAGAAGTAAGAGGGGGCTAAGAAAAGAGGGACCTAGCGAGGGAGAGAAGGGAAGGAACAGAACACTGTGTTAGGTTTTGTCCTTCTCTTGGGGGGTGGCGGTTCTGCATTTTTATTTTTAAATTCTTGTTTCAACTTCTTTCCTCTCTGATGCAGTCTGTATTCGTCATTGCCCCCTTCCCAACCTTCTCCTCTTTGGTCATCTACATTTTTGTTTGTTTGTTTCCCATACAACAGCATTTGGCTGTTTGTTTCCCCCTGTTCTCCAGGGTTTGTGAGCCTTTACTTGTTTTTTCTTCCTCCAGGCCTGCCTACCTCCTTCCCAGGAGACATATAATGTAAGCAAGTCGCAGGGTGGGGGGTGGGGTGGGGAGACGTACTTCCCAAAATTTGTGACTAGGCATGACACTCGCAGCAGTCATGTTATGACCTGCAGCCTTCTCTGCCCTGCCCGCTCCACAGCAGCAATTTTGTGGTGTTCTTCACAACACCTTTTGAAAATGCCAAATATGCCCATGGGCCCAGGAAAGCTGGGGGCCCTGCTGTAATTCAATGCAGACAGCTGATTGCTCCCATATCTGTAAGACAGTAATTCTTAATCTGTCCACTTGCACCCTCCTCAATGTATTCCTCTTTCTGAGACCCCATTTCAGATGAATTTTTTTTTATCCCAACAATTTTCATTTGCTCTGATTTAATAATAAAGGAAAGTGCCTCTGATTACATGAACAGTTAATTTCCCTTATCCCTTAACTAAGGCACATTTCATTAAGAATGTATGTGATCAGTGGGAGGGGGGAAATCTAGGGCACACAACTCCAGTCCTATATAGGTCTGAACCTTAGCAGGGCCCCACTGCTCTTGGCACACTCTGTAAGGCTGGATAACATGCATTTCTCATCATACAAAGTTCACTTTATTCTTTCCCTCTTCACTTCCACTTCTACAAAGAAGGCTCAACACCTTTACACTCCTGTGATGCAATAAAAGGAATCTGAGTGAGCCTTCCACTCACCCTTAAGTGCTTGCAGGCAGTCTCCAAACATGTTCAGTTTAGTGTGGGGAGATAGCTTATACAGTCATTGGCTCATTCTATACAGCTGAATCACCCCCGACTGTGCACCACACACACAAAAAGCCAAAAAGCTAAGTTATCCTCTGTCACCAATAAAACAAGTTTTCTCAGCTTTTGTTGCCTGTGTCTGACCATATGCACCAACATTCTAAGCTCAGTAATGTCTACATTGTCTGGCAGTGGTTCTACAGGGTTACAGGAGTCTTTCCTCAGCATACCTGAAAGATGCCATATATTGATTTTGGGGTCTTTTGCAGGCAAAGCACATACTCTACCAATAACTTTTGGCCCTTCCCTTATGTAGAGATGCCATGCTACTTCCTCACCCCCCCCCTTAACTTTGAGCATCATCAAAAGCTCAGGGGTGAAATCCAAATAAGAAGTTCTCCTGACACAAAGATTTCTTCTTTTCAAGGGAACTTGTCTCCCCATGCTATCTCCCAAAATCTGATCCAGAGGGTTCAGGCTATCCTCAGAACACATTTAAGGGGCACACAGGCAGAGAAGTTCTGTTGTGCAATTAATTTGTTGCATACCACCCCAGAAGTGTAGTCAATTAAACCCTCCACACCAGCTAAGCAAAGAGATTCCCAAGACTTCATTGGAGACTTAAGTTACGAGGCAGGGGCTCTACGAGTTTGGAAGCTCCAATAAAATAAAGACCCTAGTAAGGATTTAGATTCCTGAAATGAGAAAAAAGGTGTGCATGCACATACATATCTAAGGCAGAGTTATCAGTGATGCCACTGGAACCATTTTTGTGCTTCCCTTTGCAAATACCTTTCCAAGTTCCCTTTCTATGTGCCAAGCAGAAATAACTAGAAAATAATTGTTGGGCACGGTTCCCTTCAAGAAGTGGTTAAGGGACGCGAGTGGCGCTGTGGTCTAAACCACTGAGCCTAGGGGTTGCTAATCAGAAGGTTGGCGGTTCGAATCCCTGCGATGGGGTGAGCTCCCGTTGCTCGGTTCCAGCTCCTGCCAACCTAGCAGTTCGAAAGCATGTCAAAGTGCAAGTAGATAAACAGGTACCACTCGGGCGGGAAGGTACCGTATTTTTCGCCCTATAGGACGCACCGTCCCATAAGGCGCACCTAGTTTTTTGGGGGGGAAATAAAGGAAAAAAATTATTTCCCCCCCCCAGGCGCGGGGTTGGGGAAGCCCGAGCTTCCCCCGACCCCAGCCCCCAAACAGGCAGCTCTCTGCAAGCCGTGGGAGCCCAGTGCTGGCTCCCACTGCTTGCTGAGAGGTCCACGAAGCCTGGACGCGCTGAGCTCAGCGTGCGCAGGCTTCAGCATGCAGGCAACTCTCCGCCAGCAGCGGGAGCGCTCCCACTGCTTGCTGAGAGGTCCACAAAGCCTGGACGCGTTGAGCTCAGGGCGCGCAGGCTTCAGCATGCAGGCAACTCTCCGCCAGCAGCGGGAGCGCTCCCACTGCTTGCTGAGAGGTCCACGAAGCCTGGACGCGTTGAGCTCAGGGCGCGCAGGCTTCAGCATGCAGACAACTCTCCGCCAGCAGCGGGAGCGCTCCCGCTGCTAGCGGAGAGGTCCGCGAAGCCTGGACGCGCTGAGCTCAGCGCGCGCAGGCTTCAGCATGCAGGCAACTCTCTGCCAGCAGCGGGAGCGCTCCCGCTGCTAGCGGAGAGGTCCGCGAAGCCTAGACGCGCTGAGCTCAGCGCGCGCAGGCTTCAGCATGCAGGCAACTCAACGCCAGCAGCGGGAGCGCTCCCGCTGCTAGCGGAGAGGTCCGCGAAGCCTGGACGCGCTGAGCTCAGCGCGCGCAGGCTTCAGCATGCAGGCAACTCAACGCCAGCAGCGGGAGCGCTCCCGCTGCTAGCGGAGAGGTCCGCGAAGCCTGGACGCGCTGAGCTCAGCGCGCGCAGGCTTCAGCATGCAGGCAACTCAACGCCAGCAGCGGGAGCGCTCCCGCTGCTAGCGGAGAGGTCCGCGAAGCCTGGACGCGCTGAGCTCAGCGCGCGCAGGCTTCAGCATGCAGGCAACTCAACGCCAGCAGCGGGAGCGCTCCCGCTGCTAGCGGAGAGGTCCGCGAAGCCTGGACGTGCTGAGCTCAGCGCGCGCAGGCTTCAGCATGCAGGCAACTCAACGCCAGCAGCGGGAGCGCTCCCGCTGCTAGCGGAGAGGTCCGCGAAGCCTGGACGCGCTGAGCTCAGCGCGCGCAGGCTTCAGCATGCAGGCAACTCTCCGCCAGCAGCGGGAGCGCTCCCGCTGCTTGCGGAGAGGTCCGCGAAGCCTGCATTCGCCCCATAGGACGCACACACATTTCCCCTTCATTTTTGGAGGGGAAAAAGTGCGTCCTATAGGGCGAAAAATACGGTAAATGGCATTTCTGTGCGCTGCTCTGGTTTCACCAGAAGTGGTTTAGTCATGCTGGCCAGATGACCCAGAAAAACTGTGGACAAACGTCTGCTCCCTCGGCCAGTAAAGCGAGTTGAGCGCCGCAACCCCAGAGTCATTCACGACTGGCCTTAACTGTCAGTGGTCCTTTACCTTTTTTAATTGCTGGGTATTCCACAGTTTGAGAAATTGGTTTTCAGAAGACTTTGTGATTTTTTCATAATGAGAAAAGACCACTCTCTTTCCACACCCCCACCACAACTTAACTAACACCAAATAATCACCTTTAGCATCACATGCATACACTCTTTCAAGTGTGCAAAAGTTCCACTGAAATGTTGCAAACTAGTGTTTCCGCCATGTAATTATACTGCAATTATACTACAAGCATTTCCATATCAAAAAGCATTACTACTAGCCTTTTAAAATTAGCAGCTCATTTGTTTTTGCTGCAACACAGTTAATTTTCTATAATTGCCTGAAGAGCCCTGCTCTTGGCAATATGTTTAAGCAAGTTTAGAAAATAAAATTTCATTTTCACCCCAATATTTGAGCATACCAGCCTATTCAACAGTTTGTTAATCACCAAACAAAATAATATTTAATAAGGGATATATTTGTGCCTGTTTTCACATGTTCTAAAGATCATCTATAATTCAAAAGTGATTCTGAAACATTTGATTAAAAGGTGAAAGCATCAAGTTAAAAATGCACAGCACTCTACTGAAGCCAAGAGATTCATACTACTTCCAACAAGAAAATATTTTGTTAATTAAACACCTGTTACCAACATGCAACGTGGAAAAAGGTGAAGCCAAAAGCTATTTGAGTAGACAATTTTTTACTGTCAAGTTATCATTATTAATATAAAAGTCAACATTTGTATGATGCTACTTTAAAAAAAAGGTTGCAACTTACCCAGCCTTGCTAGATAAGTGGATGCAATTAAACACTTGCCAAGAGATTCTTCCCGCTTATATGGAATGGACCAATGATCTGTTAATACTCTGCTCTCCAGTTCGTAAAGATTTGTTGTAGGAAACTCGATACCTTCTCCAGAGCAGTTCCCATTTTCGTCATTTTTCTGTTGAAAAGAAGAGACAGTTAGCTGTATGAAGAAGCCACAGTTAGTTGCTCTAGTTACTGGCTGTTATAAAAAGGGATTGTAGCAGATCCATACCAGAAAACCTGACATTCCAACTACAAAGCAACTCCTGTGCAACAGAAATTCTACTTCTTAACTCAGAAAACAAAGCCTATTTGCTGTCCTCTTTTCCCACCATTTCTGCACCCAGCAGAAAAATAAGGAAGTGCCAGAAAAAGTAGGGAGGATTAATGCAGAATCTAGCACTGTGACATATATATGCACAGTGGTGAGACAGATGTACTACCATCATTGACTTAAAAGTTTTCCTAGATTACTGAATCAAAAGTCTGGAAAGGATTGAAGGACATTAATCCAATCATTTTCAAACCAAAAATAAATCACCTAATTATTTAAAAGATATAGAATACAACTTCTGATAATCACATAATTGATCCAACATGCTAACAATGAAGTATTAATTGCCCATCCACAGATCTGATCATACCAGACCCACAAGCCAGCCACTCTAGTAAGGTTCTGCTTCCCCACTGTGCAACAAAAATGCAGCTTCTTCTAATAATATAAGAGCACAAGCCAATCTATGCCAACATTCTGTCCCTACAGTGACCCATCAGATACCTATGGAAACCCCCAAGCAGAACATGAGCACAATAGCATTTTCCGGTTTATGACCCAAAGCAACTGGTATTCAGAGGCATACTGCCAATCATACAGGAGACAATAACTATACAGCCATTATAATGAGCAATCACTAATAGTTTTACCTTGGTACCAACCTCTGCTTTATGGCAGGAGGAGATGTGGAATATAAAGCCACCATAGTTCTGCATTACAGTGGATTTGTACACTGACTGTGCCTCTCTTTTCTGCCTTTACTGGACCACTCACCTGTCCAAGATCATAATGCACACAAGAAGTGAGTGCACCACTTTTGAGGTAAGAAAGAAAAGCATGAAAAAGACCATCGCCATGCTGAAGAGCAGCTAGACCTACAACTTTGTGAAGAGCTCTTTCCACACTGAAAGGCTTACAGCTATCACATCTGCATCTACATAGGGATATGACAATCATATCAAACAAATCTATTTGGCCTTGAACTTATCTTCTCCTCTATATCTAAATAACCAAATTGTCACTACTGCAGTGAATAAGGAAACAGAGAACACCATAATCTCAAAACCAAGTTTGGTTTAGAATCTTTACAGGTATCTATTTTTTCTTTAGGTTACCGTAGGAGCGCCTTATCTAGTTTATAAACCATTCTGCTATAGTTACTTTCTAATTATTTTTCACAGTTTCAGCAAAAGATTCTGAAATCCATAGGTACAGATCTACAAGGCTAAGGTGGATTCCCATAAGGGGAAATAAAAGCAAACAAAGAGCAAGATGGTATCTGACCCACCTCCCAACTAATGTAGCCCGTGTGGACAGCACATTTCTTCAACTTATTTATAGTAAAGCAAATAAGGTCATTTATGCCACTTTCTCATCAGTTCCATTTCCTATGGAGCCATTTCTACAAACAGAAAGCACATAACCCACATTTCATTTTATAAATCCCTGCTCTCTCCCCATTCCCCAAACACCACTTAAATTTAACTACTTCCATCTAGCAGGCCTAACAATTCAAATCATTTGTTACAATTAATGAAGAGAGGCTTTAACTTTTTTATTATTATTGCGAACAAATAGTTTGAGCACCCTAGGTCTAAAGGCATTCAATGCTGCTCAAAGCAGTGGAGCCTATGAAATCCTTCACCATGTACAAGATTGGGTAGTAAGCGCTGACCATTGTTCAGCTTGAGATTTAACCTTTTTTAAAAGTGCCAACAGGATGCAAATTGATGCCAAGCATGGATCTAACAATAAAACTCTCATGGACACACATAGCTACCACAAAAAGACCAAAACCATGACTCACTGCACACTGGCTAGTCAGTGAGCAGGCTATTTTCGATCATTGTATGTACTTGGACAAGGTTCAAAACTTGTGAACTAGTAGTCACAGTTTGTTTTTCCAGTACCACTCCACTGTCTCATTTATTGCTTTCATTTCCTGGTCTAACAAGCACTCTCTCTGTATTAAAAACAACTGCACATTCATAAAATAATGCTTCCTATCTGAGAATGAACATTAAGTGCTGTGGAACAGGAAACTATTATCTAGGAAAGCAACAACAAACTAAAAGCACGGACATGAAATACTATCTTTTCAATGGATTGAAATATAGAAAACAACATTGTGGTTATAGAACAGCATTTGAGAATGGTGAGCATTGCAGTAAGAATGTAAGAAGAGCCCTGCTACATTTTCTCACAGTGGTCAGCTAGAGGTCTATGGGAAATTCAGGAGCAGTTCATAAGTGGCCATCGCTAGTTTAACAGTGTGCTACGTAAAGAAATACTTCCCTTTGCCCGTCTTGAATTTTCTGTTACCCAGCTTCATTGGCCAGCCATGGGCTCTGATATTCTGAGAAAAACACCCTACCCACTTTCCCTGCAGCATGAATGCATCTCTATCATGTTCCCCCTTCTTCACATTTTTTTCTAAGCAAATGTTGGAACCTTCCCTCACACCCCTCCTCTTATTGAACCCTTTTCAGCATTACAATATCCACACACAGGGTCAAATTTTCATTGTGCTATCCGTCAAAACTTCAAAATTGTGTTTCTGACCAGTCACCAATTAGGATTCCCCGCCCCAAAGTGCATCACATGAAAATAGCCCTTTTATTCAAGATAACAGCTAGAAAAGCAAGGAAAACTCTTAGATATCTTTATCTTGTAATACCAAATGCTACATAATCTCTCAACATTTATACTCTCAGAACATGCACTTGCAAATACACAATTATGCATCCTAAGTATGGTGGTTCAACTGATTCCCATAGAGATCAAGTGACACTTGCTCATATTGATCAAGCTTTCATCTGGGTTTCCATGAGAACATCTGGGATCGTGGTACGGCAATGCCTCTATCAATTAACCTAAAACACAGGGGGATCTTTGACTATGAAGGGACATTCTATAAAAATGACACCCCCTGAACCCTAGACTGTAGAGGTCCTACACTATATAGAGAGAGGGGGGAGTGATGTTCTTGAACTATAATGCCATCCATAGGTTCATATATTCTGATGTTTTTGTAGACTCTTTAGGAAATTCCCTAGCAGTTATCTGCCCCTTGGCCAAGCTCAATGATGCGCACAGGAGAAGAGGCAAAATAAAGACAATCATTTCAATTAAGTAAAGGATAGAAATTTCATTTCATGAAATGATGCTATTATTGGGTTAAGTGATGCAATACATATACTATGGGTTATGGAATATATGTAGAGAGGAATGTTTTTTTTAGTGTGGTGATAGTGGCATCCTGATGATAACAAAGAGAACACTTAATATTTGTAAAGGGATATTCCCTTCAAGAGGAAAAAAGACTGCACAAGCTCAGAAGTGCTCAGTCTTGGCATTACCCTAATGCAGTTTCAACAGAGATTCCAATCCCTTCATATATCCCCATTTGTGTCCCAAACTCAATCTACTTAACTAGGCTAAAACAAGATACAGCCAATCTTTGATAGAGCCACTAGTCACGACCTCCGGACACAGTGGAGAAACCTCTGAGGTTTTGCAGAAGAGCCTCCTGAGGTTAGACAGTAGAGCAAGTAGGAGAAGTACAGGGTCAGAGGTTGCTGCTAAGAGCAGAACAGCAGTCTCCACACTATCCATCATGGCAATGAGAGCCAGAAACAACATCAGATATGTTATTCAGTCAACACTTAGCTACTGTGAGGCTGTGCACGGCATCACCACATTACTTGCAAAACTAGCATACCAAACAATGCTACACATGACAGCAAAATCACAGAGCACAAAACTACACATCATTTATTTATATGAATCATTTATAAGTCATCTTTCAAGGTGTGCCCTCCCAAGGTGTGTTTTTTTAGCACAATAAAACTACATCATAATTACTGAAAAAATAGCACAAAAACCCGGCAACAGGATCACAAAAAGCCTGACAGAACAAAATAAACTTTTCAGGGCCCACATAAAATAATCAAGTGGAGGGTTCAAACACATTTCTTGGGGGAAAGACTTTCAGAGATGTGGTGTCCCGTCTCATCCCCAAAAGCCCCGTCCCTGGTATCTGCAAACTTGATTGTTCTTAATGGTAGGCCAGACAACAGAGTCCCAAGGATTATCTTGCATCTAGAGGTCACTCATAAGAGCATGGGCAGTCCTTCAAACAACCTATTCCAAAACCATTAAAGGCTTTAAATGTTAAACTCAGCAGCAGTTTGAACTGAGCTTAGAAGAAACAGGCAGCAAAAGTAACTGAAGCAGAATGGGTGTTATATACACACAGACTTCTTTGCTCTCCAAGCAACCTGGCGGCTGGATTCTGTACCAACTGAAACTTCTGAGCTGCCTTCAAGTGTAGCCCTACGTAAAAAGCATTACAGCAGCCTAGTCTGGAAGTAGCCAGTGTGTGGACGACTACAGCAACTGCAAAATAACATCTCACTATCCTAGAAGAAAATCATGTAAGTAAGTAACCTAGTCAGCAAAGTGGCAAGCATGTACATGCAAGTGATACGGTGGTACCTCGGGATACAAACACTTCGGGTTACAGATTCTGCTAACTCAGAAGTAGTATCTCGGGTTAAGAAATTTGCCCCAGGATGAGAACAGAAATCGCACGCTGGCTGTGTGGCAGCAGCGGGAGGCCCCATTAGCTAAAGTGGTGCCTCATGTTAAGAACGGTTTCAGAACGGACCACCGGAACAAATTAGGTTCGTAACCAGAGGTACCACTATATTCTGATTCTGCACAAATGAAGTGTGAAATCTGAGGGATATTTGGATGTAGCTCAGCCCTGCAAGTTATGCTTTCCTCTATAGAATGAATTATCGTTGCCTGCATTTTTTAATGCAAATGCAGGTATACTTCTTTAATGGAAGCCTAGGAAAACACAACAGTGTGATTCATTTTCTACAGCACAGTTTTCATTGAACATTAAACCACAAGTTGCCCATTTCTTTTAGTTCATCTATATTGCTGCAGGATTATATAAGTTATGGGTACTTTAGCAGCTCTCTCTAGCATTACTTCTTTTTCCCACTCCCAAGGGAAAAGTGCTAATTACCACTGTATTTTCCTTTGGGGTGCCCAGGATTGTACATTCACAAAGATAACACATTCAGAATTTAAATCCTATAATACCAGCTAAACACATTCATAGTGAAACAAGGGTATTTTTCCATGGCATGGTAATAGGAATGCTTCCCCCTGTCCTTCTGTCAGGTGCTAGCATCCAGATCAGGATGCTACCATAGACAGGACATTTTATTCCATACTTGACAGCCATAGGAAAAATGATTTGAAACACAGGTGCATCGAATGATTCACACAATAACTCAGAGCGTATAGATCTACTTAGTTACAATTTTATAGCTCCCTTTTATATTTGTCAGTTAACACTGAATTTGAAAAGTTCATCTAGACAGTTTTTGATATTAAGCAAAGGAAAGCAAGCAATACATGCAAAAAACAGGTGAAAAAGAGTTGACACCAAATGAGGATCTGTTATAAACTGTCAGACCTCTGCCTCCGCTATCCCAGACAAGCTTTTTTGTATAAGTAAGTTGTTTTCAAAAAAAAAAAAAAAAAAAAAACACCTATAAAAGATTAGGATCCTCCCAGGCCTTTTCTTATAAGAGACTCCTGTTCTTATCCAGAAAGATTCAAAATGTGTTTAGTAGAATTAACTTCTAACACTGGCCTCATTTTCCTCCAGCATTTCACTTCCTTATTAAGCAGCTGTCATTGAATAGAACTTCTGACTGGGAAGATGACCAGAAAATGTCTCTACTGAACATTATCTGAAAGACACTTCCTGCCCAGCTGAGCTGCTGTTTGTTCCATGCATAAATGGCCTCCCACTTCCACCAATGATAAACATTTAGATCACATCAAGTGTTAATCTTCGCCTGGAAGTTGCTTCAGTAAACAGAAAAAATATTTCATATGGGATTTGGAAACCCTTTAAAGGTGGAAGTTAACAGTAAGAAATGTACTAAAGATTATAACAGCTGCAGAGAAGGTTAAAAAGACAATGTCCATAAATATTTTTTGTTCAAGAAATAAAAGTGCTGAAAACATATTGAGATTCCAGTTTTGCAGAACCAGAAACCCAAGAACACCACATAGAAAAATGCTTTAATCCTGAAACGTGTTATACACAAAATGCATATGGCCGTATTTTATAATTTACACAAAAGGGTTAACATGCTGGTGGCACAGTCCTTCCGTATCTAAGATTTTAAGAACTCCTCCTTTAAAAATCAACAGAACACAGGCATGACAAAGTTAAACAATAAAATCAATGCTATCACTTGACTTAACTGCAACCCGTAATTTCAGAAAGCTATGAAGTTGGCACAAAAGTGATAATGAACATATCTATGGAGAATGTGAAGAAACTACTGTATACTTAAGCTTTTACACTATTTTTCAGGTTTCATCTCCCCCACTTGATTTATAACCAAAAGACAAAACAATTAATATATATACAACTAGAACTCATCCTATTCTTGATTGTAATCTGCTTCAACTGTTTTTAATACTGTGTTTTTAAATTGTTGCAACTTGAAGGGCAAGTTAAGAAATCTGAGTAATAATATACAGGAAAACAGAGGCGCAACTAGGTAAAAGCCAAACCATAAAAAACAAACACTCTTAAGAGCTGTGCGCAAGTAAAAATTTGCACTTGGCAAACATGTGTCAGACCACTATGTATCAGGTGCTTGGACTGATAGGAATATGAAAATTGTTTCATGTTTCCCAATGAGTTAGAGCTGTGAAATTTGATACGCTGTGGTCAGACCTTTACCTTCAGAGAAGGTACCAAATAACTGAATATACCTGCTTTTGAAAATATAACATCTGAATCTGTGGGGTATATATTTATTCTATACAATAGCTGTTCAAACTTTCTAAGTTAACTTGTTGCACTTCAGGATGTAGTACTAAGCTATGCAACATGAACACAGACAGCTAAATTCTAGCAGAACATCGCACTATAACTGGAAGGAGAGGTGACCATTAGAAGCTCCCAACCTCTTCCCCAGCCCAGATTAAAAATCAAGCCAGAAAGTAGAACCAAAAGTTCCACACTGGTTGTCTCCATTAGAGGTTATGAGTGTAAAGAAAATTAACATGAGAGGGAATTGGATTAAATATGGAGAATTAATAATTAAAGAAGGAGAGAAATGGAAAATGAAGCTATATGAACAAGTAAAAGAATATGTGTTTGATTAGTTGCATTATTTTCAGGTAAATGAAATGTTTAAAAAGGATTTTAAAGAGAGCGGATATGCAGAAAAGGAATTGAAATTTCAAATAGAGATAATAAAAAATGATTATAAGATATTGTCAAAAATGTATAAAATGTTGTTGGAATGGCATATGATGGATGAGGAAGTAAAGTCAGTTATGATACACTGGGCCAGAGATTTTAGCTATAATATACAATTGGATGATTGGGAAAAAGTATGGAATGAAAATATAAAATTTACAGCATGTACTGCATTAAAGGAGAATATCATGAAAATGGTATATAGATGGTATATTACACCAGTTAAGTTAGCAAAAATGTTTAAAACGTGTAATAAGTGTTGGAAATGTAAAGAAAAAGAAGGATCATTTTATCATATGTGGTGGGAATGTAAGAAGGTGAAGGGTTTCTGGGAGATGATATATGATGAGTTGAAAAGATATTGAAATATACATTTGTAAAGAAACCAGAAGCCTTTCTGTTAGGAATAACAGGAAGTGAAATAAATGGAAGGGACTACAAACTTTTCAAATACGCAGTAACGGCAGCGAGAATTTTAATGGCCCAGAAATGGAAACAGGAGGAACTACCGACCCTTGAAGAGTGGAGAATGAAACTTATGGACTATGCAGAGTTGGATAAACTAACTGGGAAGATTAGATATCAATGGGATCACAAGTTCATTGAGGACTGGGGAAAATTTACAGAATATCTGAAAAGTATATGTGATGAACAAACAACGCTAGTGGGATTTAAAGAAGTTTTGTGAAAGTTAGAGGAGTATTGTTAAAAAGGAATAGGATAGTAAGGGTATACTAAAAGGCAATATTAAATTTAAAGAATGCGTAAAGTATGTAAAAAAATGGATGATTTGCAGAGAAGCTGATGGAAGTCTAAAAAGTTGAAATTTGTGAAAAAAATTTGATATGGTGAAATTGTATAATGGAAAATTTAATAAATATTATTATTAAAAAAATAAAATAAATAAAAATCAAGCCAGAAAGGACTTTCCATTTTACAACTTGCCGTGAAAGACTGCCCTACTACAGTTACTCCCATAAATAGACCTTCTTGTTCCCAGAGCCACCTGTATGGTAAGCTTCTGTCACCTGCCCATCCCAGTTACCCTAAGACTAGTCCTCTGAAGCAGCCCCCTAGCTCTAACTTTTAGGCCAATGTAAGCCACAGGAGTGGGGGAAGAGAAACTCGCCCAACTCTGGTTAAAATACTCAAGTCCCTTCATCTTAAAATTAACAAAGCAACTTTCTGTCTCAAGGATAAAAAAATCACTTCTGCACTCTAAACACACTATATATTAAATTATTAGTTTATTAACAAGGATTAAGCATTCATAAAATGATTCAGAATGTTTAGTGAATGATGCAATGCTCTTAAATATATGAAGCTATGCATAAGCATAGTTTGCCACAGCAATTGTACATGTGTGAACACACACACAAAAAGAACATGATTATAGTGGAACACACGTTACGGTGAAGTGTTCTGCTACTCTCAAGTCTTCCATCACCCAAGATGGGATGGATGGGAAGGGCACTCTGAATAGGAATGTTATAGCAACTCATCTGTGATGAACAGGTGTACAGTGCAGAAGTATAAGTAGTGGACTCTTTGCAAAAAATAATAGTCCTGTTATTTTTTGGCCAATGTGTTATTTTAGATTATTAGTACTGGCACTGCATAGCTGCTGAACAAAACCAGGTGCAGGAAACTGTAAAGGCAGCTTATCTCTGTTAGGACCAAATATTTAGATATCTGTATTTTCCCATGAGAGTCAAACAGAACAGAAATTGACACAGGAGAGAAAGTCTCTTCTTTTCCTCAGCACTACTGATCAGATCTAATTGTGTGATTCCTGTGACAGCTTTTAAAGAAAGAATCAAAATGTTGGCTAATCCAGTCACAAATGTCCTACATAGGTGGTTTTTTTTTTGTTTTTTTTGTTTTTTTTGTAAACTGCTTTGAGGTTTCATTACACTCAAGCAGTATATAAACATTGTGAAATAAATAAATAGATAGTTTGGCTCTTACATGGCACACCGAAAACTGAGTAGGTAAATATTTGGTGGTTATACAGCACTGAAGTGGCACTACAGTAATGACAACTGCGAAGAATAGTAAATGCTTAAGAATCAAAACAAGACTTCTGTGCTGGTTCCCAACATAATTAAAATTCCCAACTTACTACAAGAACATGCTCATGGATTCCTATGTTTATTTACCTTTTCAGTCATGATTCAGTTGTCAGCATGTAATTTAGGAGAACTGGGAGCAAGGAAAGGAAGGAGTTCGTACACAGCCAAGCCTGGCAAAAGACCTCCCAGCCAGAGTTCTCAACCCCAGGCATCTGTTTCTTTCTTCACAACAAAAACCAGCTTTTCAAATTTGAAAACTTATTATTTATCTGTTAAAATGGTTCATACAATAACATCACTTCTGGAGGCTTGGGGTGGGAATATTATAAGGAATGTAAGTAGTATTTGTTTGTTTGAAGGATTTTTACCTCACTCCTCAGCCAAAAAAGGGGGGGGGGGCTGCTACTTAGAAAAGCAAGTAATAAGACAGTCTTTGACCTCAAGCTTACAATCTTGACTCAAAAGGAAAGTGGCCTTGGAGGAAGGAGCCAAAAACAAACTCAGGCACTTGTTCTTGGTTACAAAATACAACTAGAAACACAGGGCTGTACCCAACACTGCAGCTTCACCAGTGTGATGGGCTTCCGTGCAGGCAATGGAGTTTCCTCTTCTGTCCCTTTCAGGCCTTTGCCTGCTGTCAAATTCAGCTTCAGAGGGTGGGGGTGGGGGTAGAAGAAAGAATCCCATTGTGCTAGGTGAACCATGCTGGTACATTACTGGAGACAAATCACAAATTCATACTTGAATGTTATCTAATAAGCATTGCAAGTCGGAATGAGTAGAAAGTATGGAAGAAAAAGTAGAGTATAAGTTAGTTCTTTCAGTGTATGATGGATCAGAATAAGATTGTATCAGAGGGCTACAATGTTGCCATGTTGCTTCTCCTGCCCCTCCACTGACGGCTTGGGTGATGCCCCAGATGCATTCTGAATTCCTATCTTGTACAGAAGTCAAAGGAGTCCATGCTGTCCTTGGCCAATATTTGGTAGGGTATCTCCCCAGGAAGCCCCCATCACTTTTCCTGTAGGCAGCAGAGAATATGCACTTGGTAGAAGTGCTCAGGGTGACTCCACCAAGAAGCAGCTGAGGAAGCCGCCTACCTTTCATTCCTATCCCCAAACCCATTCAATTGTAGGAAGGCTATTCATTTTCTTACCTAATGCAACATAGTCAGAAGCAGCGCACCCAGTGGGGAGAGTCGCATCACTACCAAGAGGAAGAGGGGCAAGGTGGCGGAGACTGTGCAGGTGTACTGGCAGGACTGGATGTGCCCAGGCAGCCCCAACCTCCACACTGCTCACCAGGCAAGTTGCTACTAAATGTCTGGATCAGCTTATACAATCCAAACATTAATTACTGCATTCAGCGAAGATCCACTGGAATTAACAGACCTAAACGGCCATTCATTTCAATGGGTCCACTCTGAGTAAAAGTTAACTGACTATAACTCTCAAGTTCCTGACACAATATGCTTTTATGAGGTTTTGTCAGAATGTGTATTTTATACTTCTATTTATTTTTTGCCCATGTTTGAATAGGTTATGACTTGCTCCTCATGCAACATAGCGACCTATGTGATATAGTGCACACAATTATTGAGCTTTATAGCTCTAAGCATTCCGGGACAAGAGTATTTCAAAAATCCCCTTCTCCCAGATGAACATAACTGAGAACTTTGTTTTCTTAATGAGACTCTTTGCTGAGTCTCTCTACCATTGGAAGTATAGCAGGATAGTGCCAGAGATATAGTATTTTCAGATGTAGTGCCCAAGATTTGGAATAGCTTCCCAAAAGAAGTGCACCTGGGCCTATCAATATCACTTTTAGATAAGCATCAAATCCAGTTCTACCTCAACCACTAATGATGTGATAGTTTTAAAACTTCCTACCTAATTCATGGTTTTGGATCATTTTACTGATTTTGTTGCTTGTAAGCCACCCAGACTCTTTCAAGTAAGACAATCAGGGCAGAATTGCTATAAAGAATTGCACGGGTGCTCAAAGAACTCCTTGGTTAACAAAAGCTGCAAAACTATACACACATGGGAGCAAACTCAACTGAAAGCAATATGGCCTACATCGGATTAGACATGGAAAATATTAGTATGGGCACCTCATAATGAAAGAACGAGTCCGCACACACACAAGTGACCAGCTCCCAAACCCTCCAACACCGCAGCCTAGGCATAACACATCAATCCCTTTTCCTAGGCTCCAGGCTACATTCCTCTTCCGGTGACAAACCAGGGCACCCAAACGCAGATCGCACTTGAAGCTCGAGTTATGCACCTGACAGCTCATGCACAAGACGCCCAGGAAAACCCGCCTGCTTTGGGGGGGGGGTCAACTCCACCAAGACCCCCAAGGCGCGCGTGGCGGGGTCCCTTTGGGAACTCGTGGAAACTGGGGGAGGGGGCCCTTTGAGAAGAAATCGAGGTGAGGATTCAGGGCTGCGCGGTTCCTATCCTTGCAAGCTCTTGGTACCCCGAGTCCTCTCTCTCTCTCTCAAGACCAAAGCGGTATTTTAAGGCGATCCCGTCCCCCTTTCGATGCGTTTCCAAAGGGCCGGTGCGGCCAAAGGTCAGGCTGGGATCGGGCTTAACGGCGGCGCAAAGCATAGGCGAGCCTCGCCCGCTCCCATCCTCCGCCCAGAGACCGTTACCTCCTTCTCCACCACCTCATGGTAGGCAGGGGGCGGGTCGAAGCCGGTAGTGCCGCCGCTGCCGCTTCCACCTTGGCCTCCTCCTCCTCCACCACCGGTGCCTTCGCCGTCCCCTCCGCCGCGGGAGACTCCGCCGCCGCCTTGCTGGGGGCCTCCCTGGCCGCCGCCGCCCCCTCCGCTGTCCATGGGCTCATAGTGCAGGCCGGGCCGCTCGTTGGTGAGCAGCGCCACGGCCTCGTTGATGTCGTTCTTGGCCAGGCGGAGGGCCCTGCGGATGGCGGCCGCGTCCGAGAAGCCCATGCAGAGCAGCGTGGTCATGTGCTGCTCCTCCTCGCTCTCCATGGCGCCTCGCTTCGCGACGCCTCAGGCGCTGCTGCTGCTGCTGCCGCTCCCGCTCCGGCGGCCGCCGCCACCGCCGCCGCCCGCTCTGCGCGCCGCCATGTTGACGGGAACCTCCTCCTCCTCCTCCTTTGGCCCGCCTCCCACCGCCGCTGCCTCAGGGCAGGACAACGCCGAGCCCCACACCCACCCGGAAGCGGCCTGCTGAAGCCCGGATGAGCGTGGGGAAAGGGAGGGGGAGAGCGCCGCCGCGATCACGTGCTGAGGGAGACGAGGCCAATGCCCGAACGTGAATGGAGGGGAGGAGGGGTGTGGTTGTCATGGAAACGTCAGAGGCAACAGGCGATGGAATCCTGCAAATGCCGCTCTTATACCGAGCCCCGGTCACCCCACCAAGCTTGAAAAGCATTGAAAGTATTCATTCATCTAAGGTTCTTCCCCGAAGAAGTCTGCTGCTCCCCCCCCCCCCGCAATGTCCTATCTACGGGGTATTTTTACCAAGAAAAGCTCAACTTTGATTTCCTAAAAGAAGCTCAACAACTTTGGCTGCCCGCCCCCCCCCCCAACAAAAATCCTGGCTACGCCCATGGGTGGATCTGCCACCACGTGCTTATTTACTTCTTGCTGGTGTTGTTATTTTCCAGACCTCGACCTCACCGTTTTGAAGAAAAGCTCCCCGAATAAAAAAAAAAATATATTACTTTTGGGTTCAGTGACTTTGTGGCTGGGTTGTTTCATTTTTATATATGCCATTAGATAGATAGATAGATAGATAGATAGATAGATAGATAGATAGATAGATATAGCGGCATTGTTCTTTTCTGTTTTGTAACTTGCCCTGGGACCTTTTTGGGAAGGGCAGGTAGTAAATATATTTAAATAAATAAATCCCCATGAGCCAAAGTCTCAAAAAACAACACCAAGCTTTCTTCCATCAGTACCTGGAAAGACAGTGCAGGTCCTGAACTTGTCTGGAGATGCCTTTAAGGCATGTAGGGACCAGTCTCTCCTAAAGAGGCATAAATTACTTTCCTGGTCATCAGAAGCTTTTGGACATATTTTGCTTTTCCATATTTCTTTGATTCATGTGACATTTCTAAAGGCAGAAAATGACATATTGGATTCAGGTAGTTAGCCATGTTGGTCTGACACAGTCAAAATAAATAAATAAAAATGGCCAGTAGCACCTTAGAGACCGATTAAGTTTGTTCTGAGTATAAGCTTTTGTGTGCATGCACACTTCTTCATATTCTTGGTCTCTAAGGTGCTACTGGACAATTTTTTTATTTATAATCAAATACTGGTTTCTATCAGGTATTTCATCCTCTGCTGCTAGTGCGGATTCCCCATCACTGCTTCACCACTCCATGAAAAAACCTGCACCTGCTCAAATTCGGCTTAAAGTGCTGCTCTTGGAGGCATACACACCACAATCCTCATGCAGAATCAGATCTCTAAATTGAGATCCTGCTGCTTAATTGTGTATGTAACTAGCAGGCAGTCTTTGATTTCTGCTTTCAGAAGCTGCTGCAGCTTTTAAAATTCCCGTAGACCTCAAAAGCCAAGAGATACCATAATTTATTGAACCTCAAAAAAATCCAGACCTTAAGCCAAATTCCAACACTGAAGTGTGGATCTGGATCTGTTTAACGTGTTTGATGGATTAGTTAATCATATTATCTATAGTGGTGCTTATATACACTGTCACCAGGGGTTTATATATCCTGCTGTGACTCTGAAGCATGGAATTTGTGTGTAATCCATTATAGCTTGCTCATAGTTGCCTGTCTATGCTATCTGCCATATTTATGCAGGCTCTGGATTTAAGTTCTCTGTGGTCTTGTCCACCCTATTTGAACACACACACACACACACACACACACACACACAGAGTGCCCTATCATTATCCCTCTTTCTCTCCCTCCTACATTCCCTCCACTTCTTGTTTCCTCTTCTGGGTCTCTACCGTTCCTCCCCATAGGTCATTGTTCAAGTCAGCATCACTTTATCTGCATGCTGCAGGATCCCCTCAATTTTTTTCTTAAACGTTCTGGGTGTTTTTGCACAACAATAGCATTTCACGTGAACAATGTCGTTCTGGAATGTGCAAGTAACGCAAGGATCTTAAAATAAAATGAAAGCTGAACATGAAATATGTTCCCCTGATGTCAACATAATTCCTGTTTGACACAGGCCAAAGCATAACCGCAAACCATATGGGGGAAACTCACACTTCTGCATACAAACAGACACAGCAATGAAACATTGAGATATGAGCAAAGTGAGGTGCAAAAAAGGAATGGTGGGAATGCACATTACTAAGGCTTATGCATACGTACAGTGGTACCTTGGGTTAAGTACTTAATTCGTTCCAGAGGTCCGTACTTAACCTGAAACTGTTCTTAACCTGAAGCACCACTTTAGCTAATGGGGCCTCCTGCTGCTGCCGCGCCGCCGGAGCACGATTTCTGTTCTCATCCTGAAGCAAAGTTCTTAACCTGAAGCACTATTTCTGGGTTAGCGGAGTCTGTAACCTGAAGCGTATGTAACCCGAGGTACCACTGTATTTCTATTTTCCCAAAGCTCTTCATGACATTGTTGCAGTAGTGAAACCTCAAATTAGCCGCTTGCAGTATAGATGACAGCTTTCAGTAACCTGAGCCACGCTGCATTCCTTGTCAGAAAATGGCCTATTGCTTTCTTCCATCTCTAGCCAGTCTTGCCGTGGGCAGGACATGGGCCCATAACTTTTGGAAGCACAATCATACATGACCTAGATTATTATGTCATATGGCTGTCAAATACACAGCTTTGCAAATCTCCCAGCTTCCTCTTGTAAACTCCTGATCTTGGACGTCTAAAAGGAGAGGGTGGAAGCCTTTTTATTCTCTCTTTCTCTGAACCTAATATATAATAGGAGCTGGAGCAGCAATAATAGAGATTAGATGGGTTATGAAAGATATATAAGAGGCAAGGAAACTGCATGGGTGCAAAGCACTGAACCTCCAATTCTGGGGCAGGCCCTAAATTTGAACTCCTTAGAATAATATTGGAGAGTTGCCTTAACTTGAAAGGTAATGCATACTTTTTGGGTTGTGCGTGCAACAATGAAGAAAGCCTAGGGCTCATCTGCTAACTGCATCATTTGATGCATTGTTGTTGTTAAGTTGTGGGTGAACATATCAGACGACACAACGATTCTTCAAATAGCTCTTGTTTATTCAGAGGCCAGAACAGAACTGAACTGAAGGGTTCAGCCAGCCTGCTTATACAGTGGTACCTCGGGTAACATACGCTTCAGGTTACATACGCTTCCGGGTTACAGACTCCGCTAACCCAGAAATAGTGCTTCAGGTTAAGAACTTTGCTTCAGGATGAGAACAGAAATTGTGTTCCGGCGGCGCAGCAGCAGCAGGAGGCCCCATTAGTTAAATTGGTTCTTCAGGTTAAGAACAGTTTCAGGTTAAGGACTTCCGAGTTGAGCGCCAGCGATCATGGCGGCCCCCTGCTGAGCACCGGAGGGGGAGCTCCGAAAAAAACAGGGTTCTACCGCTACGGCGACGTGGTGAACCCCTGAAAACGTAGGCGGAGGAAGCCTACGTCCGTGGGACTCGGCGGGCACCAACAGCGATCCCCTAAAACGTTTCTGGGGCTCAGGAAGAGCTCCGGAGTGTGGAGGGGGTAACGCGGTGCTGAGAGTCAATCGCTTCTTTTTCGGAGAGACGTCGCACAGCCGTGATCGGAGGAGCGCTCAACTTCTTCTTGGGACAAATTGGATTATAAAAGAACTTTCCGTGAGTAGGAGAATTACAAATTTTAAAAGGGAAAGAAACAAATTAAGGAACTTTTGGATTTGGCAAGTTAAAAAAGCAAGCTAAATTAGAACCGAAGCGGTAAGGTTTAACCAGGAAGTCAGCCTTCCGCTCTGTATATAGCTGGAAACAAAGACTTTTGCGTGCCAAACCTTTAAAAGTGCTTTTGAAGAAACGGAATCTGGCGTTTTGATAAGGATCTTTTCCCCCCCTAAGTGGCAGGGAAAAGGGGGGGAAGGACTGGAAACTGTATTGCCTGCGTAAGAAAGAGCTGACTGTGGGGGAACCACCGCCCGGCGCGCCCGGCGCGCCCAGAACCACCGCCCGGCGCGCCCGGCTCTGATCTGTCAATCTGAAAACACAGGGTAAAGGAGGGACTGCGGAGAGAGACTCTGAGATTTTAAGCTCTGCAAACTGGATTATACTGTTAAAAGCTGAGACTGTTTAAGTCTTGTTACTGGGAGGAATTAGCTGCAAAGTTGCTGGGAAGGAGAAGGAGAAGACGGGAGCCATTGTTCCCAGGGGCTATTGTATCCCCCTGGTGGACATAAGGATTGTTACAAAGACTGATACAAAGAAACAGAAAGCAACTGGGAATTTTCCACTGTTTGGTTTTAAAATCTGACAGCTGGCTGCAGCTGGGAAAGTGACTGGGGACTTTCCACTGTTTTGACTTCAAGTCTGACAGCTAGCCTCAGCTGAGAGTGACCTTGAAATAAGTTGCTGTGGTATGGCAAGTGATAAGGGAAAAGTAGACCAGCTGCAGGAGAAGACTACAAGATCTGGGAAAACCTTTTACTCAGGAAGAAGAGCCTCTATACCTGACCCAATTGGAGGTGCATCTGTACAACCTAAACCAAAAGCTATGTCTTCAACTGAGGACCTTTTCAATACAGGATTTGCAAAAATTCAAGAATCATTAAATAAATTGACAGAGGAGGTTGTAGAAACAAACAAAAAGGTGTCAGAGACATCTTCTAAAATAGATCAAAATACAGCTTGTATTAAACAAAATACGAATTTAATTCAGCAATTATTGCAGGAATCATCAAAAACAAGGAAAATTGCAGAAGAAGCTAAAGCAGCTGCAGAGGCCACAGAAGAAAAAATACCACCGATTAACAGGCAACTTGAGGACTATAGAACAAGATTTTCCATGCTTGAATTAAAAGATAAACAAACGAATCTCAGGATCAGATCCTTGCCAGAAATTGAAAAAGAAGGTCTTAAGGAATTTCTTGCACAGGAATTTGCAGATTTCTGGAAACTGGATCTGGATAAAGAAGAAATCAAAATAGTAAGTGCTTTCCGACTGGGTAAAACAAGCAGGAGAATCAAGACAAGAGACTGTTTGGTCACCTTTGGATCTAAAGAGGAGAGAGATAAAATTTTGGGACTACATTTCCAAAGGCCTTTGGAAGTTGGTGAATCAAGAGTGGAATTGTTCAGGGACATCCCCAAACATCTCTTAGACCTCAGATCTAGCTACAGAGACTTGGTCACACAGCTGAGAAAGAACAACATCATCTTTAGGTGGGAGTTCCCTGAAGGGCTTTCGTTTAGTATAAAAGGAAGGAAAATAAAAATAAAATCAGTGGAAGATAAAGACAGATTTTTAAAGGACTACGAGGAGGACTTACAGAAGGAATTCTTTAAAGACCAAGACCCGTCCGATACACAAGAGAGAAAAAGGAGAGATATAGCTAAAGCAATCTTGGATTTGGACAAGACGACACCACCGGGACCAGAAGAGAAAGAAGACACATTGGGAGCTTCTGGAGGAATATAGCAGACCAATTTCAAGATGTCTCTGCAACTATTAAGCTGGAACTGCAACGGTCTAAACGTGGTTTCTAAGAGAAAATCAATTTTTCACATTTTAAAAAAAGAACAATTGGACTTGATTTGTTTACAGGAAACACATGTAACTAGGCTCCATAGAAAAATTCTAATTAATAAAAGACTAGGTCAAGAGTTTATTTCATCGGACAAAGTTAAAAAAAGAGGAGTGGTGGTATATGCAAAAGAGAGCCTAGCACCAAAATTAATTTTTAAAGATGAACAAGGAAGATATTTGGCAATTGAAATTCAACACCATGGACAGAAATATCTGATTGTTGGCGTATACGCACTGAACGAAGGAAAATCGGAATTTTTCAAAAAGTTACATGAGACATTGATGGACTATCTGGAGTACAATGTGATCTTGATGGGAGATATGAATGGAGTTGTTTCTACAAATATGGACAAGGCACAACGGCAGGTAGTCACCAAAGATGGGAGACTACCGAAAACCTTTTTTGAACTGACTGATAACCTGGACTTGGTGGATATCTGGAGAACCAAAAATCCTTTAGAAAGAGAAGGAACCTTCTTTTCTGAAGCCAAAAAGACATGGACAAGAATTGACCAAATCTGGATCACAAGAGGACTGGCACCAAAGATAAAAAAAGTAGAAATCTGCCCAAAGACTTACTCCGACCACAATGCTGTAAAGATGGTAATGAACTTACAACCAACTGGTTCTTTCAGATGGAGGATGAATGACTCTCTGTTTAGAGATGAGGAAATAACCAAGAAGGCCCAGAAAACTCTGAAAGACTATTTTGAGATAAATTTAAACACTACGGTGGAAAAAAGAACTGTATGGGACGCAAGTAAAGCTGTTATGAGAGGATTTTTGATACAACAGAACGCACTCAAGAAGAGATTACAACAGGAAAAAAGAGAAAAGATATTGGAAAAGATTAAGGAAGGTGAAAAAAGACTGAGATCAAATCCAAAATCACAACAAATCTTGAGAGAGATAAAGTTATATCAAGTACAATACATGCAAATGATAAATCAAGAGATTGAATGGAAGGTCAGACAAATGAGACAAAGAACTTTCGAATCAGCAAACAAATGTGGAAAGTTATTGGCATGGCAAATAAAGAAGAGACAGAAAATGAATACAATAACAAATTTAGAAGAGGAAGGAAGAATTATTCAGAACCCAGTGGAAATTAGGAGTGCCTTTCAAAGATACTTTAAACAGCTTTATTCACAACAACCACAGAAGGAAGCAGATATGGAGGAATTCTTGAAAGAAAATGGGCTACCGGAAATATCTCAAGAAAGTAAATTTAAATTGAGCTGCAGGATAACAGAACAAGAGGTAGAGAGCGCCATCCAAAATATGAAACTTGGCAAGTCCCCAGGACCTGATGGGTTGACGGCAAGATATTATAAATCAATGAAAGACTGGCTAATTCAACCCTTGAAGGATATATGTAATGACATATTACAGGGGAAAAGGACACCAGAAACGTGGAAAGAAGCTTTTGTGACTCTCATACCAAAGACAGAATCGGAAAAACACCAACTTAAGAACTATCGGCCTATATCATTACTTAATGTGGATTATAAAATTTTTGCTGACATTTTGGCTAGAAGATTAAAGAGGGTTTTAGCGGAGGAGATTCACAAGGACCAAGCAGGCTTTCTCCCAGGAAGGCACCTATCTGATAATGTAAGGAATATAATTGACATTTTGGAACTTTTACAGGAAAGAATAAACACAAAAGCAGCTTTAGTATTTGTGGACGCGGAGAAAGCCTTTGATAACATTTCTTGGGGTTTTATGAAAAAGAATCTCCATAGTATGGGGGTAGGCCAAGAGTTCGAAAATGGTATAGGTGCAATCTATTCTGAACAAAAAGCAAAATTAATTGTTAACAATGTTTTGACTGAAGAGTTCAGAATAGAAAAAGGAACACGACAAGGTTGTCCTATTTCCCCTCTGCTTTTTATATCGGTCCTGGAGGTGTTGCTGAATATGATTAGAAAGGACCAGATGGTAAGAGGGATACAGGTCGGAGTTAAACAATTTAAATTAAGAGCATTTGCAGATGACTTGGTTTTGACATTGCAGGAGCCAGAGTCCAGTGTGAAGAGGGTTTTAGAACTGATTCAAGAGTTTGGTCGATTAGCAGGTTTTAAACTCAACAAAACAAAAACTAAGGTTTTGACAAAGAATCTAACAGAAAAAGAGAAAGAAAGGTTTCAGAATGAGACAGGTTTGACAGTGGTGAAAAAAGTGAAATATCTGGGAATTATTATGACCTCAAAAAATGGGAACTTATATAAGGATAACTACGAAAAATGCTGGATGGAGATAAAAAAAGATCTAGATATATGGTCTAATCTAAAACTCTCACTGTTAGGTCGTATTGCTGTGATAAAGATGAATGTATTGCCAAAAATGTTATTTTTGTTCCAGACACTGCAGATTATTGATAAAATGGACTGTTTCAAGAAGTGGCAGAAAGATATATCCAGATTTGTCTGGCAGGGCAAAAAGCCAAGAATAAAATTTAAAATATTAACAGATGCAAAGGAAAGAGGAGGCTTTGCCCTGCCAGACTTGAAACTTTACTATGAAGCAGCAGCTTTTTGCTGGCTGAAAGAATGGCTACTTCTTGAAAATACAGATATACTGGACTTAGAAGGATTCAATAATGCATTTGGGTGGCATGCTTACTTATGGTATGACAAGGTTAAAGTTCACAGAATGTTTAAGATTCACATTGTCAGGAAAGCATTGTTTAATGTATGGACTAGATATAAGGATTTCTTTGAAAACAAGACTCCAAGGTGGTTATCTCCGATGGAAGCAAAAGCAGTCAAAAAACTCAATATGGAGGCCAATTGGCCAAAATATTGGGAGATACTAGAACAAGATGGAGATAAATTGAAATTGCAGAGTTTTGACAAATTAAAAAGTAAAGTCCGTGATTGGCTCCACTATCATCAGATAATGGAGGCATATAAATTGGATAGAAAAATTGGCTTCCAGGTGGAAAAATCAAAATTGGAAACAGAATTGCTAGAACCCAAAACTAAGGTATTGTCAAGAATGTATAATCTGCTGCTGAAATGGAATACACAGGATGAGGAAGTGAAATCAGTAATGATTAAATGGGCACAAGATGTGGGTCACAACATAATGCTAGCCGACTGGGAACGGTTATGGACCACTGGGCTAAAGTTTACGGCATGTAATGCCCTAAGAGAAAATATTATGAAAATGATATACAGATGGTACATAACACCAGTCAAACTAGCAAAAATTTATCATATGCCCGATAACAAATGTTGGAAATGTAAAGAAACTGAAGGTACCTTTTTTCATCTCTGGTGGACATGCCCAAGGATTAAGACCTTTTGGGAGATGATCTATAATGAACTGAAGAAAGTATTTAAATATACATTCCCAAAGAAACCGGAGGCCTTTCTCCTGGGCATGGTCAACCAAGAGGTACGTATGAAAGACAGGATATTTTTTATGTACGCCACAACAGCAGCAAGAATACTTATTGCAAAGTATTGGAAGACACAAGAATTACCCACGCTGGAGGAATGGCAGATGAAAGTCATGGACTATATGGAATCCGCAGAAATGACTGGCAGAATCAGAGACCAGGGTGAAGAGACGGTGGAGGAAGATTGGAAGAAATTTAAAGACTATTTACAGAAACACTACAAGATTAATGAATGTTAAAATAACATCAGATTGAATGTAGAAGGTTATTGGAGTAAAATTTTAAGGATCAGAAGACCCAACATTCTAAGTTCTAAGCATTGAATAAGCTATATTAAGACATTCAAATCAGAAAAGAGGTTAATTATGACAGAGGGAAGGGATTTGTTGTTTAATTGTATGAATTGGAATACAGGGAAGGGAGACTCGGGGAAGTCAGAGAAACAAGTTAATGCAAGACTAATATGAAGATAAGATTGTTTTTATTTCTGTTTTTTGTAGTATGTTATGTTTGTGTAATTCTGTATGTTTTTGGTGTATTGTTTGTTGCTTTGTTTTGCTTTGTTGTCTTTTATGCAAAAACGAATAAAATATTTATAAAAAAAAAAAAAAAAAAGAACAGTTTCAGGTTAAGAACGGACCTCTGGAACGAATTAAGTACTTAACCCGAGCTACCACTGTATGGAGCTCCACTAGAATGCAACAGTAACCATTTTCTGTAACTATTCAATCACTGAACGTCACTTTCAATCCCTTATTTGCATATGTGGACCTGAGTGAAAACTATCTACAGTATCCCTCTGCTGGCCCAGGGTGAGAACTTCAGTACATAACAGTTGTTGTTTTGCACATGTTTACATTGCAGAGATGCTGGAAAACACAACTTGTTTCATAATACAAGGCATATAGAAATTCAACAGGGTCTTCTTCCTTTCTGTGCTGAGAGTGCTGCATCTATTAAACTTCTGACTGCAATGGAATTATTAAAAGAGCAGGACCCCTGTAATGAAATAAAGGCTGACCCAAGCTGCAGCGGATATGAATGTTTTTGGATCTTCCAGAGACCTGTGACCTTTCAGTCTCTCTTTGGAAAGACTGCAAGAATTTGTGGGAGTTTGATAGCTAGCCAGCCTAAAAATAAGCTGTGACTGAATCAAATATACTGGCTTTTGCTAGACTAGGTATTTTTGAATGCTATGTGAATGGTTATATTTGCACTACATGTTTTAGCCCAACATAACCCATATACCTGAAGGTAGGATTTTGAAGCTGCAAAATATATATATATATAAATATTCTGGCATATTTTATTCATTTATTTAGGAAAATGTATAAATCACTTGATTGTAAAACCCAAACTGACCCTCAGATACCCATTTGTACAGGGTACAGTATGAAAAGCTTTAATAAATCATGCCCTTTCCAAATTTTTTCTTAATCATTGATACATTTCAGCTTCTTTCATTTGAAATAACTAACATATTTTAACCAACTGTTGCTAGAGGTTCAGTGTTATTAAGGCATCATAGGCTGCAATTCTGTATTCACTTACCTGGGAGTAAGTCCTATTGAACTCAATGACACTTGCTTCTGAATAGATATGTATATAGGACTGGATTGTTGTTGTAGTTCAAATGAGAGTGTTCAGAGCAAGTGGCCAACTTCCAGATATTTAAATTAGTACCAGCATGGTAATGTTATTAAGGGCAGATGATGCAGTAAGATTATATTACAGTGGTACCTCAGGTTACATAAGCTTCAGGTTATATATGCTTCAGGTTACAGACTCCGCTTATCCAGAAATAGTACATCGGGTTAGGAACTTTGCTTCAGAATAAGAACAGAAATTGTGTGGCGGTGGCGCGGTGGCAGCGGGAGGCCCCATTAGCTAAAGTGGTGATTCGGGTTAAGAACAGTTTCAGGTTAAGAACGGACCTCCGGAACAAATTAAGTACTTAACCCGAGGTACCACTGTATCTGTTTAATGAAAAATTTCCACCTATTAGTAAAAAAAGAAAAGAAAAAAAGAGGGAAGAGGGAATGAAATAAAAACCTAAGATACAGTACTGCTTTTTATTTTCCACATTTTATTTCAGCGTTCAAAAAACTATGGAAATGCATTAGGTGAGAGAAAAGGCGGTTAATATCAAACACTATCCAGAGCATTACCACTAAAACACATTTGCCTTCAAACCTTCAACACTATGCATCATTTCCCCATAAGAATCTGTGTTTTGTGTGGGTAAGGGGAAATGTTTGATAAGTAGGGTCATGTTCCTTTTGAAAAACCTGTAAAAACATGCGTCTACACACAGAGAGAGATATGTATATCTGTCTGTCTGTCTGTCTGTCTGTCTGTCTGTCTGTCTATCTGTCTATCTTACTATGCAACATCAACTAAAGGCCACAGCTATCAAATTTGCTATGGCTAAGGGTCCTTTCAGCATTCTCTACTCATAGAATCATAGAGACTGAAGGAATCCCTCAGTACAGGAATATTCAGCAGTCTCATACAGAGATTGAACCTGCAACCTTGGCATTATCAGCAACATGCTCTAACCAACTGAGCTATCAAGGATGAGCATATTAGATTAGTAACATACTGATATGATACGATGCGATAATCTTTATTGTCATTGTCCCATACAGAACAACGAAATTGAAAATCTACATCAGACATTCAGAAACCAACAAGCCTGCTATCCCAGCCTGGTTAGCCCCCTAAAAACTCTGATACCCCATAATTAAATACAATATACTCCCATAGAGACTACCTAACACTGCGTTTAAAACCAAAATCGCATTTGACTAGAAACTGTTTGTCAGGCGGCTAGTCCTAGTCTTTATAACCCTGTACCTCCTTCCAGAAGGCAAAAGCTGAAAGAGATCATTTCTGGGGTGCACACTATCCTGCACTACCTCTGCAGCTTTCTTATGGCACCTGGAAGCATAGATTTGATCCAAGGTAGGGAGAGTGCACCCAATTATTCTCTCCACAGTCTTTACAACCCTGGACAACATTGTTTTTTCCCTGACCGTGCAGCTCCCAAACCACACACAGACCATAATTTAATACACTCTCAAAAGTACAATGGTAAAATGCCATCAACATATTCCTCTTGGATCAGTAACATAGAAGATAATTGGGTGGTTTTGCACTAGCGTTTTTTTTTATTAGTATAGAGCACTTAATTCCATGTTTTAAAGAAATTGGGATCATTTATATTATATACTAGGAGCTGCCGCTGCTCTCCAACACTGCCAGCCCCTTTGCCAGCCCCACTTCCCCAACTCCTAACAAACCCTCCTCCCTTTACTGTATGAAATATACTCCGAGTTGAGAGTGGATTTCATGCTCTTCATTCAGCTCATAGTGGTGAGGAGGAATGGAAGTTCCCCCAGAATGTTTGACTTATATACATTATTTACACAATGAGCCCCACGTGATTGGCTAATTCTGGGATTCTCCTGAAGGCCAGTCAGGTCGTGGATTCACTTCCACCTGGAGCTGGATTGGGTGGCTCCTGTGGACCAATCAGACTGCTGCATTCTGGAGCCTATTGTTCTAGGACCAATCAGGCTGCTGCGTTCTGAATCCTATAGTTCTAGGACCAATCAGACTGCTGCATTTTGGATCCTACTCAACTCAGTACATAACACTGTAATACTCAACATGATTCTCAAATGCCATTTTGTAGTCACAGTGGTCCATTGAGGGTTGGTCGTTTCTGGTTCCAGTCCTCTGTCTGGATCCAATTCCCCAACCCTGTTATAGATCCATTGACAGAACACTAAGATGATGTGCTAAAGACGCACCCCCCTCTTTGATGCTAATGGCAACCAATAGTTTGGTTATACCCATACCCTCATCAACTAGGTGCAAAGCAGCAACATTTTGAAACAGAGATGCTGTTTCTCCAACAAAAAGGGAGAAATCAATCATTTCTTCATAGAGCTAAGGAGAGTGAAAATTGATAGATGCAGTGCTTTTCCCCCCTGGGGGTAAGCATTTCCCTAAACATTTTGTGGTTCTTTGTACTTTTGTCCATTTACTGTATTTATTTCCTCCTGATTTGAACTATAAAATGGTGATTTTCTTGAGTCAAAAAGAGAGTACCCCTAAACATTATTATTATTATTATTATTTAGAAAAAAAGCACTGGATAGATGTATTTTCCTGCAGGTACATTACTGCCCTCTTCTGGATGTTGGCAGATCTTTCGGATGAGCCATTGGATTGAACATACTGGTAATTGCAACCTCCTTGAGATTTCTTGCTGAAACTGGTGTATGTCTTTAGATAACAAAATAAATACACAGCCTTGACTAGCAAGCTAGATGAGGGACAAACCACACACGATGCGGGAAATCCATGATTGGCTCTCTGAACGTTTTTGTTTCCTTTCCTTCTTTTACCTTAAAACAGATGCAGGGGACTCTGAAGTTGATTGGAGCACTGGAAGTGGACACATTAACCCTTTTCATGGATCAATTTTCCATTCTGAATCCCCTTGCTCTCCCAAGCTACAATTAGCTGTGTGTGTGTGTATTCAAGAAAATCATCTATACTTGCATTTTTCTCCCCAAAGGACTATTAGCAAGACATTTTCCAATGCAGTCTAATACATGTTTGCTCCAAAGTTAAGATACATTTACCAAGGCCAATGTGTTTGTGCTCCTTGTCACTAACATGGCCTCTTCAATGGTCACGGTAACTAGTTTGCTTTTATGCAGTTGTGACTGACATAGAACTAGAATAACACATGCATGTGTCCCCCCTCTCTCCCCACACACCCACCTGATGAGGGAAGTTTTTAACATTTGATGTTTTATCGCTTTATTATTATTATTATTATTATTATTCTCTTGGGAGCCACCCAGAGTGACTGGGGATAAATAAAAAGTAGTAGTAGTAGTAGTAGTAGTAGTAGTTGTTATGAATCTTATTTCAAAAGAGGGAAAATAGCATAGCAGCTCTGGCCAACCCAGCCAGCTGTCTCTGGGGATCGCAAAAAGGGGATTGTTATGTTGTGGGTGAACATATCAGACGACACAGCGATTCTTCAAACAGCTCTTGTTTATTCACAGGCCAGAAGAGAACTGAACTGAAGGGTTCAGCCAGCCTGCTTATATAGAGCTCCACTACAACGCAACTGTAACAAATTTCTGTAACTATCCAATCACTGAACGTCACTTTCAATCCCTTATTTGCATATGTGTACCTGAGTGAAAACTATCTACAGTATCCCCCTGCTGGCCCAGGGTGAGAACTTCAGTTAAAGGAGTACAGTCGTAACTTGGTTGTTGAATGCCTTGCGATTCGAAAGTTTTGGCTCCGAATGCCACAAACTCAGAAGTGAGTGTTCAGGTTTGCAAATGTTCTTTGGAACCTGAACGTCCAACGCGGCTTCTGTGGCTTCTGATTGAGTGCAGGAAGCCCCTGCAGCCAATCGGAAGCCGTGCCTTGGTTTTTGAACGTTTTTGGAAGTCGAACAGACTTCTGGAAGGGATTCCATTTGAGAACCAAGGTACGACTGTATCCAGGAAGAAGAAGAAGAAGAAGAAGAAGAAGAAGAAGAAGAAGAAGAAGAAGAAGAAGAAGAAGAATTTATTATTTATACCCTGCCCATCTGGCTGGGCTTTCCCAGCCACTCTGGACGGCTTCCAACAAAATATTAAAATACAGTAATGCATCAAACATTAAAAGTTTCCCTAAACAGGGCTGCCTTCAGATGTCTTCTAAAAGTCTGGTAGTTGTTGTTCTTTTTGACATCTGGTGGGAGGGTGTTCTACAGGGCGGGTGCCACTACGGAGAAGACCCTCTGCCTGGTTCCCTGTAACTTGGCTTCTCACAGTGAGGGAACTGCCAGAAGTCGCTTGGCGCTGGACCTCAGTGTCTGAGTAGAACGATAGGGCTGGAGACGCTCCTTCAGATATACTGGACCGAGGCCGTAAAACTTTAAAATCATTTGAACCTGTCTGATCTGTCTGAACTGCTTGGTTCAGTTGGCAGGAAGAACTCCAGTAGAGTGCAAATACACACTTTAAGCAGGGTGGCGGGGAGTGTTGGGATCACATGAAAAAATAGTTCACACACAAAAAAAATCCCCACACTATTCTTACTCTCTGTCCAAAGTGGGGTAAAGGTACACGAGGCCTGCCCTCTTTTCCACCAGGTCACACTATTATGACCTCACCCTTCTCCATCACCTCCCATTTTATTTCTCTGCCCAATTAGGACAATGCTATGCATTGGATGAAATAGGCTCTTGTTCACAAAAGCTTTTGTCACAATACGTCTGTTTAGTCTTCAAGGTGCTGCAGGAGACTCTGTCCTTTTTGCTGAAACTAACATGGCTACCAGTCTGAAAATGACTTGAAGACAATTCCCATGACTCTCAAACCGGGAAGCCAGTGGATCAGGCCCATCTTCCCACCTCATTCTGTTAGCAGTCAGGCCAGTGAGGGATGAGGGGAGGAGGAGAATGTGAGTGGGGAGGAGAAGGCAGAAGGAGGTGGTGTCCTCTGCCCACCTCAGGCGGTGTAATTTCTTGTGCCAGGTCTTTTTATGCTTTAAAAACAAGCAAACACCAAAGCAAGGTACAGCTGCAAAATTTGGGTGGTCTAAAGGTAGATTATTCTCATCTCCTCATGCATGCAGGGCAAAGTGAACTCCTTCAGTCTTCCCAACCCTGTGTCCTATGCAGTGGGCCACTGAGGGCTGTTGTTGTCAGTGTTTGTGTGTTTGTGTGTCTGTCTGGCTGGCTGTGTGGCTCCCCTTATTTCATGTTGTTAACCGCCCTGAGATCTACGGATGAAGGACGGTATGCAACTTAGATAAATACATACATAAATAAGTATTATATATTGACCCTTCCTCTTACCAGCTTGGCAAAAGCATACTCCCTTCACTGGGCATGTCTCGAATCCAAGTCCCAAGGCAGCTGTGTGTGCTCTCTGTAGGCAGCCTGCTCAGTGCTGAAGGGGTGTCCCTCTTGGAATGAGTTCATTGGCTCCATCCGCATGTGGGCATAATTGCCAGCACAATCCTTGATTGGCTGGTGTAAGTGAAAGTTCAGGCACGCTGTCGATCATTTTCACTCTATTTTTGTATTTTCTGTTTGTGCATCATCTCCCCCTCCCCTCCTGGCCTGAGCACATGCTGGATACAATTGCCTAGTGCTGGCATATCTCCAATTCTGGCATAAAGTGAGTATAAGATTGCTCTGTCCAAAGTGCAAGTACTTAACTTTACACTGTTAAACTGATGCAATTGCCAGTGTCCAACTTTCAACTTTGGAAACAAATTTAAAGATGCCATTAACTCGGATGCCTAGCTATGATCATCCACTTAATCTGAATCAAGGTTATTTATTAATTCTAAAATGCGAGGTCATATGCTGGCCTTCAAGGAACAAATGCTTTGCCTTCTTAATTCTTGCCGAGTTCCACCAGATGGCACTAATGGATAACATACAAACAGATTTAACCCCAAATTAGAACAACTCAAATCTTTCTTTTGTTCTGCCACATACTATTTATCCTTTACCTTCTTGGCTTAAACAGATTTGATGTCCTTGATACTCTTTATTGTGATACCATTTTTTTCAAATCTGAAGCTATCCCCTGAATTGCTGACCATTCTATTTTGTAGGTCATGTATCACCGAAGGCAATATGCTTAAAGCTTACACTGTTCTCTTCTTTTGCTGGAGGGAACATACTCTATATGTAGCACATCCACCTTGGGCACATCAAAGATCTCTGTGTTATATTTCAACATGCGATAGAAGTGGGTTTGCATCTAAATTACAGTGGTACCTCGGGTTAAGTACTTAATTTGTTCCGTAGGTCCTGAAGCTGTTCTGAACCTGAAGCACCACTTGAGCTAATGGGGCCTCCCGCTGCTGCCGCACCGCCGGAGCACGATTTCTGTTCTCATCCTGAAGCAAAGTTCTTAACCTGAGGTAATATTTCTGGGTTAGCAGAGTCTGTAACCTGAAGCCTATGTAATCTGAAGCGTATGTAACCCAAGGTACCACTGCAATGGCTGAGACTTAATGGCTGGAAACTAAGCCTTATGAGGAGCGCTTGAATGGGATGGGTATGTTTAGCCTGGAAAAGTAGAGACTGAGAGGAGATATGAAAGCCATCTTCAAATATCTTAAGGGCTGTCACGTGGAAGAGGGAGCAAGCTTGTTTTCTCTTGCTCTGGAGGGTAGGACTCGAACCAATAGATTCAAGTTAAAGGAAGGGAGATTCTAAGTAAACAGCAGGCAGGAAGAGCTTTCTGACAATAAGAGCTGTTTGGCAGTGGAACAGACTCCCAGGAGAGATGGTGGACTCTCCTTCCTTGCAGGTTTTAAAGCAGAGGTTGGATGGCCACCTGTCATGGATGCTTTAGCTAAGGTTCCTGATTCTATGACTAAGGATGCAATACTACATGCACCATTGAAGATTACTTTTTGAGCACAGTGGAACTTCTGAATGAATATACATAGCATTGTGCCCCATGAGCCAGGTGTCCATTTACTGCACATTAAGAGGTATTGAGAATTTGGGACCGTCATAATAGATATATAAAGGTAAAGGTACCCCTGACAGTTAGGTCCGGTCGCGGACGACTCTGGGGTTGTGCACTCATCTCGCTCTATAGGCCAAGGGAGCTGGCGTTTGTTCGCAGACAGCTTCTGGGTCATGTGGCCAGCATGACTAAGCCACTTCTGGTGAACCAGAGCAGCGCATGGAAATGCCGTTTACCTTTCCTTTGGAGCAGTACCTATTTATCTACTTGCACTTTGACATGCTTTCGAATTGCTAGGTTGGCAGGAGCAGGGACCAAGCAACGGGAGCTCACACTGTCACGTCGTCGGGATTCGAACCGCTGACCTTCTGATCGGCAAGCCCTAGGCTCTGTGGTTTAACCCACAGCGCCCTAATAGATATATACATTAACCCACCGCGTCCCTAATAGATATATACATTAAGTAAATTCTATTATATTACAGGCATGTGAGAGTTGTCATTGCTGTAAGTTTTTGGTCCTCAAAGCAGCTGACTACAGCAATTGCACCCTTATCTTCCACACTTCATATGTAACCTAGATAATCCTAAAGCATCCTTTTTATGTGGGCAAGAGTAAATTAGTCAATGAAGCAGACTGCCTATCACATGGGAATCACATTTGAGCCTGCTGGTGTTTCTTTTCAGTATAAAGAGTTTGAGGGCATAGTTAACAGCTGAACCCTAGGCCATGCTTTTGATAACAAGAAGCCACCATGTCCTATATTCTGAAAAGTGCCACAGCTGGGGTAGAATATTGTATAATCCGATCTGGCATATTCTCTACCAGCAGGCATTTCATTTTGACTTGGAATGGATCAAGAAGGACTTGAGCATTTGTCCATTCTCCTTAACTCTTCTGAACTGATAAAAGGAACCAAAACATTCTGTGAAAAGTTACTTGGAGGGGAGAGGTTTTGGAAAACACCAGCAGAAAACGCACCCAATGCAGCATCATTTTTGAAATCAGCTGTAGCGAGAATTTCATAGTAAAGCTTCACACACACATAGTCCTCTGTGGTAACATTTTACAACGTTTGTAGCAGCAAATCTTACATCTTGTGAGGATGTATTTAGGTTACTACACCAGTGTGGTGTAGTGGTTAAGAGCAGTGGACTCATAATCTGGTGAACCAGGTTCGCTTCCCCGCTCCTCCACATGCAGCTGCTGGGTGACCTTGTGCTAGTCACACTTCTCTGAAGTCTCTCAGCCCCACTCACCTCACAGAGTGTTTGTTGTGGGGGAGGAAGGGAAAGGAGATTGTTAGCCCCTTTGAGACTCCTTAGGGTAGTGATAAAGTGGGATATCAAACCCAAACTCCTCCTCCACCTCCTCCTCCTCCTCCTCCTCTTCTTCTTCTTCTTCTTCCTCCTTTCCTGAATTGACTTCAATATATTTAAGAAACAAGGAAGTGGATGTAGATGACTGGTGTTTCAGGCATCAAAAGTCTCAAACTGGGAGCCCAGCAGGTCAGGCAGAGGGGGATTTAGGGGAGCACATTTAGTCACACTGGGTGCAGAGCCTTGCGGGTGCCACAGCGACGTGGCAACTATTATTTAGAATGGAGTGTGAGAGGTGAGGGGGGTGGCCAATTTTGACAGGACAAAGTATTGAGGATCGAGGTGTTAAGATGTAGAGAACTTTAGAAAAAATATCCCTGAATTTACAAATCACAGGCTAGTATTCCCCCCCTTTAAATCCTGAAACTCTGACGCCAGTCTTTGGGTTTTTTTAAGGCTTTATTTTATTTTTCACGGTTCACAGAAATTCCTATGAAGTTCACCAAATGCCATATATCTTCCTCCAGATTAAAAAAAAATATATATTACTGTGTTTTCAGTTGCAAAGCATCTCTGAGCAATGTCTTGGGAAATATGCAGAATTTCACCATTAAATTACCAAGAAAACACAGAACTATCAATTGTGTTAAAAGTTTAGTGATTTTTTGTCGATGGGGGAGCAGATAAGCACAAATCCTTTAGAAGCCTAGCTTCAAGAGAGCCTCGTAATCTTGGTCTTTTGTTTTAGAGTACCCAGGGCAAAGCCCATGTCAGTGCACTGGATAAGACAGGCTCTGTTGGAATGCCCCAGGGGTGCTTGTGGATTTAGCTTACAGCTTCTGAAATCTGATTTAAGAAGTGCTTGGTAGCATTTCTGTATTTATTGTACTTTGTGCGGTAAGGAAAAAGCTCAAGTGTGTGAATAGATAAATGAACTGGTTGCTTCTCACATGCTTCTCACTGTACATGAGTCCCAAAACATGTCCAAGTCAGGAAGCTCTTGTTGGCTTTGAGCCAGGAAATGACATCATTCCAGCCAGTTGTATCTTGTGTGTGTGTGTGTGTGTGTGTATCTATATGGTCACAGTAGTAAAACATTTGAGGTTGCCGCTAGTCTGAGAAAGCAAGTTCCTCCTGGAAACCTTTATAATTTCCCAGACCTAGAATGCCACAGCACATTTTACCTTTATGTTGCCACATCAGTGCCAAGAACTGAGTTGTCTACCAGCTGAGGCATTTCCAGATATGCACCTGTATCTGGACGTACCATGATGCTTTGCAACCAATTGCACTGCAGCCAGAATCCTTGTAGGGCCACACAGCGAACAGCAGGGAAAATATTTATGCAGGTTAAGGCAGGGTTAAGCAGAATGATTTGGTGTATTATGGCCCACTTTCTGCGACAAACCATGACTTATTCAAAAGAGGGCGCAGACAGCAGATACCAAGTGCACACTTATCATTAGGGCATGTGAAGACAAAAACGCTCAGTCTTCCCATTACAGCTTTTTCAAGAAACGAGTTTTAAGGTGGAGGTGGAGGGAGGAGGGAACTGAAGGACTGGCGAGGCTGAAGAACTTCCAGTATGTTTTTGTATATGTGCAGATTTCATTTTTGAGAGCATTTTCTAAAATGCTAAGCCACAAATGCCCGGGTTGTCGATTCCTAGCAAACAGTATGAAAAACAATGTCAGAAGCAATCAGCATCCTTAGGGTGGTGGCCCATTAGTGGAGGGCTTGCTAACTGGAATCACTTTGGGATACATAATTGTTTCTGACACCCAAGCTGATCCGACCCTGGGTATCTCTATATCCAGCAAATCACCCATGACAGTTTTGATAATTTGAATTTTTCGACCCAAATCAACGTATGCAAAATTGCTTCAAGAGAGAGCAAAAGAGGAAGGCGGAGGGGGGAGAGCCTAGGTAGAGAAGAATGGCTGCTCAGGGTCAGGCTATGAAAATGTAACCACATGAGTGAGCCTACAGACATGTCAATTAGTGGAGGGGGGCCCCCACTCTGCGGGGCTTGCAAGACTCCCTCTCCTTTCCCTTAGGCTTAATTAAGAAACGAGAGGAGGTCTGCCATGTGAAATTAAAATTTGGGGGAGGAGGTCACTTCAAACAGGACAAGGTTGGCATTGTAAAAGCGGGCTTCTGGATTTGCTGGGTGCTCAGAACTGATTAACACGCCAAATGTGATGAGCTCATGCATCAGTAACCCATCCAAATACTATACATTTCAGAAATGAACAGCATTTCTAGTTCATGTGTGCTTTCTGCTTTAATTTAGTCAAGCTAAACGGAAGAATATGGGAGATGTCAAATCACATCTTTATAGGATGGTCTTTTAGACCCTGCTTAGATGGGATGCCATGTCAATAATTCAGGACGTTGGTGTGTTATAAAGAATAGGTTAGTTTAGGAGTAGTCAGCACTCCTTTTGGACTTTGGCACTTATTTTAATTAAAGTGTCATAGAAGTTGGGAGAGTGGAATTGTCACTAGACTGAGGGGTGCCCTTCTGCTTCTTTAGGTGCAAAGTATGGGAATCTGAAATATCACAAAAGAAAGCAAGGGTAGCGGGGGTAGTGGTGAGATTTTCTAATGATCCAAGAAAACTAAACACGGAAAGTTGGCATTCATATTCTGCAAAGTTGCTTCACATCTCAGCAAAGAGAACATAAGAATATAAAAAGAGCTGTGCTGGATCAGGCTAGTGGCCCATCTAGTCCATAATCCTCTCCTCACAGTGGTCAGTCAGATGCCTTTGGGAAGTGCACAAACACACACACTTCCCTCCTGTGGGTTCCAGCAACTTCTCTTCAGAAGCATACTATCCCCAACAGTGGAGATGGAAGATATCCACTGGGATTAGACGCCATTGATAGTCTTCTCCTCCACGAATTTTGCTGTTGAGAGTAAAGCATCACTGCTTGTTACAAGTTCCCTCAATCACTTGGAGGGGGAGGGGTGATATTTTTCCTTTCCCGATACAGTGGTACCTCAGGTTAAGAACTTAATTCATTCTGGAGGTCCATTCTTAAGCTGAAACTGTTCTTAACCTGAGGTACCGCTTTAGCTAATGGGGCCTCCCACTGCGCCACTGCGCAATTTCTGTTCTCATCCTGAAGCAAAGTTCTTTACCCGAGGTACTATTTATGGCTTATCGGAGTCTGTAACCTGAAGCATCTGTAACCCGAAGCGTTTGTAACCCGAGGTACCACTGTACTTTCCTAAGTTAACTATATGTTGATATGTAGAATGTTTATCCCAGGTTTTCCTTCCTTCCTCCTTCTTGTTCAGTTAGGCTACATGTATGTCGGTACTCGGAATAATAAACCTTAATTTTATTTTTTTATGCTTTCAACCAGCCATCTTACCAAACAAGTCATGTCTGCATTCTGCTGCTATACATTCAGACCTGCAATATTTGTTTAATCCTCTTTCGAAGCTCTAGAGAGGGAGAAAACTATTTCTTTATCCACTTTTTCCATGCCATGTGTAATTTTACACATTTCTATCATGTCACCTCCAACTTGCTTTTTCTATAAACTCAAAAGGCCCAAATGCTTCAACCTTTCCACATAGGGGAGTTTCTCTGTAATGGTTCTAGGGGTTGCTCGTGCGTAAGCCGGTGCAAACACCTGGCTGGGTTGCCTGAGTGAACCTTTCCTGTCCGGACAGCCACTCACCCGTGGCTGTCTCAATCGCTGGCAGAATCCGTCAGTGGGCGTTTCTTAAACTTCTTCCAGCAAAGAAGCTCTTTGACACCTAGTCTCCTCCTACTCTCCCTGCGCGAAAGCCTTCTGCGCAAGGAGGGCGTAGGCAGCGGAGGACCTCTACTCTCCCCGCTGGTCCCTGCCAAGGAGTCATGGGACCGCCTCGCCGCTTCCCCCATCTGCCCCCCTTCTCCACTGGTGCTACGCTGATTCTCTTCCCCAGAAGATGGGCTACCTCTCCCACTCCCAGGACACTCTCCGGAATCCCTCTGGATTTTGCTCTCTCCCTCCAGCATGATGGCAGTTCCCTGACATGCTCTATCCCCTTCATCATTTTTTTTCCCCTTTTCTGAACTTTTTGAACAGAGAAAATGTGAGAGCCAGCAAGTCATGTTTGTTGAACAAAATGGGCTTTATACTTTGAATCTCTAACCCAGGGTTGAAGGAATCGCTGGCGTGTTGTGCGAAACATAGTCCTCCAGTTGTGAGGAGGCCTTTATTCCCTTCATGGAGCTACAATTCCCAGAGTTCCCTGGGAAGTGGGATTGTTAAACCACTCAAAATGGTAGCTCTGTGAGGAGGATAGAGGTCTCCTCACAACTATTAGTATCAGCACACGGTATTAGATATGGTCCAGAAGCCTTAAAAAGAGTTCCCAGGATTCTATGTGGAAAGCCACGATTTGGTATGATTCTTCTTTCAACGTAGAGTGAAGATAGAGCCTTATGAGGTGTTAAATTAACAGAAGAAATAATTAGTGTTCCATTTAGGTATCAAAAACAGCTTCTGCACCAGCACTGGTGAAGCTTTGCTGATGAAATCCCATCCAAGATTCACGGACTCCTAAACTCAGACGGTTTTGACCTAATCAGCCTAAGGATGAGTTGGCTTGTTTTGAAGCACAGCAGCAAAAAGCACATTGCAGATGTTGTTTGAATGAACGTTGGCAACTTTCAGAATGCTGGATTCTCGGCATTCTTGGCTGCTGTGGAGTAATCCAAAGCACTGCAGCAATTGAATTCAGAGCGTCTTCATTAGCACACTTCTCAGAGTTTGGTGGAACACAGTATAAATCCCCAGGTACTCTTCTACTTCAGGCTCAACATTCTCAAAATACATATGGAAATACTTTTGACTTTGCATTCCCTTCTCAAGCCCCTCCAGTTTAAACCTACATTTGTACTGCACATTAAAAAGGGAAACCTTTCAAGCCCTGAGCAATGTACACAGTTCAGAAATACATGAAACTCAAAGCTACACATTAATCACAGTCACGTTTCAACTTTGGAGTGGAAACTCTGAATGTTGCTTGGACTTCGTTGCACGGTTAAAAGGGAAAGGGAGATTTCCAACCTTTGAAAGTCAGAGTTCACGAGCTGCCTCAGGTAAAAAGAGAAATTGCGTTAATGGTCTTCATCATATTTCCTCCCTGGGGCACTTAGAAAAGTCTCTACAAATTTTTAGCACACTACTAGATTTCTGACTGTGGTCCCTTACAAGCTGACAGTGGTACAACAAATACTTGCTTTTGCAAAGGCAGTAGCGAAAAAGAAAAAGGGCGCATGGTGCATTTTGAGAGCCACGTGACAGATTACTGCTTTGACAAATGAATCTGTATGCTGAAAGGCTCTTTTCGAGACATGGGCTTTAATAATTGATTACTGCTTAATTGCAAATGTTTTGCTACTTTGTTACGGCCTATGGTAAGAAATATGGGGACGCGGGTGGCGCTGTGAGTAAAACCTCAGTGCCTAGGACTTGCTGATCGCAAGGTCGGTGGTTCGAATCCCCGCGGCGGGGTGAGCTCCCGTCATTCGGTCCCAGCTCCTGCCCACCTAGCAGCTCGAAAGCACCCCTAAGTGCAAGTAGATAAATAGGTACCGCTTTATAGCGGGAAGGTAAACGGCGTTTCCGTGTGCGGCGCTGGTGCTGGCTCGCCAGATGCCGCTTAGTCACGCTGGCCACGTGACCCGGAAGTGTCTCCGGACAGCGCTGGCTCTCGGCCTCTTGAGCGAGATGAGCGCGCAACCGTAGAGTCAGACACGACTGGCCCGTATGGGCAGGGGTACCTTTACCCATGGTAAGAAATAAACCATTGATCTGCCTTCCCAGCTGTCAAGAGGATGCATGTTTGACCAAGGCACCGAGCTAGTATGAAGTAGAGAAGCTGAACTGTCAAATGCTAGGCGTGGAAGAAACCTATTGGGAGAAAAATGGTATCTAGAGCAAGAAGTAACCAAAGTGGGTCATCATGGGAACGTGGTAGAGAATATGCAAACAGCAATGTTGGTGAGCTGAGTGTTAATATTTACAGGAATTGAACAGGCGTTGGCTGCTCAGATAACAGTTGGTTAGAGGCTACTTGTGTTACAGTTAAGATACATCCAAAAATAAAGAGTATTGTTTCCTTCATATAAGCTGGTTCTGCCCTTTGGTGGAAGCTAGAGAACACTGATGGAAAGCCTATTACCAAAGTGGGAAGATGGGGTAAGAGACAAGAGAGAGGTTAAATGTGGGGTGTCATGGTGGTTAGCTAGTCTCACCTACGTCCCCTCATTGGTTGTATATAGAAATGGTGGGCTGTGTTGGAAGTCAGTTCTGATGTAGAGCAAACATAACACATTTTTGTATGCTGTTTTCATGAATATATGCATTTTAACGCACACTTTACCTTAGTGTATTCATTTCTGTACTGGCAGAAGGTCTTCTCAGTAGTGGTGACTGCCCCATGGAATGCCCTCCCATCAAATGTCAAGGAAATAAACAACTATCTGACTTTTAGAAGACATCTGAAGGCAGCCCTGTTTAGGGAAGTTTTTAATGTTTGATGTTTTATTGTGGCAGCCGCCCAGAGTGGCTGGGGAAACCCAACCATATTATTATTATTATTATTATTATTATTATTATTATTATTATTATGAGATAACTGCGTCGCAAAATTGGGGGAAGTGTGAATTTCCCCACGATATATGCCTTTTCCCTCCTACAGATTGTTTGGTTGGAGAGCTCACAAAAATTGAAGAAGTGTAAACTTCCAAAACAAAAAACAAAAAAAGCATTTGGATTTGCACATTGATTCCAAAAGTGTGCACTGGGAAGTTCCTTATTAAAATGCAAAAAAAATCAGATCTCCCCCCCACCCATATGCTCTATTTTATATGAAAATGACCTCCCTCCCAATTCCTGCTCCACAGCCCAACAGGCAAGCAAGTGTTTGTTAAACACATGCATGTATAGTGTGGCTTTCTGAATGAAGGAGGATGGTTCATGAAAGATCTAGCAACTTAACATGAATTATTCTTGTACAGAATAGCTTCTCTTTGATCCAGCTAACTCAGTCCAGGCGAGCTTGGGGTGGGGAGTGTTTTTAATTAAAATTAAAAAGAGCAAGAAATAAATGAAATAAAAATGAAATGGCCAAGAATTATTATTTTATTTAAAATATACGTTTTAATCCACTTTCCCCATATGTTCCGACATGAGAGGTGGCTTTGTGACTAGCTTGTTATACAGAACTGTTTGGCTAGAAGCCCACACACATTGTGCAGCAAAGTGAGGCTTCATTTCCATGTCTCTCTCTTTCTGGTTTTCACTGCTGTGCTCCCCACCCCACCCCCCCAACACACCAAAACGTGGCAAGCGGAGACAGGCAACATGCGAGCCATAATGTTACACAACATTTTTCAGTCGAGCAGTTGACATTTTTATGGCTGGAAGACATTTAAAAATAGGGGAGAGGAAGAATAGCCAGCTATTTTAAGGGGGAAGATGATGCCAGATCCTTGTTTAATAAGCGAAAGAGGAATTCCAGAAAGAACCATTTGCAGTTTTCAGGGGGTTATGGGCAAGCGCACTTGCCGTTGTGAAAAAAAAAGAGAGAAAAAGAGAGAAAACCTCAATGAAGCACAAGGGTTGAAAAGCACCTTTGTTTCCTGTTTATTTCAAAAGTCAGAGAAATTCAGATTGTTTGGAATGTCAGCCTGATCTGAAGCTTTTGTTTTGTGTCAAGCTTCAAGAAAGTATTGATAAATCCTGTGGGCACCTAACTATATAATGATGCTATCCATACATGTTCCTTGTTTACATGTAGATTGGACTACTATAGCATACTATAGCACTACTTTTGAATAGTGCCTAGACACCAGTTTGCGCAGAATATGACAGCTAAGCTGCTAGTGGGCTGCATCACATTCATTGGCTTCTGGGAGTTTATGGGCCCAGTTCAAAGTGCTGGTACTAGTCTTGAAAGCCTTACATGGTTTAGGAACACAGTCTTCCATATGAACTTCTTTTATGCTGCTGCAATGGATAGAGGCCCTCCTCTGTACCCACCCCAAGCAGAAGTGAGTTTTGTGGGTAATGGTGGGAGCGCCTTCTCAGTCAGGTCACCTAGACTCTGGTTTGCCATTGAATATCCAGCTGATCCCCCCCCCAACTTTTCACAAAAAAGAGAAAATCCTGTTTCCCTCAAGGGATTTTGCTTTTAGGGTTCATAGATCCTTCTGCTTGTCTTGTGCCTAGAAAACACAGGTCCAGGCAGTTTTCCTCTTGCCCTGCTTCTTTCCCCAGGGAAAACCTGCTCCTTAGCTTTCAATCAGAACAAACGACAAACCACAAAATCCTGTTTGCTGTTTGCTCTGATGGAGCGCTAAAGAGTGGGAGGTACAGATCTGGTCAGTTTGTACCAGAATTTGCAAAAAATCAAATTCTTCAAGCATCCCAAATTTTGAGCTGCACATTTGGACTTTTTTGGCATGGAATTTGGATATTTGGGGATGTAAGACGACCCAGTCTTGATCGTGGATCATAATTTGGTTTCAAATGGTGAAGGCAATTGACATTTACTGTATCTAATTGACTTTTTAATGATGCCCTCAAAAGGACAATTGAAGGAAAGTTTAGTCTTATAGAGCTATCACTGATTTTTTTTATCTCATCAGCTTTTCTTCTCAAGCATTTCTGTTTTACATTGGTTCACAACAGTACCAGCCAGCCTGATGATATCCAATTATACCCATAGATAAATAAAGAACGTTAAAAAAAAAACAACTGCAGGAAAATTGCTTTTCTCTGGGATGGCTGGAACGGCCAACATAATATAGCATTGTTTGATCTTGCAAAGCCATCAATTTACATGCTAGCGTGTGTCAAGCCTGTTCTTGGCAAAACTGGAACAACACCTGGTTTAGTTTTAGCCTGCTCACTATACATTTTCAAACAATGGAGGGTCTTCTTGGATCAAAAATTCAGGCTACAAGCCAGGCCTGAGGATTCTGCTGTCAATAAGATACTCTAGTACCTTCAGCAATTAAGGTGCAGATTTCTTCCTGTCCTCCTCCTCCTCCTTCACCATCTTCCAGGGCTAGACAATGCCTCAAAAGTGTACACTCACAACTTACGCACATCTGACTTGCCCATATTCAGCTTTATGTGTTTGGCAACTTAAAAAATAAAAGAAAAAGAGGGCTGGCATCTGGGTGTGCGTGGGGGGACTATGACATACCCACCTGCCATTGCACCCAACGTGTTTCGACTAGACGTGATTTTGGCTTTATGCACTGCCCCCGGAACGTAACCTTTGCAGGCTCACTGTAGTAAGTAATAATGTTTGCTTAGCTTAGGATGCTCTGTTGGCAAGTCTTGCTTGTACAAACCTAGCTGACATCATCGAAATGGGTTAGCCTGGTATTATCTAACACCCTTTGGCTCCACATTGCCATTTCCTTCCTGACATCAGAATTTCAGATGACAAGCCAGTGAGCTTCCCTTTCTCCTATCGCAAGTCCACATGAAACAGATTATTTCATATATTCAGTGGGTTCTAGCCTACCTTTCCTTTGACAGAACCCACAATGAGAGTTTTACAACAACAATATTACAAACACTATGTTGTAAGGCCATGCACATGCCCAAAGAGATTAACCCCCAGAAGAGCAGGGAATGGTGGCCTGGGGGAAGGACTCTTTTAAATTATGGAACTCCCCTGCCACAGCAGTGTGACCACCATCTTCGCCATATTGCTTTTTGCCGTATACTAAATACATGCCTCTTTTCGCTGACCTTTATCAGTTCAGATGGGTGGCATATAAATACTACTACTACAACTATACTGTCCATATTCTTATCTTTGTGCTATTGAATGTTGACAGTGCATCTCCAGAATGTACTGGGAGGGATTCAAGTGCTTAACAGGGAATTTAAGATTGCACAATTAAAGTGAATCATAACACTCTGTTATCCTAGTGAAACAGATCCATTTAAAACACACACAGGTTAAGAAAGTGATGGGAAAATGGGATGGAATGTGTAGAATGAAGAAATAACTCAGGGGAATACAAATCAGGATGAATGCAGGTCTAATGCTCATTGTAGTTCAATCTCCCTGCAAACAAGTTGACCAAATGCTCAATAAAGACCAAATATGATCTATACTCCATGTAAACCCAGTGCAAGCAAATCAGGATGAATGCACAGTGGATAGATCATCTGGAGGAGCTCTCAGCTCTGTGGTCTGGATGTCACCTTCCCATCTTTCAGCTCTATACTTCCTTTCCCCTAAAAGACCAGCAATACAGAATGCATGGGTTTTATGCAATAAGAACACTAATAAGTGGTGATGATGATTTCAAAATACTTTATGCTGTCTTTAAAGGAAATAAAAAATATTTTTTACATGATTGCGTATTTTTTTACATTTCTTTAGAAATTTGGTTAATGACGCAGATGACTGACTGAATCAAAGGGAAGCCTGTCCCATGGCAAGTCTTTGACTAAGGTCTAAATGCTAATTCAATCATGCAATCTAGACATTGCAAACAGCATTTCAGCACTCTGTAATTGCATCCACATTCTTTCTCCCTGTCAAGCTTTATGAGATCTTACTGACAAACACACTATCTCCAAAGCTGTCTTCATACCTCCAATTGTATCCTATTTTTTCTCATTTTCTGGTACCATTCTTTGCTAAATCATTGCCCCTGTTTTGCTTATTGGAAATAGTCCCCCCACCACCTTAAAAAGTTCTGGATGCCCTAGTTTTCCTTCCATTGTGTATGCAAACTGACCATAAGGACAAAATTAAAAAAAAATCCTTCCAGTAGCACCTTAAAGGTAAAGGGACCCCTGACCATTAGGTCTAGTCGTGACCGACTCTGGGGTTGCAGAGCTCATCTCGCTTTATTGGCCGAGAGAGCCGGCATACAGCTTCTGTGTCATGTGGCCAGCATGACTAAGCCGCTTCTGGCAAACCAGAGCAGCACACGGAAATGCCATTTACCTCCCCACTGGAGCGGTACCTATTTATCTACTTGCACTTTGACATGCTTTCGAACTACTAGGTTGGCAGGAGCAGGGACCAAGCAACAGGAGCTCACCCCATTGCGGGGATTCAAACCGCTGACCTTCTGATCAGCAAGTCCTAGGCTCTGTGGTTTAACCCACAGCGCCACCCGTGTCCCTCAGTAGCACCTTAGAGACCAACTAAGTTTGTTATTGGTATGAGCTTTTGTGTGCATGCACACTCTTATGAGCACACCGAGTTTCATGACCCAATGTATGACAGGAGGTTATTGCACAAGAAACGAATGCCTACAGCTATGGTTGCCAACCTTTCAAGAAGGTCCCATAGCTGTGCTTTTAACAGTGATCTGCAGCAATCAGCAAGCAATAGCATTTAGCTCCATGCCACGACTTCAAGGGCTGCTTAGAAAGCTGGCATCACTATGCTGAGCAGGCAAAAAAACATGTCAGGGGTTTGTAATCCTGTTTTAATCTGTGAAGTGTCAGGTAGAGGTCTGTAGCCTTCTAAGGAGGACTGCCTGAATATTATCACAAAACTGCAAATGCGGAATTTTTCAAAATGTACTCTCTCTTGTGAATTCCCCCTCTCCCCCAGTCTCTCTCCCCCTCCAGTCTCTATTTAGGAAAATTACCTGACTTGTAATTATAAGATGTATTGCAGATGGAGGTAATCAGAGAGAAACGACTATCACACCTGCACTGGAACCGAATGTGGCATTTATTAGGCTAAATTTCTCCTGCTGACAAACTGGGAATGGGGGGTTGTGGGCAAGGACATGGAAAGTAAACCAAGATTCCACTGCACAGCTGGAATATAAACTTGCAGTGCTGCTCACATTCATTTTTCCTCACGCAAATGATCTGACTGTTATTGATCGAGATTACCACCAAATAAAAAACAGAATCTCCTGGCATAAAAAATGATTGCAAGCATTCTTCTGCCTCTTCTTTTGAAATGTGCAGTGAAAGGCTCAAGGGAAGAGATGCAGCAGGAGACCCACGTTAAATTGCATATAATATTGTCTTCTACTACTGATGAAAAGATATGGTGAAATAGCTACTTTTTAAACCATCAGCTTGGGCATGGTAATTGGTGACTCCATGTTAGATGGGCAGTAACCTTTAAGGAAGAGGGACGCGGATGGTGCTGTGGGTTAAACCACAGAGCCTCTTGGGCTTGCCAGTCAGAAGGTCGGCGGTTCGAATTCCCATGACAGGGTGAGCTCCCGTTGCTCGGTCCCTGCTCCTGCCAACCTAGCAGTTCGAAAGCATGTCAAAAGTGCAAGTAGATAAATAGGTACCGCTCCAGCGGAAAGGTAAATGGTGTTGGTTCACCAGAAGCGGCTTAGTCATGCTGGCCACATGACCTGGAAGCTGTACGCCGGCTCCCTTGGCCAATAAAGCGAGATGAGCGGTGCAACCCCAGAGTCGGTCATGACTGGACCTAATGTTCAGGGGTCCCTTTACCTTTATCTTTAACCTTTAAGAAAGGTTACAAATGGTCAGACTGGAGAGTTCCTCATTACCATAGACAGAATATTTGGACGCCAGTGGCTGAAGCTGGCGAGGGCTAATTTTCAGGACATTTTCAGGACATATTACAACTATGATGCCTGATTATATAAGGTCAATGGTGATTTCTGCCCCCACACTTTAAAAAGACTTAACATGTAAGATTGTCCATCAACATAAACCATTTGGGAGGCAAACATGTTTCAATAGCTGCTTGGCAGAAATGAATTCCTTGACCCAGAATATCCCTGTTTAGACACCAAATACACCTTTGCTGTTACTTCTCTAAGGGAAATATGTAAAATTACTGTTTGGTGCTGACCACCTTGGATTTTTCACCCAGCACATTTCCCTCAAATCCTGGTTAGGCTAAATCTTGGCCAAATTACCTTTCTAAGATATCAAAACATACGCCACACCTTAGACATGGTTAACCAGTCACAGAATCCTACTGTTCTGCCTCTGCTACATCAAAGTATACTATATGACCTGCACAAATACAACTTCCAGTGGCAATTATACTGGTTCCCAGATGTTTTCAATAACAAATTTGCTGGTCAGCTGCTAACTAAATCATTTTCAGCTCAGCACTGACCCATGTTAAACCAGTAGTATAGGCAAGCCCCTAGACAAGAGGATTCAGTTACATCTACTAACTATATTGTATCCCCATGAAAAAATTGTGCTCTTCACAAACACAATAAAATCTTTCTTTCTTTCTTTCTTTCTTTCTTTCTTTCTTTCTTTCTTTCTTTCCCCCCCTCCCTCCCTCCCTCCCTCCGTTGCCCACAGGCACCATTAAAAGGGAAAACATTTGTTTAGTTGAAACACATTGTCAATGCAACACATGATCCTCCCCTCCCCTCTGAAACTATGCTGCATAATTTAGAAGAGGGGTAATTAGCTCAATCACAATGTCCTTCTCCATTCTGAGTCAATTCATGGCTCTGGGCGGTGTATTTTCCTTGGATACCAAAAGGAAAGTATGGAGCTAATTTCACTCTTTCGTGTACCACTCCTAAGAACAAATCATCAGCTGACATAAAATCCATTGGTTCCAATGGGTCTGCAGTAATCCACACCAGCAAGGGGTGAGATGGGGTGGGGTGAAGGACTGGAATTTTCTGTGTATTCTCTTTGGAGTTTTTCACTTGCAAAAGAGCTCAATTTGAAGCATTACTGCAAGATACACTTTAGTGGTATGGGTAGCAGGAGACTTCAGTCATGCTAAGATTATACGACAAACCAATTTGAAATCTCCTGTTTTAAGAGACAACAGGCCATGACTTAATGCATACGTTCAAGTCCTGAACTTTTACATTTTCTGCTGCAGGGATCTTCAAGTATATATTGGCCAAAATGGCCAGAATAGTACATCAGAGACACAGTTATATAAAGTACATAAGAGTGTAGAAGCATAGAAAATATTTTAAATGCACATGCAACTATATAAAATGTAAGGGAACTTTATAAACATTTTAAACCCTAAATCAGGGGATAGGGAAACTGTGGCCCTCCAGATGTTGTTGGACTCTCAACTCCCATCATCACTGTCCATTCACCATAATGGCTACAGCTGATGGGAGTTGGATAACATCTGGAGGGCCACAGGTTCCTCAAAGGCCTTGGGATCAAGGACCTTCTTCTCCCATATGAACCTGCCTGGGGAATATGATGACCCTCCCATGAGCCCTTTTCCGGTTCCCCTATTCTGCCGACTACGCTGCGGAAGAAACACACAGCCGGCTTTTATGCTTTGCTGCCTGACATGGCCAGCGAGGCACTGCCCAGTAGCGGGGCTCTGATTGGTCCAATTTGAACTTATGTTTTGGGCAGGAAATCCTACCCTGTGACCCTGCTGGCCGGGGAATTCCCAAGTGGCTGGCCCACCACGTGTAATCTGGCTGTTGGGAACCGCAGCTGAGGGTGAGGGGCTGCAAACACCACCCACCTGAGAAAGGGCTGAGTGGCCATTTTCACCTGATGCTTACCTGGAGACCCCAAGAACCAAAACTAGAACGTCTGTAGCCACTGTAGCTGCTCTGCCATTTTAAAACATGAAATGTAGTTTTACAGAGAGCCTCCATTAGATTATAGATGCTGGACTGATTTCTTCCTTTCTTTAACACACTGCAAAGCCTCAGATACTTCTATAATTTCTTTTTTTGTCATGACACTGAGAATACAGCTGTCTGGACAGAATCAATTTGCTCAGGTGGAAATTGTGCTCTCGGTAGAATTGAGCTGCAGTTTTTCTGCACAGCGTCCAACTGGTAGGCTGTGAGAAGCTCTGAGTAATTAAGTCCCCATGTTCAGATGGGGAAAACATGGAAAGGAACAAGCTTCTGGTCCCTTCTCAGGCCTGACTGAGCAGCCGCCTTGCGAGTTTCCCATGGCAACTTCCCAACAGCTCTTTCACAAGCAGGTGGTGCTTAGTGTTCTGGCCTGAATATCGTCTTCCCATCGATGTCCGCACTGGTGTATTGTGCTGTGCTTGTTTTTGAAACATGAACTGACTGGCTGCTTCCACACAACCAGAGCTGCATACAATTAGGACCTCATCCAGTAATCTTTGGAAGAGACACCCTTCAAAGTGCTCATCCATATGGAAATCAGGCTAGGAAGTTCTTAGCGCTTCCCCAGAAGACTGGGAACTTTGGAAAAGAATTGTGGGCTATGTATATATGCATTATGAGCTTAAACCCATAGATAATTTAAATCTTCCCACTCACAAGACAGTATAAGCTAAGCTAATCAGCAGCTGCTTGCAGATATAGTACTCAGCTACTCTGGAACTGGCGTTACTCTGAGAACCTTTTCAAAAGAAATTCAAAAGAAATCCACAATGTTGATCCTGAATTACAACCAGTGGTGCTGACAGCACTCCTAGAGCCTTCTGTGCTTGGGGAGTCCACCTCCCTTGTGGAAGTGGAAGCTGATGTGACCCTAGGCCAGTGCAGCAGTGCTACTGCCAGAAGGACATTATTAGAACAAGGGACAATGGGTGGAATGGAAGTGTGGCAGAGGGAGGACCGGAGCTTAGGAGGAATCCTATGCTTCCCCCAGGCTTGTTCCTGTGCCCTATGATGGCATAATGTTATGATGACAGTGTCATGCTGAAACATAATCTCGGGAGTAAACGAAGAGGTCCTCCCACTTGCCCCACTCTTTTGCAAAGGGAGGGTCGGGTTTTGCCAAGGGGTGGGGGAGAAAATAAATCCCGCTCACATGTAAAGGTGAATCTATCCAAGTCACACTTTCAGAAACAGCATGACAACCAAAAAACAGCCACACCTTGAAATTCACACTGATCTGAATTTTGCACTGCAGTTCTCCAAACAATGTTTACAAATAAATAAATAAATAAATGCGTGCTTATAAAAAATAATATATTGGTGAAAATGACATACAAAAATGCATTATGTTAGGGCCAATTGCTGGCAAAAACATATATGTTTGTCAAATCTATATAGAAAAATGTGTTTATTAGAATAAACGCTGATGATTTTTTTTTTAATGCAAATTGGGAAATGGAATTTAGGATTGGAAAAGGGAGAAATAGAGAGAACCAAAATGGACATATGCATCCCTAAAGACATCTGCAGGCATTTTATTCATGTGCAAATTCATGCAAGTGGGAATGGGCATTCTGAGCTCCACCCCATCACTGTTCCTATCACCCTCTATGAATAGGAGGATAAACTTCTGATGGAGGGAGTCTCCTTTACTTGTGGATGCTGCCCACGTGATCTAGAACCAATAGCATGGCAAGCCTTCAAGAGGCCAGGAGGAGGCTCCCTGCTTCAGATATTCAGTCTCCAGTTTGGAGGGGACAGGGATGGAGCACAAATCTCACTCTGTTCACCCCTGATTTTTTCTGCTTCTGTGTTGGTATGTCTAAAAAAGGCAATCTATCACGGCACACCACCATATATCCTTGGCCAGAGAACACACACCTCAGCTTTCAAGCCATGAAAGTGGAGTCACATCACACTGTTGCCAGGTCTTTAGAGTTATGTACACAGATGTGGAGTTGTGGAACGGGCACTGTGCACTAGCTACAAACACCCAACAACCAGCAAGGGGCGTAAGTGTTGGCAAAACTCTAACAGGTACACTGCCTGCAGAAGCAAACTTGATCTGAATTCCACTGCTGCAGTTGGAGCTGGAAAAACTCCCCATAAGTAAAGCAGGGAGGGGAGCGGACCTCAGCAAGGAGTGAGACGCCATACCTCAAAACAGCATTCCTACACATCTTTCATCTCTGCCTTCCCAAGAAAAGAGCTGAGCATGCACAGCAATGTTAACATCTATGTCTGGATAGTGTCTCTCTCTCGTCAAAATATGTGGAAGCTGTCTAATGCCTGAGCAACCCTCCATTACTCAACATGGCTAGGAGTGCCTCTTGCATGTGATAAATATGCCCTTTACAGAAAGGACCAACAAATCCACAGGTACAGGTAAGATCTCACAGTGGGCAACAGGAAAAGGAATAATAATAATAATAATATATATGCTGTCCATCTGACTGGGTTGCCCCAGCCACTCTGGGTGGCTTCCAACCAATTAAAACATCAAACACAGTAAAACATCAAACCTTTAAAACTTCCCTAAACATGGCTGCCTTCAGATGTCTTCTAAAAGTCAGATAGTAGTTTATTTCCATGATACCTGACAGGCTGGCGCTCCACAGGGATGTTCCACAGGCACCACTACTGAGAAGGCCCTCTGCCTGGTTCCCTATAACCTCACTTCTCTCAATGAGGGGCCCTTGGAGCTGGACCTCAGTGTCCGGGCTGAACAACAGGGACGGAGACACTCCTTCAGGTACACTGGGCTGAAGCACAACCAAACACACTACTAGGAATGGATTACTATTTCCTCAGATTAGGAAGGCCCCCCAGATGTTTTGGGTTTCAAGTCACACCTTCTTTGCCCATTGTCCATGCCAGCTGGGGCTTATGGGAGCTGTCTGCCGCACCTGAAGGATACCAGGTTGATCAGGCTGATGTACACTGAGCAAGAAATTGATAACTGGATGCAAACTGGATGTACATGTGCAAAGGCTTTGCAATCATGCACAATCATGTGACTGGGTTGCCCCAGCCACTCTGGGTGGCTTCCAACAAATATAAAAGCATAATAAAACATCAAACATTTTAAAAAATTCCCTATATTGAGCTGCCTTCAGATGTTTTCTAAAAGTCAAAAAATTGTTTATTTCCTTGACATCTGATGGGAGGGCGTTCCACAGGCCAGGCACCACCACTGAGAAGGCCCTCTGCTTGGTTCCCTGTAACCCCACTTCTCACAGTGAGGGAACCTCCAGAAGGCTCTTGGAGCTGGACCTCAGTGTCTGGGCTGAACAATGAGGATGGAGACTCTCTTTCAGGTATACAGGGTCGAGCTCGTTTGGGGCTTTAAAGGTCAGCCCCAACACTTTGAATTTTGCTTGGAAACATAACAGATAAACATCTGTTAGACTAATTAACCTCTGCCTTTGTGTGGCTATGGACTAGATGGGCTCTTAAGATGGCTTGGAGTCTGACAGTTCTGTGATTCTGAAAGCCATGAGCCTCTGGCTTTCATAGTCAGACCCTCCAAGTGTCCCTATTTTCCAGGGGCATCCCTGATTTAGAGAAGATGTCCTGGTTTCTGATTTGAACCCAGAATGTCCCACTTTTCTTTAGGATGTCCCTATTTTCATTGGATAAATGTTGGAGGTATGACATTATCCAACCCCCGAGCCGTCTGAAGGCAATCCTGTTTAGGGAAGTTTTAAAAAATATTAAATGTTTTATTATGTTTTTATATATGTTGCAAGTTGTCCAGAGTGGCTGGGGCAACCCAGTAAGATGTGTGGGGTATAAATAGTAAAATTATCATTATGGAATGGGATGTACTTATTTTCATCGGAGAAATGTTGAAGGGTATGGAAAGTATTTCATTGGACATTTCCTATGGCTTTAAACAGACTGCTATAAACTTCCTTTGTAGAGTGAAATCTCATTTGGCCTGAGAGAGAGAGAGAGAGAGAGAGCGTGCTAGACAGTAGGGTCAAGGGTTTGGTGAGGCCCCCAGAAGGAGAAAGCACTACTGTGTCTGTCAATTTACCCAAAGGTTCTGTAAGATGAATGATAGTGCTAACTTTAAACAGCTTTGTAGGTGATGTTTTTCAAGCCCCTATCCCCTTTAGATCACCTGCTGACCCATCTGCCAGCAGATAAACTTGGAGCAGAAGAACATTACCTCATTAAGAAAGCTGGCTTAGTCTAACTGGAAACAGAAGACACACAATGTCTCCTTTGCCTTTTTTATTTAAAAAAATAAAAATAAAAAAAATGCTTCACAGATATTTTGAAGACTGCTATTCAGAAAATTCATTTCCAGGCATGTGCTAAAAGCAAAATATGGCCAACTGTTTAAAGATCAGATTTCAGCATTTATGACATAACAAGTGTCATCAGTTAACGTGGAAGATCACCATGCAGAATGCTAAATGACTGGATGCTCCAGGCTTTAATACTGTGATAATAACAATAACAGCAGGGCTAGTCCTACCATGAGGCAGAGTGAAGCGCGTGCCCCAGGCAGCTGAGTTTGGGTGTCATAGGCAGCAAATGCTTAGTTATTTAATTTATTATGGTTGTATTCTTATTCTCAGGGAGATACGCTTGTGGGGTTTTCCTACCTTTGATGCCAAAACAAATTGGCCAGCCATGGCTATTATGTAGCTTGACTGGGGCCTTGAACTTAGTTGAGCAATTATTCAACCACAGCAAGCCTGCCTCCGTTTTTTCTTTACTGAAACAGTGCTTGGCCCTTGGTTTGACACTACCAGTGGTTTAGTTCTCACATTGCAACTGTATTTTTGGAATTCACAGAATCCTAGCAGGGCACGAACGGGATATTTTAGAAAAGGGGAAACCAAGCTTACATTTGTACTGCGAATGTTTGCCAAAACTGACACGTGACCTGCTCTATCCGGCAGGAAACCACAGCAGACTGCTGAACTTCTGACCACGTAATTCCCCCTTGTGGAAGTGGAACTTTATTGCTGAAGCTTTCCATTTAAATAGCCAAGGATTTATAGTTCAAGTAGGTATACAGCAGTTTATCAGACTTGTATCTATCAGACTTTTGGGGGAAAATAGGTTGGTATTAAATTCATCATCATAATTTGATTCTTTTAAGATCATAGTCACATGGAGGCACTGTTATGTATTCAGTGGTCTGTGTTTGCCTGAGCTTGAGTCTGGACTAAGGATTCTGAGCTCCTCTGTACTGATTTGATACACGATATCCAATCACAGAACATTTCAGGATTTGGGCCTCTGCCATTGGCCCTTAAACTCTGACTTATGGTTTGCAGCTTGGAAGTTTAGACAGCCAATCACGTTGGGGGTGGGAGTGGCCCAGGCTTCCAGAATGTATATAAGCAGTTACTTTACGCCTGTTGTCCAGTTCTGTTTGTTTAATAAAGGTTCTTGCTGTTATCACTGTGTCTTGCCTTGTCGGAAGCCACCTACACTTCACGTACCATTTGGATTGGGACTCTCCTCCCATCACTTTCCTGCTGAAAACTCCCACCACCCAATTTGCTATTGACTGCAATGGCACCTTTGGGAGTCAAATAATAGTTGGAGGGGCTTCAGCACTTTCTCCAGGCTTTTGTGGGAATTTAATGGAATTGCCTTAATTCTTAAATGATGAAACTGCCTGTACTAGTTATATGTATATGTTTGTGTGCATTCTGCTTTTTAACATCTAGGTCTCAAAGTGGTTTACAACAATAAAAAAGACAATATGCAGAATTTATAACATAAATTAAACCTCAGAAATGGAAAATCTGGAAAATGTAATCAATCCATTAAAAAAGAAAGAAAGAAATGCATTCATGATGCAAAAGTCTCCTGAAATAAAATAATTTTAATCAGGTGTCTGGAACTCTGTAGACTCTGACTTCTAGTGGGAGTTCCGCAGACTCGGGCCCACAACTGGAAGGCATGATTTCTCATTGACATGGATCATGCTTCTGATCCATAGGGGGCCAATTATAGTGCTCCCCCAGATGAGCTCAGTGATTGAATTCATATGTGCAGGGTAAGGCATTTTTAGTTTTACTAGGATGGTTTTTACTTTTAAGTGCTATTTTGTTTTAATACTCATCTTTTTATTCTTATGAATTTTGACCATAATAGTACATTGTTTTCTAAAAATATAGATAATCTGCACTGCAATTATTAACTGATGAAGCATGCACTACAAATTAAAGAAATAATAATAAGGATAACCTCTTTCCCCCGTGTCCTAATTCATAGCATCACCTTCCACAGTGACTGCTATTTTAAAAGAAAGAAAAAACAAAAAAGAGATGATAATGTATTGAAATGTCAAGTCTCTTTTAGCCCTTTAATCTACCTGTTTGGAGAGATCTGCAATATTGGCGGGCTAATATATTTACAAAAACCACAATAGGCTGGGAAACCTTCCTTGCTGAGTCATCAAAAACTGCATGTCCTCTTGTTTTTCTTATTCTGATCTGATGCTAGTGGTTTAACTCTAAACCAGCTGCATTCGAAGGAACACTGGCTTTCCACAGTTTAATTAACTCAGGACAGATGAGACTTGAAACCTTTCACATGGAATGGCTGGAGATTAAGAACCTTTTCTTCCCCCCTCTGAAAGGAAGAAAGCTGTTTCTGGAGATTAATTTCCAAGGATTTTCATTAGATTAGCTTTCAGAGATAATTTCCTTTCCTTGCCAAAGCCTACGAATGACCTTCAGCTGCCTTGGGGGATTCTCCCAGTACTTCTACTATCAATCGCTTCAAAATATGCAAAACGGCATTAAACTGACTGTCCTGTAGTGAGCTCATGTTCTTCTTCATTCCAGGCAAAATCTATAACTTTGTGTAATAAGATTATTAATAACACTTTTATTAGATTTCAACTACAGTTGGAAAGAGGTGGCTTGCTCAGGGTCTGATCTGTGCATAAGCATTTGTTCGTTAGTAAAAAGGAGTTGGAAGAGGATATTATCAGTTGGGTTATAACGATAATTGAAACAGACGTTTTATGGAGTGTTCTGAATTAAGGTAATTTTGATGAAGAATCATACCCTGTAGAATCTTGTGCAAAATCAGAAGTGGATCTATTCATTTTTAAAAAATGTTTTTATTTCATTTTGCAATATGTAATAAACCTCCGCTGCCTTTTCTTCGGGAGAAAATATGAGGGCCTGTATTGGTTTATTCATGATTTTACAGTCCACCCAACCAAACAATGACACTTGGTGCCGGTGATTGATGACATGGTGCAATCTGTCACCAGCACCAAGTGGCGTTGTTTGGTTGGGTGGACTGTGAAAATTCAGAACAGTGCAAGCAGAGGGTCTGTAGCACATGATCTGCACACAGAAGGTTCCAAGTTCAGTCAATGCTGTCTCTAAGCAGTTCTCGAAGACCAAAACCCTAGAGAACTGCTGCTAGTTAATGCATACAAAACTGAGCTAGATGGATCAATGGTCAGGTTCCATGTGAGGCAGATCCCAAAGCTCCATTTGGGTGTTGAGGAACCCCTGCATTTATATGGCGAAACTCTTGTTCATTGCAGAACATTCTGGGTCATATTCTACAGCACATTCAGTTCAAGTGGGGCACTCATTTGGCCTGTTTGGCTTCACTTTAATTCCACATCCACTGAGAATGACCGCTGGCTGTTGTTTTTCAGCGCTCGAAATTAATTGGGAACCAGTTCCTTCTGGGTCTTTCTGGGTATTTCAAATGGCTTAGTAGAAAGGAGATGCTAAACAGATGGCACTTCAGTCTGCAGCTCTTTCATATAAATTGTCCCAGCTATAAAACAGTTAAGCGTTTGGCTTGCAAACTCAGAACAGGGAATTGAGAGCTGAAACTGAAATACTAGCCTTCTTAAACTCAGCATATTGTGTGCAAGGATGTGTGAAGTGATTTTAAGGATGAAGTGCCAATTTGAACAATTGCCCAAAACTCAGTCCCTAGTCTTTGAGATTTAGAAAAGCTCAGGTGCAGATGCACTTATTTATTTATTTTTAACCTCCCTCCCCCTTTTTGGTGAACGCACCTTTTACACTTCCTGCTTTTAGCCAAGGTTATAAGCCTCAGTTCCAAGCGCTGTAAGGACATCTGTTTCCAAAGCAATTCCAACAAGAATCAGAAAGCAGGAAGCAGTGGAATCCTCCAGAGTAAAGCTATCACCATGAGACCTCTCATATAATTGCAGAAGCTCAGGTTTCTAGGTGTTCAGCCAAGCTGTGGACCTGCAGAGGCACCGCTGTCGCCACTTCAGAATCCGTTTTGCTGCAACTTCCCATCTGTGGACAACCAAGCTATAAGGTTCTTATGTGCTTCCGCTCTCCCTGAATCCAGCTTTTCTGCCATGTTGTGCTCGTGCAGCATAAAATCATATATTTGGAAATGGGCTTCTGAGTAACCATAAAGTGAAATGGAGGAAGTAATGAAAAGCAATGTCCACACATATTAATAGCCGGCTATAAAGTTGGGTATCACATTGCAAGAACACCTCTACCTGCGTTTAAGATACATCCTGTTTTGGCACTCAGCCTATTTGGATGGTGGTAGCTTATCTTTTTTGGGCCAATCCCCCAAGGGTGCATGCCAGTGGTGGGTGTGGCCAAGACGAAGTGGGTGTGGCCACTCCATCTTTGCTCTAATGATTCCCAGGGAAGAGGTGAGTTGCAATGGCACAGTTCCCAAATTGCAGTCATTCAGCTGATCTGTGGCATGTCTGTGGATTTGTGGTTGAAGATGAGGCATTGAACATCCTTCACATTAAACATGCATATGGATCATTAATTATATTTTTATTTCTTATATTCTATTTATTGTATTACAATTCAAATTTGATCCCTGCCACTCCTCCCTTCCCTCCCCAACCATTTTATTTTTTTAAAAAAGCAAGCCCCAGCATGGGGCAAATGAAGTGCCACCAAGACTGAGTGTGCAGGGATACCCCCACTACTTTTTCCTCCCTCCAACCTTAAAAACAGCCAGCTCCAGCATGCAACAAAAGAGCTGCCTGCTGCAGACTGGAGGGTAATAGCAGCTTGAGTTTCTGGGGTTATTCCTGTTACTTCTCCCCACACATTTTCCCCCTCCACTAGACCCAGCATGGGGGAAAAGGGGTGCCCACTGCTGGCAGGCAGGTATGCAGCAGCCTGAGTTTGCAAGGATAAACCTGATGTATTTTCTTTCCTTCCCCAATTATTATTATTTTTCAATAATCCCCAGAATAGGGCAAAGGAGGCATCTTCTTCTGGCTAGCAAGGAGCAGTGGCACCCTGAGCAAAATGCCAGTTTGTCAAAGTTGGATGGGGACCAATAGCAATCTGGCTCACTATGGCAGCAACGTTCTCCACTCCTGATTTAGTATCTCTCTCTCTTTAACTAAAAACATTCCAATCTAACATATAAACATTTTAAAATCACCTGTATCGGTCTCCTAATTCTGATGGAGGGACACATTTATATTTATTTATTTATCAAAACTATACCACCTACTGCATGAGTCTCAAGGCAGCATACAACCAAGTATGAAAATACAACCTCCACATTCAAATCAGTACTGTATAGTTAACAAAGAAGAATGCAGCTAATAAGTTTGGATAGATGGCAAGGCTTTCTTCTGGGGATACTCATCATACAGTATTGTTGGCGACTCTATGAGTCTCTGCTGCCACAGCTGCCTGGTCCGGCTAATCATCTTTCAGAATCACTATGAGCCCCAAACCAGAATGAACTTGTATGTGGCCGACCTTTGTATTTAATAGGAAGGAGATCGTGTTACAGTAGCAGTTAACCACAGTGCTCTTTGAAGCTTATTGCAATGCATCATTGTGGTCCCAGGTGTAGGCTGGTCAAATGGGCGGAAAGGGGCCAGCCAGAGAAAGTGGAATGACGCCTGAGAAGAAGAAAAATAGAGCACAGGAGCTGCCCGGTAAAGCAGTTTCTTCACAGAAGGATGAGGGCGGAGAACGCAGAGCAGTTTTCCAAGAGCAAAAGCAGCATTTAGCATTTAGCTTTATCTTAAAGCTACACTGACTGTTTTCCCGTAAAAGTATATTCCACATTTACACAGTGCTGTTGGAATGCGTACCCACCCACTCAAAGTGCTGAGGTGTACTGAAGAGTGCTGTTTGTTCATTTCCCCCTTCTTCCTACTGGATCAGGTCAATGGCCCATCCAGTTCAGAATCCTGATCTCTCAGGGACCAGCCAGATGACCCAGGGCAGCCCCCAAGCAGGATCTGAGTGCAACAGCATTCTCCCCATCTGAGGTTCCCAGCAACGGGCATTCGGAGGCAAGAAAATAGGAAGAAGAAGAAGAAGAAGAAGAGTTTGGACTTGATATCCTGCCTTTCACTCCCCTTAAGGAGTCTCAAAGCGGCTAACAATCTCCTTTCCCTTCCTCCCCCACGACAAACACTCTGTGAGGTGAGTGAGGCTGAGACACTTCAGAGAAGTGTGACTAGCCCAAGGTCACCCAGCAGCTGCATGTGGAGGAGCGGGGAATCGAACCCGGTTCACCAGATTACGAGTCCACTGCTCTTAACCACTACACCACACTAGCCGCCACCATTGTGGCTAGCAGCCATTATGCCTCTTTCCGCATGAACTTAGCCAGGTTCTTTTGCCTCACAAATAGTGGCTATTTTCTCTCAGCTTCAACTCTCACCTCTACAAGCTGCTAGCAGAGAGGAGGACAATACCCCTTCTTTGTTCGTTCCCCATATAAACATTGCTAGGACATAAACACAACGCACTCAGATGGAATACTTTAGTTGCCCGGGAAAGTATTTCCAGAAAAATGAATCGGATCCTGAGAGCAGGATTAGAGCTGATTTAGTCACATAAACCCGTGTGCTTTGGGCCTGTAGCACAGGATATGAACATGAATGAAACTTATTAAAAATATGGGAAGAGAATAAAAGCCCTCCCTAAATCTCCCTTATTGTATAAGCTGCTATGAATTAAAGCCTTTTCAGCCTGATTCTCAGTCATCAGCATAATTATGTAGGAACATTTTCCAGACCAGCCAAGGATTCCCCACTCCCCACTCTCTAACAAGCATTTTAACAACCTGCAAATCAGGAAACTGTAAATCAGAGAAGTGAACTGAAATCACCAATGATTAGCAAGGCAGGATATCTCCCGCTTGTATTCAGACTGAGGGAAGTGAATTGTAACTGTCCCGTTTTCCAGGATTTAAGTGTCATGTGGTTTAAAGCAGTCATCATCCATACATTTATTCTGAACTGTACACCATTGTTGCTAGTAATGACTGCATAGTTGAACCCCACTCTTCTGCTCTTAATGCATCTCAGGTGGTGATTTACAGCACAATGCAGTTTAGAACAAAGCACATCTCAATATTTTAAGTTTTAAAGCTATGCTCCACTTTAAAAGCTGATTGAAATAACAAACATGTTTACAATTTATCTGTCTATTTATAAAGGTACAGTGGTACCTCAGGTTAAGAACTTAATTCGTTCTGGAGGTCTGTTCTTAACCTGAAACTGTTCTTAACCTGAAGCACCACTTTAGCTAATGGGGCCTCCTGCTGTCGCCGTGCCACCACCGTGCCACTGCCACGTGATTTCTGTTCTCATCCTGAAGCAAAGTTCTTAACCCGAGGTAATATTTCTGGGTTAGCGGAGTCTGTAACCTGAAGCATATGTAACCTGAAGTGTATGTAATCCAAGGTACCACAGTATTTCTATTTTGCCCACTCACATAAAACATCAAAGCAGTGCACTGCATAAAGTTTCACAAAACAGTACAAAAATCACAAACGTGGCTGGTTTATTTAAAATAACAATAACACTAAAAAACAACTGGATAGGCCTGTCCTCTGAAAGTTTACAGCGAGAATGCCTGCTGAATCTTGGCTGAGATGGCAAGTGACACTAGATGCCCGACTTCTGGCTGATGCCAGTCAGGCTTCAGAGACATCGGGGATAACTAACAGCACTCCTCTGGATGATCTCAGCAATCAAGCTGGGCTATAAGGAAGAGATGAGAGGAATCTGTTGGAAAGGCATCAGAGTGAGCCTGGTGAATCTCTACCAGGAGTATATTTCAGAGCCAGGGTGCCAATCACCAAAAAGTCCTCTTTGCTCACTTGTCTTGTGACCTCTCACAAAGTATCTCTTATCCTTTGTCATACTCCATGCTTATAGGCTCTGGAATGCTAGAGTAACATCCCTAGGCTGTACTTGGGCATCCTGGTACCTTAGAGCAGTGGGGCCCTCAGGGCAGAACTTGGGGGGGACGACATTACCTTCCCGCCGGAGCAGTCGGTACCTATTTATCTACTTGCACTTTGATGTGCTTTCGAACTGCTAGGTGGGCAGGAACAGGGACCAAGCAACGGGAGCTCACCCCTTCATGGGGATTTGAACTGCCGACCTTCTGATCGGCAAGCCCTAGGCTCTGTGGTTTAACCCACAGTGCCACCCGCGTCCCTCAATTTTGAAGTAATTACTATCTAATTTCACAATGCTAAAGATAAAACAGTCAAGTCCAGAGTCTAAAATTACCTAATCACTACTGCCCTAGAACATGTGAGAGAATGACCAGGACCTGAAAGTAAGTAAATACAAGTAAATACAAGGCCGCTATTAGCCCAAGCACTAATCTATAGAGGAGGGCACCAGCTGCTTCCCTGCATGATTCACTGTTCTGTTCTAGCCTGTCTCTGCACCCTTCCACTCAGCCTCCACTGCAAGATGCATAAATCTCTCATTTGGGGTATGATCAGTCTTAATGTAATTCCCCGCTATGGAGGAGGCTGTCTGTTACAAACACTCAATTCACTTTAAAAAGCTAAGATTCTAGTTTTCTATCCTACTTTTCAAGCAGCAATAAACCACTTTCCCAGTTTGAATATCACAGTAAACTGTGGTTTAGCAAGTCCAAAACAGAAACCCCAAAGTTAGGTGTGCAAAGTTAGGGGATGTGTGTAGAGCGAGCATGGGTCATTCCTGGACTAATAAACTGTGGTTTATATGCCTGGGATGGTAATCTTTTACCTGGGACTATTTATTATCATCATTAAAGTCACTGCTGCATGCAAAACAGTATGAAGGTTGTACAAATTTATAATGGCTGGGAGTGGTACAGAGAAGTACTCCCATCTTAGCAAAAACATGACTGTTGCCTGGTTTGGGCAAGAAACAATGTGTGTGCAATTATGAGGCAAATGCATCCTCTTAATGGTATAGCTAGTAATGGCTAGTCCCCCACTGGCTATGGATCTTGTGCTCCAGTTGTTGAAAGAGTAATATCCCGTTCTGCACAGCGTGATGGAAGAGCAATGAAAACATCATCTTAATAGGAAAAGTATGCTTTCACAAAAGCAACACGGCATGTTTGCCTGAGACAGGCCTGTTCTGAAAAGGCAGCACAAAACAGATAACCATTTAAAAGGGAATTAGCTGTTAATTGGGAGGTGCCTGGACCTCTCAACAGAACAATAGGCATAACAATAGGGCAGAATAACCCTGCTCTTTATCATTTCAGTCCTAAAGGCTACCAATTCTAAGTGAAGATGTATCAAAGTTTTGTCTCAAGATTTGATTGTGAGATTTTGTACACGATGGGTGAAGGCGCACTGGAAATGATGCTGAGGAGGATCAGGACGATGATCATATTGGACACTAAAGGATGTGGGTACATTTAGCTTACATTGTATCTAACAATGACCTCGCAATCACCATCTAAGGCCGTTCTTCATGTGCCCCCTTTCACAAGAAGAATATAATACGGACCATGCTAGGTGTTTACAAGTGATGGTGAAGCTGGACATGCAAAGAGGAGGAACTGGCCCATGGCTCTCAGGTTCCCTTGTAATGAGAGATATGCCACAATGTGAAGCGTAATGCACCACAAAATACATTCGACTGCACCATGTACAATCTTTTTGAACTTTCCTGACTTCCCATGTGGCTTCAATCTCCCACTTGGGGTACTGTCAAAAAGATCGATTTCCCTCTCTGAGTTCCTCACACAATGCGCTGGATTCCTGCAGTTGCTCAGTATCCATGTATTTTACCCGTTAGCCTTTAGAATAACAACATGTGCAATAGGTTTCTTTTGCCTTATCTGGCCAGGAAGTCCCTTTGCAGAGAATTACTCTTGGCAGGAATCATTTTGGCTGGCTTGCTGTGCTGGCTTGCACTGATGAGATCATTTGAGTTTGCCTCTGAGCTTTGTTGATGTCCCAGCAATGGCTTTGTCCAACAGTGGAAGGCACCATCTTCCTGCTGCACCATCTGTATTTGCACAAACATGTTTATTTGCAAAGCGCCAGGTCAGAGATACCAAAATCCACTGAACAAAACCGGAAAGTTACTGTGTGTGTTTCTTTTCAGGCAGAGTGGCTAAATAAACATCTTCAAATGCTAACATTTTAATGGAATGATAGGTTTACAGATGAAGGAGCTGTGACAAAATAGCTTCTGGCTGCTTCCATGTCCAGTTCACACTAATATTTCTCCATGCCAGGCTTTGACAACCTGGTGTTCTCAAGATGTTGCAGGACTAAAGCTCCCATCATCCCCGACTATGGCTATGATGGCTGGGCTGATGGGAGTTGCATAGCTGTCAATTTACAGATTTGAAAATAAGGGACCAGCAGCCTCAAAATAAGGGACCAGCAGCCAAAATAACGGACCTGCAGCCTCACCTGTTCCAGGCACTCCAGTCTTCCTGTCCTCCTGCAGTCTGGTCAAACTCATGCTGGTAGCTTCGAGAACACTGTCCAACAAACTTTGTAACCAGAGGTTCAGCTGAATAGAATCTGAATCACATGCACCACAAGGCCTATGCAGCCTCAACTTAAGATGGCTCCCCAGCTTGGCTATGCACTGCAAAGTTTGCAGGAGCACCTGCAACAAAATGGCGTCCAGCATTCAAAAACCCCCTCAGCTTGCTTTAACTAGCCACACACAAGGCATGCAAGCTCCACCCCCCAGTCATTCTTAGACTTCTTATTGGGTGAGCAACACAGCCAAGCAACACAGTTGGAGCCTCCCTCCTCCCTGGCCGGCAGGGAGGGAGGGAGAGGACCTGCTTCCTTTGAAATTTAAGGGACATCATTTAAGGGACATTTAAGGGACATCTATCAATAAGGGACAGCAGTGGGACATGGCGCTGGAATAAGGGACTGTCCCTTCAAATAAGGGACTCTTGACAGCTATGGAGTTGTGGTCCAACAATATATGGAGGGCATCAACTTAGTCATGGCGGCCTAGCTGCTCACATGTAGGGACACATGATGATGTCAACTGGCCTTTAGTTCTTCAGCTTCTATTTTGCACAATTACCATTCTATTGTGCTGTGAATATCCCTTTCCCCGGTCTTATCTTAAGGCATTTTTTGCATGTGTCCCTTAAGCTGGCTTTATATTTTAAAATCTAATCAGCTATCCTTGGTAGCTCTTGGTTCCCATGCTCCTTGCTTGTAGTTTTTTGTTTTTGCCTCAGCAGCTATTTTCTCATTAGTCTCTGATAACTTCATGAACCCATTCTTTCAGTCAATAATTGTCTAGTTTTACCCTCATTGAAAAGATTTCCTTTCCATTACTGAGGCTAAATAAAAACAAGGAAATTAAATTAGATACAAAACTTTGTTGAAATAACATGAAGGTTGTGACACACAAGCCAGGAAATCCAAAGATAAGGCTCAACAAGCTGCCATCCACTTAGGAATGAAGAAGCACAGTAGTAGGTCTCTCTATTTTTTCCTCTTAGATAAAGCACAACACAGATCCTATTTGGCTCAGTTGTAGGGGGCACTGTGTCCTTTTGTTAGAGAGTCCTGGAACTAATAGGATGGCGGCCTCATCCTAGGGTTGCCCAGGCAGGTACAATATGTGACCCATGAGAACAACAAAATAACAAGACTGTACAATGGTGAGGGGGATAAAATTAGGCCAATTTTTTATTGACAGCAGCAGGCAGGACGAGGGTTGGCATTCCTATCAGGCAGATACCCCAAGCTTGGGAGTGCCGAGTTCAATCCACCCCTTAGGCCCCTTTTGGGGGGAGCCCTATACCATATTGATCCTGCCCAATGCCATTTCTGTCCACATACAAACATTCTCCGCCTAACAAAGGAAGGTCATAATTTCACTGAGGGAACTGCGAAGAAAACCCTAACCAAGTGCCAATCAGGTTGAGAGAGAGAGAAAAAAACATTTTTGGTCCTGTCAACCAGGGACCCAGAATTGCTCAGTAAACCAAGCGTGGGCAGGCGAGAAGCTCTCAAGAGAAAATGGCCCTGAGCTCCAGGGATAGTAGCCTTATATATGCTTTCCCTTCCCCTTTGCAAGGGCTTATTGGACAGCTTTTTCCCACTAGTCTGTCGCACAGTAAGGATAGTGGGCAAAACCTTGCCCAGTATTTTGCTGTGATCTACAGGCCACAACGCCACCAGGCCCAGGTGTCCTGTGCTTATTGGGCATGGAACGGGGTATGTAGAATAGAGCTAGCAAAGAGCAGGTCTAAAGGTATGCTAGAATATTTCTACCTGTAGTGAAGAGGCCCTTAGAAGTAGGACTGAGGCAGCAGGTGAGGGAGACTGCTCTTTCAAAATTCCTCACACAATTTATGGGCTGTGAAATGAGACGGGGGCACAGGATTTTGCCAACTACTCTTGTGGGAAAAGTGGAGGTTAAATTTTCCTTAGAAAATTATCTTCTGAGAATTTCCAGCTCACTTAATGTTGAATGGAACTCTGTTGTTAGTGTGGATGATACTAAACAATACTAAATGATATTTAAAGCTGGATCCACAGCTGTCCCCTAAATTCACAGATTGCGAAAAAAATGGAGAATCCATTTTGCTGACTATTCTTCAGCAAAGGACTAAACATTCCCAACAGTTCACAGAGACCTCCAAAAAGAAAAAGAAAAGGAAAAGTTTTCAATATTATTATTTTCTGAGATTCAGAAACTTCACCTCCTCCCTCATTATTTCTATAGATGATCTGGCATTGGGTATGGTTTCTTAACAAGGAGATAGAGATTAGGTTTTCTGGATCGATTGTCAAAAGCATTCATTCTCTGGAGAATCAAAGAAGGAATTTCAGCAAGAGTACTTGTGGGCAAGCTACACTTACTGAAAGTTCTAAGCTGCTCTGAAAATTGAAAAATTCCCGTTCTGTTTTTCACCTGATCCCTCCCTCCCATTTGGTAAACAAGGACATGTTACAGTACTGTATTACTTCTTCCTGAGGTCGATCTTAGAGGGGGAAAGCTCATCTGGACCCCTTGATGGCTGGGAAGTAGTAAACAAGACTACTCACACACCTTCTAAAGAGATTATTGAATGGGATTAACACCACACAGGTCTGAGGTAAGGTTACCAGATTTTTTTCAATGAATCTGGGGACACTTTTCAACTTCAATGGATTCTGTATGGGGACTGATTTGTAAATCCGAGGACTGTCCCCAGGAAACGGGGACGTCTGGTAACCATGGTCTGAGGAGAGCAGAGGTATAAACTCCATAGAGGTTATTCCATCCCACTGACAAAAACATACCTTTATAGCTTAAGATCTTCAGGTTCTTAGTTCAATTCTTTTAAAAAAATGGTGGTACAGTTTTAAGTTACCATCAGTTTTTGGGGTGCTATCCTAATGAATGAAATGATGCTTATCTACACTGTAGTCCTTAATAAAAGGCCCTTTACTGGCTAATCCAAAAGGTGGCAAACTTATTCTGTTTCTGATTCTCACTCTTTGTTCCTTAGGGCTTCTCTCAGGAAATGCCTCCATTAGAAAGAGAGGTTATCTATGCAACCTGACCTTTAAATGCAGGTGATTAAAGATGAAGACCACCTGAAAGAAATTGCTACACTAAAGGCAATGGCCCTTTTCCTTGAAAACAAAAAACAAATCTTTCCCATTATTGCACCTGTCACTCAGAAAGGCTGTGGTTTAGAAGCCTCTTGCACTGCATGTTATCCTGCATCTGACTGATGGTGGTAACTCAGTTTGCCTTAGGCTTTTAGGGACTCATCCATCTGGAAAGAAATGCTATAGACTTTGTAGAAACTCATCCAGGCAGGAAGAAATCCCCATTCCTTTCCTTACTGAATGACAACAAGCCTGTAATTTGTGTTTTCCAAGCAAGCATTCCATTGGGCTGTTCTGCCCCCAAATCTGATAGATGACATCCTGTGTGTGTTTTCCCACAGGACACAATCTAGCCCCCTCTTGCTGCCACCCATTTACCTTTGTGCTTTTAAAATAGTAGTATTCTTTGGAGAAAAGTCTTGGAATCGTATATTAAATGATATTTTATAGTAAGACTAGCAGGATGCAGGAAAAGGCTTTGCTGCTCTGATTCAGGGATTGTGTCTATCTCTGGGTCACAACACAGATTCATTTGCAAATCTTTTTACAGTTTTAGATTTTAATGCTATGTTTTACTGGTTGTTGTGACCCACCTTTGAGTTTTTGAATCCTAATAAATACTTGAAATTAAAAAAATGGCTTAAAACATCTGTTTGACAATTGTAACATTTGGGGCATTTTAGAACAAGTGTCTTGTTCCTTGTCAACCTATTTTACTAGGGTTCTTAAAATAGATGGATTTTTTGCTTGATTAGAACTACAGTTTATTTCTCAGCAGTGGGAGGACATGGTATGACCAAGTTGGTCCAGATGTAACAATAGTACAAAATCTTTCTTGCACCCCCCCTTTTTTTGAATTAAGGAACAAGCTGTATGTGAAGTTTGATGTGAATTTTACTGGGCAACTGATTCACTTGCACTATCTGAAACTGCTTACAGTCAAGCAACACATTAATCTCCCCCTCAGTAGCCACAAGTTTCCCTCCCACACTGAAAGAGTTTCTGTTCCCCCCATTTTTAAGAGAATCATTCCTCCCTCTAGAAGAGGGGCTTTTAAGATTTCTCATTGCACCGAAGTTTGATTACTTAGTCATATCTTTGGAGATATCATTAGAATGAGCTCAAGTGGAAAGTTTTCATCATGCAACAGCTTGAGACTGCCCAGCTGAATGCAACCAGGCGTTATCAAGGAGCTGGGACCAGTTACAAATCTGCCCTTGTTTCCATGAGCCGGCAGCTGTGCACAGACCGTTCTGCAGGTTGAGCTACTGTTGGACTCTCCTCCCTGGAGTTAGAAAGTCCACCGAGGGGTTTGGCGTTGCCCAGTCATCGCCTCCTCTGGTTGCAGTCCAGATCTGATGGAAATCAGTGACAAAGTTCCTTGCAATCAAAGTACAACCAGACTACGGTGCTGTGGTCTAAACCACTGAGCTTGCTGATTGGAAGGTTCAAATCCCTGTTATGGAGTGAGCTCCCATTGCTCTGTCCCAGCTCCTGCCAACCTAGCAGTTTGAAAGCACACCAGCGCAAGTAGATGAATACGTACTGCTGTGGTGGAAAGGTAAACAGCATTTCCGTGCGCTCTGACTTCTGTCACGGTGTTCCGTTGCGCCAGAAGTGGTTTAGTCATGCTGGCCACATGACCTGGAAAACTGTCTGTGGACAAACACTGGCTCCCTCGGTCTGAAAGCAAGATGAGCGCTGCAACCCCATAGTTGCCTTTGACTGGACTTAACTATCCAGGGGTCCTTTACCTTTACATTTTAACTAATGTGTTCAAATGGTCATCCAGGCAACTGTGGAACTTTATTGTATGACTTGTGACTTATGTTGTTGGGATTGTCATTCTAGTTCTGTGGAATCAAAGTCAGAAGCAAACAAACAGGACATCTGCTCTTAAGTCCCTCTGTATAGTTTTGTGCTCACAAGAATGAACGCCAGTTACAATACTGTTAATGCTGATACATAATTATGCAGGTAAATTTCATGTATATCTCAAGAGCCTAAGATCCAAGGAGGCCCATACATATGAGATAAGCTTTCCATATGCTCATGGTTTCCCCTTGACTTACTGCTGGTAGCAGACCCCTGCACCTTTTGGAATGGCAGCTTGGAAAGTCTTCCTAACCTAAAGCCAGCTTTCCAGGGGATGGGGAGGTGATAGGAAGGGTATATGTGAAGAGTACTTAGTATACCTACAGATTCTAGTTTTAGGTTATACAATTGATTTTTTCACACTAAATTGCATTTCTGCTTGGAAATAAAAACATTTTGGCATCAAAACCTGAACACAGCCACACTGTAAATCAAAGTTTGAGGTTTTAAATAAGAATTTTGAATAAAAAAAGGAATGTGAATTCATTCAGTTTCAAATTTGAATGCTACTTTCCTCCTTAAGTTCTGGCTTTGACATTGTTGCTGTGGCTGGTTAGTTTGTATTCATTGTGATTTCTCGATTTAAATCAATTTTAAGCTCCAGCAAATCAAAGAGTGGATTTTGAATCCCAGTTTCCTCAAATTGTTTTGTATGTCCAAATAAATTATCCATATAGTTTTCTGTTTTCTATATATGTTAGAGTGGGGTGGATTGAAGGTAGTTTGGGATCCACTGAGATATAGTGGGGTGATTTGCAGTAGTTTGGCAAGTGCTTCAGTTTCCCAGTGGTTTAACAACAGCAACAAGCCAAAAGACTCTCCTGCTGACCTTAAATTAGACTGCTATAATGAAAAAAGTTTGTGTCAATTTTTTTTTGCAAAGAACTGTAAGCTTGGTTCTGAGGCAGAAACAAATTCCTGGTTTGAACATGTCTTCCAAAGCATCTTATTCTTGAATTTTGTCTATGTCTCTCCTCCCCTCTACCTCTACCACCAATATTTTACACTTGGCTCCAGTTGGTGGACCTCAAGATCCAATAAAAAACAAAGAAGATCCCACAAATCTGAAGCTTGCCTACTGCTATGCTATGGGCATATTATCCCCAATGCTTAACGCTCTCTTATAAATTTCCATCCTCAGTTATTATATTGTAACCATGTGATATAATTGGGAACTGTCTTTCTGGAAACATTTAGCTTACTCTTACTCTTGCCTTCTGATGGCATTTTTGATTATCAAGTACATAATGGGAAGAAGTCTAGCGAAGTTGTGAATGAAGAGGTCAAAATAAGCAACACTTCCAAGGAAAAATGAGTCTTGTTCCCTGCGTCACTGGAAAGAGAAAAAAGATCAATGTATGAATCATGCAGAAACAGTTCCAGGCTACAAGTGCCAAAAATTAATGAATCGGCTCCCCTATAACGTTCATATTGCAAGGCGGCGTCCAAATACGCTATTTAAGTATTAGTGCAGCGCCTTAGGTCTCAGAACTCTGAACTCTCCAGCATTTGGCTTTTATTATTTAATCAAAATTGCTGTGGTAGAAAAAGAGTTTTTGGGGAAATATACTGTTGATCTAGAAAACATGATAAACATGTACGAAGCCCAGAAATGAATATCATTTACTTGTTAAAGCAACATTTACAAATTCCTTGTACGCTCTCCATTTTCTTCTTTCCATTTTTGTTTTGTTCTCCAACTTTGCCAGCATTTTGCAAACATGTTTCTGCCTCCACGAAAAAGACACCATTTTGATCAAGGCTTTGGCATTTCTCACAAGCCTGAAGCGATGGTTCAGCTTGCAAAGAACCAAGAACATTATCTTCAAAGACAGACCAAGCACTCCCACACAGAACAAACTTTGTTGTTGCATCCAGTCCCTAAACCAATGGCTGCAAGCAGTGTTTGGGACTGGTCATAAGGTTGACGGCAGTACAAAGATTGTTTTCCGCAAGCTCTTGGTGTATTCAGCTTCTCAGTGGAACGTCAACATATTTGGACCCGCTTTTAGGGTCTAGATGTGGCTGAACTTCAAGTATCAGTCCAAGAGCCAATAGTTTAGATTGACTTATACACGTGTGGGGGGCCTTGGCTAGGTCCTGTGGTTTTAACTCTCTGTTTAGGCAATTCGTTCTTTATGGGCATGGCCCAAATAAATGGCAGCACATTTAAATCCCATTGATTTCAACTGGAGAGGTTAGCATGGCGTTCACTTTCTTCCACTGAAATCAATGGGCTTAGCTTCGGAGGCATCATCTTTCAAATTTCGTATGTGACTTTTTTGTTATCTGATTTCATTGTTTTGTTGTGCTATTATGTTGTTGCTTTATTATGTTGCTATGAACTAGTTACTACTTCCTGTGATGGTTGATTCTGAGATGAATTCGTGGTTTCTTTGTTGTTAACCACTTGGAGCATGGTTCTTTTTGTGTATAAGTGACAATGAGGAATGAACGAATGAGGGGTTTATGTATGATTGTGTGTCTGTGGTAAGGGTGTGTGTTGCCCAGCCCTGCCCATTTTTGAGCCTGGCTCTATCCAGTTTTGAAATGTAGCCCCCATCAGCTTTCCATCATGGTAATGTGACCCTTGACCCCCACAAAGGTTGGTAAAATAGTCTCGATGAAGGAATACATTGGCTCCCATAGGTGCCAACTCCCTGGGGCCCTGGGTTCCTGAGCATCCACAAAATTCCCTATGAAAGGGGTTGGGCACCCACAATTTTTTGTGCCAGGGCCATGTATGCTGCATGGTACCCATGGCCCTGGGCACCCACAGTTGCGGGGCCAAGCTGGCGCTCCTGTTGGCTCCTACAATGTTTTGTTGTTGCCATTATAATGTTGCACTGATGTGAGGAGGCCCAGTCTACTTGCAGAAATCCTTACTTGTTTGCCTGGTCCTGTGCAGAATCTGTAGTAAGTCAATATGCATTCAATGTGTGTAGTGTCTAAAAGTAATGCCATTGTATTTCATATTAGTATCTTCCTCTACACATTTTCTAGTAAAAAGGGGGAAAATGTTAGTACTGTACCAGAAACATCAAATTGTGTGGCTAAAGTTTATTTTGCAAATGCAAAGAACCATTCAGCATATTTGTTTACCTTGCATGAAGTCTGGAATTTGCTTTTCCATGGAATGCAGGATTTGCATCCCAGCCAGAAGGAACGGAGCGCTGATGGACAATGTGGTGGTAGTGGTGACACAACAGAGGTAGGGAGTGGTCCTTTGGGGGCAAAGGTTGCTACAATCTGAGATTTAGTAAAAACAAACAACTCATCACATGTTATAAAACTGTTCTGCCATTTCAGGATATGGATGGAAGAAAATCACATGATTAATTTTATGGGAGGCACCAGAAGTGGGTCTGGGGCAGGCATAGGCAAACTCGGCCCTCCAGATGTTTTGGGACTACAACTCCCATGATCCCTAGCTAACAGTGGTCAAGGATGATGGGAGTTGTAGTCCCAAAACATCTGGAGGGCCGAGTTTGCCTATGCTAGGTCTGGGGGATAAGGAACCATCCATACAGGCAGAGTTCCCCCCAGCCTCCAATTTATCATGCAAGATAAAGCTTACACATACAGAAATGAACTTCACCCCTTCTATACTCTCCCAATATTTTTGCCTGGTGCTATCACCAAATAGACTTCTGTTTAAAAATAAAGCAAAACTTAGAACTAGATGTTTGGGAGAAGAGTTTAGTGGTCTGACATTATAGTTTTCTGTATGCAGTGTGAAGATAAATGTGTTTCCATGGATTTGCTGCATGGATAGCATGCAATCATGCAACCTACCTCCATCATTCAGTCAGTCAGTGCAACTGACATTTGGTACTTAAAAATGTTGGGTTTTGTCTGTAGTTTCTAGCATGGCACCCCCTCCCCATATGGATCCTTGAAGTTAATAGATTGTTTCCCACCTAATCCAGTAAGTGTGAATTTAATCTGAAATGGGGGGGGGCACCTCTATTTGGGGGTGGAGATGTGTTTCCCTCCCTCTAAGCCTGTTTTGACAAGTTTTGTCTGAAATGTTTTCTTTTTTTTAACCATTCTGAAAATGGCAGGAAAAGTTAGGTACTTAAAGCTTATTTTTAAACAGCATTTCAAAGTGAAGAAAGAGGCATGTAATTAATGTCTTTTTGCTGTTTTCTCTTGCACTTTAAAACATCTGGACATTAGTGTTGACAGACAGAGTCCTTAATCTTTTTCACTGTGTGCTCCAAGCCATATTTTTCTTCTCTGCTTTAGTGGCACCTGAGGAAAAAAAATCCAAAATACAGTCTACAGTGGTTGAAAAGGAACTGGCCCAGTGACTTTACTGCTAGAGCAACAGAAGAACAGCAGCCATGGATGCCTGAGAATCAACACTCTTATGGCCCACCTACATCCATCTTGGCAGCTGGCAGTGGGTGAAAAAACAGGTCTATCTGTGTACCACTCGAGTAATTAGTCTATGCAGGTGAAATGTGGAAGGGATTACAGAGGTGCAGTCACTAAATTAGGAATGAAACAAGTGTAACTCTAAAAGCCTACCTTTGAATTTACTTAAATAAATTATGACGGCAGATATTCAATTTCATATGTCTGGAGTAAAACGTCCCTCGTTTTCATGGCTGCTTTTGCTGCCAGAATCAGTATTTGGCTCATTACGTTTGTGATTCCCATTTCAGCTAAGAGTGAGAGTCATACTGTGGACAATCTTCATGCGGTAATGTAGATCTTCTATTAACTCCTGTGTATCAGATATTTCACTGAGGTGGGGCAATTTGTACCCATCACGTAACGGGAGACAGCTGTAGCTTCTGTTATCATACCTGAAATGCAGAATCAGTTGGTCCCTGGGAATTTGACAGAACCCCCACTTGTCAATAAAATAAGGCCAAAGCTTTTATGTGAGACAACTTTTTTTAAAGTATAGGTACACTGTGAATGAGGCAATATCCAGTGGCCTCACAAAAAAATCACTGAACATCATGGAATCGTAAAGAGGCATTTTCAGTATCTGCCCACATGTAGAAAACTCTTCTCCATGAGATTCCCTGGGAACACATTTGAGAAACACCAGAGGATCTTTACATTTGGATAAACATTTAGTGGCTAAGGCTGCAATCCTAATTATTTCTACTCAGATGTAAGTTCCACCGAACTCAGTGGGCTTACTCTCAGGTCAATGGGTTTAGGATTGCAGCCTAAAATGGTGTGTGTTGGGAACGAGAAATGCTTGTAAATCAAATAGGGTGGTGGTTGTACTTATTATTTTGCTAATCACATTGCAGACCCTCCAGCTGTCTCTGTTTTCCAAGGACAGTCCCGGTTCTTCAGAAGCTGTACTGGTTTCTGCTTTGATCCTGGAATGTCCTGCTTTTCCTTAGGACATCCCTATTTTCATTGGCGAAATGTTGGAACGTATGGAGTTATGCAACACCCGAGCCAAGGACATAAGTAATTATACAAGCTTTAGAAAACACCTGAAGGCAGCCCTGTACAGTGGTACCTCGGGTTACATATGCTTCAGGTTACATACGCTTTAGGTTACAGACTCCGCTAACCCAGAAATAGTACCTCGGGTTAGAACTTTGCTTCAGGATGAGAACAGAAATCGTGCTCTGGCGGTGTGGCAGCAGCAGGAGGCCCCATTAGCTAAAGTGGTGCTTCAGGTTAAGAACAGTTCCAGGTTAAGTACGGCCCTCCGGAACGAATTAAGTATACCACTGTATAGGGAAGTAGTTTAATGTTTTATTATGTTTTTAAATATGTTGGAAGCTGCCCAGAGTGACTGGGGCAATGCAGTCAGATGGGTGGGGTATAAATAATAAAATCACTATTATTGTTGTTATGGAATAGGACATCCCTATTTTTTCATCAGAGAAATGTTGGACGGTATGATGTTGATATCTGCATGGAGCCTCCAGGCAGGGCAGGGTATAAGACCAAATAAATACATTCTGTCATAAACACACAACACTGGTCACATGGTAGCCATGGGGAAATAATTTGAAATCCCATGACCCGTTGGTTCTATTGTGTTCCTGTGCACAGCCTGCAGCTTTTGGCACAGCACTGCAAATAACATTTCTAGACTCCGTTTGCCAGTGACATGCCCATGACTGGCCGAGGGCTATGATGTGGGAGTTGCAAGAGTTTCCTGGAGGAACCATGTACAGATGTAGTGTTGGGGACAGGCCCAAAACTAAAGTGTGTGCCTTTAATCCCCGTTATCTGCTGGCAGATTAACTGATCTAACCCAGTTTATACAGAAGACTGTATTAAAGAGAGACATTTAAATCCTAGCTGCTCCACTTTGAGACTCATGTTTACTTAATCATGGTTATTTAAAACACTTCAAATTAGACCTTTGGCAAAAGCAGTACAGTCTCAAATTGCAGCCTTGGTCTGATGCAGCTGTTTAGTCAGATGAGGTTTAGCTAGAGCTAACTATCTCAATAGATAGCATTAAAACATGAATGCAAAAAAACTTTGTTGCTTTTTTTGGTGGTAGGGGGAGAGGAGAATTTTTCTAAAATTGGGTCACCCTGGATGTGCAAAACATCCCATTCAGTGGAGGAGAATGCATTCTTCTCTCTATCCCAAATCCCAATCCCAAACACCTGTACAAGATCAATATTCATATGCATAGATATGTTTTGACTCATCCAATTGGCTCACATTGTTCCAATTACATGGTTGTTGTAGAGCCAGGTTAGAAATTTTTTTGCCAAGAAGAAAAGGAAAGGCATTGATATTTTGTGGTTTCAGGACAGACTCTTCACATTGAAAAGCCAGAACATTGTTTTAAAACAACCCTGTACATTAAACAGTTTTGAAACGAAAATATCTGAATTCTTTAAGGTTTAAAGTATGAAACAGAAAATATGCTGCTGTCCACCTTTGGAATAAAAATGCTGAAAAGTAGTAAATTCAACTAATTAAATCCATTCTACTTATATGTGACTTTTTTGTTCAGCACTTTTATGCTAATAGGATGTTCAGGCCAATCCCCATGATTGACCCTGATTCTCCAGTAAAGAAGACTGCACTTTCTTGTAACTTAAGAGCAAAATAACTGTCTTAAAAGTGCACTGGTCCTTTGAACACAGCCTCATAGCCCAGCAGGGCTTGCTAGACTAAGCATGTGCTCTTGCAACATCTCAGAAAGCCTTGCTTGGATGGGCACCTTCATTAGGCGTCAGGCAAAAACATTGCTCTTCTTCCAGGCCTTTGGCTAATTAACATAAGTACATACATACATACATACATGTTGTTGTTTAGTTGTTTAGTCATGTCCGACTCTTCATGACCCCCATGGACCAGAGCACGCCAGGCACTCCTGTCTTCCACTGCCTCCTGCAGTTTGGTCAATCTCATGCTGGTAGCTTCGAGAACACTGTCCAACCATCTCGTCCTCTGTCGTCCCCTTCTCCTTGTGCCCTCCATCTTTCCCAACATCAGGGTCTTTTCCAGGGAGTCTTCTCTTCTCATGAGGTGGCCAAAGTACTGAAGCCTCAGTTTCACGATCTGTCCTTCCAGTGAGCACTCAGGGCTGATTTCCTTAAGAATGGAGAGGTTTGATCTTCCTGCAGTCTATGGGACTCTCAAGAGTCTACTCTAGCATCATAATTCAAAAGCATCAATTCTTCAGTGATCAGCCTTCTACATACATACATACATACAAACAAACAAACAAACAGTTTTTGACCTTTTAAACTCTGTGTGTTTTTGGGGAATGTACTGTTTTTGTTTGTTAGTATGTTATGTGTTGTGTTAGTATGTTTTGTGTTTTTATATTGTAAACTGCCCTGTGATCCTCAAATGAAGGGCAGTATAGAAATTTAATAAATAAAATAAAATAAAATAAAATAAAATAAAATAAAATATAAAGCTTCCAAATAAATAAAAGACAGAAAGAAACAGGACTCTTCTGTTTTGGAAACGAATAGTCAGCATGCTAAGTCTCTCAGTCTGCCTGATTTTAGAAGTCTCGTAGTGCTAATGATGGGAAATGCCCCCAAATAAATTACAGCTCTTTGGACTCTGCTTAAACTTTCTTATCAGTGACACACTGACTCATTGAAATAATGCAGACACAGTGTCCGTTCTCAGCTGAAGTCAGAGTGCCCCTGACCCATTTCAGTTCTGGCTTTCTGTATTACTTAGCTGAAAGATTTCTTGTATTATTAGAGACAGCTAAGATGGAAAGAAGAGGAGAGGCATAGCGCTGGAAACCTGATTATCCATAAATGGACATTTCCCCGCATCCCTAATCATGAAGTCATTCGAGGACATTACTTCAGCGACCTCCTTCCAGCTTGGGTTAGTCTGTGTGCAAATACTTGCATAAAGTGGAACAAAGCAAATGATAACATTGCCCTTTCTCTCTTGGCACCATGGAACAAGTTAAAATTACTCAGAAGTAATGTGATAGTTGCAGTCTACAGATCAGTTACACCATAGCTTTTCAGTAGAGTTGTTCAGTGGATGACTTGAGAGTAAGCAGTTTTATAAAAGAACCTCTTAATGAGGGTGAAAGAGGAGAGTGCAAAATATGGTCTGAAGCTCAACATCAAAAAAACGAAGATCATGGCCACTGGTCCCATCACCTCCTGGCAAACAGAAGGGGAAGAAATGGAGGCAGTGAGAGGTTTTACTTTCTTGGGCTCCATGATCACTGCAGATGGTGACAGCAGCCATGAAATTAAAAGACGCCCGCTTCTTGGGAGAAAAGCAATGACAAACCTAGACAGCATCTTAAAAAGCAGAGACATCACCTTGCCAACAAAGGTCCATATAGTAAAAGCTATGGTTTTCGCAGTCGTGATGTACAGAAGTGAGAGCTGGACCATAAAGAAGGCTGATCGCCGAAGAATTGATGCTTTTGAATTATGGTGCTGGAAGAGACTCTTGAGAGTCCCATGGACTGCAAGGAGATCAAACCTACCCATTCTTAAGGGAATCAGCCCTGAATGCTCACTGGAAGGACAGATCCTGGAGCTGAGACTCCAATACTTTGGCCACCTCATGAGAAGAGAAGACTCCCTGGAAAAGACCCTGATGTTGGGAAAGATGGAGGGCACAAGGAGAAGGGGATGACAGAGGACGAGATGGTTGGATAGTGTTCTTGAAGCTACCAGCATGAGTTTGACCAAACTGTGGGAGAAAGTGGAAGACAGGAGTGCCTGGCGTGCTCTGGTTCATGGGGTCACGAATAGTTGGACATGACTAAACGACTAAACAACAACAACAACAACAAAACCTGTTCACGAGAGACAGAAGTGGGTTTTTGGCACACCACAAACAATCATACCTCTTATTATATCGCATCCAGCACTACGCAAAAATACCTTGTGTTCAGCTTTATAGAACCCCAACGTCAACCTATAAAAGATAGTATGGCATCTACAATTGGGTCACCTGTTTTTAAGCAGTAGCTATGTAAAATGACTCATTGACTTATTTCATAAAACTTACACACCGCGTGGTTGTAAAGAAAACCCTCAAAGCAGTTTACTAAAACTATGACGTGTATGGGTGTGCATCTGTGAAATCTACAGTTCTAGGGAAGGGCTGGGGCCTGTATATTTGATACCTGCATGTTCTTCCCCCTTCCGCAACAAATAGCAGCTTTGAGATGATGCAGACTTGCAAAATAGTATGGGGCAGGGGAATTTAACTCCTCTGCAAGCAGCATGGTCTGATTACACCCCTGCAGCTTCTTTTAAAAAACAACATGGGAGACCAATCACAGTTCTCCTGCCTTCTTATCTAGTATCTTAAATAAATACAGAACATTATGAATGCAGATTAAGAATGATGATGCTCTGGAGCCGCTCCCATTCACTTCAGTGGAGTGGAGAACTCCTCAGAGGTTTATGCCCTAGATGCATATACTGTATAAATGTTGCTCCAAAATCAACACTGGAACTCCAACATTTCCTAAATGTGTAGGCACAGGGATTCTTATTCAGATTTTATTTTTATTTTTTAAAAAACTTATTTATTGAGACTTGTTCAAAGCTATATCAAGACAAAAGCACACCAAGAACTCAGGTCAATATAAGTTTCAATAGTGGGAGTGGTCCCTACTCACAATTCAATAATCAACAGAAACAAAAACTAATCCATTCAATAATAAAGATTACAAACTCAAATAGAGATTACAAACTCTAACAGAGATTACAAACTCAAACTCAAAGAGATATGTATAAAACAATAATTTGTCACAAAGATTTTCTCCTTTTCACTCGACAATACAGTGGTACCTCAGGTTAAGTACTTAATTCATTCTGGAGGTCTGTACTTAAACCTGAAACTGTTCTTAACCTGAAGCACCACTTTAGTTAATGGGGCCTCCTGCTGCTGCCGTGCCGTCAGAGCACGATTTCTGTTCTCATCCTGAAGCAAAGTTCTTAACCTGAGTTACTATTGCTGGGTTAGCGGAGTCTGTAACCTGAAGCGTATGTAACCCAAGGTACCACTGTAATGTTGATACTTATAATTTATCAGCTTGTAGATGGAGACTCAGTTTCAATTGTTGAGCAGAAGTCAGTTACGGATTGGAAACCAGAACAGGGCCCTGTTTCGATGTATTCACCTTCATCAGCTGGAAGTGTCAAATATCACATGAAAATACATTTAAATTCTAAATTATCATAAATTATAAAACAGTATTATATACCAATTGTGAGCAGGGACCACTCCCACTATTGAAACTTATATTGGCCTGAGTTCTGGGTGTGCTTTTGTCTTGGTATATTTGATACAAAAATACATACCCATTACAAGATCAGATTCGAGTCTGATGTACAGGCACATACAAATGACGTGTGATCACTGATGCACGGGCTCTTTTGGAGTGGAGAAGGGAAGAATGGGGGCAGCTTGGGTGGGACATGCTTATGCGTGCTCTGCTGATGTGCGAAGGGACCAGGAACCAGGAACGGAGTCCCCGCACAAAATGGTCGTCACCTGTATTCAATTTTCAATTGGTCTGAACGCGCATAACCAAACATTGACCTATGTCCCCATTTCTATACACAGTGGTACCTCTGGTTGCGAACGGGATCCATTCCGGAGGCCCGTTTGCAACCTGAAAGGTCGCGATTTGCCGCTTCTGCACATGCGTGTAACACCATTTTGTGCGTCTGTGCATGCGTCAGCGGCGAAACCTGGAAGTAACCCTTTCCGATACTTCCGGGTCACCACGGGACGCAACCTGAAAATGCTCAAGCTGAAGCAAACATAACGTGAGGTATGGCTGTATGTCACACAGTGACAAATTACGGACCGGTGTTCAGTTTGGTGTTTCGTTTTACTCACTGAAAGTAGCTAGCAGCCAACCAAGCAGGATTCTCAGCAGAACAGGCTAAGTGGGTTGTTGCCAACCTGCTTTAGAAAATGTTCATAAATGCATGTTGCCCTAACATGCTCCCAGTTAAAACTGGTGTTCTTGAAGGTTCACACATGGGGCAGTTGTCATTCATGCCCTTAAGGAGTCTGTGAAAATGACCTGCTTGGTATATTTGTGAAATGTTTGTTGCTCTCCCTCTGCTTGGTCTCCATGATGTTTATGAGGTAGATATGGTCGATTGTTCTTTTTGTTTACAAAGTTATTCCTGTTTGGACCTTTTTTCATTTTGAAAAAGCATTTTACCTAGTTTGATCTTTGCATATTTATTATTGTGCTTTATAAGCCTGTAAAGTGTCTGGTTGTCAAGTAACTCCTTAAAATCCCTGTGAAGGACAATGAAATAAAATTTGCAGGGTGGGACTTGTGAGAAAGAACAGCTGCGCACTTTGAATTGTCTCTCTTCCAGGCTCTTTTTATGAACAAAAGCATCCATTAAAGAGCCATAACAAATGTAAGTCCAATGCTTTATTCGTCCATGGCATTCAGTGGGACTTACTTCTGAGTAAATCTACTTATTTGCACTAGATTCATGCATCTGTGAATATCTTCATTCTGTTCAGCAAGCCTTCAGTTTGATTTAAGGATGCAGTGGATCTAATACAACATTGTGTGTCCCTTCTAGAATGAAAGGGCTGTGTTAGTGGCAACCTGCTGGCCAAAGCCAGCTTGACTTTGAGCTCCAGAGAAATGGAGAAGCTCTCAAGTCCTATAAAGTCAGGTCAGCTTTGTGTCCTTCAGCAGCTCTTTTGCAGTCTTCTAGTTCTAGGATTTCCTGTTCTTTACCAGGATAATTTAGTAGAATTGGAATTTCGGAATTGCTGGCAGATGCAAAGAGTGGCATAATAAACTTAATAGATTATGACACCTTGCAAACTGGCGGGGGTGTGGCCTAAAAACCATACAGCCGTAACCCTGAGGCAAAGAAAAAGAGTTAAGAGCAGGAACTTTTCAGCAGAAAAATAGCCAGTGGATAAAGGCTTAACCAGCCATTGCTAAGGCTGCAAGAAAGAAAGAAAGAAAGAAAGAAAGAAAGAAAGAAAGAAAGAAAGAAAGAAAGGAAGGGCTTAATGATTAATTAGTCCTAGTGGAAGTAAATCAGCAGTCATACAATATCCTTTGGGACCAACTCATCAAGTTATTATGATTCACTTAAGGTCTTTAGCGTGTCTCTGGTGTGACTTTAGAAAAGCAGTTTTCTCCTCAGCTGCACAAGTCCATTTGTGCTACCAAACCATCTTTTCTGTCCTGTCAAAATGTTAGTTTGTCCTGGAGGGGGACAAGAAACAGGTCCTTGAAATGACTTCATTGGCACTCAGCTTTGACACGGCTACTGCTACGCTACTGTTTCACAGCTATCTGCCACGGCAGCGGCTTATGGTGAATTCCCTCACATCCTGTTGACTTTTACACTTTGGAGTTCGGGGGGGGGGGGGAGGGCAGGACTTAGGTTAATGAGAGGTGGAATTGGCACAAACGCTGCCCAGTGGCTTCATGCTTATGAAATTTTGACTCAAATTACGTCAGGAGCTGTAAACCAGTAAGTGGCATGGCCTAAGCTGCTGCGATCACTGTTGAATACATAGGAGAGGTGGCGGGAGGGGGCAGAAGTAGCCCTTACAATATTTATTTAGAAAGTGCATCTTGTTTCCATTTGTAGGCAAGCGAATTACGAAGATTCATGTGGCATTTGTAAATGGAAAAAGTGACACCGCCCTTGTTATGAATAAAACTTATGAAACGTTTAAAGGAAAACAGCTTTTTTTTTTTTTTAGCCGAGCCTTGTGGTTTAACCGCATGAAATGTGTCCACTCGCATGGACATTTGCCTTTGAATTGCTAATCTTCCCATAGAACAAGTGGCATGTATGGTCCAACTCACCTGAAATAAATTCAGGGCTTCGCATGTGGAAGGACCCAAGTTCAATCCCTGACATATCAAAGCAGGGCGATGAAAAAACCATGCCTAACACCAAAGCTGTTTGCTGGGTTCGTTAGTGCATGTGTGCTTGGGAAGCAGGATCAGGAACGGCCTCTTGAGCATATTTTTCAGGAAATAGGGCATGAGAACAGCAGGAGTTTTAGGAAAGAGCAGGTGGGGGAACACTTGTGTGAATCAATGCGTCTTGAGAATAGCAAAAGAACAGCATACAGTGCTACAGAATACGTCTATACCAACTATAGCATACTTAACAAAGGGGCAAATGGGACTCGTCAACCTGGGAAGGTAGGCCATCTAGAAGAAGGAAAATGATCCTAAACCTACGCTGCCTTGCAGCATATCTTTTGGAGAAGAAAAGGCTAAGGAGCAAACCCTACACACATCCAGAGTGGAGATCCTAAGATGGTTGGAAGGTGCCTTGTACGCCTCCTTCTGGCAACTCCTGCAGACAACTTTGTGTCAAATGTATTGCTCTGCTTTCCTGTGGACCACATCAGCAAGGCTGGGTGGGGGTTGGCGATCCTGTCTTCTGGGCAGCTCAGGTCCTCCACACAGACTGCCCAGGCTTGTGCCCTGAGGAGGTCACCTTGGTGCCCCAACACAGCGGTTTGACTTCACCCCAGGAGGCATACTTCATTGTCTCTCAAGACAGATGGATGCCAAAAGGCTTGCACTATTTACCAAGCTGGAATCTGCTTACTAGCCTAACAAAACCTGGTAGGACTACAGGGTACTTTACAATCACCTGCTTCTGCAGTCCTAGGCAGGCATCAAAACAGGGCGGGTATTGAGTCTTTGTTGGTCTTGATTGTTGATTCAGCTTGGTAGGTCACAAGTAGTGCAGACCTTTCCAGTATCTGAAAAATCTTGTCACAGTGTTAACTTAAGTCAATGCACCTCCTTAGAGCAGTCAGGAGAAAATGAGAACTCATGAGGTCCTTTGCCCAGTATCTGTCTTTGCCCATGATATTAGTTTGATAAATGTTTGTGTGAGAGAGAAAATTCATACACGAAAAAAGCCTTTGCCTTTATCCTGGTTTCCACGACTTATGACATGCTTATCTTGACTGTATTCAAAATTCACCTTGCCAAGCCTAGATATCATGATTTGGAAATGATGCATTTTGTCCTGGCAGCATCTTGGGTCTAGCATTTCATTCTGATAAACATCAGAGATAAACATCAGAGAAATATAGCTAAGGAAAATAAGAAGAGCTGATTATAACTCAGTATGAAGTTTTGTGTGACAAGTTCCATTCATTGTGAGAACTCTTTGTTTCTTGCAAATGAGCTCTTTTGAATGCTGCTCTCCTGCAGAGTGCAATGTGCATATCATCCATCAAAGCAAGAGTCAACGAAGGAAATGAGGACAGTTGATAACATGTTTCTTATGATAATGCCATTTTTCCATGATTACCAAAGGCCAAAACTTATATATTTGAGGGAAAATGTTATGTTTTGAAAAACATTCAGAACTTCCCACACAATTTAGAGCTGAACTATTACAGAGAATTGGGGGCATGGGAAGGTGTCTCCAGGACTAAAGTCACACAGGCAAAAGAAAAAAAAAGATTATGGGATGTTTTGTGTAGGAACTTTCCAGAGCAGAAAACAAACCAAGAGGATTATTTCCAATTTGGAGCCAGTACCTAGTACACCCACATTGTCATCTTTCTTTTTTCTTCTCCAAACATATTGTTGAACAAAGAACTAGTGTGACATTAGAAATTCCCATATTTTCCAATGGCAGCTCAGCAACATAATTTTATACCCATGTATTCTTGGTTGTGTAATGGACTGCCTGTCATGGATTTTGGAAGCATTAAACTATCCTAGTTTATTGGCTAGACAGGTTTCTAGTATGGATCTATCCACCAACCACTGGGTATTAGCTCCTGCCTATGATGCAGCCATAAATGTCACAGAGGTCCTCTCAGATAAAAGGGCAGCAACTGTAATACAGTCTTCAGGTTCTTCTCCCATAGAAATGAGAATGGAGATGTATTGAAATGAGAATGGAGCTCCAAAGGTTTAGGATTTTGGGGTGGGTGGGTGTTGAAGCCAGAAATACATGTGTCACTTAACTCGTAGTGTGTGACATGCACACACAAGATGTATTTGCAACATATTCTTCCATTTAACAAATAGGGAATACATTGCACATGCAAGCAAAATCCATGGCAGACAATTCCTAAGCCCAAGAAGTTGGCTTAGCACTCTGAAGGACAAACTTATTAGATCAGTGCTCTTAATTCCTTTTCGCAATAGAGAAACACTAAAACTCATTTGCTCAAGAAATAAGATTTTTTTTTTAAAAAAAGATAAGCCAGTGAAAAACTCACCCAGAGGCATCAGAGAGAGAAGAGGCTCTCATTTTCACTCTCTTTACTCTGGGTTCCTCTTCTTTTTACCTTCGCTGATTGTTGTGTAATACCCAGCATGGCTATCTTCCTATATTTGTGGGTTTCCCAACATATCTGGAGGCAGTGGCTATGGGGTTTTGATTTACATTTCCAAGAGTGGCTGACATAGTATCAGCCCAGAGCATTATGGGAAATTAAAATGGCAGACTTGCATACCCACAATTCCTTGGTGAAATATACTCGGAGTTGAGAGTGGATTTCATGCTCTTTATTCAGCTCAGAGTGGTGGGGAGGAATGGAAGTTCCCCCAGAATGTCTGCTTTAAATACATTATTTACATGATGTTGGTCCTGGTCTTACCATTATAGGGTCTGGAAGCAACGAATGGGAATCTAAGATCCCAGTTCCTTTATAGTGTTAAAATTTCTAAAGTCAGCTTTCAGTGTTAGCAGCTGAAGTCAAGCGTTAAATCTGTGCTATAGCATGTGCAGTGTGTTTCTGCAAAGCTGGCAAAAAGCAGAAAGAGTAAAGCCAGTTCAGAACACAGTTCACGGACAGAAATAATTAGCCAGGCTCACAGCCAAAGGAGCATGCTCAGTGAACAGGAGGACGAAGCAAGCCCAGAGTTAAATGGGAGCAGCTTTGCACATCCACAAAGAAGCTCTGAAGGAGAACGTACAAGAGCGTATTCTCGTCTTTCCTTTTTTTCAAATGGAGAACAATTTCAGGCCGTGTAAAAACGATTAAAGCATCAAAACAGCAATAAACAAACATAACAACAATACCTTTTTCAACTAGCAGGAGGAGCAACACACAGCTCAGGCAAAGTATCATTGTGCTCCTCATGAAATGCTTGCCTGAATGAAGACAAGAAAGCAAGGGACACCAAGAACTCAAAATGCTCTTTTAGCTGTTGTTGTTATTTTATTATTATTTATTAATTTATATGCCACTTAATGCCACAATAGGGTTCCAAGTGGTTTACTTGTATAAAAACTGGGGTTTTGCACCAGACCCCATTAAGGCACAAAGTACAAAGGTCCCGTAAGCACCCAGGGTTCCAGATCCTGTGGAAGTCTATGAGTGCAGAGGCCTGTATGCGTAGGTTTCCCCAGCTCAATTCATGCTCAATGTGTGGACCAAGGAATCTTCACAACCACAGTTTCAGGCCAGTGATGTGATCCCACTGGCCCTTTTGACGGGTTAACGGTACAGGGGTCAGCAAACCTTTTCAGCAGGGGGCCGCTCCACTGTCCCTCAGACCTTGTGGGGGGCTGGACTATATTTTGAAGAAAAAAATGAACAAATTCCTATGCCCCACAAATAACCCAGAGATGCATTTTAAATAAAAGTAGACATTCTACTCATGTAAAAACACGCTGATTCCAGGACCGTCTGCAGGCCAAATTGAGAAGGCGATTGGGCCGGATCCGGCCCCCGGGCCTTAGTTTGTCTACCCATGGGTTAACCCCTTCATTTGATTAACACTTGAAGAGCTTGTATCTTTCAATTTATTCCCTCTCATTCAGTCTGTTCCTGACCTCTGGAAGTCATTCAAGGATGACACCACAACACCTGGTTCAGATGGAAAGGAGAAGTAGAACTGGACACCAGTAGCTTACTAATGACAGCCCAAAATTCTGGATGACTTCTCACAGGTATTCTATGTGAATGTGATGTGAAAAACCATGAGAGAGAAAATATATACCCACAAGAGAGCAGCCTCATTCCCTGCACCTCTTCTTGGAATCTCCCGGTGATGTAAGAATTGACCATTTCTATTCCAAAGGATACCACGGCTAATGACACTGAAAGCCACTGAGAAGTCCAGGAGAACTCACAACATCACATAACCCTGTCTTTCCTACAGATGGTTATCATTAAGGGCAACCAAGGCAGTTTCAGGCAGAAGACGGATTGAAATGGATCTAGATAATTAACATTCATCTGAAGATTTATAGCCCACTTTTCAGGCCACACTGTCCTCACAAGGTGGATTGCATAAAGCAGGGGCAGTCAATTTGGCACCTACTATCCCTGATCTTTAGCCCTACTAACTAGTGCTGGCAGGAGCTATCGTCCAGCAATGACTGGAGGGCACAACGTTGGCTACCCTGAAATAAAGCTTTAAGCTCATAAAAACAAAAATTCCAAAGAAACCATTAATTTTAAACCACCAGGAGCTAAAATTTTTTAAGCACAGCATATTGATTAATCAAACACAGACAGGAATAATAACGTATTGAGTTTTCTTAAAAACAAGAGAGCAAGCCATATGTATTTCCCTGTGGAATTCCAAAGGTGTGGGGGTCACCACTAAGAAGGTCCTGCTTTTGATATGCCCACTCTTATCAGTGGACTGACAAACAGGAACTCAGAAGTTGATCTCAGTACTCAGAAGTTTATGAGCCTGCTTGTCATACAAGATGATGTGGAGCTGCTCAATCAACTTGTAGATAAAGGGGGAATGGAAAAGGGTTTGTAATTCCCCAAGTAAAGGGCACAGTGGTCAAAGAACTGTTACCCCAGCTTGGGTAGCTCAATGCAATGGTTGAAAGCCTTCTTTTAAGAAGAATAGATTGAAAGATGAATTCAAATTTTTTCACCCTGAAATGTTTCCTGACATCATAAGGGCTCTGAAAAGGAAATTTCAAGTGAGGATATATGGCTCAGATATTCCACTCTGCTCGGACAGAATAATGAAACACTTTTTTGTTGTGATTTATGAGCCTGGAAAATTGACTCCAGACTTTCTGAAAGCCTTGAAACTACTCTAATCTAGCCCAAAGCTGTCAGCTTGGTTATGTCTCCCTGAATAAGATGATAAAAACACTCAGATCTGATATGTGCGGCCTCAGCCTAGGCAGATTTAGGCGGGCTTAAGCCCACTGAAAACAGTGGGTTTAGGTGTGCCTAACTGAATAGGATTGCAAGCCTCCATACTATATTTACTCATCTGGATCCAGTGGAATCATATCTCCATGTAACAGTCAATAAGTAATATTGTCTTCTGGATAAGTGTGCATATTTGTACTGCAATAGAAAGAAAGCAAAATGCACAGGTTGCACTATTGGCTTATGGGGAGACTCAGGTACAGTGGGAAACAGACGCAGGTGGGCAAACAGGAGGGGAGGGTATCCCTCTCCTAAGCCCCTTTTCTAGTGGGCAACTTGCAGTAGCAGTCCTTCACTTACCATTGCTTGTTACTTGTGGTAATATTGGCCCAAGACACACAACTAAATTCCAGAAAGCACTTGCAACAACAGTGGATGTGCTAACTGTGAGAAGAAGACGTTTTATGACTTGACCAAATCTTTCCATTTGATTGCCGGGGGGAAATGAGAAGTTCTTAGAGCAAAAACAGTGCCTTGAGGGAGTTTGCCTGGATACCATACTACGTAAGAACTCAAGAAGAGCACCACTGAGTCAGACCAAAGGTCAGTTGACTCCAACATCCTGTTTTACAAAATGGCCAGTCAGATGCCTCTTGGGAATCTGACCCCACAAGCAGGCCATGAGGGAAACAGCCCCCTCTTGCTATTGCTCCCTAGCTTACTGCCACTGAAGGGATGAGTTCAAAACTGGGCTGGTATTGTTGAGTCTTGGTATAGAATCTCCTGCACTTACAAAGGCTACAAATAATGTATGCCTTTATTGTAAGCTGAGCCCATTCTCACCACCCTGTTTTTCTCTGCTTCAGATTGAAAACTGAGCTGCAGAAGAACTGGGCAGTAATGGCTGTGAGGGAAAGGTAGGCCTATCTCGCCACCTTATTCCATGTTTTAAATGGTCCTACAACTGTGTTCCTAGCAGCTAGAACGCCTCTCTTTATCTCCCCTCCTTCCCCAGCACCCAGTTAAACTTCATTCTGAGGGAAGGGAAAGAGAAGAGGAGGAGCAGAAAGAGAGGTCACCGGAGGAATTGCGTCTCCAATGATGCCTTGTGCGAGTGATATATAGCAGAACCTCAAGTGCCATGTAAGGAGTGGGAGGAAGAGAAAAATGGAGGGGTACAGAGGGTAGTGAGCAGACTTTCTCCTTAGTGTTATGTTGTTGTTAATTACATTTCTATACTGCCCATCATCTGAGGATCACAGGGTAGTATAAAAACACAAAAAAACATAACATAGTAACAAACAAAAACAATTACCTCCAGTTAAAAGGCCATAGGTAAAGGTAAAGGTACCCCTGCCCGTATGGGCCAGTCTTGACAGACTCTAGGGTTGTGCGCCCATCTCACTCAAAGAGGCCGAGGGCCAGCGCTGTCCGGAGACACTTCCGGGTCACGTGGCCAGCGTGACATCGCTGCTCTGGCGAGCCAGAGCCGCACACGGAAACGCCGTTTACCTTCCCGCTAGTAAGCGGTCCCTATTTATCTACTTGCACCCAGGGGTGCTTTCGAACTGCTAGGTTGGCAGGAGCAGGGACTGAGCAATGGGAGCGCACCCCGCCGCGGAGATTCGAACCGCCGAACTTTCGATCGGCAAGCCCTAGGCGCTGAGGCTTTAACCCACAGTGCCACCCGCGTCCCTATGGCCATACACAGTGTTTAATTGGCCAAAGGCCTGAGAGAAGAGGAATGTTTTTGCCTGGCACCTAAATATATGTAATAAAGGTGTCAGGTGAGCCTTCCTGGGGAGAGCATTCCACAAGTGGGGAGCCACCACAGAAAAGGTCTGTTCTCGTGTTGCCACCCTCCGGACCTCTCATGGAGGAGGCACACGAAGAAGGGCCTCAGATAAGCTGCTACTTTTTAATAATAATAATAAATGCTCTGGGAGTATAATCCATCTAGGTGTATAATGTCAACTTTTATTGTTTCACTATTGCTTTGAACATGTTCTGTCTCAAGAAGGACTCATAAGTTGGTATTTAGTTATACCAGAACCATGGGAATGTTAATGTACACAGATCTACTTGCCTCATTGGGATGTTGTGAGGATTAGTGAAAACCTGCTTCATAAATGTTAAGTAATATTGCTTTAATAGTTACAAGAATAATGCTGGTTCAAATTTATTAGTTGGAAGGGCTTTTTTTCATTTGGTAGGAAATGGGTTCTGGGAAATGAAAAATGAAACACTATGTAAATGAGAAACATTATGGTGATGATGATGTTTTAAAATCTGGTTTTAATAGTGGGTACTGTAATTGTCAAAAACGTCTGCTCTCCCCCCTACTCCCACAAATCCATATGAGGCTCCATAAAAAAAGGCTGATTACATTACCCTTGCCATTTATTTTGTTCCTCACCAAAGTTTCATCCAATATGTTTGCATCTGAGCTAGTGTGGTCCAGAATATAATGTTGGAATTATACCAGGGAGGGTTCAGTCTTAGCTCATTTATGGACTCTATGGATTTATTCTGAACACACAAGCTCTCTCATGTGTATATTCAGTGCTAGTCTTTGCTTGTGCTTTTCATAATTTTCTTTTATTTAAATCACAGAATTGTACAGTTGGAAGGGACCCTAAGGGTCATCTAGTTCATCAAATCTTCCTACGTAGGCCACACCCATTTGTTTTCCAAAAGGAGTCATATGGGGGGGTCAAGACAAGGGATGTTAAGCCTCACCCCACCATTTTCTCCACTCAAAAGGCCTACTCTGTGAAGCTGCTTTGTGGTATTTTTTTAAAAAATTATTATTATTATTATTATTATTATTATTATTATTATTATTAGATAGGGTAGGGAATTTTTGGTAGCAAAACTGAAGAAAGAAGAGGGCTGTTAAGAAATGGCATTTCTACCCAAAATCAGCAGAAATGAGACTCAAACAAGCAAAAAAACATTTTTGTGCATGAATTTATCAAACCTAATTCTGTTTCATTTAGAGAATCCCTTGGAAAAGAGAGTAGAAGGGTGCTTGCCTGAGGGCATTGGCTAATTACTTAATGTGAAAGCTGGCAGCTGTTTTTAAACTGATTGCCAACACAATAGGGTGATTGGGATATTAGGGGAGTGATAGTACCACTGGTGGGGCTCAAAATATGCTCCTTTGTCCACCTTTGGTCCTCACTCTGCGCTCAGCTCTCACCTGTGGCTCCTAGAAGCTGTCAGCATGCGACAGCAGCCACACCCTTAGAGCGGCTTCAACTGGCAGGCTAAACCAGGTCAGAGTAGCAGATGGGTCTCAAACCCTTAGTGAGACAGGCTTTGAGGGATTGATCAGACAAGACCAATAATGGGTCCAACGGTCAAGAAGGCAGTTTCTGCACATGCTGTAGAGGGAAGTGGGGGGCAGAAGGGACTCATTATCCTGGGAAGGTAGAAGGAAATCTCTGGTCTTAAACCTCTGCTGCCTTGCAGGATATCTTCAGGAGAAGAAAAAGCTGAGGAGTAAATCCTATACAAATCTGGAGTGGAGTCCCGAAAATGATTGGATGGTGCCTTGTACGTCTCCTTCTGGCAACTCCTGCAGCCAATCTGATGCCAAACGTATTGCTTTCCTTTCATTTGGACCACATCAGCAAGGCCGGGAGGGGGGACTTGTCATCTGGGCAGCCCAGGACCTCCATACACACTGCCCAGGCTTGCACCCTGGGGAAGTCACTTCGGTGCAGCTAGTGGAGTGGTTTGACTTCACCCCTGGAGGCACACTCCATTGTCTGCCGAGATAGATGGATGCCAACAATGATTGCCCATGCAATAGGGAAGGCAGATGCCCCCCCCCCCCAATCCAGGACTAACAGACACAAGTGACTGGTTATTCTGAACATCACATTTGTTTTTACGTCCCATTTGAATCCATTTGTTTCTTCTGAATAAATAGGGGTTGTGTTGCAGATCTCGGATCCAGCAATATTTGTGCCTAACCCCAGGGGATAAACTGAAGAAAATCCAGCATATTCCTCCACAGTTATTAGCAATGATTCCTAGGATAGCTGCCTACTTCAGGAGATGCTTCCAGATGGTGGGCTTAATATTGCAAAACAAGTCATTTGGGATATTGGCATCAGGTTTTTTTAAAGTCATATTTTCCATGGAAAAGGAAAATCTGGATTAAATTGCATGCATGTTTGTGTGCATATGGGGGGGGGTATGCACAAATATTGTGATGATGATGACATGAGAGCACAGCCACCCAAAAGTGTGTCTTTTGGACTCTGTGATCTCATGCAGGTCACATGACTTGCGCAGGGCCATGGACGGGAAGATGGGCATCCCGGTTCTGGGACTCAACTTGTTGGAGGGTATGTGTGTGGTGTGTGGAGAGCCACTGTGGGTAGATGGTGGAATGAGGAAGACTTAGATTTAAATACCCAAGTTCATTGGGTAGCCTTGGGGAAGTCTTAATCATTCCATCAGATATACCTGACTGGGTTGTTATGTAGATAAAATGAGATAATCCTGCGCAGGTTGTCTGTAGTTACCTGGTATTAAGCTCAGTAGGCCTCAGACGGGGAGAACTGAATCAGGTGATAATCAGAAAGCCAGCTCCATACAGCTTTTTGATGTAATACTCCCAAGCTCTGTAGTGTTCCTTCAGTCTTGGTCAGGAATGGCACCAGTGCGGGTATCCTCCAGGTGGCCCCCTCAGCAGTGGTGGCAGAGACCTCACTAGATGGACCTCTTGGTGGTGGTGCACCCTTTTCCTTACCTTGGTGGGGGTTGGCAGGCACAGCAACACAACAACAACAGCTCCTGGTCTAGAGTGCTGCTGCTGGCACATGACATTTTAATTTCTCCAAAATTCCTTTGTGGCCTTGATTTGGCATTGCCTTGGAGCTCTGTCCTCTGGGATTAGCTTCAAGATACACAGTAGGCTGTTTGAAGGGCTCATACCATTAACAACTGCCTGCCAGTGCCTGACATCAGTGTGAAATGGCCAATTTCTTCCCATCCCTCTTTAGCAACGGATTGATTTCTGGCTTCTGCCTGCCTGCCACCCATCAAACACCTGTTTGCCCCCACGCCTTGCCAGCTTTTGGTGTTGAAAGAATGGCACTTGGAAGAAGATTGAGGGGTGGGGGAGCATGTTAAAAATGTCTATTACTTCAATTCCCCAAGGCCAGATGTGCTGGCAGCATTAGCCTACATTCATCGCCTTGCATGACCACATCAGACAGAGAGGACACAGATGGACCGACAAAAGTCATAAAGAAAGGAAGCTATGTTTTCTCCGAACTTTGTCCAATTTATGGTTTAACACAAATGGGCAACTGTAGCCATGGATGACTGAAGTATACGGAAACATTAATTTCGAAAGTGACAAGTAAAGACTGAAATAGCTCAGAAAGGGAGGAAGATGCAGTATATGGCCTTTTGGACATATAGATATCTCTGTGGTTTGGGAAGGAGACCTGCTTCTATTCATTTATTTGCTTAACACTTCTAGGAGTGGATGGCCATGTTTTGAAAGTCTTCTCCCATCCTGCAAGTGTTGAAATGTTGTTAGTAACAGATTGCTCACCGAATCTCACCGATTCCACATTCCTGAATGGGACCATATAACTTAACCTCATGTACCGCTTGACTAGTGACTTCCTGTTAAAGTGACACATGGGGTTCCATTTACACGGGAGATGCATTCAGATGGAACCGTTTCAGGGTGGGCCAAGAAGGAGTGCAAACGCATTATGTGCTGATTGATTGTGCTAGGTGGACTATAATTATGATTTACGCTCACATTCTTTTTTTTCTTCCTTAAAAGGAAATCCCAGTTGCCAAATATGTTAATGGTGTATGTAATGGTGTGTTAACGGACACCATTACGACGCTGAACAAAATTAAACCTTTTGCCAAGACAAACCTTTTCAATAGTACATTTTATGGATCAGCAGACTTTGCAAATGCCTCAGAAAGTGGAACCATAGTGTGAGAAACAGGCCCTGGAAACAGCTAGCAGTTGCCTAACCACAAGCCAAACATGCCTGTTAGTAATTAACTCTACATGGATGTTAATTTTATCATCTCATAAGTGCTATGCATAATTGCATAATTGTGATATTGTATAATATTTAATTACAGCTTGGGTTGTGATTTAGAAAACACGTTTCTGGACCAGTTAATTTCGTGCCAAGGCACTCATGAAGACATGTATGAATACAAATGGCCATGGATTTCAGAACCAATATGAATATTAGAAAATATGCTGCTTAATAGGAAGAAGCCAAAAATGGAGAGTTTGAAGGAATGTTTGAAAGTGTTGTTTGATATTAATTATTTGTACAGCTTGCTGATTGGGCACAACTAGTTAATTTGATAATGGTACCGCTAGATTTTTGTAAGCAGTAAGGTGGGTATTTTTGGTTAAAACAAAAGGCTTGTAGCTAATAAGTATGAAAAGGTTTTCTGGTATTTTTGAGAGAATAACTAGGGGCCAGGATTCAGAAAGACATGAGGAGTGCACTGTATCTTCAAAGACTATACTGAGGTGAACCTGGGGCAGAGAGAAAATGTAAAAGAGCTTAGAGGAAATGGTGTGAGACCCTATGAAAACTGAAATGAAATAAAAGTTAGCAAATTCCTAACAATTTGGTTAGATTGGATGTGTGTTTAGGTTGTTGGAAGACAGGTTGGCTGCATACATCGTCTAGGGCCAATATTCACTGTCTTCAGACCACATTTGATGTTTCTTGAGGAGCACTCATATATTTGTTTATTATATAATATGTAGAAGTAACCACAACAAATGCTCTTCGAGCACAATGCCCTAATGCAGTCTTGAATATATCCAGAAGCGGGTCCTTGAAGCTTGCTCCCTTCCCCATGGTATACTCCGAAATGGTGTCCACTGTGCAACAAAGTGCTTCCTATAGGCAGCACAGTCCCCATACCTTGTCTTGTTTCAGTTCCTCTTCCTACCAGGCAGTTCCTTCACTTCTCCTTAGTCCTCAGCCCTCTCTGTTTCCCACTCTTCTCCAGCCCATTGTGCCTAATTGGACAATGTTCAGTGATGTAATTTCCTGATGGCTCCTCCCTTTAGGGATGTTAGTCCAGTTAATGTTACGATAGGAAGCTCTATCTGTCTTGTTGCCATGTAGTCTACAAGAAAGCAATGTTTCCCTTGCATAATGTGACACCCATCTGCCCAACAAGTGAAAGATCAGTGAGCAGACCTTTGGAGCATTCAAGTGGCATATCCTATTCCTAAATATTGATTATTTGCTGCCTTGGTTCTGGTCCTCAAGCTACATGCCCAGTCTCTAGCTCTAGTGCTTTTAACATTAACTTAAATATATTTGTAGTACTAATGGTGATGTAGTTATTGTATGTAAGTATAATAAGTTTATGATTAAGCAGGAATTACTGAAAACGCTCTCTCCTTGATATTGGGTCCTTTTACAGATGGCTTTTTAACTACCTCTTGAATTGAATGATTGATCGCATATGTGGCACACTTTTCTTCTTAAGGCTGCAAGCAGCAGACCCAAGGACCCAGGTTTTTTTATACCTGCCATTTTATGCATCACAGCAAACCTTCTAAATGTCACCATAACCAATAGTTTGAATGACCTGGTTGCCATGAACAGGTGTCTGCCTCAAGCAAGGGGGGAAGATAACTGCCCACAGGGAGGCAGAAAATGAAATAAGAAACCAAAACATACATATGTCCCCATCATATATACACATGCTTGGAAAATGGGAGAACATACTGGAAATATCTTCTTGTCCCTTTTATCATAACAAACAAGCAATCAAACATTTGCTCCTTCCTGTATGCTTACTCTCTGCTTCTTTCTCCCTTTATGAGCTGGTAACTAAAAATATTTTTGTATTTGTGTGAACAATATGTATGTTGTTGCCTCCTGATCTATGGTATGGCCTATGCACTCATAACTGGACAACGTCCTTGACAAATTATTGAGAAGTCTTTGAGTCCTTCAGGTTCAAGCCTGTTTCTGGCCATCCCTTGACATCCTCCACCCCCAACACTCTGCTTTTTGGTCCTTTGGGCCATGGATGTGTTATTGGTGGCTATAAGGAAGTATTTGACACTGGATCTGCCTCCCTGATGTTTAGGCTCTCTTGCTCTCTGTTAGTCCTTTGGGCCATGGATGTGTTATTGGTGGCTATAAGGAAGTATTTGACACTGGATCTGCCTCCCTGATGTTTAAGCTCTCTTGCTCTCTGTTAGAAAGGGAGATATGAAGTATCCTCTGGTCCTCAACTACATTAGCTCCAATCTGAGTCCAAACATAATCTGGGGACAGCATCAATAAACAGGAGTCAGGAGGTCGCCAACTAAGGTGGTCCTGAAGAGGCCAAGGCAAGGCGTCTGGTTCAGAGAAGGGAGCTGAATGACATGCATTGCTTCTGGCAACTGGCAAAATCCAGCTGATAGCCCAGAGTATGCAGCAGATGTCTTTTACAATTGAGGGGGTGTTATTACTCACAAGGAGTCCTTTAGTCAAGAGACATGCAGTGTCATTGGGCTCTCAGACATGCACTCTGGACTTGGACCTTCTGGTGCTGATGCTCTTGAGGGCAGGAGGATGACTTGACCTCTGTCAGAGGTGGGTCAGAAATCCACCCAAAGGGTCCTTCCAGGGCATCCTCTGGAGGTAGGCCAGTGGAGTGCCCCCTGTTATACCAGGGACCTCAGTGCTGGTGTCTGGGGGACTCTCAGTACGCCTGGGTCATTCCTCATCAGAAGGGTTAGGGCATCTCTCTGTCTCTCCTCCTCTCTCTCACACACCAGCAACAATCCTGCAAGGAAATATGTGTATACATTGCAATTGCATGGGTAAAGTCAATCACATGGGTCTTTTAAATTATGTAGTCAGCACCCTCCTGTGTGGTGAGGTGGTGCTTCATAGGGAAAGGCCCACATGATCCACGAGACTCCTGATATCAGGGTTGTGAGTTCAAGCCTTATGTTGGGCAAAAGATTCCTGAATTGCAGGGGGTTTGATGACCCTCATGGTCCCATCCAACTCTATGATAATCTGTGAGCAGCTGATCAGTTAATTTACCAAGGCTTTCCTGCAGCAGTGTGGGTTCACACCAAGAGCAGGAACTCCCATGTGACCGGTGCTGTGTATCAAAAGGGCTTAATCCATGGAGCAAGCAACTTTAGCTTGTTTGGGGTCTAATGCTATTGGAATGGAAAGTGTGTATCCTGAATTCCAACACTAAGGGGAATGCCAAACACTTTCTCCACTGTAATGGGAGTTGATCCAGAGAAACATTCCACAAAAGAATGTGCTTTTTTTTTCCAGGTAAGAAGTGAATATGCTATTTCTCTCCCGCCCCATTTGGTTGCTTCAATTTATGTTTTTGTTTTACAACGTGTGTATATATATGAAGTTTGTCCAGTTATCCAGATGTGTGTATGTTATGTTACCTTCTTTTAAAAGTACTTGATTTGGAGCCAAAAGGAAAAAGGAAGGGTTAGGAATGTGAAACCTAGTTTCTCATAACTTTGTAGAAGGCAGATGTTTCTTTTCTGCTTCCAGCTTTCATTTTCTTTGCATGAAGAAGTTCTTTAAAACTAAATAAATATCCCTTTGAGAAGAGCACGACTTGTGGTGTTTTTCTTTGCATTAACTGTTTTGTGGCTGGCAGGCTTTGATGCACGACTTTATGCTTATTCCATCGGAAAAGTCTCCTCAAACCCTTTGCACAAACGGCATTCGGTGCTGTTTGTACAAACAGGCCACTGGGATAAAAAGAGAGAGACCTCAACAGCATCAAAATCTCATTGAGACGTTGGATAAGTGCATCGCACACCCCTCCCCTTTATGCTGCAGAATAATGTAAATATGCCCTGCAAATCATTTTCCTTGTAATTAAGATTCTTGAACAAACTCTCCCAGCTGCAAATCAAAACAAGACTTATTCAAATTTTCTAAAGATAACAGCGGGTACCCACTGGTGACAGATGATACTAGATTTTGCACTGTGGCATGCTTAAAACAAATACACCCAGTCTGTGTCTGCATGCTTTGTCTCTTCAAGGAAAACTATCTTCTTTCACAGCCTTGATGGAGACCCTCAAACTCCTAAATGGAAACACAGGGCTTCCGCTCACTACGCAAACAGACCTTCCCAGTGGAGCTGTACTTAGGTGATCCTCTCTGTTGAAGTGTGGCAGCACTGAATTTAGGGTAGTAACAGGTGATTCCTTCACACAGGGTGCTGAGTTGAGGGGCAAAGATTGAGAAGATCCATAATGGAGAAGATCCGTTTTGGGGCGCCAAATTTTGGCCTCGCACAGGGGGCCATATTATGAAAGATTACCAAAGTCTGGCCCTGAGTATGGAATCCCACAGTGGGCCTAGAAGTGGCTAGCTTTTTCTTCGTAAGGGCCATATTTACCCTTCACCAACCTTCCAGAGGCCACATCCCAGTGGTGGGTGTGGCCACTCCACACTGTCTCAAGTGCATACACAGATCACCTGATGCGGAGTGTTATTGCCCACCCCTGCTCAATGAATGTTTGATTTGGTGACTGTGAAGGGGGGGATTTGCATTGGGCTATGCGGTGGGCTTAGGGACGCAGGTGGCGCTGTGGGTTAAACCACAGAGCCTAGGACTTGCCGATCAGAAGGTCGGTGGTTCGAATCCCCGTGATGGGGTGAGCTCCCGTTGCTCGGTCCCTGCTCCTGCCAACCTAACAGTTTGAAAGCACGTCAAAGTGCAAGTAGATAAATAGGTACCGCTCTGGCGGGAAGGTAAACAGCGTTTCCGTGCACTGCTCTGGTTCGCCAGAAACAGCTTAGTCATGCTGGCCACATGACCCAGAAGCTGTACGCCAGCTCCCTTGGCCAATAAAGCGAGATGAGCGCCGCAACCCCAGAGTCGGTCATGACTGGACCTAATGGTCAGGGGTCCCTTTACCTTTTTATGTGGTGTGCTTAAACCTTTCTGCCCACCTTAATGTTACACTTCCTTTCTTGCTGTATATATATTTTTGCTGCCACTCCTAAATATGATTGGTTTTTGGTGGGGGGAGGACAAACATTTGCTTGGAGGGCATCATTAGGTCCCTGAACTGTGGGTTAGCTATTCCTGGCCTGGATCCTCCATGGCGGGGGTGGGGGGCCTTTGGTATTCCTGATTTAGCTCCCTTCATCCCAACCATTGACCATGCTTGCTGGGACTGATGGGAGTTGTAGTCCAACAATGTCTGGAGGGCCACCGTTTCCTCACCCCTACTCTGCAAACAATAACACTCCCAACAAGAATGCAGTTTTGTTCTAAGCATTAAAATAGCTCCTGTTGTAATAAAATTATCTTGTCATGCAATGGATGTGGGAGGGGCTTTGGGGAGGGTGGGTGGTTTGCTTGAGAATCCATATTGAAAGGCAGGCTAGAAATATTTCAATGATTTAATTAATCACTTCTATTGATAAAATTGGGAGTGTGCTAGGATCCAGATCAAATGGATTTGAAGGATAAAAGTATGGGGATAAATTTAGTTCCATTTGCATTTTACTGCGAACCTACCTAATTTGTACTTCCCACAATAGCATTCAAACTGATGCAGACATCCTTCGGAATTGGCACTTCTCTGAATTTTGCAATGCAGTTCTCCAACCCCAAAATGTTACAGGTAGGTAGCCATGTTGGTCTGCTGTAGTCGAAACAAATAAAATAAAATAAATAAAATAAAATAAAATAAAATAAAATAATTCCTTCCAGTAGCAACTTAGAGACCAACTAAGTTAGTTTTTGGTATGAGCTTTCGTATGCATGCATTGAAGAAGTGTGCATGCACATGAAAGCTCATACCAATAACTAACTTAGTTGGTCTCTAAGGTGCTACTGGAAGGAATTTTTTTATTTTGTTTCAACCCAAAAATGTGTGTAAGAATGCATATATTGATGGAAATGGTTTACAAATGTACATTACATTATGGGAAAATGCTCGCCAAGATGTGAGTTTTAGGTAACATTGCATACAAATGTGTTTATTATGAGAAAGACACACTAAAATTCTCTTGAATTTTCACAAGGACTTAAACAAATTCGCAAATGGTTGTGGAAATGTGGTGAACTGAAGTTACAACTGGAAAAATGAGAAACTGAGAGAAATTGAAATGGACAAGTTTGTCCACCCTTATAATGACACAACTCAAGGGCCATTGGACCAGAGGTTGTATGCTGTGTCCTGCTGTATTCTGTGTAGATGGGTGGTGGTGGGAAGAACTAGGGCTCCATTAGTTTGCCTATTTCAGACATATTGTTTTGTAAACCAGAGAGATAAAGCCCACCCTGTTTTCTGGGAAAGAGATTAGAAAGGAATAAACAAACCAGTGGTTATGTTCTTCCAGAGTGGAAGATCTGATTTGCAATTAACCTTGTCCTGTAGTGCCTTCAAGTAGTGGGAATTTGTGGACGTGCCAGCTGTTGATGGGGCAGAAGATAATCAAATAGGAAACAGAGAGCTATAGATGTTTCAAACCATGTATGGAGCTTGGGAACAAGAAAGTCTAAAGAAAAAGGAGGCAAAGGTGGTAGAGAAGAATATGTGTGGTTTTCCATGTTTGAGGGGAGTACCCTCCAAAAATTATCATAGGATTTCTCAAATTATTCTTTTCTAAAAAATAAGCTCAGCCCATTATCTCCTTCAGGCTGAACCACAATATTGTTAAAGATCCCATCGTAATAAAACTGACCAGCAACTTGCAGTGTCAGTTAATCTTTAGGTACAGCCTGAAGAGGATAAAGATAAAGTCTATTGAGTCTCCATTGGTAGGCAATTATACTGAATATCTGAGGCCATTTTTAAGCAGAAGTGTCACCATACAGCTCTTTTAAGCCTCTTTGGTTTCTGCGGGAGAGTCAAGCACATGCATAATCCTCCCATGAAATCAGCGGGGATTAGAGACACTTAACTTTGGCTAGAAGGGTGGTATTCTGTTCCACCCTTAACAGAAACAACCCATCATGTAATCATATTAACACAGAGCATTCACTACACTGTCATTCCCCTAAGGACCTTATGAATATATCTTGCGCGGTAACTGTTAGAAATGTTAAACATGCTATAGAGTTCCACAAAACTACACAAGGTGTTAAGAGACTGAGCTATAAACCAGAAAGCCCCTTGTTCGCTTTTCACCCTACCCATAAACACAGCAGGTGGCTTTCAGCAAGTTCGTAGAAAAAAACCCTAGTACTTTGTTGTTTAGTCGTTTAGTCGTGTCCGACTCTTCATGACCCCATGGACCAGAGCACGCCAGGCACTTCTGTCTTCCACTGTCTCCCGCAGTTTGGTCAGTCTCATATTAGTAGCTTTGAGAACACTGTCCAACCATCTCGTCCTCTGTCGTCCCCTTCTCCTTGTGCCCTCCATCTTTCCCAGCATCAGCGTCTTTTCCAGGGAGTCTTCTCTTCTCATGAGGTGGCCAAAGTATTGGAGCCTCAGCTTCATGATCTGTCCTTCCAGTGAGCACTCAGGGCTAATTTCCTTAAGAATGGATGCGTTTGATCTTCTTGCAGTCCATGGGACTCTCAAGAGTCTCCTCTAGTACTTAGTACTCCTTTATTTATTTTTTGTTATTGAAATCCTCATTAGTTTCATTATCTGTTCACAACCATCATATTTGATCCTTTACATCCCATTCGGTTTTTGTTCTCATTCTGTCCCCTACAATTATTTTTGGCCTTTGTCTGTAGCGCTAGTGGCAGCAAAACTAACTTTGATGGCTCTCTTGGGTTCTCCCCACCCCACCACATGTCCCAGAGGTTGAATTGTTCTGGGAACTGTGGGTTCAAAATGGCATCTGCCACAAAAATGGTGTTCTTTCCCGAGTGGCTGCCCTATTTCTCCCAGAATGCCTTGTAATGACCACAACATTGGGGCATTCTGGGAGACAAACAAACAAACAAACAAGACTGTTCATTCATTGTGGAATTAATGCATACACCTGCCCCTGTCTGCAATTTAAGGACACTGTTCTCTCTTACATGGTTATTGTAATGATTGTTGTGTTAATATATGTGCTTTGATAACTCCTAAACAGCCATATGCATATGATTGCCTTTGAAACATGGGGTGTTATAAATTTCAGGCCTTCATGTTTATGAAAGGATCTTCACCAGTGGGAAGTTGAAACTGCCTGGGTATCCCATGCTACTACAGTGGTACCTTGGGTTACATACGCTTCAGGTAACATATGCTTCAGGTTACAGACTCTGCTAACCCAGAAATAGTACCTCGGGTTAAGAACTTTGCTTCAGGATGAGAACAGAAATCATGCTCCGGCAGCACGGCAGCAGCAGGAGGCTCCATTAGCTAAAGTGGTGCTTCAGGTTAAGAACAGTTTCAGGTTAAGAACGGACCTCCGGAAAGAATTAAGTACTTAACTTGAGGTACCACTGTAAGCCTAGTTGTGCATGTGGCAAATTAAAGGCAGGGAGGTCTCTCTAGAAGATCTGTGAAAGACTTTAATGCAGAGAAAGTTAATACAATCTACAGTGTTAAAAGGGTCTTGAAAGATTTGCGGCATCATAGAACGGTGATTGTTCTGAAATTTAAGGGGAATGTTTAACATGCTTATGGAAAAATAAAATTATTTATTAACCTGCCTTGACAGGTTTCTTTTTTTCTGGTAAAATTCTTGCTAGTTTATTCTCCAAGAATGGTGTATTATTTTCAGTTGAGGAAAGACTATACCCTGTCTATAATCTGCTTTATGGTGTCCATCCATTCAGGGGTGGTTATTCTCTTTGAATCAGCGTGTGCACCTAAAAATTCTATGAAGCTTCAACATGTTTCTTGGGTTCCCTGCAAAGAAATTTTCTATACTCAGAAGTTTATTTTAAAGAGGAAAAATATTATATGAAATAAATCATATGGAAGTATTTATCAGCACTCCCTTCTTTAACTTTTCCAGTGTCTGGTTTCAAAACCCATTTCCAAATGACTGAAGTTCATACATGGTCTTTAGAAAAAAAAAAGTTTCAGAAGAAAATGTTTTAGGAAAATTACCTCAGGGTTTATTGTGTATTTATGCTGGGTTAAATAATAATAATAATGCAACATAGGAAAATGAGTTTATTAAGAACAGAAGGAAAACGGCAAGGAAGCAGGGAAGTTTTTTGACAGAAAAAAAGGTCTGGTTTGTCATAGAACAATTACTCCAAAATAGTAAGTTGGGAGGCCCAGCCCCTTCTTTGGCTTACAGGAGTCTCTAGGGGAGGGTGACATTAGAAAGGGAAATAACCTTGCCGGTTGCTTGACCCAAGTGATTGCTTCCCCAAAAAGTCGCTAGAGTGACACAGAATGCAGCTGATGTGGGAAAAGGTCCCAAACCTTACTGATGATACAGGCTTATGTAGACCTAACACTGCAGATGAGTTCTGCCATGCACCTGTACCCACACCAGAGTTCTAAGTGCGAGGAGATTCTGTTTCTCTTTTTTTTATTATTATTTAATATAGAGGCATGCTCAAACATGAAATCCCACACCTCTCGTTTATGATTATCCCACACCAATCCCAACTAGTTTGTGAACCTTTACAGCAGTTTTGTTAACAAATGATGCCATTTTTCATCTATTCATTTATGAAGTTCCTTATAAATGCTGCACCAGCATAAAGACACTGTATTCAGAGTGCTTCACAGAAGCAAATTTCCCCAAAAAGAAGCTGCTTACAGGTGAGAAACGGTGGTTTCTCACATGCAGTTTGTCATGTGTGATGGATGCACATGTGCTTTTTGCGTGTCGAGGTCCCCAGGGCCACCCCAATAACTCACACATCACACCAAATTTTTTGTTTAAGGTTTTTGGCATAATTTTGGCCACAGCTTTATTAAAATACAAACATGTGAGTGGTTGCTTAGGCATTGGTTGAGACTATCTGCCCCCACCGTGGGGGACAGACTGACATTCTGCACGCCTGCGAAAGTCAGAAAGGGGAATACACTTGGGGGTAGCGTCGGAGCAGGGAACCTGCCCTCAGCCCTCCCCAAATGCAACCAGGAGCTCTTGCAGTGGCCTGAGCCCCCTTGACAGAGTGGACAAGCAATAGTTAGCTCCCAATTCCTTTAACGGAATCCCTTGCAGCAGCAGCATTAGAGGGGCAGGCACAGCCAATCCATGCCCCTCAACCAACCAAACCATAAACCAATCCCTAACCGCAACCTTACAAGTTGTGACGATTTGCTACGCAGTAGGCAAAAACCAAATGGCCCCAGCCAATCAGCCAGATGGACAAAATTCCTACTGGGCCCCTGCCCCAAGAGCAGACGACCCCATGACAGGCATAGCAAGGTCAAAGCGAACAACCCTAAATATAGGGGGGGGGGGCTGGACAATCCGATGCACAGGCGAAAAGAGGAAGCCCTAGCCTCGTGCAAGGAGTTTTAGCATTTCTGGCTGTCAATCAACAAATGGCAAAATTAACTTCTTCCCAACAACAAGGGAAGCCCAATTGCATCAGTCGCCAATGATCAATTAGCCCACTCCACAACTTTGGAGTGTCCTGGCGGCCCCCCACCGCAACACGTGCTCTCCATGAAGGAGAACACGCTTTGTGTGTGCTGTGATTTGATTCCATATGATGAGGTGCCTAAATTGAAGGGATATATGCTTTCCCTTCTATCACATGCAGTGGATTACCTGCAGGTTTCATACACAGAAGAAGCATTCCTGTATCACTGAATCTCATGTGAAACAGTCCAAGACAGGGCAGCCCCCTATCCAGAACACAAAAAGGGAATGTCTTCTCTTACCAAATGCTTCTTCTGTTTGCAAATGAGATTATCCCGAGGAAAGCATCTGTGTGTTTTCTTTTAACTGAGTCAGCAGAAATAGTGACAGTTGGCAACCTCAGCTGGGAACAGTAAGACATCTTGTGCAACATACTTTATTCTCCACAGGTTGCTGAGAGGTACCGTAACATAGCATTACCGATAAAACTGAGTTCCCCCCCCCTCCCCCCTCTCTCTAAAGGGTTATAAAATAACTCTGCAAATGCCCCGCTCTCCACCTCATCACAGATGTCCTGGCAAGCTCTGCAAGTCCAGTCCCTCTTCACAGCATTTCAGTGTGATTTGCCCCAAGTGAAATTTTGGCTTCAAATGTCAGAAAGGAGTTGGTAGTTTATAGACGAAAGCTATTGTAAACATGTGCAAGATATTTCTGTGGATGATGCAGAACCAAATTCTGGCTTAACTGCTACAGATTGGGGAGGGGGGGGGATCTGGATAAGATCTGCAGTTGATTTAAATTTAAGGTTGCAGACCAGAAACCTGCACTGTTTTTATTTATTTTTATTTTTTACATTCTTCAGGGCAGCAAGGGCCACCAATTTCTGGCCCCTAGCCAATTTCTTTTCTGCCCTTATTGTCCATTTCTTCCTCCTCCCATACCCAGCTCCTGTGTGTGCCACAACTGCCCTTGACTTAATTATAGGGCAAGTCAAATAGCAGGGAAGAAATAGGAATGGTTGGGAGAATAGACAACTGCCTCACCTCCTACTGCATTAAGTGTACAGCACCATCACAAACCCAAGAAAAGCCTTGTTGGATCAAGCCAAAGACTCCTTTAGTTTAGCATCCTGTTCTCACAGCAGCCAACCAGATACCCCTGGGAATCTGGGAAGCCAAACAGCATTCCCCTCGCTTGTGATTTCCATTAGCTGATATTCAGAGTCATACTACTTTGCCAGTGGAAGTTCTATAGGATACAGCCATCAGGAAGCATGTTGTTGTTATTGTTGTTGTTTAGTCGTTTAGTCGTGTCCGACTCTTCATGACCCCATGGACCAAAGCACGCCAGGCTTCCACTGCCTCCCGCAGTTTGGTCAGTCTCATATTGGTAGCTTTGAGAACACTGTCCAACTATCTCGTCCTCTGTCGTCCCCTTCTCCTTGTGCCCTCCATCTTTCCCAACATCAGGGTCTTTTCCAGGGAGTCTTCTCTTCTCATGAGGTGGCCAAAGTATTGGAGCCTCAGCTTCACGATCTGTCCTTCCAGTGAGCACTCAGGGCTGATTTCCTTAAGAATGGAGAGGTTTGATCTTCTTGCAGTCCATGGGACTCTCAAGAGTCTCCTCCAGCACCATAACTGAAAAGCATCAATTCTTTCGGTGATCAGCCTGCTTTATGGTCCAGCTCTCACTTCCATACATCGCTACTGGGCAAACCATAGCTTTAACTATACGGACCTTTGTTGGCAAGGTGATGTCTCTGCTTTTTAAGATGCTGTCTCCATGGACAAAGACAACAGGAAGCAAGATATGAACTTAATTGTCTCTCTTAAACAGGAGCAAAACAGCAGTAGAAAACTCATTGCTCTACCCTGATAGAAAAAAGTTCTGTGATGCCCAGCATCTGAACTATCTAATGTCACCATCTACACAAACATGTATTGCAATCTAGAACTGCTAGATGTAAATGCTAGCACTGAAGTGACCTGGGGCAGCTCAATTGGTAGAGCACGAAATCTCAGGGTTTTGAGTTTGAGCCCCAGGTTGGGCAAAATATTATTGCATTACAGGGGTTGGACTAGACTGACTCAACCATTCTATGATGTTAGAGTTCCACTCTTCTTTACGCCATAATCATCACATTTAAAAACCTTGTTCTTTGTAAAACTGTCAATGGCTTTCTCCATGCATAGCGAAAGCTCAACAACTGTAGAGACAATGGAGAGTTCAGCCCTTCATGAGTCAAACTTCCTGCAGAATCCATAACTTCATGTGCTAACCCTGGATACTCATGGGATGGGTCCTTCTCCCTCCCTCCCTGCACCAGGGCTCCTCCAAACTTCACCCCTCTGTCATAGTTCCAAATTCCACAGCAAGAGAATATCTATCCTGAAGCCCAAGGTATTAGATCCACTGAGATAAAGTTACAAGAAGGTAGATTTCAGCTGAACTCAGAGGTGTGGTGGAGACCTCACTGAAGATGTTCTAGCTGAGGCTGGTCAGCCATCAGCTGGATGTTATAGCTCTGGATTTCCTGCATTAAGCAGCGGGTTCTATATTTTCCATGGAGAGCTCTTGTACTATCCCAGCATTGAGGACCTCAGAGGACATTCATGCCTCCCCAGACCCAGAAGTATGGGGGGAGAGAAAGAACATGGTCTGAAGTGGTTCAAAACTGGAGGACGTCTTTATTTGTTACGTATGCTATATTTGTGAGAGATTTTCTGTTGTCTACTTGTTTTGCTCTTACATTTGCTGTAACCGAATGTCAAGGTGTACGTGCTCTTATTGTATCATTGCTTGTTTTTCCTTGATAAACTGCTCTTAAAATAACAAGAACAGGTGGAGGACTTCTCTTATGGGTATACTTGGGGGCACTGTACAGTGATGTGGGCAATTTAAGTCATTGAGTGAGCATTTAGATGCACAAAATCATCAAAACTAGCACAGTTGCTCAATACTTTGTGAGAATGACCCTTGTATTGTTAGAAAATGTTAGTACATCCTAGCCACTTTACCAACTGGATGAATATGGGTTAAAGTACTTAGAAACACAGACTGAATACCAAGCAGCACACACAAAATATTAGTTATAGATCCCTCCACTCTCTCTTTTTCTAGTTTTCCGTAATTCCACTGAGTACAGTCTCTGTAACATCAGTTTTGAATTGCTGCTGCTTCCCCCCCCTGCATATTTGTCTGCAGCAGCTGTCAGATGGTTAAAATGCCAGTATTACAAGCTGCAATAAATATGTCCTTTCAAAACCCTTTGCGATGGTTGTACCCATTGGGAGTTTATGTAACGCACTGAGCGGTTAACAAAATATGCATAAAGAACATTTGCTTCCTGGAGATTTCAGCATTGTGTGGCAGCTCGGGGATGACTCATGGGTTGTGCATGAGTGTTTGTTGCTTTACGCACACATACTTTGTAGTAAAAGCCGTACGAGGCATTCTGTGCTTTTTAAAAAAAATTTTAAAAAGTGTCCCAACAGCTATCACACGGTGGCACCTGAGCAAAATACTAAACTTTAATTCTTGGGGGCAATTTCTCACAGCAGCAAGTGTCATGAAATTCAGGGCAGGAGCCCCAAAACAGAGTTGCTCACACGTGAGGGTTGAAGAGAACAGTTTTGCCTGCGGGTTCTGTGCCCCAAACCAGCCATGGACTGTGTGAAGCCTGCAGACCCACATTGCCAGCAAAGCAGATGGTTATTTAGACATTTATTATTGTGGTCTTCTGCAGTTTTCATACATCATTTATGCAAGGCCTGGAGTTACTGCCGGACATTCTGTCAAAACAAGGGTACTTTTTAAAACACACACATTTTTCTCCAGGCACAAGCAGTGCAAGATCCAGGACGGTGACTAGTAGGCGGAAGGATTGCTGGGTGCCCCTTATTAGATCATTTCCCTGCTTTACACAAACATTGAACAGAAATAATGCTTATTCTTTCAACTGCAGCATATTCCTGTTTTCGGACATTTGTGATTTGGCAGCCCTAGACATGATGACATTTCAGAGCTGAATCTTGAGCTTCCTGGAGGCATCATTCATCAGCCCCCATCTGAGAAGCCAGCTATATGTTGCTGCAGAAGAGGCCACCTGGAAATGGTTTGCCCAAGAAAATAGATAATGGACACTAGGCTGACTCTGGGATGGTGAGGGAATGCCCTCTCTGCATCCTCTGAGGTTAAACTTTGGACCTCTTGGAAGCTTGTAGGTTCCCAAACCTTCTCTGAGTTACTAACAACAGCTGTATCTGCTATGACTGTTTTAGCAAACTATTCAGCAAAACTTTTGGGTGGTTTACCCTTTGTGGCCCTTTCAGATCTGCATACTATACACAAGTCTTCCATGCTAGGCTTCTCCTCTTTGGGAGAATGGTGGGCAGGCTGGAGGCATGGTCTGTACTACCTTAGTCTGTACAACCAACTTCCGTCCCCGGGGCCCAATAAGCTTAGGGTAAAACTCAAGATAGAGGGAACCCCATGCACTATGGAGTTGGATACCGGCTCATCCTACTCCATAATATCTGCTAAGACTCTGAAAGAGCTTTGCCCTAACGGCGGTCCTCCTCTCCGCCTGGCCCCCGTAGTGCTGTGGGATGTCCAGAGAAAAAGAATCCCGCTAAAGGGGATGGGCACCTTCAAGGTCCAGTTTAAGAAGTACACCAAGAATTTGAACCTCATTATAACTGAAGGCCCATTCACTAGCCTTCTAGGCCTAGCATGGTTCGGGCCGTTAGGCTTAGGTATTTCAGGGCTTAATCAGATTTCCCCAGGGACAGATTTTGAATCGATCTGCCAGAAGTTTCCATTAGTCTTCGATGGAACCCTGGGCCTGTACAATGGACCCCCAATTTCCCTACGGCTCAACCCGTAGGTAAGCAGTATCCCTTTGGCTTAAGGAAGTTGCACTGCTGTCTTCTGGCTCAGAGGCATCCATCACAGATGCCTCAGTACAACCAGGTCCCCCTGCTCCATCTAAGTAAAACACTGCTGTTGAAGTGGACTGGGTCCTTGTAACTGGTGAGGCTCCTTTCAGTAAAATCGGAGTTTGCCACTGAGAAAGAACTGCTCCTCATAGATAGGGCTTAGTCTAAGGGTGCCTGTAGCTGAAGCAATATCAGAGCCCAGCACAAGGTCTTGACTCACCTAAGATGAGGTCAGCACTTGTATCATAAGTATGCCTCAACCTGTTGCTTGGGAAACATGATGCTGGACTACTGAGGGCTTTGGTCTAACCCTGCAGGTCTTTTCTTTTGTTCTTAATAATACAAAATGAAGACACATAAACTGGTACTCTGAAGGAAATAAAAAAATTAAATAGAACTGAATATTTGTTATCCTTACGTTAAATGGCATGACATTTTAGATACAATTGTCTATCTTTTTTTAATTTTCAAGCCTGGCTTAGACTCCAGAATTTGAATTACAGGTTTGAGCAATTTGATCTCAACCTCTTCCACCATCCCCTTTCCAATTTGTCATTCGTACATCCAAGATAATTCTCCCCTTCACCAGCAATTAGTGAAGATAAATGTGCTTTCTGAAATGACAGGAAGTTAAGTATAGCTCTCCAGTGTTTGCTCAAAAGTACTGAAAGTCTTAGTCTCTGAACAGTCTGGGACCTACTTCAATCTAATGCTGCATATTTCCAAAAAAAAAGAGTTGGATGATACTGGAGTTCTTCCCATCCAAACTATGTTTTGTGAATGTGAAAAAAGAGGTCCACAGTATTGCTCCCAAATCAGTTGTATCACTTCATGGGTCAGCTGTAGTTTGACCATTCATCACTTTTGTAGAATCATAATTTCATTACTTGCCCTTTACCCTAAGGCTGCAATTTAAAGTGCAACATTCAAAATAGTTTAAAAGAACCTCTAGTCACAAGAATAGGCTGGGTTCTTTAGCAGTGTCTCACATCCATCTTTGGATATATGCCTCTTCAAGTTCTGCCAAATGTTCCCTGTTGTTTGCATGTTGCATCAACCAAAGTTATTTTTCTAGTTAACTTACGTGTGCAAAAATCTACCTTTCACTGTGTTTTTATTCATGAAGTTATCCAACATAGAACTGAATTGTTCAATTAATGTTTTAGCAAATGTGTGTGTCTTTTCCATCACATTCCAACTCTTCCTGATAGTGACCTGAATCTGGGTCTTCATTCCAGTCAGAGCCTCTGGCTAGCCTCAGGTTTTGACAGTGTGTTGGTCTCCTCCAGAGGCGCCAGGTTGCCCCCAACATTGAGGGGGCCTGGCCTGCTTCCAACAAATACAGTGGACCTTTGGGTTGCGAAAGTGATCCTTGTGGGATGCACGTTTGCAACTCGCAGCATTCGCAACCCGCAGTGGTGCGTCTGCGCATGCGTGGATTGTGATTCAGCGCTTCTGTGCATGCACAAAGCGTGATTTAGCGCTTCTACGCATGCGAGACCGTCGAAACCCGGAAGTAACCCATTCTGGTACTTCTGGGTTTCGGCAGGTGCGTAATCCGAAAAAATGCAACCTGAAGCGGCTGTAACCTGAGGTATGACTGTACTGAGGGGTCCAAAGACACCTCATTCCCCTAGAGTTGGTGTGCCTGGTCTCCTCCATTGGTACATGTACACACAGCATTTCTGGAAGACAAGAGTCTCTACATTCGTTTAATCCTCAATTTGTTTCTGAGGAAGCAAAGCAAACGGAGGTGGAACTTCCTTAGAACTGCTGAGTCGCTTTTTACAAAATATTTATTTATTTAAGAGGGGGAAGCTCTTAGTGTCCAAAGAAATTGTTTCTACTGTTTGCACTTCTGAAGCGAACTTCCATCTCCGGTGACTGACTCAATAGGAAGAGGCTGCACACGTGTGTGTTTTGATATAGGGGAATATAAATAATAAACACTTGCTTATTTTTACCTCTTTGTTGATTCACAGCATTGCCAATGTAAACTTGGACGGTAAAAGTATCGTGTTCAAATGAAGCAACTATAAATCTAGGTTGGACACATCCTGCCCTAAATATAGCACCATGCCCAGTAACTGAATGTTCTTCAGAATCAAGAGCACCAGTGAATTATTAACAGAACCCACACAGTGCTTAAAGAACTAACAGATATGGGGCGGGGGGAGGACAAGGCCATGCTTTTTAAAGAAACTATGATCCATGATCCATGTTACGGTAAGTTAATACCTTTATTATGCTAACCAAAGTATCACAAAATAGTGTGGAAGCTTTTGAGTTCTCCAGAAGTGTTCATCGGGCTAGATCAGAGGTGATGTGATGCCCTCCAGATGTTGGGAACTAGAACTCAAATCAGCCTAGGCAGAATGGCCAATGGTCAAGGTGGAAAGGAGCTGTAGCCCAAAACACCTGGAAGGCACTACCTTTGGGCTAGCTAGATGATGAACAGAGCATTTTGGGTGAGATGTGGGAACTTTGGGAGCTGAAGCTGAAGACATGGGGCCTGCATTTCCATGGTGCATATCAGTGGCTGATTCTCCATTTTGAAAACCCATGAACTGAGTATCACCCAAATCTCCCATGTGACAGCCATTTCTTGCACTTCTGGAGATGGGGAATCGACCATTGTTACAGTTCCCAGCAGGCTTTCATGCCAACAGCTACTAGCCACGATGGCTGTGTTCTATCTCCACTTCCAGAGGCATTATGGCTCTGAATACCAACTGCTGGGAATTGCAGAGAGGCAGAGTGCTGTTGTGCTCACATCCTGTTTGCAGGCTTCTCAGAGGCACCTGCTCAGCCACTGGCCTGATCCAGCAGGCCCATACGATGTCCTTGTGATGCTTGCACAGCATCGCAAGGGCCTCGTTTGAATGTCTGCTACCTCCTCCCATTGAACTCAGTAGGACTTTCTAAGTAAACAAGCCTCAAACTGCGCTGCTCATGCGATGCATAGGCCACTCTTCTTCCAAGGAACTCCAAGTAGTTTATACATGATTTACAGGTGGTCTTCCATTCAGCTATCGCCTGGGATTAGACCTCTGTTTCAGGAGCTGAACAGTATTATGCGCCTTCACACCATTCCCTGGGCCGGAGAACTTGATACTGCTTGTCTTTTTTATTTTTAAAAAAGCTTATTTCCTTCAAGACTTATTCTGAAGTGGAATGAAAAAGGGCCCCAGACCATGACTTCATAAAGTGGAAATGATTTCCCCTTCAGTCACTCCAACACTTGAAAGTAGTAGATTAATGAGTAAAATAGGCATGTAATGTATAAAGCAGTTAATATGCACAATCAAAGCAGAAATCCCAAACCACACACCTATGTGGAAGTAAATCACATTTAATTAATAATAACCTGTGGTACAGTTAAGCAATTTTAGACTCTGGATTTAATGATCTTATCCGTCCACCCCCTGTTTAGATGGTAATGGGTATTACTTTACATACTTCAAACTGCAGTGAGCCAGCTTTGAGGTGTTGAGGGCCTTCTTGGGGTGCTTGACTTCTCCCTCAAAGTCTTGCACCAACACCACCAGTGGATGTGCCATGTCAGATGCTGATTTCCCCATGAGGCTACTTCTACAATATCAGAACATAATTGTCATAGGTATTGCAGATATCATATATAACACTGACAGTATGTTTGGGCTTCACCTTCTGTGGGATCAAGGCCATGTAACCTTGACTATATTTACACACACACACACACACACACACACAGAGAGAGAGAGAGAGAGAGAGAGAGATGGCATTTAAAGGCAAATCTGTCTCATTTTCACTTCCTGAAAGAACATGCAAAGCTAAACACAGCCCTCCTTCAAGATTCATACTTTTGTGATGCAGTTCTTCCCCAAATAACGCATACAGAAATGCAATGCACTCGGAGGCAGTGTGCATAAATTCACATGTGGGTGAAAATCATGGGCAAAAAACACACCAGGTTAGAGAAAATTGCTTGTAAAAATATGTATATTGGGCAAACATGCGTATAAAATGTGTATATTAGGAGAAATGCAGGTGGATTTGGGTTAGAACAGGCTTCCTCAACCTCGGCCCTCCAGATGTTTTTGGCCCACATCTCCCATGATCCCTAGCTAGCAGGACCAGTGGTCAGGGATGCTGGGAATTGTAATCTCAAAACATCTGGAGGGCCAAGGTTGAGGAAGCCTGGGTTAGAAAAACCACAAATGGGTGTAGAAGTGTGGGGAGCTGAACTTCAGATTGGACAAATGAGAAATGGAGAGGAACTGAAATGGAGAGATCAACCCTTCCCTCCTCACAGCTAAGCAGATTCTAACCTGGGGTTTTAGGCAAGAGGCTAGAAGTGACAATGCAGGTTCAGTCTGGTAGCTGAATTTATGTACCAGACAAAACCTTAAAAGTTTGAGTGAGAAGCCTGAGAACATGGTGTTTCCTGCTTGGCAGGGGGTTGGACTCGATGACCCTTGTGGTCTCTTCCAACTCTATGATTCTATGATTCTATGATTCTATGATTCTAACATGCCAGCACCCTTGTGTCCAGACTAGGTGTGTCAGCCACAAGGGGTATCAACTCTCTCTTGCCGTCAATATCTGCAGCTTCCTTGTATTGTTTGTCAAATATTGCAAGTATCTCCCCTTCCCCTCGCCACTAAAAATAGCTGTTTGTTTGCAATTCACTTTGCATTCCCATTTCCTTTCCAGGTCCTCTTGGGAGGTTCCCAGTTTACCCTACACAGGAAAAGACCTAGAAAAAGCTATTGCTAGATCTTTCCCCTTTTAGATATATATATTTCAAAACTATTTTGTCCCTATTTAATAGATTAGAGCAAATAACCTTTTGGCCTACTCATCCTATGAAGCTAATTGAAAAATGCATTGCGCCCTTCCGTCGCTGGGACTTCTTGGCAAGATTACACCCCAAATATCCTGAAGAAGTAAATCCAAAAATGTGATTCTTGCACCACCCCTTCTTGGCAGCTGTCACCCACCCATAGGAATTATGTTTTAAAGCACTTTTCTGGTGCTCACTTCTGGTTCCTGCTTGTGGCACACTTTGATCTGTGCAGCTTAATCTAAAGAGAGTGTTAAGATCCTGCCAATGCCACCATAACTTGGGTGACCCATGGCAAGGGACAAAGTGTGATTATTCAAAACATGTTGGTACAGGAAGGGAGGATAAGCCATACAGCTCAAGGCCCAGCGTGACACCAAGCGTATCATTAGTAACCATGGCACATTTGGGTGGTGAAATTAAATAAACCATTTTGATAAGGGGAGGGGGATTCTTAGGGCTCAGCAGGATGGACTTAACTCCTCAGTGACAGAGCTTTCTTTGGCTGGTGCTGACTGGCATTCCCCTTGCCAGATGTCAGATGTCCTAGACAGTCTCACCCTAAGGAAAACAGTGACAATGCTGCCAGGAGGAGTTGTGGTACTGATGCTTCTAGACATTACCTTGGAAGGTACAGTCTGAATGTCTCATTGAACTCCCCGCCCACAATGCCTCTGGTTCTAGCTTCCTTTATGCCCTTCCCATATGCAGAGCAGACCTTGGTCTCTCAAATTTCAGCAGCGCCCTGTGTGAGCAGCACCCCTACCTCTCGCCTTCCGTTCCGCTCAATGCACTACATCAAAGTTGCAATGCCCTGCGATGTCCCGTGCAATGGAACTGGTTGTGCTGCCCTAAATCTGCCTCTGCCGTATGAATTGGACTGAAAAGTCAATATTCAAAGTTTTTGGCTCAGTTTCACTCAGAAGCAGCTTGCTGGGAAGGGCAAAGCCACTTTGCTCACTTCCTGGCAGGGTGGTCACTGCTGTTGACTGGGAGGCAGAGGGGTGAGGTGACAGCGAGGTTGGTGCAACACAAATGCACCTGCAGGAACAGCAGATTAGTTCTGCTGGTGTGTTTGCACCACGCTGACTTTGCTTCTTCCACTCCTCATGAGCAACCACCCACCTGCCATAGAGCTGCCAAAGTAGCTCTGCCCCACTTGGCAAGCCACTTCTATCATTACTTCTAACACGCTTTAAAAACTACAGACCATATTCTGCATAAGCTTTCAAAGATGGGAATCTGAGAAAACAAACAAGGAGTCCTCCTAGTAACAGAGAGGCACAAAATGGCTGCCGCTGCTCAGGTCCAGCTCCGAGAACAGGAATTCAAAGAGTTTACAGCCCTATAGTAGTAACAGCACCAGGCACCCGCCACTCCGCAACAAGAGTGTTACTATTGCTAATGGGATGAATCCTAGGGAATGGAAAATGAAGGTGAGGGATTAAAAGAATCTGCTGATGTGAAGAGGAACCAGACTGTGGAGAAGTCTCTGCAGGGAGTTATGGAGGTTCTGTTCCATAGACCATTTAACACCAGGATTTAGCAATCCAAGTTAAATCACCATGAAAGAAGAAGCTGATCTCATATCTTTCTATCTTTAATTTCTATGCTGTGTTTATGTTAGGTAACCCTTAAAGCAACCTATAGTTTGCCTGTTCCAGAGAGTGAAGTTTGGTTAAGTTTTCAAGATTTTAAAACTGGGTTTTTTGTGAGTCTTTGTTTTAAAGTATTTTCTTTAGCAGAAAGCAATGAGTCAGTTGCTCAATTGTTCTTACATCCCTTCCCTTCCTCCCACAGGAGCCCATATTATATTCGGCTGGGAGCTGCCCAGAGTGGCTGGGGAAATAATAAATTATTATTATTATTATTACAACAAACAGAAACTACAAATATTGCAAAACTAATTAAAATGACCACAAGATCTGTGCCAGCAGCAGGTAAAAACAAACACAGCAGATGATAAAACAGTCAACAACGAATTCCTACATTTAAGCAATTTCTACCACTTTTTGTTTTGAATCACAGTCATTTTATTTAAACATCATATACAGTATATAGCCCTGATAATATACATGGCACATGTCTGAGATCTTTTTAAATATATATATATATATTTGTTTCAGATTCCAGGTAATTGCCATCACCACTTTTTACATATAAATAAGAAAGTTTCTAATCCTCATTGTCATGAAGATAAATCTTGAAAACATGCAATGTTTCAAAAAGATTCCATGGTTCTGGATCATCTCCATGCATGCCCTCAGGTACAAGCAGCCTCTACTGCCCTGTCTGGAATGCCTTATTTTCTGAATTCCCTTCCTGACAACCTGCAAATTGGCATCGATCAGTGGAGAAATATATTGTGGAAAGCCAGTGAATTATAGTGATCAGGATTTCAATCAGAGAGGCTTAGGCCTGAATCCCTGTTGAGCTATGACTCTCCTCAAGTGACTGTAGCTAGGGATGTGTGCATGTGAATTAATCTGCATCAGCCCATAACTGTGACTGCCTGCTTACTCACCTACAGTAGCTTCCGAGGCGATTTAAAGTTGTGGAGTCAGCACATGGGCATAGGACTGAATCCTTCCCACTCTGCTTGATATGGCCCCAACCTAAGTTGCTCTTATCTCGTGGCTGCTCCCTGAAGCAGAAAATTGCACTGGGAGTTCCATCCATGGAGCTCCAAACTGAGCTGTGGAATTCCTTGACAAGTCAGTAGGTGGTAGCAGAGAACAATAAAAGGGTCTTCTAAGTTGCCAAGGAAGCCAAGACCCTGGGGGGTGTGTGTGTATTGTTTTTAGGGGGACAGGTCCCCTCAAAGTTCAGAGGGCCACACACACAACGTCACGTGCTTGACATCAGGATGTTGCATCAGGCCTCCTCAGTTGTCTGGAGAAGCTGGCGCCTCTGCCTAAGGATGAGGTGCCTGAGGGTCAAACCAGCTAAGAGAGGGAAGAGATCCCTAACCACAACTCTGTTTCCTCAGCCAAAGCGTAAAACTAGCTGGAGGGCAGACAGGGAATTGGGGTTTGGGTTGCAGCGTGTTTTCCAGGTGTGGCGTTCATGTTAGGAAAATGGCAGACGTGGAAGGGGACTGCAGCTCAAATGGTCTCCAGTTGCCCAACCAGTTCTCTTATGTGTAGACAAAATTGGAACAACCTTAGACAACAGAATTTGGGAGGTGGGGTTGTTGGCCGCTGGCCAACAGTGTAATTTCTTCAGTTCTGTATCCCCCCCCCTTATAAAATCATTATTATTTTTAAATAGTTACATCCTTCCTTTTGGGGGACGTGTGCTAGTCCTCAGCTATGTGGGCATAGAAATCTTCCTTCTTTGTTCATGTGATTCGTCCCTTACTCTCAAGAGAAATTCTTTTCTTTTTAGGTGTTTCTAAGAGCCAGGAGTTCTTTTCTTTTTTTTTACCTTCTCTGTTACTAAATGTGTTTTCATTGTTCAGCGTATTTAACCTGAAGGGGCTCATTGATGGCCATGTCAGGAAGCTAAATCACCAAGTCCTTAATTGCTTTTAGATCTTTGGCTTGGAATTCACTTTGCAGAAACCCACAACCTGAGGCATATGGGCCTGCTCTGTAGCCTCCCATCTCACCACCCCTAGCCAAATGGCTGAGCAAAACTTACACTCCAAGATCACAGTTGGGCAAGAGGAAAATACCAGGGTTGAGATCCTCAGAATATTGCACTTTTAGCAGATGTATTCCCAAACCTTCCTTCACCTGGCATGTTTATTTTTATACTGCATAAGGCTGCAATTCTAACCCCACTTACCTGAGAGTAAGTCCCACTGAATTCAATAGGACTTACTTCCGAGGGGACAGGGTTAGGATTGTGCTACACACACACACACACACACACACACACACACTTAAAAAAATCTAAATATCAATACTTATTTTATTTAACAAATCAAATGGGATTTTATGGCATTATTATTTGTATTACTAACATTATTACAACCAGAATAAGAAGACATCAAATGAATCCTCCCCCTTATACTTAATATCCCTTTGACAAATAGAAATTATGTAGAGATTTATCACTAGGAACAGGTATTTCTCAGTCTCATTTATGTCTTTATGTCTATACTTGCTGGGGTGCAGAGCTCAGCATTGCATGTTATGTCATGCCCCATCATGTGCAGACATCACATGTGGCCCGGGTCTGTGTGTGTGTGCCTATATCTTGTGTGGCATTTAGATCACACAGATGGACATTTACACGTACGTGATGACCTATGCATTCACGAACCTGAATATCAGCCATTCATTCCACTGTTCCTCTGAGGCAGCCACAGGAAGCATTGTCTCACTCCATGCGAATCTACCCATCTTTTAAGATCAACTGATATATCCCTCTTACACCTGATATATCCCTCTTACAAGGCCTTCTGAGGCACAATTGGTGGCTACATCTGACAAGGTCTTTTCTGTGGCTGCACCTCATATGTGGTACTCCTTCCCTCAGTAAGTCAGATTTGTTGGTGTTCTGCGAGCCCCTGAAGATGTTTCTCATTCAGTAATTATTTAACTCTCCTGCTGTTTGAGTTACCAGTTCTAGGCAGGCTCTCCAAATCTTGTTTATGCTGCTTTTAGTTAAATAAGGTGGCTTTTTGTTTCATTGCTTTACTGATTTGGATCATTGTTGTTTATGTCTCTGATTTGGTTTGCTGGATTTGGTTAGCTACTTCGAGTTCCGCTGTTGGAAAGGGGAAAGTGGGGTAAAATTTTAAGGATAAAACAATGTAAAAATGCAAGTGGAAGCAGGCTTGCTTAACAGGTGCCACTCCAAAACACTCAAGCCGAGGGTGTTCCTTGTAAGTAGGAAAGACATATTTATTCAGGCAAGCAGTACAGGCTCAGCAGCAGACACAGAGTTCAGGAGTCATGGTTCAGGAATTCTGGAGCAGGGCAAGAAGTTCAGAACTGGTTGGAAGCAACTGAGATGTCCCAAAATGTTTCCATGCCCATCCCACCAAGCTTTTCAGTCTGAGGTGCGGTGTGTTCAGTTGTGAGACTCACTTGCCTTGTGCGAACGTCAGGATTGCAAACCTGTGCCTGGTTCTAGGCAACAAGACTTGCACCCCCTTATTCAAGCTCCTGTTGCTCTCCACTCCTGTTCCACCTTCCTCTACCATCTTTCTGCAATATATGCACAAAGCCATATAGGATATCAGTTTCCACTCACATGAACTGGGCCAGTCCTACGCGTAGACAGAGTGCAGCGCTGGCTTCAGGTGGCAGATTTGGGTGTCATGATTAATGATTTACTTTGCCTCTGGCAAAGTATTGGACTGGCCCTCTCCATTGAAGGAGCATTTGGGTAGCACTCATGTCTCAAAACAGCTTGAGCACATTGTAAAAACCTTGTGTCTGTCCATGTGTTCCCCCCCCCCATGCTTCCAACAGTGGTGGGGTTTTAGTTTTGTTTTTTGGCTTAATTTACTGTACTCACTGAGGTAAGCCAAGCGATGCAGACACTTATAGAAACACACTCTTGCTGTGTCAATATTCAGTACAAAGCAACCAGATCTCTTTCTTCCACCAGTCTTGGGGGGTCCTGGAGGAATTAAGAGGAAAAGGGTCTAAGCAGCAGCAGCAGCAGCAGGGGAAGTTATTTGGTTTTCTCTCCCTTTTAATCCATCCAGTGTTCCTCTGTTGTTCACTTTGCTTATTCAGCAGGGCTGTTGGGTTCATGAACGACCCACAGATGTCAGTCAGGCCTTCAGCAGCATATTCTGAGGGGAAATCATATTACTTAAGCAAGAGCGGTTATGAGGCCAAAATGAAAGGCGGGAGGTCAAAGGAACACCCTTAAGAAATAATGTGAAATGTAAAGTGTCTGTGTGGTATATCTACAAGATTTTTTTGACCCCCCCCCCATGCTAAGAAGCTAAGGCTGCAAGCTTCTGCTAGTGTGAAACGCTTCCAAATTGATTGTGAAAAAGGGTAATCAAGATAGGAATTATGAGAGCTTAATTAAATATTACATGTACAGTTGTACCTTGGATCCTGAATGCCTTGCAACTTGAACGTTTTGGCCCGGAAGTGAGTGTTCTGGTTTGCGAACGTTCTTTGGAACCCAAACATCTGACAGGGCTTCTGCAGTTTCCAGTTGGCTGCAGGAACTTCTTGTAGCCAAGCAGAAGCCGCGCTTTGGTTTCTGAATGTTTTGGAAGTTGAGTGGACTTCCGGAATGGATCCAAGGTACGACTATACCTGTATATGATGCACGTAACTAAACTAAACATTTGGTATATGATATGATAAACTGAGGGGATGGAATTAGAGGAATGAAATGGCTGGCAGAGAAACATCCCATTTACTACTCCTCTAGTTTAACTTGCCCCTTCCCAAAGTTGTTCCGCCCTTCTTCCACCCTCCTTTAAAAAGTAGTTTTGATCACCTACAAGATTGTCATAGAGATTTTGGCTATTCGCAGCCTAACTTTTCAACTACCGGTAATTTTTGAAGTATCTTAACTATAAAGAGAGAAAGTATAGAACAGGTGAACAGGTAAAAAGGATAATATTGATATATATATATATTTTCTTAATTTGGTCAGATTCATTTATATTCCATTTCGTGGTCTGAAATCACAATGCTCACTTGCCTTTTCACACAACCCTGCTCTTCCCACCTTTGTTTGTGTGCAACCAGTGCTGCTTCTCAAAGCTTACATGTGAGAAAATCTTCCCAAAAGCTGTCCTTTGAAAACAGTCAAAGAGCTTATCAGGCTTTCAAACAAAACAAGCTGTACTTCCCTGGCCCTTGGTGGAAGAACCAGACATGCCACAGGCCGAGAAAGGGTCAAAACATTACCTTTCCTTTCAAACAACATTGCCTCGATCCTGTTGTGCTCAGTGTTTTCATTTATCCCTCATGAAGCCAAAATACATTCCAGATGCGCTTTGCAAGATCTCCCACAAGGTCACAGCCAAGCTGAGGTGCTCACAGTGACCTCTCCTGACCTTAAGGTGCGCTGGAGGAGGGAGGGCCTGTTCCCTGCTGCCTCAGTTGAGCTGGAACTGTCATTATGGATAAAATCTAACTCCTTTTGCCAAAAGCTCCCCCCGCATGCCCCTCCTCTCTAGGTCTCTCTGCTGCAATTTGGCTCAAATCTTATCGAGCTTGTAGAAAGCAGCCTAATGGGAAGGGGAGATATTTTTTTTGTTTTGCTTTTAATTATGGTGTATTTTGTATTCTCTTTTTGTATTTTTCTGTTGTGAACCACCCTGGGATCTTCGGATGAAGGGCGGTATACAAATTTAATAAATAATAATAGCAATGCACCGATGGCATTTATCCCTATCTAAGTTGGTAACCAAACAGAAGGGATATTTTCATTGAAGGAAAATGGGGATAAGGGAGATATTGAACAAAGTTTTTGTGGTTGAATTGAGGTTTTGATGCCTGAATGCAAAAGGTGAAAGGATGTCAGGTTCCAGGTTGAAAAGAGTACTCAGAAAAACAATAGTGAAATAAACCACATCACTGAACATTAGGGATGGGGCAGAAATTTGATTCAGTTCACATTTAAAGGAAAATGTGACAGATTCAGTTTCTGAAACAATATGCAAACTGAAACATCTGTCAAGCTGTGCATTTCTCTGAATTTTGCAATTCAGTTCTCTAGCCAAATACAAAACCACATACACTGGGGCACTGGTTTCAAATGCATTTATTAGTGAAAATTAGATAACAAAAATGCATTGCATTAGGGAAATTATAACTTCCCATTGGTGGAGGCTCCAGCTCTGCTCTGTAGCCGGCCAGGCAAGCTCCAGGCTGCTGGCAAGGCCTCTGTTCACATCTAGAGGAAGGTTAATAAGTCAAAGCACCTACTGAAGGTCGTAACTGGAATCGTACGTAAGTAGAGCCGTACGTAAGTCGAGGTTCCACTGTTTTGGGCAAAATTGCATTCAAAGATGTGTATATCAGGAGAAATTTGCACTTAAATTCTGATGAATTTTAAGAGTGAGTTTTTAAAAGGAAAGAACAAGAACAAAAAAAAAGCAAATTGATGTGGATATCTTAGACTGGAAAAATAAGAAAAGTCTGACATGGCCAGATTAGCTAAGATCTACCGTCGGATGCAGGATGTCTTTGAACACCAGTTGCTGGGAGTTGCAAGTGGGGAGAGTGTTGTTGTGGCTTGTGGGCTTCCCATGGGCTTCTGCTTTGTTGCTGTGAGTACAAGTCATTGGACTAGATGGGCCCTTGGGCTGATCCAAAAGGACTTTTCCCTGAAGTCTTCGGTTTAGGATTGCATTGTGAAGGTGCTGAACAGGTATCTGAAGGCAGTGATAGACTGGACAGGGGCCAATAAGTTGAGGGTGAATCTTGATAAGCTGGAATTGCTGTGGGTGGTGGTTCCCATGTCAGGGAATTAGGTGCACACTGTTTTGGTAGGGGTTGCACTCCACCCGATAGCTGGAGGTTTGTAGTTTGGAAGTACTCCAGGATTCCGACTGATTCTAGTTACGCTGTATGTAAACAACCTAGTGAACCTTTCTGATTGGGTGTTGTAGAGATATTGTAAACAAATAAACAATGAATATTTTTATGAAAAGAATATGCAAATCAAAATTTGTGAGTTCAGAAAACTGAAGCATTAACCTAAGACTTTAATCATAGCTGTCAACGTTTCCCTTTTTTAAAAAGGGAAATTCCCTTATTCCAAATAGGATTCCTCGCAAGAATAATAATAATACCAGAATCTCTTCTCACCATGAAACATGTTGTGCAATCTTCATGCAATCTGTAGTTTGAATTCATTATGTGTAATCTGAAGTTGATGCTAAAAAAGAAAGAAAATAATGGAAAGTGATCCATTATTCCCATCATGTGTCTGATGCTTCTGTTGAAAAATAAAGTCAGAGGGAGCATCTTTTGATTCCTCGTTCCATGGACAGTCATCTTCTTCCCTCTAATATCATGCAAGCAATAAAGAGCGTGTGCAACACTCTAAGCAAGTGTATTAAGATGTGTCAATCAACAAAGGACACAGCTGCTGAACCAGGCAAGATGGGACAGCAAGTTAAAAGCTTCATCAAGGAACATTTATTTTGCAACATTGACCTTTGGAGCACCATCTCCGAGGAACTGGAGGAAATTAAATTCTCACAAAGTAATGGAGAAGGAACCTCATAGTGGTTGGTTTGTAACCTCTCAGCTTCCCTCCTGAATTTTAAGTGAAGATCAGAAAACAATTTCGCCAAATTAATGTTTACCTCTTTTATGGGAGAGTTTGAAAAGGTCAAAGAAAGGGGTGTGTGGTGATCACAGCCAACCAATGGAACATGTGACCTTGGTGTTGTAGATCAAGACTTGGACATAGGACTGGCCTTAGGTGAAATGTTAACATGGAGACCTCTTTGTATACTTTCCCCAGGTCAGAAAGACTGGAGCTGGGATGAGAGTCGTTGCTTTGGCAATGAAGCATCTCAGACTATGTAGGAGCTAGTGTCTCCACCCCTTCCTGGCTCTCGGTGGGGCCCTGATCTGAACAGGTGTTTCCATGGTCCTCCACTACTCGCATGACACTTCAGCAGCAGCTTGAAAGTTCCTGTGTGTCTGGCCGTCTCCTCTGCTTCTCTGGCCCTGTATGAGATAAAGCGGGATGGGATGTTGGCCAGGAATCCGAAAAACCATTGTAGGCACACCCTGTCCTAGGAATTAGCATTGCAGAGATATTCTGGAGGGTCCTGCTCCCATTGCTCCTCATCCAAGAAGACCTCAGGTTCTGGGCAGGGTTGAAACATGATACTCTGGAGTCCCCTGGATCCTATAGCCTCTCAAAAAATTATACCTAGACCATGTGGTGGCCTTCATATATTTTGGAGTATAACTCCCATCATCCTTATCCGTTGCCCATACTGGTGCTGATGGGAGTTGTCGTCTGAAACATCTGGAAGGCACCAGGCAGTAGCAGACAGCGTGTTGGAGCTGTGCTGCTCAACCGGCCTCCCTCTGGCTGAGTTGCTACTGCACACCAGGACGGAGGGGCTGTGATGGTGCAAGTGTGCCAGTGGATTGGCTCTGCTGGCATGTTTGCACCATACTGACTTTGCCACCATCTTGCGCCTGCCCCTCTCTGTATGCAGCAGGAACTCAACTGGGAGGAGGCCAGGTATGTAGCACAGCTCCATGATGCTACTGGCATCAAAATGTGAAAGCCCAGCTGAGATCAACAGTATTTGGAGGGTTGCTGTCTGTCTCGCTCATACACTTTTCTCAGTTGCAGAAAACAGACTTTGCTTGAGTAAGTTGGCTCACCATTTCCTTTCTGAAAGTCGTAATGAAGCCTAGATCCCCGGTCCTCCTAGCCCAAACCTTGCCTGGTGAGCAGGAAGTTGTGTTGTGTGTCTTTATAAAAACGAATAACCCCAGAAAAATTACAGAGCTCTTTGCACCTTGCAATGCCATTTCCCTCTGCATGCTCATCTGCGTATTCTCACCCTGATTTTCACCGAGTCCTTCATCTTATGTCAGATGCGTGAACTTTCCTCTATTCCAGACTCCTTTCCTTCTGCTCTTGCCTTGGCATGTTCTGTTACATCATAAAAAACAACTATATTGGTTTTTGAAGGTATTCCAAACAAAAGGTCTCTCCAGAGATGCTTTTAACAAACGTCTGCTGCCCTAGCAGCCAGCTGCACACACTCTAGGGGTGCAGGCTAGTTCTTGGAATAGTTTTGTGGTTTATTGGAAATGATGGAACCATATACATTAAAGATAGAAAAAGCCCATTAAGTCATCTTACCTCGTTCTCTGCCTGTTCAGCATTGCTCCCTGCAGTGTGTTCTTGCAGCCAAGTTTTAAGTGACCCAAGCATTCGGATGCCACACGATCCGAGGAGCGAAACATTGTTGTGATTCTGCAAAGAGTTTAAAGCTGCTCCTCAGCCACGGTGGAAGAATAACACATGGAAAGGAAAAGCCCTCCAGCTAATCGCTGTTCCTGCATCAAGTATTAAAACATGTGGAAGCCATTAGACTTTAACCTTTCACTGGAAACACACTAACCTGTGCCCTATAAAGTCCTAATTAATGGGCCCTTTTGAAAACAACATCTCAGACCAGTATCTAGGAATGGTTTACACATGTTTTTATGGGCAGGAGAACATTGACCACAAGAAGGATCAGACACAGTTAAATTGGGCTCAGGACATCCCAGGCAACGTCTCTGCTTCCTGGAGCCACTTTGGGAAGGAATGGAATGGGGATCTTCTCTTGTGCACATAGACAAAACAGTACTGGCTGGAGTAGAAGTTTGAAATAGGGTTGTGCATGCTCCCTCGTTCTGCTTGGGGCCTAATCTGGCCTGGCCTGACTAAATTAGGAACTTTGCACAGCCCTAATTATTTGATGGGGTTTTCAAAACCTTATCAAACCCAGGTGGGTTTCAACAACAGAATATACAACTATAAAACAGGTTCTTATAAAACAAGTAAAACTGTTTCAAATGGAAATGAACTATATAAGGTCAGCACAATAGGTGGGTCCAATCAAACAAGGTACCGTATTTTTCGCTCTATAAGATGCACCAGACCACAAGACACACCTAGTTTTTGGAGGAGGAAAACAAGAAAAAAATATTCTGAATCTCAGAAGCCAGAACAGCAAGAGGGATCGCTGCACAGTGAAAGCAGCAATTCCTCTTGCTGTTCTGGCTTTTGGGATAGCTGCGCAGCCTGCATTTGCTCCATAAGACGCACACACATTTCCCCTTACTTTCTAGGAGGGAAAAAGTGAGTCTTATAGAGCAAAAATTACGGGACCTTAATTTCCAAAGACCATGTTAAAGGGGTGTAACTTCAGCATATGGTAAAGGCTGTAGAGTGAAGAGGCTTTGACACATCTCCATTATACCCTTATCAGAAATCATTGCCATCACAGATGGAGGTGGAAAATCCTAACCTTTCCCACTTTGTACATTAGATAGGAAGCACAAGCAACACCCTCCTTGCTGCTTTCTATCTGTTTGTACCTCCTGTCATCTTGCTCATGCTGTGCAGTCCATAACATTCAAAACCAGCAAACAAACTTCCCACTGAAATCAACTGGGATATAATAAGCTTTGGTTTTGGCAGCCTTTTGTTATTGCTGCCTGCTTTTAACACCCAGGATGTTCGGCATCCTCTCTTATAGCCAAACATCATTCTAATTAGTTATTTTTATAATGTAGGTGATTGTAATTTCTAGTTAAGGATCTGCCAGAGTTTCTGTTATAGAGTCCTCTCTTGCAAGGGTAATTAAGTGGGCTATTAAAACGCTCTCTGGGGCATAGGTTGTAAACAGTGCACTGTATTGTAAAACTATGCCATAAAACGAAAAAAATGTTTTTCTTTTGTTTTCCTATGTTGTATTTAAAGAATGTTATACAGGGGGCCATATAACCAGTGTTGCATTAAGCATCTCTATGCAGGAGTTGAAATAAAATGATCTCAGATAATCAGAAGAATGTGCTAACAGGCAAACAATTTCCAGGATATTGAACAGCATCAGAGCATGTGGATAGCAGTGAGCCCCAAACTAGCTACAAATCAGAGCAAAATTCCATATACACTGTACAGACATTTACTGTGACATATGTATGGTAGGTAACCATCTGCAAAGCAGCCTTTAAGTCTCGTCAACAAGGTAATGTGCTGCATTCCTAGCAGCACCCCTAGAAACCAGCAAAACTGAGTGAAGTTGCAGAAAAGCAGTGACCAAAAAGGAGGCAAAAGAACATTAGAGCATTTCCTATAGAATCCTAGAACAAGATTCTTCCTGCTCTAAGCTCTCACGCAACAGCTTGGCACCCTCTAAACCACGATTGCTGCACTCCAGCTCTCCTCCCTGTGGGCCACACTGGTTGAGCCAAGAAGAGTTACAGCCCAGCAACCATTGTAGGTTCACCATCCTTTCTCTAAATGTAAGAAAAAGCTCTGGATTAGGCAACTGAAGTCACAATTCTGAATACTTGTTACAAATGGTATATTTTCAGCTGGGGGCCACCAAGGCCCAGAAAAGAGTAAGGGCCCATCTACACTACAATTTCTAGTATTTCATATCTATTATCATGGGTTCAAGAAGTTGTCCCACGCTTCCCCTGGGAAAACCCACTGTTTACTGCTAAATCAGAACAAATGTTAATTCATGGAAAACCTGGATAAAAAATTGTCTCTCTTCTGAACTGGTCCTAAAATAGCTCCAGAATAGGATTTCATGTGCTTTCCTAGGAGCTGTGTTTGGGGCAGTCTGCATCTACCTCCTTTCATCCTTTCCCCGCCTACCCCTGCAGGATAATTTTTCCAGCTGTCTCTCCGGCTTCAAGCAGCACACTTCCAGTTTCATTGTCCTGATTAATTTTTTATTTATTAGTTTTGGTTTTCTCTGTTTAGCTCTAATTGCTAAAATTGTGGCCAAATGATATATATGCTTGTTCCCATTCATTTGTTTTGATTGTTTGTGATGGCTCCTAAATCACAGCTTTATTTTCTGTGTTTAGATTCAGGTAGGTAGCCGTGTTGGTCTGACACAGTTGAAATATATTTTTAAAATTTAATAAAATTGTCCAGTAGCACCTTCGAGACCAACTAAGTTTGTTCTTGGCATAAGTTTTCGTGTGCATGCGCACAGTGTATCTGAAGAAGTGTGCATGCACATGAAAGCTTGTACCAAGTACAAACTTAGTTGGTCTCGAAGGTGCTACTGGACATTTTTTATATTTTTTTATATATTTTCTGTCTTTAATAATACATATCGGAAGACTTCTGGCTCCTTTTCTATATGTTAAATGATTGTATGGTTATCCTATTTTCTGATTCTCTGACATTCTGCCACTGGTGGGCAGAGCTGAAAGTGGAGACAACACAAGAAGCAGATTATTGATTATAGAAAGAATGAATGGGAAACCACAGGGCTTCAGGAGTCTTTCCCCAAGTAAAATCTGAGGCAAAAATCACAAGTGGGATCGCCCAGCCTCAGATCAAATGGGGCAAAGATGTACAGACTTAAGGGAAAGTGTGGGTGGGCCCTAAGTATGGGTTAAAAGGAAATTAGGAATAGTTCCCACCTACTGGAGATTATAGGTTCGGGGGGGGGGGGTTAGGGCAAAGGGTATGATTTCCATGCAAGTGTGAGCTTCTGCAGCTTTCCAAAAATAATCACATTTTGGGACTGGAACAACAAGTTACTGCATCTGTGCCACTCTTTTGTAGCCTTCAGACAGCAACTGTTAAAGAGGTCTCCCCAGGCAAATTTCTAACTGCATTTCTCACATGCATAATTTTCATTCCTGGGAAGAATAAAATAAAGCAGGGGGAGGAGATCAAGAATCTAGGCAAACAAAATGAAAATGTTCCAGGTCTGGCCCCACTGGGCACAGAGCGTAAGTGCTGTGAACTGCTGTGGGGGGCACACTTTTCCATGCGAGGCTGCAGAACAAACAGCCGGACCCTCCACTGGGGCTGATTGTTGACATGTTTATGATGATGAAGTGGAGCAGAGCTCTCTAAGCGGGATGCCGAGAATGACAAAGTAAAGTGTGGCACTAACCGGAGGACCTATATAATGCTAAATATCCTCGGAAATGGCATTTTCTTCCTATTGGTGACCTTTACACTGAGGAGTTAAGAGGGCTTGCTGCTCTCCCGATACATCACACATTCCCCACACTCGGAACGGCCAGCTTCAGCATCGTCAACAACAACAAACCAGCAGGCGCCAGGGGCGGGAGGCTACTGCGACCGAGTTGCAGGGATTCTGGCGGTAATTTATGGGCCTGCTTAGTTTCCGTGAAAGATGAGGCAGCCTCTGCCTGAAAAATCTTGCCCAGAGGAGAGATCGCAAACCCCGAGCGGATGGTGAAATACCTTCATGCATCATCAGATTGCTTGTGATCGTATTTACGACACGACGCTGTGAATGTGGTGGGACTGGGGGAGCCAGTGTAAATTCTGTTGGAAGGGGGAATAGTATGAGCAATCTTTATTGTTGAGTGAATGCCATATGTGCCCCAGGAAATGAGAACTACCTCAGCTTACTAACTGCAAAGCAGATAATAGTGATAAACCTTGTTGAGATAGCTTGGTGTGCACATCAGCTAGGGGTGGTGGTGGTGATGGTGATGGTACACTTGACTTTGACACATCCACCCCTCTAATTGCCTGTCCCCAGTTTCAGATTTCATCTTCGCCTTCCAGCAGCCTGGAACCAGCACCTCAACAGCAGCCAATTGCCTGAGCCTGACACTTTCTACGGCACTGTGGCAGCTTGGAGGCAGAAAGGGCTTCTGGCCAGCATCTCTGCTATGCTGCAGTGCCACTATAAACTGGCAGTAGCTTTCAGCCCGCCAGGAACAAGGAGCTTGTCACACAGGGTGTAATTAATTTGTGGAATTCACAGCCATGCATAGCGATGATGTCCATTAGTGTATCTGTTGCTTTTAAAGGGGAATAGGCAGAGGATAAATGGCTGCTAGTGATATTGGCTACATGGGACCTCCAGGGCCAGACAGAGGATGTATCTCAGTACCAGCTGCTGGGAGGCAGCAACAGGGGACAGCTGTCACCTTCATGCCTTGCATCTGGCTGGCCATTGTGGCAAATAGGATGCTGCATGAGATTGCTCCATTGGTCTAATCCAGTAGGGTGTTTATGTTCTTAAGCGAAATGAGCCAACATGGTTCTGTTGGACTCAGTATTTGGCTAATGGTTCTATTTGGCTTAGCTGACTCTGGGCTGGCTCTAGGTTGATGCTTAAATTTTGCTCAGCTTGCTGGAATGGCTGTTTGCCTCCAGACCTGGCATGGATGTTACCTGGCATGAAGTCCCCTTCATTTCAGTGGCACAGGCTCCTAAGGTAGAAATACACATAGAATTGCAGTCTATTGATTTAAAATGGTTCCTTTTCAAACACGCTGAGCTTAAGGACAGTGCTAGTGGGAAATAAAAAATAAAATCGTAGGCTCATGCTGATTTGTAAAATTTCTTGGCAGCCAAATAAATAAATATTCAGTGTTTTATTATCATTCTTCTCATTCTCACCTCTAAATAAGATGCAAATCAACACAACAGCACCATCATTTTCGTCAATTTGTGGATATGTTGGCTTTCCAAGTCCCAAAATTGCAACACACGCATATTTTAGAAATGCTTTAAAAATGCATAGCAACTCCCAGAAGTAGGGAAGCAATTTCCCCCCATTGTTTGCCAGAAGCCAAGATATTTGATTATTTTAACATATTTGAACAGCAACAGCTTTCTAGAGAAAAGTACTTGCATCAAAGCACTGAAGGATATTAATAGCTTAGTCAAAGCAGCCAGTGAAAACTTTGCTTATTTGTAGAGCTCAGCTGAATATTCACAATGAAATTCATTTCTGTCAAATTTGGGCAAGTTGAGTTGACCGGAGAGTCTGATGCAAAGTCCTTTTTAATTTAAAAGGAGGGTTGTCATGGCCAACAAAGGCCAAATGAAGCGAATGTCTCCAAAGTGGAAACTTTAATTAATTTCAGGTGCCAGTTACAATATACTAAATTTGTATTGTGCCCCCGCCCCCGCTTTCTCTCTTTTATTAAAGGCAGAAATGTGGCTTGAGTTGAAGGTTCCCTGAAGGAATGGTCCAGTTTGGTACCCCATGCTCTCTTTTTATTTAGAGAGATACAGAGATAGGATGTAATGAACCTGTGACACTCCCCCCCCCCCGAAAATTGTTGAACTCCCTTTAGCCCCAGCCAGCATGGCTAATAGTTAGGGCTGATGGGAGTGGTAGACAAGCAAAGTCTGGAGGGCCACAGATTCATCTTTCCTGTTCTATATGCTCACTCTTCCATACCCACTATGCCTGTGTCATTTCCAATCCCTTCCTGCCTGTTCTCCCACCCTCTTTCCCAGCATTCCTCCATCTTAGACTGTGGATATTCTATACCTCTAAAGCACATTCAAAGAATTATGGGCACTGTCATTTACCCCTCACAGAGTTACACTTCCCAGCAATCCATAACAAACTATTATAGTGCCCAGAATTTTTTGAGGAGCTCTGTGGTAAAAGTGCTTCAAATGTACTTGAAAGTTATAGTGTATATGCGGCATTATTCGTTTCTTTACATCCCTCCAGTTCCTTCTGCTTTTCTATTCCTCCTCTTCATTGCAAACTTTTATCTCACTCAAGATGATTAACAGCACATGTATACAATAAATTAAAACAAATATACCATATCCATAGCCTACCTGGCTGCCCCATGAACGTGTGTGTGTGTGTGTGTGTGTGTGTGTGTGTGTGTTTGTGTGTGTGTGAAGAATGCTTTGTATCTCATACCTGGCTGGTTAGATAAAATCACCAAATAGTCTTAGCAATGAGTAAATTGCTTCAAGGATATGAATCTCGGCAGGCAACGTAAATGCAAGCGTTCAACACAGAATGTACTTATTATCAAGCCCAGCTCCAAGGAATGAATCTGAAACAGATGTGTCAATGCCAGTGGTATTAATAAGCAGGATAGCTCCAGGATCCCATAAGGTATCTGTGCTTCCAGCAGAAAAGACCAAGACGCATCTCTGCTCTAGATCACTTTTGACTGATGGACTGACTTCCACGTTATTGCTTTACATTTCTTGCCAGTAGAGAAAAGTGCAGGAAGCAGATATGCATAGTTTGGATTTAATGCATAGGGATAAAAGGGCATCAGCACCAGTGCTCTGCAGTTCATGCCTTGCTCTTCTGTATCAGCCTTTCTCACAGGGATGATTATGTGCTGCACTCAGCCCTTGGGGGAAAGATTGCACAAGATGCACCATGCTAGTTGTGCCTGGAGGACACATTTATTATGATGAAGAGATACCTAGATGGGTCAAGCAATTTCTATGGTGGTGCAAAGTCTACATAGCAGAAACTTGGGTTTGCCACTACATGTACACTCAAGAAGAGCTGCAGACCAAGAAGAGCTGCATGACAAAACAACAACATTAGGTGTATTGAACAAAACTTGCAGAGTTTGTTTGTGACTCCCTAGTTTCACTAGGGATTAGGGATTAGTTCACTAGGTCAGTAAACTTTTTCAGCAGGGGGCTGGTCCACTGTCCCTCAGACCTTGGGGGGGGGGGCGGACTATATTTTTTGGGAAAATGAACGAATTCCTATGCCCCACAAATAACCCAGAGATGCATATTAAATAAAAGGACACATTCTACTCATGTAAAAACACACTGATTCCTGGACCGTCCGCGGGCCGGATTTAGAAGGTGATTGAGCCGGATCTGGCACCCGGGCCTTAGTTTGCCTACCCATGCCCTAGTTCCAGGCTTTACTGCTATTATTTTTATAAAACCATTTATTTTCAAGAGTGCCAGTCCCAGGAACCTTGTGGATGCAATAACATATCTAAAACTCTTATATCGCAACTCAGTTGAGGCATTCCATCCTTCCCTTTTTGACACACTTGGTTCCACCCATGAACGGTTGCTGCTTAGCTCTTCCCTTAATGTTGCTGTCAATTTGAAGTACAAGTGGGTTGAGGTTGGTGCGGGCCCGGATGCAGGCGGGAATGCCCAAAGAAGAGCTGCATAGCTGGGGAACGCAGGAGAGATGGATGCAACCCTCCTTGGGGAAACCCTTTGCAACTATGACAAAGTGAGAGGCCCTTTTGGGACAAGGTAAACAGCAACTGAAAACCTATTCCAAAAATTCCATCTAATTTTGAGGAAAATGTCACATGGAAGTGATGTGGTGTATGCAATTTATTGCCCTTAAGAATCTGGTGGTACTCGTTTGGTGTCATTCAGAAATGAATCCACCACCATCATTGTCATCACGATGCATAGATGTTTAATAATTCAAGAGTTCCGGTGCAAAGCTATACATGCCTACTCAGAAGTAAGACATATTGAGTTAAAAGGATGTATTGGCTTGCAGCCTAATTGGCACAAGAATTTAAACAAATAGTCCCATTCACCTATGTGTACATTGGCTTTCCAGAGCCCAGTATTAACTCTTGCCAAAGATGCTTTCATGGTACTTATGCCATGGTGTGCTCAGCCACCTGCATACGCGCATGGAATGCATTACCACTTGCTGTTTCTGGATCCATTGGGCTGTTCTCTGTTCATGCTGCATTTCTGACTGTTCTCGGGGCTTCAGTATAGGCAAGTCAGGTGCTGCTGCGTCACCCCAGCCAATAAAATATGAACACTCAATTACCTCTAGTTCTGCTGTAGCCAGGAAATGATATCGAGTGGAGTTATCCTATTGTCTGAATTATATCAATATGAAAATTGATGAAAACCACAGGGAGTCAACAGTCCCCCTTCTGTATTAAACAGAGTTATGGCCATATTAAAAATGCTTTTAAAAGTATATAGCAGTTCTTAACAGCTAAAAAAAAGTAAGGAAAATCCATGCTTCAAAAATCCATTCTCATTTCTTTCTCTCTTCATGACCTTGTTACTTACTCTCTTGCTGCTGGCAGCATTCCTGAAAGTTTCTTTCGTTTTTTCTTCTTCAAATACGGGCATAATTATGCTCATTCATCTTTGCTCAATTGAGAATGAAAGTGACCTGCATATGAAAATATTGTAAGAATACGGCATGAGGAAAAGATTCACAAGACATGCCCCTAATTCCCTGGGAAGGCCTGGCTGTCAACTAAAACCATGCCACATTGCGAGAATATAGGAAACTGTCTTATACCAGCTCAGACCATCTAGCTCAATATTGTTCACCTTGCCTTGCATTGATTCTCCAGGGTTTTAGACAAGGGAGTTGCCCAGCCTTACCTGGAACTTGGGACAGACTTAACTTGGAACAGACTGCACGCTCAGCATGTGCCTCACCACTGGCTCTACTTGCAACATTTTCAGGGTTTGAACCTTAAGGGTGTCTCCAGACACTCAGTATTTTTCAGGAGAGATTCAAGCGGATTTCAATACTTTTAGAGTTGTGCAGTTAAAGCGAATTAAAGTGTTCTGTTGCCCTAGTGTAACAAATCCATTTAAAAACACACACTTAGTTTTTTTGCAGTATGGAAAGTGATGGTGGAAATGCATTGAAAAGTGTGGGAGGAACAAATGAAGACATAACTAATAAATAATAATAAACAAAACCATCACAATAATTTAAACACCCTATAAGAGAATCAAGGATAATGCTCTTTGTCATATAACTGCCCTGTAAACAAATCAGAACAAATGTTTAGTAAAGACCTAGTTGAATAAAAATCTGCCGTCTTCCTTTTTCTCCTGTAATGCAAACACAATTTAGACCTCTCATATTTTCTAATCATTGACTTAAAAATATATATATTCAGTATTCTTTCTCATTGGTTACACCTTGCGGATATGTTTTTTCGCTTGTTCATAATTATTTGCTTCTGCACATGTGCATTTTGACTTTTTGAGAGTGATTGGGAGTTAAATTTGCACCTTTGCCTTTTTGGAGGGGGGATGTTTTTGATTTTCCACCATATTATTTACACATTTGTAGTGCTATACAACTGGCAGAATAAACTGCTGTTACAGACAACAAAGGGTTACTGGTTTTCAGGTGTCTTGCGCCAACTACTTAATTACTTGGATTTCACTCCCCAGCTCAAACCATCCATCTTGTCTCCATCACAGCTAGTGCTGGGGCCTCTTTCTGCAGCATGTTTTAATTTAAGGTGAACACAACTCAAGTTACCATTGTGTCTTATAACAACTGAAACAGAATTCATGGCCCCAGGTGGCACAAAGCTTTTTTTTAAAAAAAGAAAGCTGTGTAGCCAACTCTGAGTTTAACCTTGCTTTGTCAATGGCACTTCTCTAGAGTAAGAAGACAGAGTATTGCAATCAGCAGTTGCCTCCAGTATAGTTGGGGGAGAAATTTAATTCAGTTCACCTTTAAAGACAAACATACAAAATTTGTGCTTTCTGAAACAATTCAAGAACTGAAACACATCCTTAGAAATTTGCACTTTGAATTTTGCAAGGGAGTTCTCTAGCCAAGAAATGTGTACTAAAGTGCACACACTTGGGTACAAATTCACACTAAAACACTGATGAATTTTCATGAGGTTTTTTCAAAAATCATGAACTGATGTGGAGAATTGAACTAAGACTGGAAAAACTGAGAAACTGAGAGAAACTGAAACTGGAAGATTTGCCTGTTCCTATCCCTCAGGCTTTCATTCCTGTCACACAACATGCAATTTACAATTCAAATGACCGCTGCAAAACTTATATTCTCTCTTATGAATCCCACACTTTTGTTTTCTGGGAACTCATCACTTACCCCTTTCTGATACCACAAAGTAAGGACACCTTTACATTCCCTTTTCAAATCCCTAAAGTGAAAATATCTAAAGAAAATCAAGCGCTTTTCCATATATACCAGGTTTCTCACTGAGCCCACAGTTCATAGGGAGCACGTCTGATAGAGGTACATCAAAACAGACACCTGCCTCATTCACACATGCTAATTTTTTGGTGTACACCAAAATGTGGGTTTCACAGCTGTTATGTGGGGATCAGGCATGAAAGACCTAAGCCCCCAACCTTCTGTTGTAGCCTCCAATAAAAAGGGGCTGAAAATGTGGGGCTGGCAATGCCACTCCACAGAACTACTGTGGTGGTAAGTTTGGATTGGCCCCTAAAATATATGTCTGGATAAACTTGCAAAACAGAAATGCTTGCATATAAAACAATATAGCGAGGGCACTTGCCTAGTGCCAGTAAACAGGGATTCCCAAAGGTGGTGTCACACTTGAGGATCATTTTATTAATATGTATTTCTTCTCCATGAATATGTGCGTCTTTAGTTTCCGGACATGAGTCTTAGGATCATGGGTTAATAAGGAGGCAATTTACATAAATGCAGTTTTTTCACTTTGCATTTTCCATGCATGGGATCCTCCCTCACACCTGGATATCTAGGAATATTTAATCTCTGAATCAGTTCCGAAGAAACTGAAAGGACTGAACACACATGATAAAAATGGCAGAACTAAATTTAGGAGAGGGTTAGGAAACAGATGAATAAAGGCTAAGCTTTTGTGGGAAGCCCAAGTTGACACAACTGAGGCTCCCTCCATATTGCTATTGTGATTGAATCTGAGCAATTTTCCAGCAAAGGAAATGAAATACAATACTGTACAAAGACACTTTCAGAAAGTTCAGTGTACCTGGAAAGGAGACCGTGTCTCTGGAAATTGCTTCCAGAAAGCTTTGTTTGGAAAGGTTTATGGGCCAGTTTGATATCTGTACCCTGCCACAGTTGGCAGTGAAGCACCACATTCTGCTGCAACTTTTCATGTCTCTCCTGCCGCCTTTTCCTGCCACAACAAAGTAGGAGCAGTGGGATGGCAGACGTGCCTTAAGAGATAGCAGGAAAAAGGCACACAAAATAAAGTCTGCCTTTGATGTGGTAAGCGAAAGTGTAAAGGGGAAAAGTGCTTGCCATCTGCTTGGTCACTGTAAAGATTTGTCTTTGTAAGTCAAATTAAGAAAACTTAAGTTTTTCGTATTCATTTCTGAATTTCTTTGAAAAACGTAGCAGAATTTAGCCACCTCATCCCCCATCAGATGAAAATAACTTAAAAAGATATACCAACTTCAGGGCTCCATCACCTGAAAGTAAGGCCAAGTAAACTTAATTATGAGTAGACATGTATAGAATCATTCTGGATGTGAAGTTGTAGCATTTGACTAAGTTTTCAGCTGCGTGTTTTCACCAAGTTTTGATTTTATTTGAATTCACCAAGAATTAATGGACTTTTCCAAGGTTTGTGGCCCTTGTTTTTACCTTGTGAATTGTGAAAATTCCAGCCATATGGAGAAAAGCATTTCTTTGTACATAAAAGCCCTCGTCTTCTCTTGCCCGATTACTGTCATATGACAGAAAGTCTTGGGCTGTGCTCACTGGTCCCAAGATCCATGTGTTGAAGAAGAAGGCCTGAAACAGAAAGTTGGCTTTAGACATGTAGATTTCCTGTAGAATTTAAAACCCCATTTTCACAAGGTTCAAAACCACATGGGGAGCCTACATGCACAGCCCTCAGGAGAGTCTACTCATGCGGTGAAAATGGTTGCAGGGGGAAGTAGGGACCATAATTTTTCCTTCCATGACCTTCCTTAATGAAAGTTATCCTAGGACCATTTGTATTTCAGGGGTTCACAATTTCAATTGTCCACAGATCTCAATAGGTCTTGACACAAGGCTCAATTTAAGTTAGGGATGGGGAACATTTTACAGTCTGAGTGCCACCTTCCCTTCTGGGCAACATTTTGAGGGCCCTATGCCAGTGGTGGGCAGGACCAGAGCCAAAGTGAGCAGAGCAGCAAATGTAAATTTTACCTTTGTACATTAGGGTAGTTTTTACATGCACATGTCTCCATCAAGACAAGTGAGAGGCATTTCACTTCAAGGACATATCATAGGCAGGCAACAACACCAGGGAGTATGGAGGAGGGCCGATGAGGGTTGTGGCTGAGGGAGAGTTCTGAGGGACAGACCAAGAGAACCACATTTGACCAGAGGGTTACAGGCCTCAGGTTCTGGTTTAATTTTCAACAATGGAATTATATAACCAACACCCTTATTGATTCATTATCAGTAGTGGCATTTCCATTCAAGATAGAAAGCAAGTATTCCCCCACCCCCATTTGGGAATAAAATTCCAAAGCCATCTCTTTTGCCCTATGGTCCTTTCAAAGGATTATGAAAGACTTGAGATAGAAAGTTTGGCCCCCATAAATCTCTTCCTATTAATGCTAGTATCATTAAATGAAAACATAGTCAGAGCTTTAATTCACCATGAAATAAAATGCAACTATTGCCTCAGGCTGCCCTTCACATTTGGTGCAAATTGGAGATGACCAGAATAATCCCCATGAGGGACTAATTTGATCCCTCCTCTTCTCCGGCACCTGTGGGAATTCACAGGTGTTAAATTAGGAGGAGAAAGGCTCCCCTGTTGATCCCAAATGAAAATGCAACAAAAACAGATTGAGTCCAAAAATGGAACATAAGGCTAATACAGGACTTGAACAGAGCTTGTTTCATAATCCATAGTAACGCCAACAGACTGCTCATGAAGAAATGTCACACAAATTACATGTAATTTACTACAGAACATGGTCCGCTTTTTTCAGTTCAAAAAGACGGGTGTTTTTTGTGGAGGGAATCGTAAGAAAAATCTAGCTGTGAACATCCTCATAACCTATTTAAAACTGCTATATGTGTTGTGATGTAAAAGAAAAGCTCTGTGTAAGCTAAGCCTTTAAAAGGGGCACATTCAGCGGTGAACATTTAACAATCATATTAATGTGTCCCAGCAATATACGAAATGATGGTGAGCCGGTTATGCATGGTGCTATTCATGGAAAGCAGGGGTAGCCAATGTTGTGGACTGTAACTCCCATGAGCCTTTGCCAGTGTGGTCAACAATTGGGGGGAGATGGGAGTTGTAGTCTACAACATGTGGAAAACACCGTGTTAGCTACCTGATACAAAGTTTGAAAGCATAGCAGCGTCAGCCCTATTCAATAATTTAAGGGACCTCACTGGCTGGCTTTTCCCCTGTTAGCTTGGCTCCTTTGTTCTCCACATATTGGAGGGAAGGTTTGAAGTGGGGAGACTACATGACTTGTTGTTGTTGTTTAGTCGTTCAGTCGTGTCCGACTCTTCGTGACCCCATGGACCAGAGCACGCCAGGCACTCCTGTCTTCCACTGCCTCCCGCAGTTTGGTCAGATTCATGTTTGTAGCTTCGAGAACACTGTCCAACCATCTCGTCCTCTGTCGTCCCCTTCTCCTTGTGCCCTCCATCTTTCCCAGCATCAGGGTCTTTTCCAGGGAGTCTTCTCTTCTCATGAGGTGGCCAAAGTACTGGAGCCTCAGCTTCACGATCTGTCCTTCCAGTGAGCACTCAGGGCTGATTTCCTTAAGAATGGATAGGTTTGATCTTCTTGCAGTCCATGGGACTCTCAAGAGTCTCCTCCAGCACCATAATTCAAAAGCATCAATTCTTCCGCGATCAGCCTTCTTTATGGTCCAGCTCTCACTTCCATACATCACTACTGGGAAAACCATAGCTTTTACTATACGGACCTTTGTTGGCAAGGTGATGTCTCTACTTTTTAAGATGCTATCTAGGTTTGCCATTGCTTTCCTCCCGAGAAGCAGGCGTCTCTTAATTTCGTGGCTGCTGTCACCATCTGCAGTGATCATGGAGCCCAAGAAAGTAAAATCTCTCACTGCCTCCATTTCCTCCCCTTCTATTTGCCAGGAGGTGATGGGACCAGTGGCCATGATCTTCGTTTTTTTGATGTTGAGCTTCAGACCATATTTTGCGCTCTCCTCTTTCACCCTCAATAAAAGGTTTTTTAATTCCTCCTCACTTTCTGCCATCAAGGTTGTGTCATCTGCATATCTGAGGTTGTTGATATTTCTTCCAGCAATCTTAATTCCGGCTAGGGATTCATCCAGCCCAGCCTTTCGAATGATGAATTCTGCATATAAGTTAAATAAGCAGGGAGACAAAATACAGCCTTGTCGTACTCCTTTCCCAATTTTGAACCAATCAGTTGTTCCATATCCAGTTCTAACTGTAGCTTCTTGTCCCACATAGAGATTTCTCAGGAGACAGATGAGGTGATCAGGCACTCCCATTTCTTTAAGAACTTGCCATAGTTTGCTGTGATCGACACAGTCAAAGGCTTTTGCATAGTCAATGAAGCAGAAGTAGATGTCTTTCTGGAACTCTCTAGCTTTCTCCATAATCCAGCGCATGTTTGCAATTTGGTCTCTGGTTCCCCTGCCTCTTCTAAATCCAGCTTGCACTTCTGGGAGTTCTCGGTCCACATACTGCTTGAGCCTTCCTTGAAGAATTTTAAGCATAACCTTGCTAGCATGTGAAATGAGTGCAATTGTGCGGTAATTGGAGCATTCTTTAGCACTGCCCTTCTTTGGGATTGGGATGTAGACTGACCTTCTCCAATCTTCTGGCCACTGCTGAGTTTTCCAAACTTGCTGGCATATTGAGTGTAGCACCTTAACAGCATCATCTTTTAAAATTTTAAATAGTTCAGCTGGAATACCATCACTTCCACTGGCCTTGTTATTTGCAATGCTTTCTAAGGCCCATTTGACTTCACTCTCCAGGATGTCTGGCTCAAGGTCAGCAACCACACTACCTGGGGTGTACGAGACATCCATATCTTTCTGGTATAGTTCCTCTGTGTATTCTTGCCACCTCTTCTTGATGTCTTCTGCTTCTGTTAGGTCCTTACCACTTTTGTCCTTTATTATGGTAATCTTTGAACGAAATGTTCCTTTCATATCTCCAATTTTCTTGAACATGACTTAGAACTCTCCAATAAGCTAAATCACATTGGGAGTCCTTGCATATAGAGCAGGCTCCCTTTTTCCATACCTTCTCCTCCGACGCATGGAGGACCGCAAAGCCAACAGAAGCACAACAGAGAGGGGCAGAGAAGAAGAAGAAGAAGAAGAAGAAGAAGAAGAAGAAGAAGAGGAGGAGGAGGAGGAGTTTGGATTTGATATCCTGCTTTATCACTACCCGAAGGAGTCTCAAAGCAGCTAACATTCTCCTTTCCCTTCCTCCCCCACAACAAACACTCTGTGAGGTGAGTGGGGCTGAGAGACTTCAGAGAAGTGTGACTAGCCCAAGGTCACCCAGCAGCTGCATGTGGAGGAGCGGAGACATGAACCCGGTTCCCCAGATTACGAATCTACCACTCTTAACCACTACACCACACTGGCTCTCAGAGTCAGGAAGAACAGCCCCATTTCCCCCATCATGCAGTTGTGTGAGAATGGAACATCTGAATAAGACTATAATCACTGGCATTCCTACTAGATCTAATGGTGTAGCTGGAAAAACATGCCTCTTTAGTGCACTTATGCTGCTTGTTGACTTTAACATGCCAGTCAATAAAGATAATGCCAGCTGGAAAGTTGACTTCACATCAACTTCAGTCACTCACATAGTCGCTGAACACAGGAAGTTGCCTTCAGTCAGACCATTGGACCATCTGACTCAACACAGTTTACCATGACTTGCAGGGATGCTTCACCAGGACTGATTTCCAGCTTGCTGCTTGAGAACCATTAACTTGGGATGCTGGGAAATGAAGCTCATACATGCAGTGGCGTAGCGTGGGTTGTCAGCACCCGGGGCAAGGCAAGTAATTTGCACCCCCTAACCCTTGGATTTGCGCCCCCTAACCCTAACCCCCAGATGTTGCGCCCGGTGCGGCCGGCCCCCCCCGCACCCCCCACGCTACGCCACTGCATACATGCAAAGCATGTAAATTTCCACTTAGCTATGGGTCTTCTCAGCCATAGATAGAAAATGGCAGCAATGACTACAGGGTAGAATCAACAAAAGGAGGCCCTTGATGAGGCAGGTGGCACTGAAATTATGCTCACTTGAATCTTGGTCAATAAGAGAATGTTTCAAATCATCTAAGATAGCAAGAAGATTGAGAGTAAAGTATTGATCATGATATTTGATTCAGAGCCTGATTGGACATTATGAAAAACAGTCCATTTAAGTGCTTCAGAGGCTTTCTGATTCTGTTTTATGCCTGAGACCAACTGCTCTTCAGAAAATAAGATTTTTTTTTCATCCCACATTAATTACTGGGAAGTAAAATAAATAAATAATTCTGTTTTTAAAAATGTATGAGATTTGCAGGCTAGGTAGTATATCCAGAGTGTATTAGGTCTGTGAATCTACAGGCAAATAGGTCCAGGAGGTTTTGTGCTGTCTTTAAAGTTTGGTTTATTTGTTAAAAAAGAAGTAAATTTTGTTTGGCAGAATTGGATAAAATCTGTAGGCATGCTGTCCCTTCTGGAGATTTCAGAAGGTTTACCCATAAAGTGATTTATCTATTTTGCAAAAACCGCATCTGATAGCACTAAGAATGGAGCGAAAAACCTGCTGGCTTTTTGATGATAAAAGGCAGCAGCAGAAGCTTATCTGAAGTGTGTTGTGGATCTCTGTGGCCCCAAAACACTAAGATCAGCGATAAGAGAAATGCTGTCTTATCTTTAAGAGAAAAAGGCAGTTTCCACACCCACACCTAGTGTTCCTAGGTAAGAAACTTACCAAACTGCAGATAAATTGGTCAGAGGTTTTCATACCAGGCATCTTAAGAGTTGATTGCATGGCTTGGGTGGGGTGAGAGAACTAAAATGTATTCTCTTTCTTCTTCTGAAGCCCTGGGATTGGTGATCCTGGTTAATATTATTCACTGTGATTAAAAGCTTGACCTGTCAGTCACAATGGAGCTCTCACCCCATTTTGGCATTTGTGCTACCTTCTTTTTTGCCCCACCCCCCACTGATGTTTTGCTTAGATAGTAAAGTTAGAAACAACCCTTTTACATTCAGCAGACAATTGTCTATGACATTGTGGGTGGGAGGGTGGGGGAATCAAGGTTGCTAAGGCACCACAAGATACTAGAATTTTGTGTGTCCCAGTTTTGACTTTGTGCACCTTGTCCTGATCGTGCTTCACCTCAGATAAAACCACAATCTCTTCAAAGAATCCTGGTTCTGTCAGGGATTCAGGATTAATCCAAAGCCACTGTGGATCTCTAATGAATAGTAAGTAGAAATGGTTATTTTTAATGACTCTGCCTTTTCGTTGTAAAATCCTAGCATTTTGATCTCACTTCTTCAAGTTTCAGCTTCCAGTTCTTGGATCTAGGCACAATATAGTTATCAGATGACTGGTCAGATGAGAAACTTTTAAATCCTTAGATGAAATGAGTCGAGGATCATGGTAAGCTTGTCAAATTTCATGCACTTGGTGAACAGAGTAGTGGTTTGGAAAAACTGCAAAAGTGGGATAATGTAATTTTTTTTTTAAAGCCCCACTATCTTCCATTCGCAGCCACTTTGTGATGTGAAAAGGTCATGGTATTTAAATGAAGGTGTTGCTTTGGAGAATTCATGTTGATCTCACTATTTGGACACAGGTAGTAAAATCATCAGTCATCTCTTGTTACCCAGAAAGTAGTTAAATGGCTGTCTGCCATTTTCCTTAAGATGCTGCCATTGCCAAACTCATTAATCCCCATATATTTGTAATTAGAGGCGCTGCTTTCAAGAACCATAACATTCAATTGGTCTTGGCTTAGAAGAGATGACTTTCCTCTGCTTTAAATCTTTACAAATGAAGGGTGGTGTATGCTTTTTAGCTGTGTCTGACTTAAGGGCAGAGTAAGGTATAGGCTGGTGTTGTTGAGCCAATTGGATAATGATATTTAAGGATATGGGAACTGCCACATATCTGGCTGGGCTTATTCAATAGCTGTGAGACTCCTGGATCTTCCACTAAGTAGCTTTAACAGAACCACCTTTCCTTTAGTGGGTGGTACCCCAAAAGATCTTAGGTTTGGCAGCTGGTTTTGGAGCAGAGTATTTCAGAGTGCCATATGGAGGCCAACCATCTGTTAGGCTTTATGCATGAGGGCTGCCCAGCAGTGTCTGTCTTGGCTAGGTGAATGAATGGATTTCTGTTTTTAGTTGTATTTCCTCACAGAGATTTTTCTGCATAGACTGTCTTGTCATTTGGTTGGATGCCCTCCATTTTTTAAATTTCAGAAGAAAAAACCCTCTTCCTATTCACTTTTCATCGCTTAATTACTGGTGATATCTATGCGGTATGTCTCATTTCTGTTTCAGAGAGAGCTGTGCACATTTGCTGAACCGCTCCAGAGCATTGAGACATTGTGTGTGGACAATGGTGTCTTCAGCCCCCTCAGTCACTTGGCTGGCTGTCATGAGGTTTTGTCCCAGAACAGGTAGACTATATAAGAGCATGAGAAGAGCCCGATGGATCAGGCAGGTGACTCTTCTAATACAATAACCTCCCAGTGGTAAATCAGGTACCTGAGTACAACAGCACTCTCCTCTGCTGCAGTTTCCAGCAGCTGGACTTCAGAACTAAATTGCTTTTGCTGTATAAGACTGAATCAGGTAAGTGCTGGAGATGCAATGAGGTTGAGGGAACGTTCTTTCATATGTGGTGGACCTGTAAAAGGGTAAAAGAGCATTGGGAAATAATTCATAATGAATTGAAAAAAATGTTAAAAATTCTTTTCCAAAAACAAACAAACTAGAGTCCTTTCTGTTGGGGATAATTCAGATGGAAATTCCCAGGTGTCAAAAAAGGTTATTTATGTATGCCACTACTGCGGCCTGTGTTTTGTTAGGCCAAAAATGGAAAATGAGCGAGGTCCCAACTAAAGAAAAATGGCAACTTAAGCTGATGGAATATGCACAGCTTGCAGAGTTAACATATAGAATAAGAAAACAAGAAGAACACACGGTTAAAGAAGATTGGAAAATGTTTACTGAATATATGGGGGGGGGGAATTGTGTACATTTGAAAACATTGGCAGCATTAAATTCAACAGTGTAAATAAGTCTTGATGGGTGTAATAATGGAATACTGAATGGTTTAGTTTATGTAAAATATACAGGGATTTATGATATGCAAAATGAAGCATGGAAGGAGAAGAAGGGAAGTTACTGATATTTTAAAGATGTTTAACTGAATATTCTAAACTGCAAAACAGAAAATTTAATAAGAATTATATACAAAAAAGGCAAATTGCTTTTGGCTGCTGCAACACAGGGAGGAGACAGGAGACCCACATAGCCTCATTTCCTCAGAGTAGCTAAAGAAACAGATGTGGTCTCTGGGTGAGGAGCCTGGTAACTGTCAGTTCCAGAAAAAGGGAGATCAAGAGATGATGCTTCCCCATCTTTGATAACTCCATTCTGTGTTTCCAAATAAGTTTTTTTGCAAAGTGATTAGACCCTCCCCCTTTCTGAATCTTGTTGGTGTCCCCATAGAAGATTTTGCAAATCCCTGTGAAAAGGCACTTGTTTTTTCTTTCTTCAGCTAATTTACCCAGTAGCTTGATGATGGATCTTCTTGATGTACCTTTCTATTTCTGCTGTATCCCCCCCCCCTTTTTTTTGAGATGACACGTGCAGAACTGCAAATCATGGCCGAAGAGCCTCCCAGTTTGGCCTATGAAGCCACTTCCCTCAAACCACACCCACTTCTGATGTTACATGTGATGTCAGGTGTGGCACAGCTCAGTTCCCACGTGAAATTCCACCACGCAGCTGGTCTAAATTAATTTAATAATTTAAATGTAGTCCATTTGCTTAAAACTGCCAATATTTTAATTTCTGTATTTCCATACATAGAAAACCATTTTTGGTAAACTGCCATGGGAGGGCGGTGTGCACTGAAATAAATCCTTCAAATAAATAAACAGATATAATTTATTTCGAGCAACAAATGTGGTTTTTCTTCAAATTTCTGTGCCCTTTTTGATAGATGAGGAAAAGAGCATTTAGTCAGTTCCAACCATGTGTTAGGAGGGGCTGCAGTCAGAGGCCTTATAAGCTTAGCAGTCTGGAATGAAGTATGTACACTACTCAGAACTTTTGCTCTGATTTTGTAAATTGCCCCAGCTGTGTAGAGACTTGGAGCTCATAAATTGAATAAAAAATGAGATAGGATTGTGCCCTATCAAAATAAGCCCAGATCTGATCTGTGTCTACTCAAATAAACCACTTTCCAGCCCTGATGTGTTAGGTGGAGGATTAGATGTTAGCAGCTGGAAAACAGCTGTTCGCTTCCTTCTCCAACCTTATTATCTGCTTTACCTTTTAGGTATTATCTGCAATCACAGTTTTCACATGGTGTCAAAAACAGAAGGCACAACTATTCCCCAGGATTTGCGCTGTGCAGAGTAATGTACTTATCAGGAATGGATGTTGGAGTACATTCACTTGGTTGTGGTAGTCCGCTTCTGCCTTCTGTCTGCCCAGCTGCTCTGTTCATAACTCAGAACTAGGAGACAGCCTCAAATCCACAAATCTGCAAGCTAAATTGACGATTAAAATTTTATTTATCTAAATAGTTTAGAGGCAAGTCTGAAATATTTGCATCCTGAGAAATGCAAGTAGATGAAGCCTGCTGTTGATCTCCAGATTTATTCATTCATTTAGCATCACGTGCAGTATAGGTACCTTGTACCTCTCCAGGGTATAAAAGGTAAAGGCACCCCTGCCCGTACGGGCCAGTCTTGCCAGACTCTAGGGTTGTGCGCCCATCTCACTCAAGAGGCCGGGGGCCAGCGCTGTCCGGAGACACTTCCGGGTCACGTGGCCAGCGTGACATCGCTGCTCTGGCGAGCCAGAGCCGCACACGGAAACGCCGTTTACCTTCCCGCTAGTAAGCGGTCCCTATTTATCTACTTGCACCCGGGAGTGCTTTTGAACTGCTAGGTTGGCAGGCACTGGGACCGAACAACGGGAGCGCACCCCACCGCGGGGATTCGAACCGCCAACCTTTCGATCGGCAAGCCCTAGGCGCTGAGGCTTTTACCCACAGCGCCACCCGCGTCCCAGCACCACCCACGTCCCCTCCAGGGTATACAACAACCTAAACACATTTTTTTAATGGTGCTTTATGACTGCAGGTTAAGGCCAGCAGGAGCAGGGCGGGACTGGGGGATTAAGCTGTCTTGGCCCACAATGTAGCAGGCCAGTGAGATGAGAAGCCATGCTGCAGTGTCTAATAGCAGATGGAAAAGACTGTTTACTACAGTAGACTGTGTAACACTGGAGAAACCCTTAAGGCATTCAATGGGAGAAAGGATATAGGGACTATGTACATATGAATGTACATTGACAGCAGTATCTAAGGGAGAAAGCAAGGCTGTGATCCTGTGCACATGGAACCTGTCAACCATCAAATGGTGATGATCTGCAACTCCCATCTCCCCTGACCATTGCCCATGCTGTCTGGAGTTGCCACAGGTTCCCTAATCCTCTTACACACACTTTTAAAAATATCTCTATTAAACTTTTTAACATAAAAAAGTTACAGAACATATATATGAACTCTTGTCACATCAGGAAAGGAAAGATGGTGAGAAGCATCTATTAACACAGCGCAAAGGAGGGAATGTTTTGGGGGAGGGACTTTCCTCCCTTCATCCCCATCATGCCCCTAGTGCCCCCCAAGTCTGCTTTGGAGTACTGGAGAAACACCCAGAACATGCAGACATCATTCTGCTTCCCCATGCCCCACTTAACCCCATGGCCTCATAACAGCCAGTTTCTTATGTTCATTAATTCAATGTGAAATTTGATGTGGGGAAGTCCGGTCTGAATTCATGCTTGGCCCTGGAGAGGTTGGCCTTGGATAGAGACTTTATTACTAGCATAACCAACCTCAAAGGGTTGTTAGGATATGAAACTAAAGTTGCACCCTGAGTTTGTAGGAAGAAGGTCATGGTGCAAGAGCAACAGAAAAGTGATCTGGTAGGGAATGAGTGCAGTTTGAAATACATTTTTCTGAACTGAGTAATTCTTTTGTAGAATTATTGAATCCCTAGAATTCTGTAAGTAGGTACCCAGTCTGCTGCGAACTTGAGGGAAGTCCCATTGGGATGAATGGGAACTGTTCTACAACCCTGCATTTAGGGTTAATACAAATGCATCTTAGAAGAAAGCAACACACAGTGAAGTTTGTTTTCTAGAGAAGTTTCACCCCTTTAGGAACAATCAGTGATGTAGCTCTGCTAACATTGCTTTAGTTCCCGTGGGATTCAGGTGCTCCTAACTCCAGATTCAAAAAAGCAGAGAGGAAAACTGAAATGTACTGAAATGTAATGTTCCCTTGTGTTATTATTTTACATTTGGCTACAATGAATAATGTATATATACATTTGTAGGATATTTATGGTACTAAAAGAGGCTCCCCAGGGTGTGTCTATTTTATTCCACAGCAGTTCATAAATCTGGTAATTATTAACAAATGGCATTCTGTTACAGGTAAGTAATATTTGAAATATAATCTCCATGAAATCCTTATTGTAGCCATTAATATTATAGATCACTGAAGCAATTAATAGTGTACCAAAATAAGTTCCTCCAATGTAAGTGTAGTATTTTATTGAACTGATTCCACCCCCCCCCACCCTACCAAAAAATGACCAAACAGCTGAACTTGAATCTCTTGGAATTCCAGAGAGAAGATTCTTGTTCACAGAGTGAGCTTATCCTAGATTTATACTAGTTGGATGAGAACAGGAGCACTATAAGACTCCTTGCAATCTGAACTTAAGTCAGCAGGCTGCTTACTCTAGCATGACCTATACAACCACACCAGAGTTTCATTCATCATAGATCAATTTGCCACTATGGTGTGAAAGTTTAGTAATGCTGATGAGGCTTACAGTATGAATTACCCTGTTTAGTAATACTCATTTTCATTATGAATTGGGCAACCTTGTTCCCAAATTCTTCCCCAGGTAATAATTAGCAGCAAGGCACATTCTGAGCTGTGGTTCCACTCTTGTGCTTGGGTAGTGAGACCCCAGGCTCTAGAGACTGATAGCTGCTGCTGGTACAATGTCTGGAACTGCGTCCCCATAACTAGGGACATCTGACTTTCCAATCCAAATCTAAGTACTGTCATCTCTCCACTGCCCTCAATTCTTCCTTCTGTCTATTCTAATGGGAACCCAGGCTCCATTTCCACATTGGGAGGAGGACCATTGGGTGAGAAATATTTGAATGGGCTTTAGGGCATCATCAGCTGCCTGCCACCTGGTGTTCAGCAGATGCAACGAACACTCTATGTGAGCAGCCTGGACCTTGCTCTTGTAGCATGCGCAATGTGTAAACCAGCAGATCAATGATACAGTCAGCAGCAATTCCTGTCAAGGCAGCAACTGGAAAAATTGGCCCCTGGGTCATAAGAACTGATGCTGACTATACCCAAGATCTGCCCATTCACACATTGCATTTTTCCACATGAATTCAGACTTGAAGGAGTTTAGGAACGCTTGTCTGGAAGCGGGGGTAGTATTGTTTGAGTCAGCCCATGGGAGCTTCTTTCTGTTTAGAAAGAATGCAGACATTTAATCTACAATGTGCGGAAAGTCTCGGACTCGGAAAATAAAAAGCAGATGTGTCTTTCTCCCTCTGTTTTGAGAGGGTGATATTCACTTAGGTCAATTAACTCACTGTGGACTGTGAAGAGGTACAGAATGACCTCTTACAGGGCAAGTCGCAACAGGTTTCCCCTAGAGAAACCTTAGAATTGAGCTCACTGAAATAAATACATCTTGCACAACATACCGGAGATCAGTAAAACAATGACCATGAGCACAAACTGCTACTAACTTCCCATGGAAAGCCCCACTGATTACAATAATGTCAATCAGAAAGTTAAGCCCATGCTTAAATCCCCACCACGAAAACTCACGAATGAAAAGTGTATAATGTTGGTGATGCTCCTAAATATCTAGCCCTATTGGTTAAACACTGAAGAGGTCTTAGGTGGGGCTCCCAGGACATCTTTCATATTGATCATGTCTCAGATTTGTCCTGTAGTTTAAATCTCTCTGTTTGGTTATCCCCATTTATGGTGTGACTTTCTACAGAATACGGAGTGAAATTTGGAGGAAGCTTCACATCCTCATGAAACTGAACCTCTTGAAAATTCAGCAATGTCCTAGTTTTTAAATAGTTGTGACGGCATTTAATTTTTCCTGGTTCTTAAGAGATACAAATGGTTACAGTGAAGAGTAAAAGAAACAGCTTGTCTCAAAGATCTAAAGAAGACCAAAACTGAAAAGATCTATGAGCATCCTTAAGCAGCTGTTTCTTCTTCGTAGCGTATGACTTGCTTCGGCTCTCCCCTCTCCTCTCCACCCCCTCCATCATGACTTAGCATGCAAACTTTATTGCTTTGACCAAATTAACACTGATACGTATCTGCAGTGTACGCAGAATTTTCAAACAGCCCAGCAAAAAAATATTGTCTCTCCTAAGTGAAACAATTTTTGGTTCTACTGTCCTCAATTACACGAAAACAAAAGCTGTCTTCTCTGATCTTTTAATAAGAATCAGAAGTAGGGATGGTCTTCAACTGTCTGTGGTGCTGTTGGGGCAGAGGAGAAGTGCTTCACTTTATCCTAGTAAAGCAAATGGAGCTGCAGACTTTATGTCTGAGATCACAAAAACCTAATTTGACAATAGAAGGGGGTGAGAAGGGGGCCACCTGAAAGTTATATGGAAGTTGGAAATGTTGAGAGGTTGATGAGATGGATGTGGTGTTGTTGGCATCCCTTGATTTTCAGTAACTGTTCTTAACAACTTAGGACCGATTTGCCCATGCCCCATATATGCCCACTTGATTGTTTTGATCATCAAAACTGACACTGTTACAAGTGCCATATAATGCTTGTTCCACATTTGCAAGGAATTGATCTTTTAGTGTGACAGCATCTACACTTTGAAACTCCTTGCCTGTTGCCATCATGCAGATGCCTTTATTGTACTGTTTTCAGAGCCTGTTTAAAACATTGTTGTTTAGGCAACCCCATTCAGATATGACAGGTGTTTTAATCTCTTTTTAATTTTTTTTTAAAATTATTTTGGGGTGTTTTAAATAGTTTTTAAAAAAATGTTTCTGTTGATAATTTCTTTGTTTATTCCTTTTAGAAACTGCTTTGAGGCCTTTTAATTTACACATATATTATTCATAAAATTTATAGCTTATACAATTTTACACACACATTCCTTGGATATATGCATAATTGCCCTCAGCATTTGGTTGTAGAACAATATTGCATAATTCAGAGTACAGTGGTACCTCGGGTTACAGACACTTCAGGTTACAGACTCTGCTAACCTAGAAATAGTACCTCAGGTTAAGAACTTTGCTTCAGGATGAGAAAAGAAATTGTGCAGCGGCGGTGCAGCGACAGTGAGAGGCCCCATTAGCTAAAGTGGTACCTCAGGTTAAGAACAGTTTCAGGTTAAGAACGGACCTCCAGAATGAATTAAGTTCTTAACCAGAGGTACCACTGTAGTGTGATTCTGATTGTGTTTTGCATTGTGAATTGGTTCAAGAAGTGCAAAACAGAGTATTTCTTATTAAAATGAAAAGTGAATAATGTTTTCCCTCCACCCCTAGAGGAGAGAGAAGGGAACACCTAGAACTGCTTTTTTGTGTGGCAGCCATGTGCACTCTGTAACATCTAGCTTGTGGGCGACTTTAATATATTCCATTTCCCCCCCATCTGTCCCATTTCTAAGTGACACGTGTGTAAATTAGAGCTTTTATCTGCAAAATATGCATGCAAGGTGACTGATGACTGGGGAATAAATTCCATGTACAAACTGTAACATCTGAAAGAGCCTTGAAGTGGAGAAACAGCTTTCTTTTAATCTGCTCATAAGGTACTCTGCCTTCAAAGCAATGGAATTCGTAGCACCCTAGGACGTGCTTCCTCCAGCTGCGTTTCAAGGATTTAGAGGACGGGTGTTTGGTTATAACTTGCTCAACATAACATGTTTTCATGAACTGTCTTGCCGTGGGTCCCCACCCCAAATTAATGCTGTCACGCTGCCAATCCGCAGATTAGCTTGTGCAATGTTGTTTTATGAAGGGTACATCAGAGGTTATTTATACAGATGTTAAATCTCCATACATAATTTATACAATTGGGCAGCACACCCATGCCAGGGCTCTAGCACCTCTTAGTGAGACCAAACCCCCGTACTACAAGAGATCTTAACACGGCATCAATCTGAGCTGCAAAACAGTTACTTGGAGTCAAGCCACTCCACAGGTTCCACGCGGCTCACTGCTCAAACTAAGCCCAGGCTCTTGGCCCACTTCACCAGCTGAACATTACAAACAATGATGTGATGTGAGCCTTTCAAGGACATGACTGAAGTGTTACAAAAAACAAGCATTTAGAGCCTAAAGGACTGATCCTGAGGCCTGTGGCACAAAGAAGTCAGAAATAGGATTGGGCGAGCATTTGGAACAGTATCACACATCATGCCATTGTACTAAGTACTCGGGATACCGCAGTAGTGTAGTAATTTACAATTGTGCGGCCAGCGATGCATGGCACCGCCCAGCTTGGATGTTGGCAGAGAGACAAAAGACCATGAAGGTTCAAAGCCTTTAATAAATCATGACCATGAACCTCTGATTTTTATGTATATAGTGGCTCCCCATTCTTTTCTAGGATGGGAGATTATTTACTCACAATCACATGCCCTCCCAGCACACTATGCATGAAGAGTGCTGCCTCTTCTCATGGAAAATAATGGTCTCCTGGAATAGGAGAGGTCCATGCATGTATCATTAGAACATAACAATAACTGGCTGGATAAGATCAAAGGTGCAGTTAGTCTAGCAGCCTCTTCTCACAATGGTTAACCAGATGCTTATGGCAACCGTGCAATCAAGATCTGAGTGCAACCGAACTGTTCCTATTTGTATGTCCCAGCAGTTGATATTCAGAGGCATGCCACATGCGAAATGAGAGATGCTTCGCAACTGCTGATACCTGGCCACTGTCTATTCAAAAGTCGATGGGAGGAAAAGCTCAATAAGGACTATAATGGTGACAAACATACTTATGGCAAGGAACTATTCACTATATTGGACTCTTGGGCTGCAATTAAACATGTACTTGCTAGGGGCTAAGCCCCATTGAGCTCAGTGGGGCTTACTTCCCAGTAGACTCACAGACAGGAGTGCACTGCCAGTTATTTAAATATGGCAGTGGAACCATATAGCTTTTCAATAAAGTATTAACAAAGTTGAGTTACGTATTTGGCAATCAAATACTGATTACAGAGATTATCATTTAGATTTTAAGTATTGGTTGAATATATGACAAGGTAGAGATATCACTGCTCGATTAACATTGCACAGAAGAGAGGAAACTTTGTTCACTGCCATGCAATTCTTCTACATTTTCTGCTGTTATCTAGCAGCCAGCTCCAGAAGCCCTATGGGGTAGTTTTGTTTTATTCCCATTTCATTCATGGGACCAAAGCTTGCCCAATGCCCAACCATAGCTGAGTTGAGATCTAGAGACAGGCTTCCCATACAGTGGTACCTCAGGTTACATACTCTTCAGGTTACATACTCTTCAGGTTACAGACTCCGCTAACCCAGAAATTGTGCTTCAGGTTAAGAACTTTGCTTCAGGATGAGAACAGAAATTGTGCTCCGGCGGCGTGGCAGCAATGGGAGCCCCCATTAGCTAAAGTGGTGTTTCAGGTTAAGAACAGTTTCAGGTTAAGTACGGACCTCCGGAACGAATTAAGTACTTAACCCGAGGTACCACTGTATACACATTTATTGTCTCCCTGTATTCACCCATTCAGCTTCTCTGTGGAGAGGGATCATAGTCAATTTCCGGGATCTATGGCGGAAAGGATCTTGGACTAGGAAAGACCTCTGGTGAGATGTCAGAGAAATGTAGAAAGTACCAGGCTAGAGAAACTAATGGTCCGATGTGATATAAGGCAGGTTTTTATGTTCTGTCTATGGATTTGATGGACTGCAGTCATATTTATGGTCATGCCATAATGCATAAAGTTTGATTTTAAGAAGTCTCAGGCCTCTTGCCTTCTACATGTATCAATCTGTTGGCAAAACAAAGACATTTGTAGCAGGGATACTTTTTTCCAATATGGTTTGTTAAATGTCAAACACATACGAAAGCCCCTTTTAGTTGCATGTGTAAAGTTCTTTTCTCGCCCTCCTTCCACCAGGGGGAGTCCATGTGGAAATGTAAAGCTGTCTGACTCATGTGCAGTATTCTTTCCCCTACCAGTAAATGTCTGCAGTATTGATGTTTTCGTGTGCACTTAGCTGTAAATCTCATCCCACTTTGAAATTCTTTGTAACACAAGTAATCTAACAGATCTGCAGTGCATTGAAAGCGCTGCCAAGTAAGAGAATGCAAGAACAAGAGGCTTGGCAGCTTCGTGAAGGGGCCAGGGGGGTGGGGACTGCTCCTCAAAGCACAATAAATCAGTTAAGTTGCAAAGCAGCAGTGATCTTTCACAGTGACTTGAAGCCTGCTCTATACCTGGATGAAAACCTCATGCAGTTGAAATGTGCCCAGTGAACTTAGAGAGATGGATTAGTGCAGGTAAGGGGAACATTTGGTCCTCCAGATATTGCTGAACTACAACTCCTATCAACTCAATCAATGGCTAGGGAAGATGGGAGTTGTAGTTCAGCAAACATCTGGAGGGTCAAAGGTTCACAGCTGGGTTAGTAGATTCAAACTGACCACCATTAAACTAGGAGTAGAGAGGAACCAAAGGGTGGGATTCATCTGATAACACCATCAGTGGAAGCCCTGCAGAATGGCTTCTGCCTGCACAATAGGGCTTTATCCCCTCTCCTCCCCCTGTGCAACCTTCCCCCCAATGGCTCAGAAGAATGTGGAAAGGGAGATGGATTGTTACATCTGGCAAGCTGATATGCAGATGTCTGTAACAGTGTGAAGTTGAATGTCACCCAATGTATTTGTTTAGTGTTGTACCCAGAAAGCAATCATGGTTGCACTACAAGGAAAATCAGAAAAGCAGTAGGCATGGCTTGCTGCAAATTCATGGTTATAAGTAAAAAGTTACTATAGTTGGCATTACGGTGGTGGTGGTGGGGTCACAACAACATGTCCATTGGGTGTGGAGAAGCCAGCTGTTATGACAGGACTTAACATCTATCTGGTCTAAGGAATATCCTATACGAACTGTGATGTACGTTTTCATTAGCGGGGCAAACAGACCCATTAACGTGTGTGAGGAAACAGGTGCTTGGGGAATCTAAAATCTTCTGCCATGCTATCTAGCCTCACGTGTTCAGAGGAAGGCATGGAATGGAAGGAGGTGCTGCACATGTAGCTATTGTTTCACATTCCAGGACCTTCCAAGCCAGAAGATGTAGCCTTACTGGATTCTTTGGATTTGGAACATCCATGCCCAGTTAAGTCCAGTCCTTACCAGCCCATGCTGTATGTGCCAATAGCTGGCAATACCCCACAGCTCCTGGGGGTGGGGGTAAGCAGATCCAACAGCTGTACCAGACCAGGCAGCCTCAGAAGACCTCTGCACCTTCGTGGGGTAACTGCTCTTTCTTGTGTGAGTGAGGATGCTTCAGCAAGCACCTTCCACAGTGCTCTGTCCAGGGTCCTGTCATGAACCTGCCTTGCCTGTCCTAGCCCTGCCCTACTGCTAAGTGCATCTGCTGCAGTCAGCTCTTCCTGAGCCTTGAGCCGTGACAAGACAAGCCATGCTTGGGCTGCTCTTGCCCCAAATGCCAGGTCCAGTCATGAAACTCACTCTGTTACAAACTTGTTCTCAGAATGATCCTATCTCCACTATTCAACTGTGGAACAGACACTGGGAGAGTGTGACATCTTCAGATCTAAGCGGTGACTGGACAAGTGGTTGAACCCAGACCTCATTCAAACAGTCTAGCCTGTTGCCTGCATCCTCCCTGCTCCCCTCTCCCCAACAAGAGTAAGACCTACCAATACATGTTAGTCTTGAAGGGGGGTGTGGACTGTTTCCTTAGAGGTTTTTTCCTACCACCACCACCCCTGTTTTGAAGGGAAAGATTATCTGGATGATTATCTGAGGGCGACACACAAGGACAATCAATTATGTTTTGAATGAATTTTTTTCTCTCCTTCGGCTCACCACCCTGGGACCCTGTGGGATGAAAGGCGGCCTAGAAATAATAAATAAACACTAGCTGTGACATGTGCAGTTTTTTAAAAGAGAAAATAACAATGTGTGTGTGTGTGTGTGTGTGTGTGTGAAGGTTTTAACTCTTTCCTCCCACCATCGCCCACAATTTGCAAAGACATCATTACAAAAAAACCCAAGAAGGCTCAGATTTGGATCAGAACCACTCATGGAACACAAGGGCTAAATCTTTTCCCCCCTGCCTTGGTTGTTTCTTGATTTTTTATTTTTTAAAAAAAACACCAGACACGACAAAAGCTAGAGTCCTGAATAATGTTGTGTCTAGTTTGGCCCTGAAATATGCTGGTCTGTGTGTAGTGAATCATTGCTAAGATTCTAGGAAATTGTTCTTGTTTGAAAGGGGGCTCCAGATGAACGTTGGAAAGCTGGGAAGCAGCATGTGAAGCAGTATCTGCTCCATCATCTTGTTCAATCTGCATTGCCAGCACCCCAGTCCAGGCTGACCATGTAATGTCCACAGTAAAATGTACAATACTCAGCAGAAGACAACAGCCTATTTTTCTCTCATATAGATCTTCTGTTTTGAATCTTAGCAATGCAGACTGCCCACTTATAAAGACAAGGAATTTCATTAAAAGGCAATGCAATGAAAAATAGCTCTACCTAGGAAGCAATGCTTAACCAGCTTCATTTCATTTAATATATTTTTTTTAAAGTAAAGGATGATATGGAAATAAATCCAGCCCTCAGCTCCCCTTCAGAACAGCTCATCCAAGCTATCACAGGATAAAACTTTTTAAAATGGAGTTCTATACAGGCAGCCCTCTCTGCTGGGCTGTACTGTAACCCTCATTGAGCAGACGGTGTTAGCTCAGGCTACATCCATGGAAATCTGCTTCAGTGGACTGGATTAGAATGAAGTTATATTAACTAATGAGAAGTCGTACTGCGGTATATGGAGAAACTCTGGATTGTCTTTCTACAGCAGAAAATCTGCTTCTTTTGTACATGCCCCAGGGGAGCAGGGATTATTACAGACAGTAGCTATCTTTCACCATCTGTTATCCTCTTTTGCTAAGAATGGGGAAGGGATGTGTTCACATTAAATTGGTCACTTTCCCCGTTTCTTTAAAGCACAAGGAAACAGTGGCACCATACCTCCTCTAACTGCACCAATTGTGAGCCCACATATACATACAATAGAATTACTGTTTTTGTTGGTCATGCTGACAATCACACACTTCCAGTATTCCATGCTTTTTAAAATATTACCAGTTGTGATGTTCTCCTTGTGTCCTTCATAACAATTAGCAGGAATTTAGCAGCAGGAATGATTTCATAAAATCACTAGGCTAGGCATAGCATAGAGCACGGAAATCTACCTGGGTTCTTTCTTGCACTGCTTGCTCAATAAAAAAGAAGGAGCAGGGAGATAAGGAGAATGTAGTTGAATAAGTGTTGTGAATGGGATACACATGCACACTGGTGTTATGACTTTGGGCAATCTTGATTTCTTTAAATGAATCCACTTAGCACGATTTGCCTAAAAGTGTTGCTGGATGAGTACTCTGGGACTAGATAAAAGATGTTAATGGTTCTTGGTGACTGAGGATGTTTTTCCTACATGGGTGATTTACCCACAGGATATGAAGAGCAAGCAGGTTTTGGAGAGAAGGCCAAGAGTTTAGCTAAACTAGAATGTGGTGAAATGGACAGCAAGTGGGGATCTTGGCTCAGTATTATCTCAAGGTCTGAAGAAGTCAAATCACAAACAGTTTTAACATTTAGTCAATGTTCACATTGAAAATCACACCATAATTGTTCAGGGTCATAAAACTGTCTTTGCTTGTTATCTCCTTATAACTGTTATTATAGTGTTTCTTTGCAAGGCACACTTTGATTCTAAAAGCAGCTCTGCATTGTCTTATCTCTTCTTCTTTTTAACTAGGAATGCCAAAATTTCCATATTTGTAGCTTCATTGAGTTTGAGTACAATAAAAAAAGAGAGACGAAGACATCTGACACATATTTGACCGGCTGCAAAAAAAGGAAAGGAAAAGACTTTTTAATTCATTCTGTGTATATTCAGCAGAAACATTTTCTTGCCGTGTATGCACAAACTAGATAGTTAAGTATCAAGTGCCTCTGGAGTCAAATTTTGCCACACAATTCTCCCAGGGAACTTGAAGCTCAAAACTGTGGGTGCAAATTGTGACACCACATGTGCACCAAGTTATAAATTAGGGCTTGGTCAAAATATGGCCCATGGGGCATCTAGTTGTTAACTAGACACAGCAGATTGCTATCATGCTACATGTATTAATTACCCTTCCAGAGCCAGGAAGTTGAAAATTGCCAATCTCAATCAGGTAATTGTCATAGTCTATACTTTTCTGCCTTTCCCCACGTCCTGACCTCACTTTACACTCCCCCAGATACACACCCACTTCTGCACACCTGCAATTCAGGATGGTACTTTATGCATCTGATGAAGTGAAATATAGTCCATGAAAGCATATGATATAATAAATTTGTTCGTTTTTAATGGGGCATAGGACTTGCTAGGGCTCAAGATATTGTTGTTTGGGGGTATCTTTAAGCAGTTAGAAAAAGAAAACAAAGACTTTCTTGATTGTTTATGGACAAATACCCCCCAAAATGTCATGCTCAGAGCTTTTGATGTAACTTCCTCCCTTTTATCATGTGACTACGCTTTCAAAAGAAAGAGGGGTGAATGACCACTTTACTGTGCTCACTTGGAAAATTTCCAGGGCTCTTGGAGACCTCATATCAAATCCTCAAAAGCCTCAAGGAGCTGCTGTTCCACTCCTAGTTGTCTGTCCCTCTTCCTTTGGCAAGCCAAAAGAAGCCTTACTTTGAGGCTGGAGGAGAGGGTATAAGGCATCAGGGAGCTCCTAGGAACTTCAGAAGAGACCAGCCAGGAGGAAATTATGCTTCATGTGAGTATGCAGCCACTGAGGAGAGATCCCACAGATCCCACTGCTTGCCATGGGAGTTGCTTTATTCCAAATCAGACCATTGCTCTATCTAGCTTAGTATTATCAAGACTCACTGGCAGTGGATTCCCAGAATGTCAGGCCGGAGTTTTTCCCAGACCTACCTGGAGATGTTGGGGAATGAACCTGGGACTTTCTGCACACATGGAGCTAAGGCGCTTCTTATACAGTCAGTGAAGTAGTAGTAGTAGTATAGTTCAAAAGTGATCCAAAGCAGAGGTGTTTTTTTTAGTATTCTAGTGTTTAGGTGCTTTTGCAGTCTGACAATGGCCCATCTCGTAATTACTGCTCATGGAAGAACTGATTTAAGAGAACAGTGAGGACTTCATTGTCTACCAACTTCATAAAGGAGCATCACATCTTAGGGCAATAGTAGTTTTAAGAGTATTTCTAATCCATGATTCCTTATCTCCATTGGCTGATACTGATTTGACTAGAGTTTCCTTGAAGCACCAAGGGATTTTTAGGCATATGGCTTCAAGGAGCAACAGGACCCTTCTGTTATTTTGAGTCTAAGGAGGGGTGTGTGTGTAGATACAGATGACCCTGCCTGTGGCATTCAGTCTCTTACAATTGTCTAATTGTGTTTTCAAAAATCACAGTGGAATATATTTTGCCCTTCAGATCAGTTTCATTTTAGGGTGAAAGGCTACTAGGGAGAACGAGTGTTTAAGGCTGCAATCCTTGGCGTAAGCGCTATTAAACTCAGATTGATTTGCTTCCAAGTAAACACGATTGGATTGTGCTGCCGAAATCAAATTATACTTTCAAAACAATGGCTCATAGCAAAGACAATGCAAATAGACATTTGAAAAACAAGCACACACATAACAAAAGGGTTTCCAAGAAAACCCTTGTGATGTGTGTGTGTGTGTGTGTGTGTGTGTATTCATATTCCTTGGACCTTTTTATATTTGAAAGGCTCAGCACCTCTCTAACTTGAAGAAAGACTTTTGAGTTTTGGCAGGAGCTTGAATACTGAGGTCAGGGAAGTGTTTTCTGCTGGCCCTGATTAGAACTGTATGAATTTAGCTGAGTTATGATCTGTTGAACATATATATGTACGGCTTGACTTGGTCAGGTAGTGCTCAAAGAAAAGGATTTCGGGGCTGTTATGTCTGTTAGAAGAATGCTGGCAAGCAACTTTTCATCACTGCTAATAATCTAATTTGGCTTTGCCAATAAGGGTTAATAATACTTGCCTAGGGTTTTTGCAGACACATACTTAATTTTGAATGTTAAATGCTTCCAACAATGCTCTATAAAAATTAAATGAAAAGGCTACAATATGGGTTTCTAAAACTTTTTGGTATTTATGTTTAAATTTATTTATTTATTGTATATGGATGCTTTGAGATGGTCTATATCTGTAATGCCTAATAAAGGTTTGGAGAAGGAAGGTATTTATTTTTACCGCCTGAAGGTATCAAAAGAATAAAAGAGAAACTTTGGAAACTAAACTGCATGCTGACAAACAGGCCCCACCCTCAGCATAGTAAATACCAGGAACAACCACCAGCTGATTCCTGGGTCTATTCATTATACTGAATCAGAAAGTAACTGTTGGTCCATTTAGACTAGTATTAGCACCAGCACTGTCAATATTTTGCTGGTGAAATTTGTTAATGTGCCATCAAATTAAGGCTGTGCAAGTAAAGTAGATTTGGTGCTCTTGTCCAGCAAACCCACTTCCAAAAATCCCCCGCTCTTACAAACATATTAAAAGGTGCTTAAAGATTTGTACTGAAGGCACTTGGTGAGCCTCTCTGGGGAGAGCTTTCCACAAACAGGGAGCCACCAGGGAAAAGGCCCGTTCTCGTGTTGCCACCCTCTGGGCCTCTCAATGATTATTGCAGGGTCCATGCTGGGAACAGATGGTCCTTGAGGTAATGTGGTCCTGAGCCAGTACACTCAGGTCAGGATCAGTGTAATATGCTCAAACTGCCTTGCCCCAGTGAGCAACCTGGCCACCAAATTCTGCACCAGCTGAAGTTTCCAAACCACCTTCAGAGTCAGTCCCATGTATAACACATTGCAGAAGTTGGGTCCTCCATCATGGAGGGCATGTGTTGCGGTGAGATCACCAGAAACTGCCTCCCTGTTGGGGTGTGGGACTGTTTGGATGGCCACAACACCCCATTGGTTGCCCCTCTGTTGCTGCGGCAGAAATTTGGTCAGTTGGGTTGGCTATTGGGTGCTGAGGGGCTACTTAAGGTGCTTCACGTCGCTAGAGAGTTTCACTTTCTTGTGACGTGCAGCGGATCACCCGCCCTCCTCTCGTTATATTTAGGGTTGTTCTTATGGCCTTGCTATGCCTGTCTAGGGGTCATCTGTTTTGGAGCAGGGGCCCAGTAGGAATTTTGCCATTTGGCCAATTGGCTGTTGCCTCTTGGTTTTTGCCTAATGTGTAGCAAATCGTCACAACTTTGTGAGGTTGGCGGTTAGGCATTTGGTTCAATGTTTTGGGGAGGGGACGTGGTTGGCTGTGCCTGCCCCTCCATTGCTGCTGCTAGGGAATTCCGTTAAAGGAATCCAGGGGCTCACCTGGAAGCATCTGGGGTGAGCTGTGAGATCAAAGGAGTTCTTGCTCCCCCAGAATGCTTTCTCTTACTGACATAGGGTGGTGCCCAGTGTCAGTCCTGTTCCTGCCACCGTGCAGTTTCAGGTAGTCTGGAACCAATGCCTAAACAACCATTCACATGCGGTCATCAATAAAGTTGTGGCCAAAATTTAATGCCAAAAATCCTAAACTAAAATCTGTGTCTATTGTGTCTTCATTTGGGGGTGGTTTGGGGGTCTTCACACACAAATCTAAAGTATTGGAAAGTTTTGTGTAACTCTTGCTTGACATAGCATCATATAACTTCCTTATGAACAATTCTGAATGAATGAACACTGGCCATCATATAACCCTCGTGCAAGCTTTGTGCAAACAAATCCAGATGACTGCCCACCTAGAAGTGACCCAAGGAAGGCTAAGATTTCCACTTCTTCACAACCACAGGGACCCCATTTCCTTTGCCCTTGCAAAGACCACCAGCAAGAGTCATTTATTCATGAGCAGTTCTGCTGGGTGGGTTCGTTTGCTGCTAGAACCATAGCTCACTGCGGCTGGAAGATTGTTGGTGGGGAGGGAAGAGGGGAGGAGATGGAGGGCTTTCATTCAAATGGCAGACTTTCCTCTCTCTAGCTCCTTGAAATGAAACTCTCCCCAGCTGGCAGGTTTGCAAGAGTGCTGCAGTAGGTTTGCCAGCCAGGAAAGGCTGTTTCCATTCCAAGCAGGCGTGTTGAGCTCTCCCAGCCACCAGATCAGATGTTCCATGAAAATGTCCATTCACTTCAGTCATGCTGATACTGTGCAGAACATCTTTAAAGAGAGAATTGTACACCCCACCCCAGTGCAATCCAGAAGTGGAGCACTGAATAGTGACTTCAGTCAGGAACTGATGTGATGTATCCTGGAAACAGGCTGGTACCAACATTCTCTCTGAGACTTTCCCAGACTGTACGATTGGGTGATCAAGCATGAATCTGACCTTGGCTCCTTTTACTCTTAAAATTCATTCTACTCACCTACATGAGTTCCGCAACATAATTTGATTTGCTGGGGTATCTGGCCCATGAAGTTTACATTTCAAAACACTACAGCTGCTTATCAAAAAAATCTCTCAGATGTTTCCTTTCATTTGAAGTGGTTTTGTGTGTTTTGAACCAAACCTGAAGGGGAAAATGGCGATGTAAGCATTTTTACCTGGCTTGGTTGAGATACCAAAAAATAGAAATAAAATAAAAAAACAAACACTTCGGGCGACCTTGTAGAAGTGCTTGCTCTACTAACACATCTCAGAAACACTTGGATCATATACTACACCAGCACAACTATTTTCTTGTTCTTCATCCAAGATTGCTTTCCAAGAATTCTCATAGGATAGAGTTACTCATACACAGGATGGAAATCAGAAAAAAAAACCAAGTAAGACATTTGCAAGGGCAGGGCAGAGTGATGAAAAATTGAAACATGACAGGTTGTGCCAGCTCAGTTCAGAAGTATTCAAGCGTGTTTTGAGTTTATATTTGCAAAACTATATTCGTACAGAACACACACGACTGCCTCCCTGTGCTACATACGCTTTATGAAAATAAGATTTTCAGATGCTCTCAGTCTCCCTTGAGAGTGATTCCATTTCTGCTTGTATGTGTGCACTGTAGATATAAAATTACGTAAGCCCCTGGGGAAACTGAGTCTAAGATCCCAAGCACCCTTTGGTAGCACACTTCTTTTCTGTGGTTTGGGCCTTGCTCTCTCTTGCTTGCTGAGAGTCTATCTTGTGGCTGAAAGGGAGGATCTATAGAGCAGCACCGGATTTGGGGGAGTTCAGGTGGATCCCCCACACAGGGCACTGAGCAGAAGGGGCCCCCAAATTGAGAAGATCCATCTTTGAGAAAATCCATTTGGGGATGCCTATTTTGGCCTTGCACAGTGCGCCATATTATGGAAGATGACCAAAGTCTGTTCCTGCACACAGCACAGGAGCTGATGTGCAGAAAATCCCAGGTGTAATTCCTGTCATCTCCTGTTAAAACAATCAGGTAGCAAGCGATGTGAAAGACCTCTGGAGAGCCACTGCTGATCAGGACAGGAATCATGCTATGCAGTGGTGGCTTGTGTGGGACTGGAAGGGCGGCAGGGAAACCATCAGTAGGTGGAGTCAGAGGCAATGACAGGCAGAGCCCCCCCTTTAACTTGTTGTAGGATTGCAGGGCACACTGATATTGGTGGAGGCGTGCCCCATTTGCCCTAATGGACCATCTTCTACTGACTGTGTGAAATGAAGAATACAATCATGTGCCTGTCTCCACTGGGCAAATGTGAGCATAAGATTTCACTGAGAACTGGTACACATTCATAGTTTATGCCAGGGGTAGCCAATGTAGTCCCTTTTAGATGTTGTTGGACTCCAGCTTCCATCAGCTCCAGCCAGCATGAGAAATGGTCAGGGATGATGGGAGTTGTAGTCTAGCTGCATCTGGAGTTACCTGGCTTAGAGCAATCAACACCCAGCCTGTCAACATATTGCCAAACCTCATGAGTCATTTTGGTGGGATGCTGTATCCTTGTATATTTTTTACTGCTGCTCCGCTATATTCCTAACTCTTTGGGGTTTTTTTAAAATACCTCCTGTATCTTTAATACTTCTATTGCTGCATATTTTCCCTCACTGTTGTCTTTCTTATATTATTATCCCATCTATGTTTCCAGGAGTGTAAATTTATTTTTACCTCTTTTTCATTGTTACAGTAAAAAGATAATTTAAAAAAATGAAGACAGGCATGCAAGAAATTGAAAGAACACAAGCATGCTTTACAATAAAAATAATTGGGGGGGGGATACATGCATGAGGTTTTTTTTTTTTTAAAAAAAGAAATCAATTATCAGTTATCTAATTAATGTTGCTGGGGAGAAATATAGTGTTACAGTATAAAGAGGGAGAAGAAATATAACCTCCCTGTGAACCTCTCAGCCCTACTTGAAGCATAAATTATAAACCTCTTAGCCGAGAGGCTTTTTGGCATGAGGCTGGTGTCTACAATCAGAACTCCGTCTGCAGGTACGAACACACAGAAATCTTTCTGCCTCATGGAACTCTGAGCCTCAAGAGATTTCTTGTGTTTTGCTTCAATTTGCTATAGCCCGTGTCAGAAGGCTTCTGCGTCCTTGATCAACTTGGGGCCACAGTTTTGGCCTTGGGAGCCTTCCCTGTTTCCTATGTATCCTGCTAGAAAAAAAAATGCCTTGCAAAGGTGATAAAAAGGCCAGGGTAACTGAAGTAGAACAGAAAGAGAGATGCTTCAGTAGCACTCCCTGGTGATGCATAGATGCTGGCTGCTGCTACCACAACTTGGTTAATCGTGTTTGAAAAGGCTTTGCAGTGAGCTAGATCTTTCTGCCCATGAATAGCTGACTCCCCATCTTCAGTGAAGGGATCTAAGAGAACCATAGGATGCAAAAAAGGGGCTCCATTAGCTTTGTTCTTGCATATGGGTGACCCTGCTGTGACCCAGAGCCTCACAGCAGTTGTCACTTCCACTTCTGTCTATTCAGAGCCATTGTATGAAAGCATATGTCAAGAGGGTTCTGACTAGGTCACCCAGAGCCATGGGTAGGTGAGGTGGGCAGGAGGAAACAGGGTGAAGTGGAGTTGCTTATCACACGTTTTCGTTGTTTTCCCCCACACGCCTTCCAAGCTGGGGGGAAATTTAGGCACCATAACACCGTGGATCTCCCCCAGTTGAAATGTGAATATAAGTTTTGGGTAAAATCTCACACCAAGTAGACACAATCTTTCCCAAAATTGGCATCAATTGTGGTGGTGCTTCTCTGCCACTGGTGGAGATGGTGGGGCAGGCAGGGCACCCATAAGCAACCTACCTAAAGCAATGGCCTCACCCTGCCTAATGTCTGGGCCAGCTCTGTTGATTACAATCTTCCAGAGCTATCCCACAGTCACACACTTACCTGGGACTAAATCCAGATGAACTCAATGGTACTTATTTCTGTGAGACAACATGCACAGGACTGACATGCTGGCCAATCAAACATGTACATTTCAAATTCTGATTTCAAATTTTGACTGAAATATGAATGCAATTTTTTTTAAGATCAGGTTTTTTTCCCTATAATGTGGATTTCAAAATGGCGTATTTTGAATTTTTTTATGGATGCAACAGATGTAGTTTTACAATAATATTTTAATTGCCACCACAGACCACACCCCCTGAAGATTTTCTATATTTCTACACACATGCAAAGAGGGTTGGGAAAAAGGATGCCTCTTACTCATTATTGTTGTGAATGACAGCTGATTTTGTCCTGGAACAGTTCGGGCAATTCAGCTACGCTTTAATTCTTAGATATTATGAAAAATGTCCTTCCCCCCAAAAAAAAGATTTTACAAAAAAGCTTTTACAGTTGTGAGGCAGCAGGGAGAGGAAGATTTCTCAGAGTGATGTTTTGCTGCTCCAGAGTTCACATTTTAGTTTCATATGTGATTTTCCTGGATGGCAGTTTTATGGGCAAATGGCTCTGTTAAAAGCAGTGCATGCTGGTGATATCATGAATATGCCACATAGTGTATGGTGTCCTCTGGTGACAACAGATTTATAACTTTTCTCCTCTCATAAAAATCTAATATCTTGCCAAACGAAGGCCAGCTGGAGTTGTGAAATCAGTAAACACAAAGAGACTATGTTGCAATACAATAACCCCCCCCCCCACCAAAAACCATTGGTTTTTCAGTAAATGTTAATCTGAAACATTTTGCAAGAATGTAGACTGTGAATTAAGCCTCAGACTTTTCCAGGTTTGTAGCACAGAATGGAAAAGCCAAATGCATTTTGCTTGAAGGACCCCCCCCCCCCCGCCTCCTGGGCCAAAGACTGAATCTCCTTGTGAGCAAACCTGCATGTCAGTTGTGGGTTGCAGCCAAAGACCACAAGTGTGTGGAGAAATGGATGTGATCCTAACCTTTGTTCAACAGGCTATATTCCAAGGGTTAAGATCGGGGTGCCAACTTGGATAAAAAAATGGCTCCTATGGTTAAGATCAGGCATAGGCAAACTCGGCCCTCCAGATGTTTTGGGACTACAACTCCCATCATCCCTAGCTAACAGGACCAGTGGTCAGGGATGATGGGAGTTGTAGTCCCAAAACATCTGGAGGGCCGAGTTTGCCTATGCCTGGTTAAGATCAACCTTTGAGAGAGGACTTTGTATTTTCTTTTCTCTTTCTTTATTGTTTCTGTTTCCAGTTGGATTAGGTTTTTTATTGTATTATGAAAAAGTTTCATTAAAACTCATGGAAAAAACAGAAAGAAACTCATTTGTTTAGTAGGCAGCTGTTTGACTGTGAGGTTTCTAGAAAGACAAGTTTATTGATTTGTCCTCTTTTGGTTTTCTACTGGGACCATACTGGGCACTATCCATATCTAGGTGAAACTTGATGGTCTGTTGAGCAATCCACGATGTGTTCTTTTGTTTGCTACTTCAGACACAGAGAGAAAGAGTTTGTGGTTTTTCAGAGAGCTGTGCAGACCCTTATGCAACGCAGGGATTTGGGAATGTGTCATAACGAGCTTGAAAATGAGAGGAAGTTTAACTTTCCTCATTAAAAAAAGAGAGATCATGATTTATTGCTGTAAACAGAAAATGAAGGGATGATCGAAGAAAAAAGTTAATTAGGCTGGAAAATGATCTCTCTCTCGTCGTCAGGGCTCTGGACCACTTTTGAATTCTCCCAGAAGGTCTGGTTTCCATCACCCCTAGCAAGAAAGCTTTGTTTTTATCACCTAAACTGACATTCCGATAGGAGTAGCTTTGAACTGTAATTTGTCTTTATATTATTTCTAAAATGCTATTTGTGTGTTTATACGTGTTGGCAGCGGTGCTCTTGCATTGTCTGCTTTTTCTGCGGGGGGACTATTAATCAAACAATCAGGTCCCGATTAATCAAAGTCACCCTTAGATTTCAAGGTCCTTGTCTTTATTGCTTCCCGAGTCTGAGCTAAGCGTTCAACAAGGAAACAATGACCCATCCAAAAGGTTGAACCTTTCGAAAGTGTCCTCTCCCAGCCCACTTTTGGGGTACATACCTAGAGAAAGGTATCCCTTGATGGCATTCCGTGATGCAAACTCGGAACTTTTTGGCTACCAAATGGAGGATGTGGTATATCCTTTTCAAAGAGGCACACATACTTTGCCTGTTTATTTTGGCTCTCCTCAATCAAAGCCTGCTGTGATTTTGCTATACTTAAAATTAACAATCTGTGTTATGGCCCCTTGTATTAAATTACTCTGATGGTTCCCCCTCAAACCTTGGCCTGAGAAATAGTAAGAGCAGGAAGGTAACCTGAACTTTTGCCTTGCTGTTGCCACAGTGATTATCTGATGACAATCAAGTGATAGGAGTTTTCTCTGATCGTCTGAAATACTTATAAATGTTCCTCATCCTGTCTGCGATGCACATACGTCTTGACCTCATTTACCCTTTAAATTGCCTACTAAGTTCTCTCAATCAGTTCTTTTAGGTGCAAGTTGTGGACAGGATGCAGCTTTCTGCTTCTCTGTATTCTAAGCTTTCCATGTGCACAGGAAAGGAACAAAACCTTCAATTTCCCTAGAAGAATGAACTTAAGGTTCCACAAGCAATTGCATGGGGACTCCTCAGTGCAGCCCAGCCTGAGAGGATGAGGCCTTGTTTCCCTCAAAATCCTTTGTCACAGCAGTCCCCCATGAAAGGAAGTGAACACCAACTGAAAGCACCCCAAAACAATGAAGCAAAAACAGAAATTGTGCAAATACGGTTTTTGAATAGCATGGATATATAGGCCACATCCATGCAAGTGAATCACCCAGTCAGGAAACATGCAGAGCCTTTACACTTCTGTACTGGCAGGGGTGTGTGCATGTGAAATACAGAACCTTTCTTCCGGCCAGTAGTGGATGGCATGATGGCTCTGCACTGACCTTGCTGATGCCTTGGCCCCCTGCCCCAACCTAGTGTGCAGCAATGACTTGACCGGGGGGATGTCAAGAAAGTGGTGCAGCCCCATTGCACCACCTGTTACTGCTCCAAACACCAGCATTGCTGCTGCTTATCTGGATGGGGTGAAGTGGAGCCACATGGGCGTACTGGTGGAAACAACAATCCTGTAGGTGCATTCTTACAGCCAGGGGTGTATCTACTAAGAACCTAAAGAAGCTTAAGCGTCAGGGGCCTCTAATCCCAGAGAGGCCCCAGAAGTAACTTAGTCCACATTGCTTTAACAATTGATTTAAAAAGTGTATCATGCATGTATTTTCATCCCCGCTAATAACTAGAAAACTATAAGGCATAAGAAGTTTTTATTCACACCAGTGACTTTGACATGCAGCATAATCTAGTACAGCAATTTTAATCAAAGTCTGAGAAGTAGTAGTTAATATTTTTAAAAAGATTTTGGCAATCTGCCATGGAACAACCCCATTGAAGATGATAACAGCGGTTACCTAGACCTTGTTGCTGGTTGTGAAGGGGCCCCCATAACAGTTCAAGCTTCAGGGGCCCCCAAATGTAGGTCTATCACTGCTCACAGCCCTGAGTTCACTGTCACCTCGGCCTGTCTCAGGTAAGCAAGAACAAAACTAGTGTTGGGAGCTGCTTGCTGGTGGCTATTGAGTATCATATTTATGACTCAGGAAATACGAAACACAGCAGCACCAGTAAGCTCTTCCTAGGTAAAGCTTTACCTAGTGGTGTTCTTTGCCACACACCTATTAAAGGCTCAAAAGCCAGGCCAGAAAATGTTTGGCAACTGCAAGTCCCACAATCAAAATGGTTTCGTCTGACTCTTGAATTGGCGTTCGTATTTCAGGAAGCTTTGGTTAGCATGACGCTGCTTCCGCATATTAGTTTCTAGCACTGGGCCCATGAATCCACATGTAAACACTCTCAGGAATCAATTTTCCGAAGGTGCTGACAACCCTTTATCTTCAATATAAATGGCCAGCTAGAGACAGCAGTAAAATTCCCACACTTAACAACATTGGCTTACCATGTTTGCTATGGAAAATAAAATGCTTCTTCCAATGGCAGCCGGGGTTCCCACACACTACGTTCAGCACATAGGCAACCCCCTACCCCCAAGCTCCCCTCCTAAGCATTAGATATCCCAGGGAAGGCTGCAATGCCAAAGTAAGTATGAGCCTCTATCAAATGTTAGTGTTTGAATACGGCTATGTGGAGTCTTTTTCAGAGATACATGCAGCCTTTGAAGTATGACTCACATTGCCTTTAACATACTCCCTTGAGATCAACAGCCTTTATGATGGAAATGCATTCTGAGCTGAGCTGGCAATACAAGATGTTATTGCTAAACCTCCGAGTTTATAAAATACATAATGAAATTTAAGTCCGCGCCCCAGGTGGCTTCATGCGAGTTAGTAATGGAGCATTTACTTCTATGTGCACACTGTGATTTCTCCATCTATGTATTTGCTGTATCCTTGATGCATTGAAGGCTATATTATAAAATAACCACAAATATTGTTAGCATATTAGAAGTGGAATCATCATCTATTCTCCCCAAGAGGACCATTTTTTCACAGTCAGGAAGGAGATAAATGAAAAGGGTATGACCCAGAGAACAGCCATACCCATCACGTGAGCATGACTGTTGGAGCCTGCCTGGTTTGTATCAACTTAGAATTGAGCATGGAAACCATATAGGCTGGTATAGATCCCTAGAGATGATGGAAACCACAAACCATTTACTACAACATTGAGGTTTACACACACAGGCACACACACACACACACACACACACAGTCCTCAATACATAAGATTGCCAGCTTGGATCTTTGGACCAGTTCTGTATTAGATCTGAACTAGGATTCTTTTAAGTATGAAGAAACTCTTTAGTGGTTTTAGATTCCTTTGGAATGTACTCTAAAAGCCGAAAAAGCACATAGCTAATTTCTTAAAATCTTCTATGCCATGGTCAAGGAGCAATTTAAAAGAATATATGTTTCTAGAGATCCACTATATTGCATGTTGAGGATTTATGTTAAGGTTATCAGATTTTTTTCAATGAATCCGGGAACACTTTAACTTCAGTTGAAGGGGACTGATTTGTAAATCCGGGGACTGTCCCTGGGAAACGGGGACATCTGGTAACCTTAATTTATGTTGTTTGACGATGCCCATGCTTCACTTCTTTCTCATATCTGCATGTGTTGGATGATGAAGAAAAGGGAGAGAAGGGGAAATAATGAGTCAGGTTTCTGTCTCTCCAGTTTGTACCAAAGTCAATAATTGGTCATTCACAATACAAGTGAAAAAAACAACACGTTGCAAAGGTTGGGAAAGGCAATTCACACCTTCAGAATACAAGAAGCAACTAGGAAAGGGTTGAACCCTTACTAATGAATTTTTTGGATATAAAGGTTGTGAGGTATTTATGTGTATAAATAAATATGTGTATAAATAAATGTGTATAATTAAATATATATATATATATTATGTGTATAAATTTATATTATATTATATATATAATGTGTATAAATAAATTCAGGGTTTCCCGAGCTTAGATCTCTAGCTGTTTTTGGATTACAACTCCCATCATCCCTAGCTAGCAGAACCAGTGCTCAGGGATGATGGGAACTGTAGTCCCAAAACAGCTGGAGACTTAAAATGTATAACAAAGACAAAGGATTACAAAAATATGTGTTTTCACAGATCAGAGATGGTGAACTTCTTTCAGCCTGAGGCCCACATTGCCTCCTGGCAACTTTCTGGGGGCCACATGTCAGTGATGGATGGGGTCTAGAGGTCCTGGAAAGGAGCCTTCTTCTTCATACCCAGAGCAAAAAGTTGAATAAGTAAGACTCTCTGAGTTTAGTGGGCCTTGTGCTGAGGTAAGTGAGTATGGGATTGCAACCTTAATCTAATCAAGTGGTGCATTTTGAAACCCTCAAATATGCAAAGAAGGCTTTTTAATTATGTGGCAGAATGTTTCAGTTTAAAGGCTCTCGGTAAATGTGCCCTTCAGAATAGTTGGCAGGCTGCACATATTCGCTTAAAATGGCATGTAGCCACCACCAGAATTTTTACAGGTTCTTGAGACGGTTGTGGGTGGATGTTGCCAGGCCAGGAGACATATTTGTGTTTATTGCTTAGGGCAAGAGAAGCTGACCAACCCTAATTACCAAATATTTCTTCACCACAAAGACCCCAGTGTTCTAACCACACATGAATTACTGTCATATTATTTACCCTCCTCCACAGCTGGAGATGGGATTATTTTAGCTGGAACCTGAGGGGCACAGATGGTGCCACCTGCTCTGCCTTTGCTGGTGTGTTTCTTTAAAAACTCAAATACCTTTGAAAAAGACTTGGATACCAAAGAGGCTTTGAACACTTTTTGCTTCATCTATCCAGCACATGAGTTTCTACCAGCTGCTTATTCAGTGTGCTGCAGTTTTAGGTTTACAGCAGTGGTGGGGAAACTGTGACCCTCCAGATGGACTACAACTCCCATCATCCCATTGGTCATGCTAGCTAGGACTGATGGGAGTCAGAGTTTATGGTATTGGGACCCTGGTTTATGGTTTATGGTACTGGGAAACTTGGATCCTGGGCTATGAATTCTGTACAGGCTGTTGCTTGCCTTCCAATTACTTTAGCTTCCAGTGGAACCAGAAGTGATATAATTCTTGAACTGCTAAATATATACCAGGGTTGTTTCCAGATTTGACAATGCTTAGTTTTCAAAGCAGTATCTCATTTAGAAATTTATTCTTGTTCTGCAGTACATGCATGAAAGTGTTTCAGTGACATCGGTGGTCTTTGGTTGGTAAAGGTAAAGGGACCCCTGACCATTAGGTCCAGTTGTGGCGGACTCTGGGGTTGCGGTGCTCATCTCGCTTTATTGGCTGAGGGAGCCGGCGTACAACTTCTGGGTCATGTGGCCAGCATGACTAAGCCGCTTCTGGCAAACCAGATCAGCGCACGGAAATGGTGTTTACCTTCCCGCCATAGCGGTACCTATTTATCTACTTGCACTTTGATGTGCTTTTGAACTGCTAGGTTGGCAGGAGAAGGGACCGAGCAATGGGAGCTCACCCTGTGGCGGGGATTCGAACCACCGACCTTCTGATCAGCAAGTGTTTAACCCACAGCACCACCTGTGTCCCTTTTGGTCTTTGGTTAGTGAATTGTTTTTCTGTGGACCAGCACAGGTGATATCAGGTTGGTGGCTGGCCTCTTTCAGCCCATAAATAAGCTTCAGTATTTTATGCATGAGATGGGCAGGGTTGTGTGGCAGCGGCTTCTGGTGAGATATTGAGGAGCTCACAAGAGGTCACAAGATCTCACTTCATGTTGCTGCTGCATGGCCCTTGTAAATGAGACTTTGGTGGGGGGGCAGCAGTCGGGGGAGGGGGCAGTGGTCCCTTCCCATTTTGCCTTAGGTAGCAGAAAAGGATGGACAACCCTTCACTTTATGGACCTCATATAGGCCAAAAAGTGTGGAATAGCCAGCCTCATATAATCAATATGCTGAAGTCTAATTAATGCATGAAAGGGTTAAGACTATAGAGTAAGTTGTCCTGCCAGAGTTAGCTCACTTTGGGAGGAACTAGACAATCAAGCCTTTCTTCTCATTCCAGTCTACCCGAGATGCTCAATGAGTGAAGAGGTTTGAGCTGGTTGCTCCAGCTTAGCTTCATGGCTCTCACAAGCCACACTTGAAATCCTATACCAATAATTTAGTAAGGGCTGCCATATGACATTACCAGGATTTCAAAGGTGGAATTGATGTCTGGGGGGAATTTCTGAAAGGTGGCACTTTGTTTTGGATATTAGACAAGTCAACCGAAAAAGTCAACTGAAAAGCTCAATAATTTTTGGGGTGTACTGGTTTTCACTTTTTGAAATATGGCAACCCTAAATTTAGGAACTTTCACCACTTTGTAACTAAGCCAGGTTTTACTGTCCATGCAACTTTCTGAAGCACATGAATCTGACCTTTGTTTACTTGTGACTTACCAAACGTGTGGTCCTTTTCTATGCTGGGGGAAGAGGCAAACTTTGGAAAGAATTTTTTTAAGGGACATTTTGGAACTACTTGAAAGGGCATATATTAAAGTTTTAACAGACTATATTTCCATGCTTTACTTTGCTGCATATTTTGTGACTTTAAAACTCTGCTAGAGTTCTCTCACCAAAGAGTAGTTGCCCCAAACTTAGATCATGACATAGGAATACGACACAGGACACAGGAATTCTCCTTATTATACTTCACCCCCACCAACCAACATGAAGTAGGGGTGAACATGTGCTTAAATGCATGACAGGTCTTAACTGATTGCAGGGGCAGGGGAGTCTAATTCTAAACGTGAAGACAACTTGTGAGAAGGAGAGGTGTACCTCTCCACTCCTCCATTGCAACCCAAAGGCATGTTTCCTCTTTTGCCCCTACTGTGAGGCTCTGAGTCCACAATGGAGCCAATGGGGAGTTTCCCTGCCTGATGGCCCTATCTTGGTGTGTGTGATGTTGTACAATTATATAGTAAGGCATGCATCACGGTTGTTGTTGTTGTTTAGTCATTTAGTCATTTCTGACTCTTCATGACCCCATGGACCAGAGCAAGCCAGGCACTCCTGTCTTCCACTGCCTCCCGCAGTTTGGTCAAATTCAAGCTGGTAGCTTTGAGAACACTGTCCAACCATCTCGTCCTCTGTCGTCCCCTTCTCCTTGTGCCCTCCATCTTTCCCAACATCAGGGTCTTTTCCAGGGAGTCTTCTCTTCTCATGAGATGGCCAAAGTATTGGAGCCTCAGCTTCAGGATCTGTCCTTCCAGTGAGCATTCAGGGCTGATTTCCTTAAGAATGGAGAGGTTTGATCTTCTTGCAGTCCATGGGACTCTCAAGGTACCAACCTCTGAAAAATCTCTGGCATTTGACCCCCTTCTGAAAGTACAAAAATGTGCTCCCAATTTTTGTGGGGGACAAATGGGCCTGTGCATGCGGGGGCAGTCAGTTTTCTAGAAATCCATACTTTGGAGCCAGTAACTATTGTGCTCTGTTTCAGCAAATATATACAGTGCAAGAGTCTGCTTTACAAATCACACACAGGGAACATTTAATGCTCACAAAGCACAATCATATGAGCAGAGGGACATCTCTTCTATGCTGGTGGGGTTGTAAGACTCATGGAATGTATTTGGCACACATGCTGGGAATATGCATATGTGTGAAGATTCTGGGGGAAGATATTTCGTGAGATATCTTGTATTACTAAGCAAACAACTGAAACTGATTCCAGATTAGAAATGCTATTTTCTGGTGAGCATAAATATATTCTTCATAGAAGGCTAATCATCATCTTGATGGTCACAGATCATTTAGAGTTTTCACAGATTTGCAAGGCATCTGGTGTTGGTTTTTTGCAGAGATGGTACACCTGTATATGTGATGCAACCTTTCTGGGGGAAAAGTGACCCGGTCAAACTTGATGACTTCTGTGCAGCATGTTATCCCTTTATCTTCCATGTGAATGATGTTTCCTGTGTTCCTAAACCACAGCAACACCAAACCTCATTCTGGACTAGTGGTGGCTAACCTGATAGTCTCCATATGTTGTGGAATACAACTTGCATCATCATCCCTGACTAATGTCCACAATAGCTGGGGCTGATGGGAGTTGTAGTCAAATGCATCTGGAGGGCTTCACATTGGCTATCCTTGTATCTGGACAGACAGACAAGGTTAAAAACAAATTTGCAAATGTGAATATGCTGCATGAGATGTATTATTTGCACCCAGTAATTTCTCCTATTCTTGTTATTTTGGTAACACTTTTGAAACTTTAATGATTTTTTAAAAAAATATTAAACGTGTTGCATTTAAAACTTAAATTCCTCTCTGTTGAGGTAAAGGATGTGTTCTTTACACCATCTGTAAATGCGTCCTTAAGGGTTTATCTGCCCGACTCCTTACAGTCAAACTACTTGGACGTCAATGAGGGTTAGCCTGCTTCAAGGAAAGTCAAGCAACTTTAAGTGGTCTGTGTTGTGTGGATCATAGCAAGCGAAATGCAAATGCTCTTCTTAGCTCAGAAAAGAAAATACTCATTTCCTTAATTAACTAAAAGCATTAAACTGATCTGCCCTGCGGCAGAATTTCCTTTGCACTCAGAACTTTTCAGAAAAACCACACTATAAAGAGGTTGGCATCCACTTATCACTTCACTCTAGTTATTTTCCCCTCCAGTTTCACAGCTCTCTCCTGGCACAGAACTCTGCGGCAAGCAGGTTTGCAGAAGAGCATCATTATGCAGGAATGCAAAGCATCCTAATTTCAGTGTGTAAAACCCTGAATCTTTTAGGTAGGAAAAAACGGCAGCGCACCCACACACTCTGAATTTTGGTCGTCTACATTTTTATAGGCAGCTCTGCTTTATATTACAGAGTGCAACTCTTCTTGCACCTAAAACAATATCATTTCCACCTCACACCTCTCTTTAACTGTGGGGTTTTCACGAACACATTGCAAGACTGTGATTTTATGTACTACAAATCATATGTTAACTTTGTCAAGGAGGAGGTCGCTTTCCCGAGTCCTCCCTCCAAGCTACTAACATGCAGGCACCAAATGGGTTACCAGGCTTTATTGGCTTCTTCTCTGGCACCAGCTATAGAACGTCAACCAGCAAGTCTAAAACATGGTGTATTCTCTCCCTCCCCTGTCAGGTTAACTCGAAGATTTATAGGTGCTGGGAAATGCTGGAAACCAGCCAGCCCTATCACATGCTCCGCTTGTTACCACCTGCCTGAGGGGCCCCATCCAGCGGTACTTGCTTACAGGATCACTACCTCATGATAAACTTCATGCTCTTATTTTAAGTCTTTGCTTGCAAGGATGCCATATTGCCATAGAAATATCATGCATCTCAGAAACATGGGCGCTGCGCTGAAGAGGAAAAGAGTCTGTTTATTTGCCTATTCCTTTCCAAACACACTTTTAAGAATTCTCTGCATCAGGGGCAGGCCAGGGAATTGATGGGTGGCAGGCCAATTGTGACCCACCAGCCCTTACCATTTGGCCTGCAAGGCCAATTTGAGGGAATCATGCCCATCCAGCCTATACCTGATGTCATATACATGATGCTAGGTGTTGGGTGGCTGAGGGCAGGGCTTCAAAGGCACAACCAGGAGCTTAAACTGAGTGACCAATTTTTCCTTTGCTGGAAAAAGGTGTGCTCCCAATTGTCCTTCAGCTGATGGGCGGTGGGAATGCACATCATCATCATCATCATCATCATCATCATCATTATTATTCTGTCCTATACCCATATATCTCAGTGTGGTTTGGTCTAGGAGGGGGGAGTGGCTTTCATTCAGTTCCCTTCCAGCACTACTCTTTGAACCCTCAAAAATCAGAGGTTTAAGAAGTAATGTGAGGCTGTTTGATATCAAGTGAATGGCAGGTGAGCAGCCCTGCCCTCCTGTCAAATTTGGCCTCCTAGGCATTGGGAAGATTAAAAACTGGCCCACCAGCCATAAATGGTTCCCCAACACCATGTTACATATATAACATAAAAAAAGAATGCAGAGAAGGAACAAACACAGCCTAGGCATGTTTACAGATGTACATCCCAGTGGGGCATACTTGCAGGAAAGTCTGCATAGGGTTGCATCCTTAATTGATTTATTGCTAAATGTGGTTAAACAAACATTTTTAAAATGGCTATTTCTACTGGAAAGAAAGGCTTGCCTGTACAATCAACTAAAAAGAAAGCTTTCCCAAGTTTTCTGCATCTGAACTTCAAATTCAGTACCTGGAGGAAGGGGTGGATGTGTCACCCAAACAAAGGAAGAAAGTGGAAAGTCCTGCTAGCTCTCTCCTGAAATTGCCAGGCAGCCCACACTGGTGGACAAAGTTAGATATAGTTGCTGCTTATACATTAAATAAAGTGGTGGTTCTTTAGCACCATTTACTGTTTTGTGTCTTCATTCTGGGTCGAAAATTCTGCGCCCCAAACCAATTACAGTTATTTGTTTGAAATAGCTCATCCAAATCAGATTAGAGTGTCTCATAAGTATTAGACAGGAGAAGGACTATGTTTAATAACAAACATTCAGATGGGGTGAAAATGAAACATGGTAACAAAATGAAGCTAATGCTATAAGCTTCAATACATTTACTTGGAAGGAAGTCACAGTGATGTCATTGTCACCATATATTTTTAGGACTGTAGATTTCATGCTGTGTAATCCCTTCCATTCCTGTCACTAGAACATTGATTCCTTTATGTGATATTCATTCTCCCATTACAAATTCCCACAATTGCTGGTGTTCATGGTATTCCACCCAGGAATCTGTCCAAAGCTTTCCTGTCTACCTCATTATTCTGTATCAGTCCTCCGCTCCACCCCAAGTGTGAAGGTCAGATCCATTAGTTACTGCATTACCTCCTTCAGGGCTGTTCCTTGTTCCTATATTTTTATTCGTGCAAAATGAGTGACCCTCTGGCATTTTGGAATTAAACCTTCCCTAATGGCTCATTTGCTTATCGGAACCTGATCTCCAAAGAATCATGTCTGAAATGAAAGGAGGGCACTGCTAACCCTATATCTCATTCTCCCTGTTTATGATTTCCTTTCTTTGCTTTTATGGAAAAGGTAGTAGTAGGATTCTGAGCAGTAGGTGGGGTATAACAGTTGGTCCTCCCCTGCCTTTCGCCAGATCCTTTTATTTATTTAGTTTAACATAATCCTTCTGATTTTCAGTCTTCCTATTACAGGGTAACACAACCTCCAAGGTAACCTTACACCTAGTTAGCTAATTATACTTTGGATCCTACTATTTGTTTTTCTTTTTTTAGTCTTAAGAAAGTGGAGAAGCCTGGCCCATGCTGAGGTCACATTTCTTCAGCACAAGCAAGCAAGAGCTTCTAGGGTTGGTCATATGAGCTTCAGGGACAACGGCCGGGGGCCAGGGCAACTCACTGAACCTTTTCTTTCAGTATGGGTTTAGTCAAAGGTTACCAGATTTTTTACATGAATCAGGGGACACTTTTCAACTTCAATGGATTTTGTATGGGGGCTGATTTGTAAATTTGGGGACTGTCCCCAGTAAACGGGGACATCTGGTAACCTTAGTTTAGTCCTGGGTTTCAATAGGATTAGACAATAAGGCTAATCCCTGTGGTCAGTCATCGTGATGACCATGTTCTAACCCCACTGTCTAAATATCAGCTGCTGGGAACCGTGGTGGTCTTTGGGCTCTCAAATTTCAGCAATGCCCTTTGTGACACTAAAATTTGCCCCCTGCCTCTCATGCTCCATTCTGCACCATTGTTGAGGTGACTGACTGCCCAGGGCAGCCAAAGTGGTCATCCTACCCTAAAACCGCCTGCGCTGGGAATCACTAGTGGAGAAAGTGCTGTTGCACTCAGGTTCTTCTTGTGGGCTTCCCATGGGAATCTGGCTGACTGCTGTAAGAACAGGATGTAGGACGAGATGGGTCACTGGCCTGATCCAGAAAACTCTTCTTGAGTTATGGCTATGTAGCCTATTGCTACCTGCTTATCTGAAGTGGTGCCTCTCTTGGCAGTGTACAGCCTGAATGATAAGACAACCAAGGAAGCCCTATTTGCCATTCCATCCCAAGTGAAGCCTGAGAGACTTTTGCTCAAGACAAGGTCTTCTTGGTGGCGGCACCCGAGCTGTGAAATGTCCCCTTCAAGTGCTGATAGCATGGACATTATCCAGCTTTTGGCACAAGCTGAAAAACTTTATCTTCCTTTGGACAGTATGGGGGTTGAACTATTGAGCCACCTAGTATTGTTAGAGGAAGCAGATGAAGTGATTCAGATCTCAGGTGGTATTATAGGTTTATTAGCTGATTTTATTATATGTTTTTTGTATTATTATTTTTGAATGTGACTTGTCCTGACATCACTTGTGATGAAGAAGGTGGTGTGCATTTTACAAATAAACTGCAAGAAGAGGACAAAGCAGTTTCTTTAAAGGGGACAACATTGCTTGCAATTTGCATATGCTAATTTGTATGTGGATGCAAATTTAGAAACAATTGTCATAATTCGCAACAACAAATTTTATTGTATGGTCACAGATCCAGAAAATGGCTCGCCATACTGCGGAAGACTGTGACCAAATGACCTTTGTGCTTGCTCAGTCTGCTGTCCACCTGCTAACTGTTGAAGGGCAACTTCAAAACCCCTGCCCTGCCCTTCTTATAGTTAAAGGTAAAGCTAAAGGTACCCCTGCCCGTACAGGCCAGTCTTGACAGACTCTAGGGTTGTGCGCCCATCTCACTCAAGAGGCCGGGGGCCAGCGCTGTCTGAAGACACTTCCGGGTCATGTGGCCAGTGTGACGAAGCTGCTCTGGCGAGCCAGAGCCGCACACGGAAACACCGTTTACCTTCCCGCCAGTAAGCGGTCCCTATTTATCTACTTGCACCCGGAGGTGCTTTCGAACTGCTAGGTTGGCAGGCGCTGGCACCGAACAACGGGAGCGCACCCCGCCGCGGGGATTCGAACCGCCGACCTTTCGATCGGCAAGCCCTAGGCGCTGAGGCTTTTACCCGCAACGCCACCTGCGTCCCCCTTCTTATAGTTATTTAACCTTAAATCCCTAGAACAAGTTTAGGCAGTGAATGGGGGAAGGAGTGGGGAGCTTCCATTGTGGAAGCAGAAATCCTTGTACTGGTGGAATGTGTCAGCCAGATACCACCCAACAGGCCAAGAATGTTTCTCATCTCTCCATTCTGGAACTTCTGTGCCCTTCTAATCTTGGAGCCCTGTTCCAAGAATTGTGTGTTTCTTGTGTGTTTGTATGTGGGTTAGGTAGTGTCATATGCATCTGCCACCAGTCAAAGTCATCCCATTGCCACCTTAAGAGAAAACCTACCTTTTGCCTCACCCCCCCCCTCAAATCGGGGCATTGCCATGCTTTTTGCTAGAACTGAGCATGTTGGTACCAGATAAAAGTCTCCTCCCTCCCTGGGCTCTTTTCAGCTATTTTCACATCTGCTCACAAAGAGCGAGAAATGATTTGAAAACAGTAGGGATCCCATTTTGTAACTGAGCAAAGCATTTAGAGCTAGTCTTATAAGCCCATTATTATTATATTGTGGTCTTATTTCAACATCTAATATGATTGGAGTTCAACATCCAATATCATTTGATATCACATATTTTCCCATGCCCTTTCCATGTTTTCTCACTTGGCCTAAACTTGTTGCTAGAGGGCTCTGTTGACAACCATGGCGTGTTTGGATAAGTTGGTTGCCAAATCACCTCTAATAAAAATCCAAACGAGAACAGATGAAACTGTGTGAAAAAGATTCGAGCAGTAATCACAGAAGGTTAAGACAGCATAAAGACAACTTAAGTATAACAAAGACACCATATAAAGCTCTGTGTTTGCCTCTACTGAGACCCTAAATGTGGCTCATAAGTGAATCTCAATTCTTCAATCTGTTACATCTTATTTGTCACATCTGCCTTTCTGCTTTTTCAATAACTGGTGGGGTTTTTTGGGGGGGATGCTATTAAATAGATGAAATATGACAATAGGCAGATTTCTATCAAGGGCTTAAGATCCAAAATAGTTGATTAGCCAATAACACCCCACTCACACTATATTTGATGTCAATCATGGTTTGCTTCTAGCTGATTGTTGGTGCTTGCCCCTGCAGCGTTTGATTTCAAACTGTTTGAGCAAAAGCAGGGCTCCTCCACATGCCAAACTGGGGGCGGGAAATCCAGGTTCCCCATCCCTTTATACTCCCTTGTGACTCCTGAAACTAATTATCAGCATTTTCCAAGTTCTCTTTTCAATAAATGTTGTAACCTACTCACTTGGTTTTTTCTCCTACCCTAGGCAGAGAAATTGGAGATATCATTTCAATAGATTTCTTCAGGGGCATAAAATCATTCTTCACCATTTTCTCAGTGACTGGATTCACCATTCAACCTGTCAGTAGGACAACTTATTCCATTTTTTGCTAAGGTTTCCTTTTTGTTGCTGACCACCATTTTGAGTCCCCCATGATGAGTCCTACCATCATTCTGTGGCACTGGGTGCATGTGTGTGTGTGTGTGTGTGCACACGCGCCATTCACCACCCAAAATGGTGGAGAAGATCCTTAGAAGGTTCTGCAAGGTGACCTTCTTTTTTTTTCTAGGTGGGGGAGAGGTTGAGAAAATAAACAATCTCAGAAAGTTTTTCAGAAAAAGTCTCCTGTGAAATTTCGACTCTGCTGTAGTGTGAACCAGCTCTCAATGACAAATTCCCAGCCTGTGCCTAGGACTCTAGAAGGTTGGGGAGCAGTACTAGTTGCTTCCCTAATAGACGATAATGAAAAAGGGAAACATAGTGTGCATGGGAATGTGGGTACAGTGGTACCTCGGGTTACATACACTTCAGGTTACAGATGCTTCAGGTTACAGACTCCGCTAACCCAGAAATATTGCTTCAGGTTAAGAACTTTGCTTCAGGATGAGAACAGAAATTGTGCTCCAACGGCGCAGCGGCAGTGGGAGGCCCCATTAGCTAGCGTGGTGCTTCAGGTTAAGAACAGTTTCTGGTTAAGTACGGCCCTCCGGAATGAATTAAGTACTTAACCCGAGGTACCACTGTACTATATAATATAGATGGTATGGTTTATTTTTATTTTATTTTTTTAAAACAACCATTAGTACCAAAATTGCCTGATAATTTGTTCCTCTTTCCTAGTTTTAGAAGCTTTGGGATGAGGGACAATAAGAACCCTTTTAATTGCTTACAGAGTGCAAACATTCCCCACCCCCGACATGTCTCACAGCTTCTGCTGCAGAAGAGAAGCAGCCCAAGAAGTTCAGCTGTTTTGCTTTATAACAATACAAGATGGAAGGCAAATGTGTTCCTTTTTCATTTGTGATCCCTGTAAGAGGAGGAGGAGGACCTATAGGTTGCTCTTTCTTTCTTTCTTTCTTTCTTTCTTTCTTTCTTTCTTTCTTTCTTTCTTTCTTTCTTTCTTTCTTTCTTTGCATTTCAAGCTACTCCCTGCCCTTTGCTACCATTCCTTTATGTTTATAAGTTTAGCAGGGGGTCTAGAGAGTGAAATGAAAAGCACATGCCTCTCTGTCTTTACAATTGAAATGGAAGAAATCTAATATGGCAGAAGAATCACGTTGTTTATGGGGTTATGGATTTCACCGAAGGCCATCCTTACTGATTCATAATTAAACTACCATAATAAGCTCTGTATTTCATCTCTGGAGATCAGAAGGATACAAGGGAGTGAATTTTCATTTTCACTAGGGGCCGGTGAATATATTTCCCACTTCCATGGAACTTTGAACATGCTAATGATAAGAAGAGGAAGAAAAGATTTATGAGGGATGCTGCAACCAATGCAAGTGAGTTGAGGGATAATTTACTAGGCCAAGGGTAGCCAAGGTGGTAACAGCCAGATGTTGTTGTGCCCTCCAGATGTTGTAAGGCTCCAGCTCCCATCAACCCCAGCCAACATGGCCAATGGTCAAGTCATCACCAATGATGATGGGAACTGGAGGTCACCATAGAATCACAGAATTGTAGAGCTGGAAGGGAATTGGGGGGTCATCAAGTTAGGGGTGTACAAAGGGGGTGTGAGGGGTGCGGTGCACCCCGGGTGTCATCTTGACAGAGGGTGACAAAATGGTGGGCGGCACTCATCACTGCGGGGCCTGCAGCATGTATGAGCCACATGTCTCAGCGCCCGCAATCTCCACACTGTCCGCCCACTCCCCCCCCCAGCTGTAGGGCAGCTGAGGCCCCGCTGTGTGCCCTGTCTCTATGGGCGCTGCATCTCATCCTTATGGGCGCCACAATCCCAGTCCCTATGTGTGCCATGGCCGTGGCCCGCCTCTATGGGTGGTACACCCCGCCCCATGGGTGGTACACTCCACCCCTGGGCACTCTGCCCCAGGTGCCTGAGATGCTTCCTCCACCGCTGCGTCACGGCAACCCCCTGCAACGCAGGAATTAAAGAAGTGTCTGGGTTTTGCTGTCTTGCCCAGGTAAGTCTGCAGTGGCTATTCAGATGGTGCAGTCCCACCAATGAAAGGGAGTTTTGACCTGCTCCATCTATGACCTGGGCCAGGTCACCCCACATTGGGCAACCTGGTGCATCTCAGCTCCCCAGGCCTTGCCATATTAGTGCTTAATATGGACACCTGATCAGTATAGCCCACAAAAGCCCCAAACTCCTGAGCTCAAGCTTTAGCCTGCAGGAGTATCTGGATTATAGACACGTACCATCACAACCCGCTAGCACTGGTTACTCTAGTACTAGACTAACACCCTACAGTACATACAGTGGTACCTCGGGTTACAGATGCTTCAGGTTACAGATGCTTCAGGTTACAGACTCCGCTAACCCAGAAATAGTACCTCGGGTTAAGAACTTTGCTTCAGGATGAGAACAGAAATCGTGCAACAGCAGCAGGAGGCCCCATTAGCTAAAATGGTACCTCAGGTTAAGAACAGTTTCAGGTTAAGAATAGACCTCCAGAACGAATTAAGTTCTTAACCCGAGGTACCACTGTAATTATGTTCCTCAACCTTGTTATTGTAAACCAACCTGTGGACATGTCCAGCAACCCATTTACTTGTTGCAAAGCTGCATTGGGAAATATAATTTGGAGCAGAAATCTGGCTGGGGGCTGTTTCTTATCAGTTCCCCAACCCACACCTTGATTTGCATAATTAGCATAACATGCTAATTAGGCTACCAAGATTTGGGGGACTTAAACACAGCAATCTTAGCTTATACCCTTTCTGTCATGAATTGTGGTGGTTATGAAAACACTCCCAATGGAACATTAACAACATATGCCATGCCTGTTCATGATTAAAGACATTCACCGTACCATATATCAGAGCAAAGTTGTCAGTATTAAGGAAATAGCACTTTGGTGATAATTCCTAATATACAGTGTCCTGTTAAATGAGCAAAGCTTGGAGTTTGCTTTAGCTGCTGCTTATTTTCTAGCTTAATGCTGTTCTGTGTTTTATTGAAACCCTTCTTGTTGTTTGCATTTATGGCCCTCTGAACTTTACTGTATCCAACAATTCATAATTACTGTCTGTACTGATTACTTATAATAAGGATTTAATGCATTTAATAATGCATTTTTCACATCTGTAAAATCCTTCTTCCACTGCACACAAATCACATGCTCTCTAGTAGTAAATGTTCTGTGATGGAAGAAAGGGAGAAAAAGGGGGGGGGCGGCAAAAAAGTTTGTTCCAGCTTCTTTCACAATACAGGTTTCTCTTTTTCACAATTTTAATGCTTTATTGAGTCAAAACAATTATTCTGTATGTTACTCAACCAAATTTCCAGAGGCTACAAACCGGAAATGTGTTTTCACTGAAAATCTGATTAGTATCTACCAATGGAAGTTTTTGATTTTATTTTTCTCATTGCAAGAAAGAGAGAAAACATTTTCTTTTCTTTCCACATTTGAAAGACATTTGACATTTTGAATAAAGCTGTCCTTTAGAGTTCAAGTAACAAAGGCAGCCAAATGAAAAATTAGCACATAAAATTAATGATCGCTGAAGTTGGCAGTACTTGCTGGAAAGCTGAGGTCCTTCTGGCATTTGCATTTGGAACAGCATCAAAGCTCCTGCTTCCATTCAACATTGGAGCTGAAAAGGGGGGAGAGAGAGAGAAAGGAAAATGTATCCAGAATATCAGGTGCAAAGGAAAACTGAAAGGCTAGTAGGAGAGATCATTTTCTGGCTGTGTTCATAGTGCCAGTCCAATGAAGTAATTTTCAAAAAAACATATATCTGGAAAAAATTGCCTCTGAGATTCAGTATGTTCTGTTTTGTTTTCCTCTCCTCTAGTGTTAAACTGGAAATGAAAGTAAGAATTCTGTGGGGTTGGGTGGGAGAAACCTACAAAAAGTGGATGCAACAATCTCTTTGCAGAAATCTGTGGACCTTTATGAATGACTTAACTGTGTTAGGAAGACACAGTTACTTTTGGCCAAACTTGACTTGAAAAACCCAAATGTGATTATTTCTTTGAGGTGGTGTGTATTTGGTTTCATGCTTCTAAGACAATCCCTTGAAGCCTGATCTTTTCTTGTATTATTTCATACGGCAACCTCTTTGAACTGCAAGCCTTGTTCTCCAGCATACAGAGGACCAGTTTTCAGCTTACACAAGTGGGGGTGGAGAGTAAAAAAATCCCTACCCTTGACGCTAGCTAGAAGTTCCCTTGACGTGATGTTAATAGCATCAAAGGAGGGATGAATCTGCCAACAGATTCTCTCACTGTGCAGATTAGTGCACAAAGTGAAGATGTAGAGAGAGTACAGTTGTAATTAGGGCATTAGGCATACAGACAGCCAAGGCAGTCTTCATCTCATTATGAGGAAAGCAGCATATTATGTCATGGCTTTTATAGTGGCCCAGCTGCAAGCTATCATTTTAGAGGTCACAGAGAGAGAGAAGGAGGAAGAAGTGATATTGCCCTGTCCTTATTAATAGTAGTTTAAGGGCTGGAAGGAAATTGTATTGGGATGGGTTTTGAGCTCTTGAAATAAATTAGTTTCATGTCATACTTTTGATCATTTGTCCCAAATGACTTTTACAAGTAATTTGTGGCAACATAGCAATGCTTAAATTCTGTACAATTCCAGTGGTGCTGTAAGCCTGGAGCCATCACAGCACAACTATAATAATACAGTGTCTGTGGGGGGTTATTGTTTTTGTTTGTTACTATGTTATGCATTTTTCTGTTTTTATATTGCAAACCACCCTGTGATACTCAGATGAAGAGCAGTATAGAAATTTAATATATAACTACTACAGTCATACCTCGGGTTACAGACGTTTCAGGTTGCGTTTTTTTCAGGTTACGGACCCGCTGAAACGTGAAAGTACCGGAACGGGTTACTTCCGGGTTTCGGCAGTCACACATGCGCAGAAGTGCCGAATCACAACCTGCACGTGCGCAGCCACGCCGCTGTGGGTTGCCAATGCTGCAGGTTGCGAACACACATCCTGCATGGATCGCGTTCGCAACCCGAGTGTCCACTGTACTACTACTAGTGTTGTTGCTGCTGCTAGAGCACAGTGCTTCTTAGTCCTTTTGTCCATCTTATTTGTGATGCATAATCGGACAAGGACTTGAAATTGCTGGAAAGGACTGCGAGTGCTGAGTTGTAGGGAATCAAGTTGTTGAAGGGCAAAAGGCGAATATCCCATCAGGGACTGGCTTGGATTGCTGTTGACTGCTGAAGAAATAACAGAGATAGGAACTAGGCCAGCCTCAAGGACACCACTTATTCCAGCTTTGGTCAGAAAGAGTCAATGGATCGCCAATGGTGTGGGAGATACAGGCAAGTTGCAACATGGGCAAGCAGTGTTGCCCCTTCTGTCTCTGCAACTTTGGGTGATTCACCATAAAGAAGTTCTAGTGCAAAGTGAATCTATGAAGCTCCAGATTTACACCTCAACTGATGCTAAATCCCTCAGAGTTCTCTTTCCCTCCCTCCTGAAATACCTCAAGGATTATCTCTACACACCTGAACTCTTATATTAACATTGGAGGTCCATCATCTTTGGAGGAATAGAAGTGGAAGGAGGCTACTGAAGATAGATTGTCCAAGGACCTCCCAGAACCTAAAGTGGGAACTGGCATTCACAGTGGAGAGTTTTCCATTGCAGTGAAGGGGGTACTGCCCCACCAACCTCAGTCCTGAGGATGGCCCTGCCTGCCAACTTCCTCCTCCTTAGTCTCCTTGCTGCCCTGTAGAGCTCAGCAAGGAGGAGGATGGTGCAAAAGTAGAATTAGTTGGTTCCACCTGCTGTTGACCTCCCTGCCTTCCACCCTATTAGTCCCAATGGGCACCAGTGTCCTGAGCACACCCAGCCCAAGAAGGGCAAACAACCAGTAGTTTAAGTATTTATTAACAAAGGACAAACTTACCAGGGGCAGATTTAGGGCTGTGTGAGTGGTGTGCACGCACTGGGTGCCAAGCCAATGGGGCAACATTTCAAAGCCCGGTAAGTGAGGTGATGGGCTTTGGAAAGGAGGTATGAGGCTCTGATGGGATTACAGAGTCCTCTCTCATCCTTCCCAAAGCCTAGTTAGCACGTTCCCAGCTTTGGGCAAGAGGTTCTAGGGATCTTGGACCGTGCCAGAGCCCTCGTGCCTCCTTCCCAGAGCTGGGTGTCTCCTTACCCACTTTTGGGAAGGCAGGGAGGGGGGAATTTTGGCCTCACACAGGGTGCCATAGTACCCAAGTCTGCTGTTGAACTTACTGTAGCTCCTGTAGCACATACACACTTCTGGTGGCCAGGCTGCTGGTGTCCCTCCCTGGGCTTCTGCTCCGAACTGGAACGTCAGAACAACAGGTGGCTGCGCCTACACCCAAACTTCATTATCCTTGTCTGACCGCATGGGTGCAAGCTAAACCCTGACTTCTCCTACATAGACATTGCCACTGTGCCTGCCTCTTCAAGCCCCTTCTGGTCCTGGGGGACAGCAGGAGAGGGGATGGAGGGGATTCTGCTGCTCCCTCCCTTCAGGCACTGTCTCTCCCGCAGCTTCTGCTACATCCTGTCCTTCCATCTCCAGGTCCTGCACCTCTTTCCCTGTCTCTGACTGCTCCATACCCTCCCCATCCTCCAGCTCTGGTTCCTGCCTCACAGGAGGTGCAAAACCCCATAAATTGCTCCTCCCTTCCCCTGGAACAGCCTCGGGCTCTGATATCTCTTCTGCCCACTCATTGGAGGCCTGACAACCAGGCAGCACTTCTTATTGGGCTCCACTGTTGTCACCCCTCATTCAGAGATATAGCTGTCAATGTTTCCCTTTTTTTAAGGGAAATTCCCTTATTCCAAATAGGAGAAAAGAAACGGGAAAAGTTGACAGCTAAAAGTTGACAGAGAGTGCATCCTAGAAGGCATTCTACTCTCCCCCCACAAGTGTGCATAATAGGGGCTGTAAGCTTAAGGGGAGCTTCTTCCCCACGGCTGATCTTCACAATGAGTCTGGGAAACCCATTCCAAAGACCATTACTTTAGTTCATGTCCTGCTATTCCTCTTTGTAGGAAGAGCCTATGTGGGAAGTTATATCTGCACTATAGCAAAGCTGGGTGTGATGCACAGAGTGGAAGTCACTCAGTGGATGAAGGAGCAAAATAAACAACTTAGCAACAGTCTGCTCACTGAAGGCCTCACTAATTAGAATTCCTGAGCAAACAACAACCAAGAAGAAAGGGAAAATGTGTTTATACGCCCCAAAGTGTGGGGATATGATCTGTGAGTCATGCAATATGACTCAGGAAAATTTAGTGCTCAGAAACTACTTCTGTTTACACTGTTACCAGCAGGGATGTCAAGTGTAGCAATTAAATCCTGCGCCTTTCCACTGTATGTAGCTTTGTGAAGGTTCCCTGCCCTTTCTTTTATGGACCCAGTATCCTTCCTAACAGAACATCTCGATAGTAAATTGTTGATTTTTGAAGTATGTAAACATGCATACATCTCATTTTGATGGCTGAACTATTATGAGTTCAGTTCAGGAACATGGAACTTCTGTTTGGGGAAAAATAAACTAAAAAAGAAAAGAAAAAAGCTTTATATGATGTAGTTCAGCACAGAAGACATAGTCAGTAATTCTCCAACAGATTTAAGTACTTAAGCTGTGAGAAGATTTGTAGCTATGTACTCTATGTAATGCTTTATTGTGCTTGATCCGGAAACTGCAGTTAGTGCAGAATGCTGCAGCACAATTGCTGACAGAAGTGAAATCTTGTCAGTATATAACACTGTGCTCAATGGGCCTTGTTCCCTGTAGAGAACTGCATCCTGAGTTTTTTAAAAAACATCTTATTTATTTATTGCATTTATATACCTGAAGAAGCGTCTCCACCTTCATCGTTCTGCCCAGATGCTGAGGTCCAGCACCGAGGGCATTCTGGCGGTTCCCTCACTGTGAGAAGCAATGCTACAGGGAACCAGGCAGAGGGCCTTCTCGGTAGTGGCACCTGCCCTGTGGAACGCCCTCCCATCAGATGTCAAAGCGATAAACAACTACCTGACATTCAGAAGACATCTTAAGGCAGCCCTGCTCAGGGAAGTTTTTAATGTGTGACAGTTTAATGTATTTTTAATCTTTGTTGGAAGTTGCCCAGAGTGGCTGGGGAAACCCAGCTAGATGGGCGGGTACAAAAATTAAATTATTATCATTATTTCCCACCTTTTCCTCCAATGAGCTCAAGTGAGCTTTGTGGCCAAGTGGGGAATAGAACTCTGCTCCCAGGTCCTCATCTGACGCTCTAACCATTACACCACACTTAATTTTTATAGCTAGCAGTCTGCTGGATGCACTCTCCCAATGTATTTCATTTATGCATCATATGAAATGTCTGTGTATGGATATAAAATATTTCTCCCATGATTATGCATACCCTCAGTTTAGTAGACTGAATTGAACAAACAAGACTGGAGAAATCTCTCTCTCTTTTACTGCGTCCAAATATTCTAACACAGAGTTCCCTTTTCAAAAGGGGAAAAAACACTTCTAGATCATACTTTCGATTGAACACTGTCTTCTTGACTTTTTTGCTCTCTTATGGCACAGGGGAACCTATATAAAGAAACTTGGCTGGGTTTTGAAAGGCATAAATTAAGGGAGGAGGAGCCTGGGGAAATCCCACTAGAGCCCCAGCAAGAAAGAGTTCAAATGCCTGAGTTTTCTTTCAGCTGTTGGAGATAAAAGTCCCTGCGCTTTCAATTCTTGCTTTCTGCTTCTGCCAATAATCAGAGGGAGGGCTCTTCCTTGGCTGTTGACTGCTGAAGAAATAACAGAGATAAATTAAACTAAATAAATACACGCTGGATTGAATAGATAATAATTTCACTGGCTATCAAAATATCAAAGTGCAAGGGGGGAGAGTGCGCTAGAGAGGCACACACACAAAACTGGGCTTTGAAGTTCTGCAAAGGCCTGCTTTGTCAACATGGTAGTTAGTATTTTTATTTAAAAATTGATAGACAGTCCAGGGCCAATGTGGGCTTGCAGTCCTTGAGAAGAAAACGACAAGCCAATGAGTAGATTGGAGGATTCCTTTTTGCACAATGAGTCAATTATTTTCATTAAAGAAGACAAATTCTTAACTAGGTGCCCACATTTCAGCAGCATTTTTCCTCTGCAAACCAGCTTGTTCTTTTGACACCCCCCCCCAGAAGATTAGGGGAAGTGCAAGATGCACAGGGAGAGGAGAAAGGGAGAAAGTCCCATTGTGCTAGCTTCCACTAGTGCAACAGTTTAGTTGAATGTGGCCCACTGCTTCTAAGTCTACTACAAATTAGCCAAGAATCAAGCCAGTTTGACCAAATCTCAAGGACTCAACTTCCCCAATGTTTCACCAGTTCAGTTAGCATCTAGGCTCTAAAAGGCAGAGACTGGGGTAGCTGGAAACAGCTCTCCCATGAGCGGCTAGGCCTAAATGTGCATCCCTCTGCTGAATTTGTCATAAACTTTGGAGGTTGGAGGGATGCATATGAAGGCCTCATGCAGAACTGTGCAGGAACTCTGGCGGCCATTTTGTACTGGAGGGACCTTAATTTTTACATATGTATGGACAGTCCTTTGAGTAAAGACTTCTGGGACTGGAGGCAATGAAAACTACTCTGGCAAAATGAACTGAAAAAGTCTTCACTGGAGACTCTTTTTAAACATTTTTTTTCCTGTAGAGACTAGAATTGGAGAGTGGGGGGGGGGGGACCCAGCATACTTTTAATAGCGCTATAAAATATTATAATTTACTGTGAAGGTTTATTAATAGTAATAACAGCCTTTTATGCATTTGGCGGTCTTTGACTGATTGAACCTTTTTCATTCACTTTAAATTAAACTGTCTTCAAACTTAGTTTTGTTCAAGTCAATAGGCTGGTGCGTTTCATACAAGAAACCTGTTTGTAGTAGGGCAGAGAAATACCTGGCTCTAAAGCCAACAGTTATGACTATAATCTCAGAAGACCTCCGCAGCCTGAAATCTCATGCTGAGCTCTTTGAATGGCACTTAAGTGTATACTGTAAATCACTTAAGTGTATAAACTCTTGGAATGAATTTATTGACATCCAAAGGGACGCAGTGTAGGCATTGGCAACAGTTTCATGTATGCCATCATTTCTTTCTAGCCAGGGCAAATGAATCCTCAAATGACTATAGTTTAAAAGCCTTTCCTGACAGATCCCTTTTCTTTTCTCCCCTAGAACAAAGCTAAAGTAACAACAACAACAGCATTATTATTATTATTATTATTATTAATAATAACGGTCTTAAAATTGTAGATTAGCAAAGTTAAAATGGGTGGTGGAGAAAATACTGTTTGCCACACTTGTTTCCTAAAACAATTTCACTAAACCTTGTTCTTCTCTGGTCCTTTGCTAGCTAATGTGGGCTTTTAATAATTACTATCGTGTTTACATTTATTTTATCTTCTATAAAATTATGTGTGTGTATATATATATATATAATATATTTGCTTTCGTAGATTTTCACGGGTACAGGAATGCAGGTTTTGGTGTCCTCGGGTGTCTTCCCGTGTAAAAGTTGGGGTGTCTAGGCGACGTTTCGACGAGGTCTCACTCGTCATCTTCAGGCTGGTGCTTTCGGCTTCTTGTTACTGGAACAGAGCAGGATCTCAGTGTTTGAGTTCCTATAAATACTGTTGAGGAGGTGTGGTGTATAGCCTCCAATGTTCTGGGCAGAGAGGAGGTTCCCAGGCTAGTGTGCCTTTTCTTCTTTTGTTCCTTAATTACTTGAGGGATATCTTGAGTGATTTCTTGAGTGATTTCCTGAATCCCACTTAGGTGGGTCATTAGGTGTGGATTAGTTGCTAAAGCCTTCGTGTCTTGAACTCTTGAACTTTGTGAAGAGTTTTTCTGAGAAGATGGCTGTACCATCTTGTACAACCAAGTGCAGTACAGCCATCTTCTCAGAAAAACTCTTCACAAAGTTCAAGAGTTCAAGACACGAAGGCTTTAGCAACTAATCCACACCTAATGACCCACCTAAGTGGGATTCAGGAAATCACTCAAGAAATCACTCAAGATATCCCTCAAGTAATTAAGGAACAAAAGAAGAAAAGGCACACTAGCCTGGGAACCTCCTCTCTGCCCAGAACATTGGAGGCTATACACCACACCTCCTCAACAGTATTTATAGGAACTCAAACACTGAGATCCTGCTCTGTTCCAGTAACAAGAAGCCGAAAGCACCAGCCTGAAGATGACGAGTGAGACCTCGTCGAAACGTCGCCTAGACACCCCAACTTTTACACGGGAAGACACCCGAGGACACCAAAACCTGCATATATAATATATATATATATATATATATATATATATATATATATATAATATATATATATATATATATTATATGTAATATGCAAATGTATATAATATTACATATTATATTATTATATTATATTATATTATATTATATTATATTATATTATATTATATTATATTATTAAGGTGTTTCTCTCCATGTGATCATTTGTTTGGAGAGAGTGAATGGGTTTTGTGTGTGTAGCTCTGTGTGCACTTTCATATACCCACTTTGCCTGTTCTGCCTCCATACCATTGACCATGTTGGGAGAAGGTCTGTAAAGTGGAAGCCTGCCAAACACAAGTAGGCCATGCCTTGAGTTGGAGCTCATGGAGACAGCCTACTGGCAGACCTCCCTCCAGCATGTTGACTAATATGTTGAAGGAACTTTTAAAGGGATAGGGTAAGATGTCATGTTGAGGATGGTAAAAGCACAATCTCTTTCTCATTACATGATGGGATTTTTTTTTTTTTAAATGCAATTTGTACATTGCTTATTCATGGTTATCTCTAAGCTGTAAACTAGAAACAGGAGACATGTTTTTAACACGTAATATACCTTGCTAGTCTTCTAAATCACTGTTATATGGCAACATAGGTAGATGCAACTGGCATCACTTTGGGTGGGATATTTAGCAGTAGGGCATTAAGTTTATAGAAAAAGTAAGTAACAGGAGACACGATGTTGTTGTTTAGTCATGTCCGACTCTTCGTGACCCCATGGACCAGAGCACGCCATGCACTCCTGTCTTCCACTGCCTCCTGCAGTTTGGTCAGACTCATGTTGGTAGCTTCGAGAACACTGTCCAACCATCTCGTCCTCTGTCGTCCCCTTCTCCTTGTGCCCTCAATCTTTCCCAACATCAGGGTCTTTTCCAGGGAGTCTTCTCTTCTCATGAGGTGGCCAAAGGATTGGAGCCTCAGCTTCAGGATCTGTCCTTCCAGTGAGCACTCGGGGCTGATTTCCTTAAGAATGGAGAGGTTTGATCTTCTTGCAGTCCATGGGACTCTCAAGAGTCTCCTCCAGCACCATAATTCAAAAGCGTCAATTCTTCGACGATCAGCCTTCTTTATGGTCCAGCTCTCACTTCCATACATCAGTACTGGGAAAACCATAGCTTTTACTATACGGACCTTTGTCTCTGCTTTTTAAGATGCTGTCTAGGAGACACGATAGAGGTGTATAAAATTGTGCCTAGTGTGGAGAAAGTGGTTAGAGAAAAGTTTGACTCCCTCTCTCATAATACCAGTTGCTGAGAATCACGAGGTTGTCGGTAGTGCTGTTGCTCTCCTGCCCTTCTTTCAGGCTTCCCATGGAGATCTGGTTGGCCACTGTGAGAACAGGACGCTAGACTAGACGGGCCATTGGTCTGATCCAATGGGCTCTTCACTGACTCAGCTACTGTGCTGGTACAGAGATTAATTAACCTTCTATTTGGAAAGAATACACAACTATAGCAGCGCAAATAACAGAATTATGGTAGTATAGAATTTTGGGAACCATTGCAACATAGTTTTAATGATAACTTTCAAGGCATCCCCTTTTGACCTATGTTGGACTTACAGCTTTGAAGGAACTTCTTGTATAATTTGCATAACATCAGCCGCATTAAAAAAAAAGCTAATGGCAAGGTTAAGCAACTAACTAACACAATGATTTCTTTCCATATAAATCACTATCACTATGCATTAGGTTTCTATTTTCTGCACATTTGGTCTGCAATCCTAAGCATCTGGGCTTGGGCACATATTTATTTATTCCTTTATTTGTTAAATTTGTACACCGCCCTTCATGTGAAGACCTCAGGGTGGTTCACAGCATAACAATGCTGTAAAAAACACAAAATACATAATAAAAAGAAGAGCAAGAACAAAACATACCCCGTTACCATTTGAAAGAGTGGGATTTACTTCTGAGTAAACATAGGGACCGCAGTTAAGAAACAGCTAAGAATAGATGTCATGACGAACTGGGGAAATTCTTATTCCATTAAATTATGCTACTAGCAACACAGCAGAGTCATCCTTGATGTTTTTAGGGAACACCCTTGATGGGTGGGAAGATTTGCACATAGCAAAGAGTGTCATTTGTTATGGAGTGGAAAGAAATAACCATCAAGTTGGCTCTATTTCAGAAGGCACATGATCCAAACATGTTGTGGCATTAATAATTGTCCCAATAGCCCAAAATTTGGATGAGCAGCAGCGGTACTGTTTATATAGGGTTGCATGAAACCATGAAGGACATTGTGGAGGGCACTGGCCACAACTTCATAGAAACATAGAATTGTAGAGTTGGAAGGGACCTCAGGGGCCATCTAGTCCACCTCCTGCAATGCAGGCATTTCAGCTAAAACATCCATGACAGGTGGCCATCCAACAGCAACTGTGGGGGCAAATGACAGCCAGTGGGGTTTTTTTTTTGGCAAGACACTACTCTGTGGCCCCAATCCAGAACAGGGCCCAGTTTATTTTTTATTGCCCTGTAAAATGCCCAGTACTGTCTTTGGACTGGGATGGTGAATAGTGGATAGATGGGAACAGAAGGGTGAACGTAGCTTTGTGGTCTCTTCCCTTTCTGGCTTGCAACTGAAGTCATAAAACCAGTCGAGGCCAATCTTTCTAGGTCCTTGGCTGCAAAGCCAAGCAGAAAGCAGCGCAAACTTTTAAATCCTGGCTTTCAATCTGGGACAACCTCCAGAAGCTTTTATTCATCTCAGTTCTAATATGAATCCAACTGACCCAAAATGTAAGTTGACAGATAATTCAGTGCTAAAGCTCTTGGCGCATCTCCCTGTTTATTTTGAAAGATGCAATTAATTGTGCAAAGAAAGTATGACATACTTATTGTTTGTGTCATTAAGAGGCATTTTCTCACCGAGTTAGCACCCAACTCAGGTCTCATGAAAGTTCTGGAGACAGATTTTAACCATGTTTAGTTGGACGTAAGTTGGGATGGAATGGAATTAAACATGAGCACATGTTAAGTTGGCATAGACAGCAGTTAGACCCACCCATTCATCCTTTCATCCTTTCAAACCTGCTACTTAGTACAAGGATTGATCAAGCTCTTTAAATTAAAGCTGCTGAAAGGATAATACTTCAAAGTGGCGTTTTCACTGCAAATATTATGGGTGCTGTTTTTTAAGAGGAGGAATATTCCATCATGAATGAATCAGCAGGAAAGAATAATCATGCCATAGGATACACTGGGTTGCACTTAATTAATTTCACCAACTGGTATCCATCCAATTCCATGAGATGGAAAGCAATTCATTGTCTATTTCAGGAAATGCAATATATAATGTAAAAAGCCATAATAGCTGAATCAAATAGAGATATTTTCCATTTTTTACTCTCTCCAAGCAGTTCTTAAATTAGAAGCATTACAGAAGTGTTATTTTAAAGGCACGGTGTCAGTGTGTGTGTCATATTTCATTTTAGGATCCAGCCAGAACCCTAGATTATGAAAGTGATGTTCAATTGTGATGGAAACTCCTTCTTGAGTATTTAGTGCTAACTGCTGGCTGACCTGTTCGCTGGGACTCTGATCACCTGGAAGAGATTTCATCTTGGCTTTATTTCCCTTTCACCAATTACTCATTTGCTTCCATTTCTTTTTAGCTTAGCTCTGAATAAGTGCGCAATTGCTATATTATGGTCTTTCTGGATCATCATTATTATTTTTGGTAACTGAAAAGACACGATATCTCATTTTCAACCAAGCTGTGCCCTTGAGAAACTCAGGACTGCTCTGGAGCTGGTTTGATGGTGTGTATATCAGCAAAATATGCTTCAATTACACATTAAAATGATGATTGACAGAAGTAAACCATCCCAGAGTTCTGCAAATGACTGCTGAAACCCTATTGAAAAGCCCCATTCTCTGAAGCCCTGTTGAGATGACATTATAGAGAAAGTGAATAAACACATGGCTAGTATGTATGTATGTATGTATGGGGGTATGTATGCATAGGTGCATATGCACATTCAGTCAACCTATTCCCTGTGTACAACAAGCTGGGTGCAGACACACCAGCAATCATGTGCACAGTATGCAGATAATATGCGTGATGCTTCTGAGCAGCTATTTGGATGAATGCATGGTAGTTGAAGGTAGGGCCACAGTGGGTACAATGCCAGCCCCTCTTCCTCCGTGTGTTCATTCATTTCCTCTAATCAGCAGTGGACTGCATGGAGGAGCTATGCTGCTCACCTGACCTCTGTCCAGCTGACTTGTAGCATCCTGGGATGAAGAGGGGAAGCAGCTTGGTGGTGACATTATCACAGTGCAAAGACACCGACCCAGCACTCCTGTCAGCGTGTTTGCACTGCGCCCACCCCACTGCTTCTGCCTGTTCACCATCACGGTATGCTGCAATGACTTCGTCATACAGAGATCAAGTGAGTGAAGCAGCTCCACTATACCATCTGCTGCTGACCTCATGCATGCGTAAGAATTTGATCTGTGCAGAGCAGATCATTGACTAGGCAATCATTCCAGAGCTCTGTAGAGTGACAGCAAAGGGAAGGGAAATGAACAGTGCTTATGTGAAACTAACTTGATACTCAGAGTTACAATGAGAGCCAAAAGATGTTGGTATTTGAGTTCATTTGAGGCTTGTAGGTTGTCAGGAACCCCAGAACCTACCTCTCTCTTTCTCTCTCCCTCCCTCTCTGCAGACACCTCTCTCTCTCTCTCTCTCTCTCTCTCTCTCTCTCTCTCTTCAGATGGAGAAATTCATGAATCACAGCATAGAGCTGTAACAGTTATTGGAGAGATGATCAGGGACAACCTGGCATTGCTGAAGCCTTTTACAATGTGTAAAGAATCTGACATGCATTACACTCTTGAGCTGTTTTGATGGAAATGTATTTTTTCACACTGAGGTCATTAGTGAGGCAGCTTTAAATATCCCGTTCAGGCAGCTGCGCTCAGTGTATGCTGATTTTTTCCCCTTCTTCTCGTGAGGTATCCCAGGGCCGTTGGACTATTTCAGACAAAGAAGGAAAAGGGCCCCTGCTGAGCTTGGAAATCATCTTGCTACTTGGAGATCAGCTTGGAACAGGTTATTTATTGCTGTTCTTGGCATGGGGGTCCCTCGCAGGCCTGCAGACTCAGTTTGGCTGCTCTCCTCACGGCTCTCCGGCACAGCTGACGATCCTTCCTTTGGAGCATGGGGTGCCTGACAGGCCATGCAAAGCAAAAGGCCTGCCTTGCTCCAGATCTCTCCTAAGCTAATTCCCAGTCCCATGGAGAAAGGGCTGAGTTAACAAACAGATGCTTGGTGGTGTTCAGCAAAGAAGAACCGTCAAGCCGAGGCTCTTTCTTTCACGTTAGCAAACTGTTACGAAGGACTTCTTGAATATAATGATTCCATAACAATGACATAATGGTGTAGAGTTACAGTCAAAGCTTTAATTGATTATTTTGACCCACCCACACACACACACACTTCCAAAAATACGTGTACAGTAAAAGCTCAGGAACCTGAACCACTCTGTAAGGGCACCATTTAGGGAAGGTGAGGAGAAAGGGCTTGCCCTTCCCCAGTCTCAGGGTTTCTCTCAGGGGTGAGGAACCTTTTGCAGCCCAAGGAAACCTTCTAGGAAACCTTCCAGGGTGATATGCTACTGGTGAGCAGGGCCAGAGGCACAAGTGGGTGGAGCAGGTGGAGCAACAAATGTAAATTTCACCTTTGTACAGTACAGTGGTACCTCAGGTTAAGAACTTAATTTGTTCCTGGAGGTCTGTTCTTATCCTGAAACTGTTCTTAACCTGAGGTACCACTTTAGCTAATGGGGCCTCCCGCTGCTGCCGTGCCACCACTGCACGATTTCTGTTCTCATCCTAAAGCAAAGTTCTTAACCTGAGGTACTATTTCTGGGTTAGCAGAGTCTGTAACCTGAAACGTCTGTAACCCAAGGTACCACTGTATGCCAGTTCCATACACCCCTCTGTAAGCTCCATTCTGGCAAACAAGAGGTATTGTCTGAATTCAAGGACACATTCCAGCCATGCAAAAACACCCAGGATGTGAAGCAGAGCCAATGAGAGATGTGGCCTGGGGTGAATGGTAGAGAGGCCTAGAGGGCTGCATTTGGATTCCAGGCCTGAGGTTCTGCAGCCCTAGCTTATAGTTCTGGCAAACTTGCTGATATTGCACACCATGTGCAATAAAATAGCATACAGAGTAATTCTGTACCCAAAGGTGAAAATCCCTCATGGGGAAAAAAAGAAATTGTAGCTACTCTGAGGAAGAAGGAAACAATCCCTTAGAAGGAATCCAATCCTTAGGGGATGAGTAACTATCCTTTCATGCTGAGGATACGTCTCCAAGGGGTAGGACGAGTTCTGGTAGTGGGTGATTTGATTGTTAGAAACATAGACTGTTGGGTGTGTGATGGGCATACAGACCACAGGGTGAATGGCCTTCTTGGCATGAAGGTTACAGACATCATCTAGATAGCTTCCACAAGAGGTAGTGATGGTAACCAGCTTGAATGGCTTTAAAAGAGAATTAGACAAATTCATGGAGGACAAGGCTCTCTGTGGTCATTATCCATGGTTATACTGTACCACCACAATTGGAGACAGTATGCTTCTGAATACTAGTGGGTGGAAATTGCAGCTTTGGATAGAAGCCAAAATGTTGTAGCCATATTAATACATAAAGAAAGAAACATGGCAGAGTCCTATGTAATAGAGACTGCTTCCAAATGCAAGTGGGATGCACATGGTTGCATGCCTTCTTCATCAAAATCTCAATGAAAACCCATTGCATCTGGGAAAAGGGCTGTAGGCAGCTGTCACCGTAAGGTATGCAGTGACATCACACAAAATTGTTCTGTATCACAAAGCTGAAATCTTCAGAGAAACACTTTGTAAAACAAAAGTCATTTGTTCATTCTTTCATTTTATATCCTGCCCTTCTTCCCATGGGAGCCCATAAAGTTTATTATTATTATTATTGAAAACAAAAAGCATGAAATACTTTCTGAGTAGCCCTAATGGAAATGTTAGTTTTGTAAAGCACTTTGAGATCTACAGATGAATAGAGCCGTATGAGCATTGAACTAGCTTCCTTGCTGTTGGGTTGCTCTTGCTTACTGATAGGAGAGGGTTGATGTAGTGGAGAGGTTGGCATGGTGCAAAACTTCTTCAGTGCTCCTGCCAGTGCGTTTGCACCACAGAGAACTCTTCATTGCCTCCCCACTCCCAGCAAGCAACAGGGACACAGCTGCTAGGAAGCTGGCGTAGAAGTTCCATTCCCCTGGTGAGCCACTTCTACATATGAGAAGACCCAGGACATATGTAAAATAGGGGAGGGGGCAGCCTCTAATTTTTACAGGATTAGTGTACTCTCTAATATAATTTCTAGCATATTGCTTTTAAAAAGTCTTTAGATTCTTTAACTGCATGCAATTTATTATCTAAGCAATCTGCATTAGGTAACTTATGTGAACCTATATACCGTAATGTATGCCAAGTTGAGACTCAGATGTGTTTCCTTCTTGATGTGTTACCATATTCACTTCCATCTTCTTTTGCAACACTCTAGGGAAAACGGTTGTGGTTGTTTTTGGGTTTTTTTAAAAAGCATTGCGCCTAATTACTTTTTCAACTGTTTTATCATGTGCATTTACATGATTATCATAAAAAGTTTGTCTTCGTTTCAAACGTTAACCTCAGAGCAGCCCCCCCAGTTGACTTGTGCACTTCCCTTGGCTCTCATCATGTGCAATGCTGTCAAAGAGCAGACAGGGGTTTCATTGCAACAGACATAGCTTGTGCGCCAATGTCAATCTCAAGGTTTTGTGTTGTTTTTAGTGGTCGGGAACTCTTTAGCTAGTGTATGAGGTTAGGAACTATTTAATACTCACTGTAGCTGCTGTAGGAAGAAACTTATACCAAGAAAAGGAAATCCTTATTTGCGCCAGACTCAAACACCATCTGTTTTGACAAAAGATGGTGCTATTGATCAGGTGTCATACAGCCGCCGGTGGTATGGTGGAGTGCAGCTGCACTCCCAATAACAGCTTCACTGCAACTTACCTGGATGGCTGGGTTGAGGCAGGGAGGCAGCAAAGTGGGGGTGGGTGGGGTATGTAGACATGGCTATGGAGCCAAACTGGAGGTCCTTTTGGTACAACCCTTCAGCCCTGACCTTGCAGCTGCCCATCCAGGTCAGTTGAAGTGATACTTTTAAGTTACTTTGGGTTAAGTTGCCTTGGGCAAAATGAAGCAACTAACAAATTTAATAAAAAAGGTACTCCATCAGGGCCAGTCGTGCCCGACTCTAGGGTTGTGCGCTCATCTCGCTCAAGAGGCCGGGAGCCAGCGCTGTCCGAAGACACTTCCGGGGCACATGGCCAGCGTGACTAAGCTGCATCTGGCGAGCCAGCACCAGTGCCGCACACGGAAACGCCATTTACCTTCCCGCTAGAAAGCGGTCCCTATTTATCTGCTGGCACTCTGATGTGCTTTTGAACTGCTAGGTTGGCAGGAGCTGGGACTGAGCAACGGGCGCTCACCCCGCCACGGGGATTTGAACCGCCGACCTTTCGATTGGCAGGTCCTAGGCTCTGTGGTTTAACCCACAGTGCTACCCGCGTCCCTAAACAAATTTAATAAATAACAATAAATAATCATCATACTGGAGTCAACTGATGCTGGTATATGAGACAAATGGTCCCTGGGGATGAGCAGCAGCTGGAAATTAACAAGAATAAGAATTATTTATTTATACCCTGCCCATCTAGCCGGGTTTCCCCAGCCATGCTTGGGGCTCCCAACAGAATATTAAAAACATGATAAAATATCAAACATTAAAAACTTCCCCAAACAGGGCTGCCTTCAGATGTCTTCTAAAGGTCAGAGAGTTGTTTATTTCCTTGACGTCTGATGGGAGGGTGCCACTACCAAGAAGGCCCTCTGCCTGGTTCCCTGCAACCTCACATCTCACAGCGAGGGAACCGCCAGAAGACCCTCGGCGCTGGACCTCAGTGTCCGGGCTGAACGATGGGGGTGGAGACGCTCCTTCAGGTATAAAGGGCCAAGGCCGTTTAGGGCTTTAAAGGTCAGTACCAACACTTCGAATTGTGTTCAGAAACGTAATGGGAGGCACCTAATTCCCCAACAGATTGTTGACAGCAACCACACATTTGTGATTGTATTTTCAAATGCTGGTGGTTATCATACCTGAAGCTGTGGTCAATTTTGTGCAAAGCAAAACTTAAAGTGATATTGGGAGGTCTTGCTCAGATAGATCATTTGTAATAATTCCCAGGGGTGTTAAAAATGTGTGGGTAACATCAATGGAAATTTTCACAGTGAAAATATACTTTTGCTAAAGGAACGTTATTGTATGACAAATGTCGCCAGTGCAGCGCCTGTGGGCATGCAGATATGCATAGAAGAGTTCCCTGTTTGGGGAAGTTTTTATAGAATAGTGGGCTTGTACAGGGTGGGTTAGCATGTTGGAATTGGGCTGGGGAGACTTGGGTTCACACCCCTGATCAGCCAAGTGGTGTGACTATGCATTGTTACTGGGAGGCAACTTCCATTAGCCTCGCCAGTACTTACTCCTGATTGCACAGGATTATTCGGCTTGGCAAACATGTCCAGCTTCTTCAGAAATAAAATAAAATCTTCAGACAGCTGAAATGCAACCTGTCATTATTAATTAGAAATGCAGAAAAACACACAAGGAACAGCTGTAGTAGAACTAGCTGCCATGTTGTAGGAACCCCACTGAATGAAAGAAATATCTTAACCAGCCTCTGTTCCTCATTTTCTGATGTACTCTGTGCTAATCTGTCACAAAAAGTAGCAGGCCTCACTGTCAGTGGATATGCAGTGGGCTGCATCACCTCCAAATTGCCCCTCCTACATAAGTACTACTACAACTACTGATTTTATTATTTGTACCCCTCCCATCTGACTGGGTTGCCCCAGCCACTTTGGGCATCTTCCAACAGATATAAAAACATAATGAAACATCAAACATTAAACACTTCCCTATATAGAGCTGCCTTCTAAGGGTAAAGGAGGCCTGCTCTTGCCTTGCACCTGCCATGTTTCTGTAATGGCTTCACTTCACACAAGAAAAAGGTTTGCCTCTTCTGTCTAGGCTTGCCTACTTTGCAACCTTTGCTTCTGATATCTTTAACAGCAGCCCGATGGGTAAACAATAGCAGGGAATCACATTTGTTTCTGAGCCGTTAGAAACCTCATTCACTGATTTCTGCAGTGCAAGCAGCTTAACAAGGCACAGGAGGAAGTAAGGTCATTCCCACCCCTCACTGGCCAGTGGCAACTCTACTTCTACCAACCATAATGGCACCATTTCAATATAAAGATTCAAGCCACAGAGCTGAGTTGGGTCCTTCGCATTTTCATTCTCCTGTTTCTCCCCACTGGTTCTTTTGTTTAGAGCTGCATGCCAGGAAGCCCTGGACAACTGCCCCTTGCCATCCCTAGAAAACTGTCCTGGCCCCATCCACAGCTGTGTCAACATTTTTGTAAGGTCCCCTTGAAGAGAGGGATCTCTAGCAGGCCGTTTCGTGGGAAATGTGCTGCCACTGAGACACACAGGCCGTTCCAAAACTAGCATGGGATGATGGATGCTTCTGAAAGATCCGAAGCTTCAGGCATCGAGGTCTCCCCATGCTATAGAGAGCCTTGTAAATTCTCCTTCTAAAGCTATGCTTGTTCCAAGGGGAAAGAGGAAGCTTCTGACCTCCTCCTCCTTTCCAAGGTAAACTCTTCAAGCTCAGCCCCACAGCATTTTCTCATCTGTCATGTCCTGCATGAAAGAGGTTTATGCAGCCCAGCACCCGTGAGGACAAGAAATTGCTTGTGGTTTTGAAATATCAGGGATACTTTGCATCTTAATTCAAGCCTACCAGATTTGCACATCACAAAACAACGTGCAAGCCAAACGAGCCTGAGTGCATAAGGGCAAAGTGAGCATAAAAACACATACATTCATGACAGCAGCATGCAAACATGCATTATATTAATAAACATTGCTTGCAAAAATGTGAATGGTAAAATGCCAATGAATTTTAGTGAGGACATTTTACCAAAAAAGAAAAAAGAAAGAAAGAAAAAGCCCAACAAATAAATGTTGAACTTAAGAGGGTAAACAAAAGAAAAATGCAAAGAAAGAAAATGGATGGATTCATCCATCCCTGACTAATATGCAATATGACCGACGGTGCTTACTGGTTGGCACAGGTTTAAAAAGCAGCTGCTTCGAGCTTGCTGATGCCAAAGAGAAGAAATAATCAAAGGTAGGGAAATGTACAACAGTTCTGGCAGAGGCCAGAGGAAGGCTTCACACCATAGGAACAGTTAGTCAAATGCTCTAATAAAAGGAAAGGATGTTTATGGTGAGAAATCAGGAAGCGCTTTCAGGAAATGGGAAGGAAAATTGAGATGAAACAGGGGAAGGGAAAACATAATACATATACACAGAGAGCTGTTGTTCAGTTACATTTATAAAATTGGACTATCATCAACTTTTTGATCTTGGGCTTCCACCGGTTCCCTTTTGATGCCTACTCATCCCACTCATTCAAACAGAGATGTTCAGCAGGTGTCAGTGGTCCCTTCACTATTGAGTTAGGAGTCTATTTTAAGCACAGGCAACAAACACATTTCTGTCCAGGTGTGAACTTAATGATCACATGAAATTACACTCTTTATGATCTTTATTGATAGGATAAACCCCATGCTGATCACCTGTTGATCCAAGTCCTAAATACTACCACTACTCCTGAGGTTCATTCGTTAAAATATGTGTGAAGAGTTCAGCAGCTCCACTGGTTTTTATGTGAGCTGTGTGTGTTATAAGCGGGTCTAGGATTTCATTTTAAGCCTTCATATCATCAATAGTAGTGAAATGCTTGTCACTGAATGAGGGATGAAGAAAAGACTTGCACATTTCAGGATACCACTGGCCAGTGGGTGGGGTGATACAATTTCTTCAGAGTGCACAGGGATTTGCGGTAATCTCTCATCTTCCCCGCAAGATCTCAATTAGTGGGGTCTGCACCACCCAGTGTCGGAGATATTCAGCAGGGCTTTTGTTTTGTTTTTTGCTAGAGATGCTGGTGAAGGAAAATAAATTCAAGAGCTCATAAAAGCATGTCTCAAATAAGGGGCATGTTTCACAAGTGACCAAATTCTTCTCCTGATTAGATGAAATTCCTAGCTGGGGAATAATGACCAGATTCACCCCCTTCAAGGCAAACCCACACAACTGGTCTAATGCAAGCAGGGCAAAAAACAAGAGAGGGCATGGGTGCCTCTCTGCATGCTCTGGTTTCATTCCTGCAGAATTCTGCCCCCTCCAAACTAACAGAGAGTAGCAGTTTAGCTCACAGAAATTACTCTAGCTTACTGTATTTTGGGAGCATAGAGATTTGGGATAGTTCCCAAATTAATAGGTTAAGCTTTGGTGAGCTTGCACACCTCCCCCATTTGCAGTGCTATGTTAAGGGGATGTATGGGAGCCATACATATCTAAAGAGTGGGGGCAGGTTTCCTCCCTTTTTAATTAAGCCTCATATTGCAGTTGTTTATCATGTCCCATAGACGTTAATGGGTACCATCAAGAACCACTTTCACTGTCTTTAGCTGCCAGGGTTCTGCCCTGCCCAGGCATAAGACCTGAGGCCTCTTCAAAGGAAAGCAAGGGTAGAAGGACCCTAAAGCAGATCCCACACAGCCAATGAACCAGAAGAGACTAATGGAGCCACATACCCCTGTCCCAGGATTGGACATCTGGCTGGCCACTGTGATAAAGGAGTGCTGGACAAGATGGGCTCTTCGACCAGATCCAGCAGGGCTTTTCTTATGAGAACCCAAGAATCCGAAACCACAGCATTCCCAACAAATTGCCATCTAACCTGTGCTTAAATATCTCCATCGCTTCCCAAGGCGGTCTGTTCCACTGTTGAACAGCTTCCTGTTGTTAGGAAATTGCTTCCAATGTTGAGCTTCCTTGCAGGTCCCACCCATTAGTCCTGCCATCTGGAGAATCAGAGAGCAAGTCTACTGTACCCTCCACGTGGCAGCCCTTCAGGTATCAGAAGACAGCTCTTAGCTGCCAGTTCCTTAGCTGTTGCTCAGCTGAAAAAATGCCCCCTGTTGAATGTCAAGTTTGGATCTCAGATCTCAGCTCTGAGATGCAACCTGTCAAGCATGTCTGCAAGTGATATAGATGCCACCCCATAACTCTGCCCCAAACAGCCCTTTGCTTTGCACAATCACTGCAAAGCATAAAAATGGGCTTCAAGGCTTTTTCTCTCTCCTTTAAAAGCAAAACAAAAACAAATTGCTCCCTCCAAGTTGGCATAATTTAGACAAGGTAAATGGTTATTGTCAAAAATAAAAATGCTTCCATAAATCTTCCCACTGGGGATCAAAAGCAGGGAATGTAGGAGCCTGGAAAATGGATGATATGACACTTCACCTACTCTGTTGTATTTATATTATCCTGCCCAACCAAAAGATTAAATTTTTTTTTTTTGGAAGGCTTATAATTTAAATGCCAAATTCCGTCATTTGCCCCTGATAAAATAAACATTTAAATATCTGTGTTCTGCTTCATTAAACTACCTCTTGAATGTATTGGAACATTTCTTTGTGTGCCTTGGATTCATAGCACTTTTTCTCTTTGCAGCGACAATATTTATTTCTGCTCCATTTTTTTAAAAAAAAATAGCATGAAAAGCAGAAAAAGCCCAAACTGGAGTTGCAGATCAGTGGTTGTTTAAATGTCCAACCTAGACAATTTAAGACACATAGTGATAATCTCTCTAAATCTACCTAGAGCATTCTAATTGAAACTGTTGGCTGGTTTTTAATAGACAAAATAATAAGAAGTTACTTAAATTCAAAACATATTTTCCTCAGTGGAAAAAAAAAGCAGTGGGATTTTTTCCCCCCTGCTGAAATGTCTGTCCTGTTTTTTATATTTCATTTTTGGATGTTTGTTGGATTGTTTGGCCAGGTATAATGGTCATATTAATCAAATGCGCTGTGATATTTAATACACTTTGGTAAAATATTTCAAGATCAGCAACTGGAAGATGTGGCAGAAGTGTAAAAAAAATTGTTTGATTCATAATCTGCTGGTTATATTAATGTTAAAATTTCAGACTGCCAGTTGTCAACAAAAAGGGGGAAATGATGGGGGACTCTCTCTTAAAGCAATCTTTGTTTTATAAAGTGTTCATATCAGATTTATGCTTTCTGGATATTGAGCTGTTGAAATCATCTGAAAACCCCTTTGGCCAAAACCACAGAAATCCAACCATTCTGCCATAATAAAGACATTATTATTTCCATAAAATCAATCAATTGGACACAAATGAGCATATTTCCCCCACAGGATCTGAGGAAGTCACAATGTCAAATTATTTGCAATATCTCACATTTTAGAGACAAATATGTTTTGTTTCAACAATGTTCTTTCCCCCACAGAAGAATGCCTGTCAGAAAAGAAACAAAACTTTAGATGCCCCAGCTATGAGAAATCTGCTTGTTGGTATTTACAAGATAGATCTATAGTTCAACATGTGAGATCTTTAAGAGAAACAGACATTATGGGTGATACCTATCGTCATGCCAACAAATGCAGTGGACCTTTTTCTTCCTTCCTTTCCCTCTCCCCTCCCCTGGAGTCCTCTGCACCCCTCCCAATCTTCTTCCCCCAACAAGCAGAAGTCTTTTGTGCATGTGAGCTGGCATTGCTGGATGTAGCCCTATGCAAGTTTCTCTCTAAGGATACGCAATGTATAATAAGGGATGTAGGGTGCTTTCAGATGGGTGCTTATTGCGGGATATTGTGGGATGCTCCTCAGGCATGCATATTTTTTGCAGCATCCATGTGGCATCATTGGTATAAAAATGTTAGTTTGCATTTTTCCTTTGGTGGAGAAAAATTAATAGATAAAAAAATCTGTTTTTTCTTATCAGGTTGTCTGTGGGAAGTGTAAACCTGAGTTACATTAGTAGCCCCACATGTTTTTTAAAGAACTAAAAAATATTAATATGGACACTGTGGGTGATACTCAACTAAGTCATAGCATAGAACAATCTATCTTAATGGTTGTACTCCAAGTATGGTTGGACAGTGTTCTCGAAGTTACCAACATGAGTTTGACCAAACTGCGGGAGGCAGAGTGCCTGGCATGCTCTGGTCCATGGGGTCATGAAGAGTCGGACACGACTAAACAACAACTTCTACATGCAGGCATACTATGTAGAAACTGGTCCATTGGGACAAATGGGGCACTGCCCCACCAACCTTGGTCTGTTCTCAACCACCTTCTCGTTCTCCTTAGTCTCAGTGCCGCTCTTGTTGAACTCAACAAGGAGGAGGATGGGGACAACCCTGGAATAAGTCGGTGCTGCCTGTGATTGGCACCATCTCCATCTACTATTGGTCTCACCTGCTTTCCGCCCCACTAGTCCCAATGGGTGACAGCCACTGCTACTTACTGCCAAGATATAGCCCCTCCAACACATTACTCAACAAAAGGTCATTATTTCACTCCGCCAACAAATAGGACAGCAGAAAGTAGGTACATGACTTTGTGTCAGGTCAGGTCAACCATGTATTTTCGTAGAAGTCGGGGAGTTCTGCTTCTGACTCACTATCTTGAACAGGCAAGAGAACTGGGTTGAAAATGCTTAATGGTCTTAGAGTAATAAATTCATGGGATAGTACAAGTATGTGGCTAGAAGGGACTGTGTTCTCCACTCCAATTCCCGAAATGGAAACCACACACCAGATGTAAACCATTCCTGCAGATGGTTGCCCAGCTTCCCCAGAGAATGAGATTCTACAAATTCTCTCAGTAACCCTTTTCATTGCCAGCTGTTCTTAAAGTTAGGAAAGTTTACTAATATTATTCAGCTGAAAATGCATAACTAAATCCCACTGCTACTTATCCACCCAAGTCTTTGGAGAACAAGTTCTTTATTTTTACACCTCCTTTGTGGTACATGTTAAGTACTTAGAAACAGTTATCACTTACAACTCTGTTAAACTCCCCCCCCCCCAGCAACACTTTCCCATATCTCTTCACTTATTAGAAAACATAACAGCAGCATACACTATTTCACACCCACTCTCTTGAGCAAGACAAAAGCTCAGGGCTAGACACAGAGCAGAAGTCATTCCACATTTATCCAAGGGACCAAACCAAATGGTACAACCAATGCCCTTATATGCAAGGGGTACTTTTAAACCAGTGGCGTAGCGTGGGTTGTCAGCACCCCGGGCAAGGCAAGTAATTTGCACCTCCTAACCCGTGGATTTGCGCCCCCTAACCTGTGGATTTGCGCCCCCTAACCCTAACCCTCAGGTGTTGCGCCCGGTGCACCCGGCCCCCCCTGCACCCCCCACGCTATGCCACTGTTTTAAACACATTGCCAATGTGGAGCCTACAATCTGGAGCAAGCCCTTAGCTCAAATGGTGAGGTGATTTAACCCTTTCTCTCCTCCACTATGGTCCCAATCCAAAACCTGCATTTTATATTGGGGAAAAACCTCCCATTCCGTTCAGTAGGAAGGTTCCCCCTCATGCAAATTGCAGGTAGGGGTGTGGCAATCTGGATTCGGATCATAACGGGAAGCAGTTAAAGCCCCTTAACTCTCTATGCCAGGTCCCCAATCCCAATCACCAGCCCCTGCCCCCTTTGCTGGCAAGTTGTGCTTAAAACAACAGCTCTGGACTTGAGTGCATATTATGCTGTCTTGTTATTCCCAAGTTTCCTCTAAATTCAAGAAAGGGTTATCCATCCTTGTCCTGACAAAGCAAAATGCAGGGAGAAAACAATTCCAATGCAAACCAGAGTTGAATTCATAATCTTTGAGGGTGTTGGCTGGTTTTTTTCTTTTGAGATCCATGCTCTTCTTGTTGACAGTTGGTGTACTTCTTGTGTATTTCCTGGGGGAGCACATGAATATGTGTTAAGCTGTGGGGGAGAAAGGCGCAACCTCTGCATTCTCCTCTGCCTGTAGATCATTGGAAAATCACTTTTGTTCTTCCAGGGAGCCAAGATCAGAGATCATCATCAGTAAGGAATTTTGTATATAGAGATTCTGCCAGCCTGAAAGTTAAAAGTTTAAGATTTTGAAAGGACATTTTAATGTCATCATTCTTTCAGTTTAGCTAATTTAACATTGGTTCAGTGGGGAATTTTCGCAGGCACATGTTAATATATACAACCTTATAAAAATCTCTAAACTCCAAAAAAATAATCAGGTCACACGAACAATAAAAGATGAGTAATATATTAAAAGCAGACTCCAAGAAAAATGTTCGTTCTTATGTACCGCAGGCTTAAATGTATTGATTCTTTACAGCTGTAAATGGATAGTTGCTTTGGGATGTTCCCACTGAGGTGTGCTTTTTACTGCCACTTTCTAGGGGGGGAAGAATGTGTAAATCAGAAATGCCCAAATTTTACCACAGAAATCTCTTTCTTTCTTTCTTTCTTTCTTTCTTTCTTTCTTTCTTTCTTTCTTTCTGGTCTGAGGGATCAGGCTTTTGAAGTGGAGCATCTTAACTTGACATTATAACTCCTATAGAAATTTGGGGCACAAGTGAGACCAGTGGGTGTTTTCCCTTTAACCACTGAATCCTTTCAACCCTGACATATGGTTTTATACAGGGCCTTTTTCCAGCAGGAATTTGCCAGAACTCAGTTCTGGAAACTATCAGGTGGGTGCCATTACCATTATAAGAGAATAAGGGAGGCATTCATGGTGAGTTCTGGCACCTCTTTTTCTAGAAAAATAGCACTAGTTTTATAGACTACTTTAGCAAACTTACCTCAGTCATATCTGGAGATTTGGGACTGTGAACTGTAGATTGAAAGAATGAATTATCATGATTAGGTAACATAAAACAGTTTGGTTCTCAGTGGAGATCTTTCATTACCTTCACTTGTCACCTATCCATGCACGGCAAGGAGCATAGCTCAATGGTAGAAGCCATGTTCTGCATGCAGAAGATTACAGGTGCAATCTCAGGCATCTCCAGGTAAAGATGGGAGACAGCCCAGCCACAAACCCTAGAGAACCACTGCCAATTAGTGCAGACAACACCAAGCTAGAGCGACTGATGGTCTGACTCGCTATATGGCTGCTTCCTATGTTCCAGGTTGAGGTGCCTCAAGAAAGTAGGCCAACTGGTGTGCAGTCTATGGCTACCCACATCCTGGGCACACGGTGCCCCTAATTTGGACCCACTTCCAAGTTTTCTTGCAAACAGTGACATCATTGTGAGATGGCAGGTTCTTGGGGCAATTCCTCACCAAATCAAGGAGCAAGCTGGGTAGCTGGGCAGGGCAGGGGTGTGAATGGCTGCAGTTCTAAAGCACACTCCCTTTGAACTTGCCCTGACTCTCTTTGTGACTTGTAGCACAGCCTCACCATTTGGAACCAGAGACTGCAAGCCTAGCAGTCAAGTTCCAGCGTGCCTGGCTGCAAACAACACAGCATCCTTCCAATGAGATCCTGGGTTGCTTCCTCAGCTCATTGGAGCCTAATTGGCTGCTGGGAATGGTGGGGCTTATAGTCAAAGCCCCGTTCCAACCTCCAGCTGCAAATGGAAATGATGCTCTGCACAGCCAAAGGAAAACTTGGAAGGCCTCATATTAGCAGTGCAGAGCTTCAGGTCCTAGCTTCAGGTCCTAGGATCCCTTGCTGCAAATGATGGGAGCTCCCCACCAGCTGTTCCCCCTTCCTCAGTTCTAACAGAAGGATTTGGGCAGGGGGAAGGAGAGACATTCACATCGAAATATCTAAATCAGTATGCTTGAGTCTTCCAATTTAACCCTTGAAGAGCTCAAATTACGGTATTTCTGAGGGAGGCTGGGATGAACAAAGTGTACCTTTGATTAGAGAGGGGGAAGAAGTTTGATTCAGTTCCCACTGCAAAGCAAATTGACTGAATTAGCATTTTCCGGAACTATATGCAAACTGAAACACAGCCAACTTTCCAAATTCGCACTTCTCCAGAATTTTGCAATGCAGTTCTCCAGGCCAGTGGTGTGTACAAAAATACATATACTAAGGTAAAGTGTGCATGTAAATGCATTTATTAGTGAAAAGAACACACCGAAATGCATTACAGAATGGAAAACTGCATTGCAAATATGTATATATCAGGCAAAACTGTATACAAAATGTGTATATTAGGAGAAAATCACACTGATGAATTTTCATGAGGACTCCCCCCCCCCAAAAAAAAACACCCAATAATATTCCAACTGATGTGGAAATGTGGAAAACTCAATCTAAGGCTGTAAAAAAAATGAAAAACCCCAAAGTGATATTTTTGCTTATCCCCATCTCTAGCTCTGATTTTGAAAACAAGGCCTATCATCTTCAAAAACTTGCTTTTGGCTGCAATCTTCCAAAATTCTTGTTAAATGAAGACTCTTTCCTGGGATTACAAGATGGAAGGTCCCTGTTTCCCCTGTTACAAATCGAGGAAGTTCTAAGGCACATATTATAATAGACATGATTTCTGATCATTTCTGAAATCTGTTAAGAAGAAGAGGGTAAGATAATTCTGCTTTCTTGCTGGCAACCTTACAGTTGGGTTTATCTGTCTGTATTTTCTAGCCAGAAGGATTATAAATGGAACCAGTATTTCATTTGCACTGGGACCTAGAAAAAGCAGCAGCAGCAGCACCACCACCCTGCAGTGCTCAACAAACATGTCCATGAATTATAAAATGTAAACTCTATGCCTAATACGCATGCACTCATGCATGCAAAGCTCTGTCACTTAATGTAAATCTGAAATGTAAATCTATTATTGAAAAAGAGTGCTTGATCAAACAACGAAGCATTCCCGTGCCTGCAAAGATCCTCGAAAGAGATGTAATCCTTCCAAGGCCCCCATCCTACTGCCTTGCAAAGGACCACCTCCATTATGCATCTTGGGCTCTGTATGGTCCCAGTCAGCCACTAGGATAATCAAGAACAGCCCTACTAAAGTGTCATTTGTTTGTTAAGTGAGATCAATGAGAGCACTGAGCACAGCCTCTCTCACCCCTTTATGACCCAAGTTTTTTGGGACCCTAGTTGTCTGTGAGACAACAATCCTTAAATATAAATTGAGACTACAGTATCTCCACTTTTGCTGGATGGATGTTGAGCTTGACTAGATTCAGGGAAACATGAGCAGAACAATGGACACCTCCTTGGTCTACCCAAGAAGAACAGGGCCATGCTAACTGTTCTCCTGCAGTGGTTTTTTGTCAAAAGCAAGGATGGGGAACCTATGGCTTTCTAGTTGTTACTGAACTACAACTCCCATCCTTCCTGAACATTGACCTGTCTGGGGCTGGGAGGATTTGGAGTCTAATAGCGTCTGTTGGGCCACATCCTGTTGCTACTTTAGTCATTGTTTCTGAGATATCTCCATAATTGTGAGAATCCTCAGCATTTTTAAAAAAATCAAAAAATCCTACTCACTGTCATTGTTTGCCCCACCTGCTTCAGCATTATTTATTTTCCTTCTAATGGCTGTGCTATTGTTTTCAATAGCTGGTCACATGGGTGAGCACATCCAATGGAGGATCATGTTGTAAACAGGATGACATCACAACTTTCGGTAGCTAAACCATGTGCTGACATCACTGACAACAAACAAAACCAAATGAGGGCAGTCCTTTCTGAACAGCTGGATACTTTCAAACGCTTTGGAAGCAATGACTGAAAATTTGCCCAAGCAAACGTGCTCTCTCTCTCTCTCTCTCTCTCTGCATGTTGCTGAAAATGTTCAAAAACAACGTGGGAACACAGTTTACTTAGTCAATAGAATCTGAGGACCTCTGCATAGATATACAAAAAAACTGATTCTTAAACAACTTGATACAAGTATTGATTCAATAAGTGAATATTAGGAAGTTTCTCATCAAAATGTAAGCAAAATCTCCATCTCAAGTCAGAGGGTAACCAGGAACAGTTTGATCCTTAACCTACTGAATTCACCAAAGACCCACAGGCTGCTTGCTGACTTTTAGCTTGCAGAAATGATGTTGCAAACTGCTTAACAATTACGTTGCTCTGCAGTGAGACAATGTGAATACCATTCCCAGTGATCTTTCCAAGCTACCATCCTGGCTGTTTCCTGTTTTCTCAGATTTACTAAGGGGCCGCCTTCCAGCCTGAAGTTGTAGAAAGCAACCAACTTGATCCACAGTCTCCGACACCTTTCAACTCTGAACATCCACCAGTCTAGCTTCTACCTGGGTATGTTTGTAATGCAGTAAAACACCGGTCCCTTGTTTGGCAACATTCCAGCCTTTTTCCTATCCTCAACCATTGAAAGAAATATTACACTTTCACTTAACGGATGCCCTACAAGTCATACACAAGTTAAATGGAAATGTAAGGTATATGAACTCCCAGCTGTCTGGACGTTTTCTGGGATGAAAGGGTAAAGAAACAAGTCATTTATTAGCAAGTGGAATTCTTTCTACTTTTCTTTGAAAAGCAAAACGATTCTTTTTCTGGTAAATTATGTCATTAGAACTGGCATCTCCTCTTACCAGGCAAAGTTCAGTGGTGTCATGAACTTGTTTTCATTGTTTTTCCTTTCAAGTCACCATTCCAGCTGAATCTCTCCAGGAACATTGTTTGTGTGGTTTCATTTAGGACACCTCTGGAATGATTATGGGGAAGGGGGGAGACGAGAGAGAGAATTCAGCCATTGACTTCAACTGTGAGCAGAAGTAAACCCTTTCATGCTGCTTCCAGTGGAGCTATCTTTGAATTTTTAGCAGTGGATGATCTTGCCTAAAAGCACATGGTCAAAAGTACTAGAGATCTGGTTATTCAGAATTAACATGTGGCACCACAATGTGGAACTTTTCTTAGGAGTGTTATGCCACCAGAAAACAGGCTTCCCACATCTACAAATGGTTTCAACAGTGGATTGCTGTGGGTTTCTATCAAAGCTTGTCTTTAAAAGGGAGAGCGTGGTGGGAAAGATCTAATTGTTTGCTGGCTGTTTAATCTGGTTTAATTGTTATAGCTGCTGTGTTTCCTACTCCTTTTAGTTGAGGGATTTGCCAATATATTTTGCCAGTGGTACCTCGGTTTAAGAACAGCCCTGTTTACGAACTATTCGGTTTACAAACTCTGCAAAACCGGAAGTAGTGTCCCGGTTAGCGAATTTTACCCCGGTCTATGAATGGAATCCAAACGGTGGAAGGGCACCGGCAGCAAGAGGCCTCATTAGGGAAAGCATACCTCGGTTTAAGAATGGCTTTGGTTTAAGAACGAACTTTAGGGAATGCATTAAATTCGTAACTGAGGTACCACTGTAATTTTATCTTTGTTTTAAGTGTTTTTATTGTAAATTATGTTTTGTATTTAATTGCTATTCCATTTTGCACATACCACTGTGAGATTCTAGCGAGACTCTGGGTCCTAAAGTATTGTTTCCAGAAGAAAGGTGGTTGGATAGAACTTGCAGTTTACAAGAGTGAGTGTGCCAGGAAGAGCACACACAAGGGTGGGTAACCTGTGGTTCGCCCAAATGTGGATGGACTCTGACTCCCATCAACCTCTGCCAGCACAGCCAGTGGCTGGAGATGTGTTATTAATTTATTTCATTTTAAAAAAAACACACTGCTTGATTGTAAGCAACCTCAAAGAAGTTAACAAAAAGATAAGACAATAAAAGTGAGCAAAATTCAAAACCATACTTTAAAACATAAAAGAGTTAAATACAATAAGAGATTAAAATTACCTCAACTTTCTAAGCTGGTAATTGAATTCCAGCAACATCTGGAGAGTCACAGGTTCCCCATCAAGTCAAAGAAATGTCACAGTTTGCACAATTTGATTTGTAGCAGTCATTGTTTTCCGTGAAAAACCTAGAATTTAGTTTTGAGTTTCTCAGATTCTCTGGGTTGTATTCAATGCAAGTTCTACTCAAAGTAGTCCTGGTCAAATTAATAGGCATGACTAACTTGAACCCATTAATTTCAGTGAACCAAGTTTGAGTAGAACCTAGATTCATGCAACCTTTTGTTTTTGAAATGATGAACATGGTATGAAAAGTGTTTTTGACAGAAGATTGAATTGCTCTTAAAAAAAAGAAAAGAACTGTTTTTGTTATTAGATCTTTTCTCTTGTGCTCCATGCCCTTTCTCCCTCATCTTTATTTATGAGTGTAACAGAGGTGTCCGTGATTTCCCTGATGGTGAAAATCATGGGTCCCAGTGGGCTGCTCTTTCTTAACTAAATATACGCTAGTAAATAAATTCATTGCCACAGTTTCATAACTCTCCTTTGGGAGGATTGAAATAAGCTTCGGCAGAAGGAAATCAGGAAAACAAATGAGTTTATTTTGGGAGGTGCTGATTGCAGTTACTAGAATAAAGTGAGAGAAAACAATCATTATTTGCTAATGTAAAACCTGATGATGTATTTCTTAGTAAAGCAAAAGAAGAGCAGATAAGGAATACTATGGAAGGATCAAAACAATTTTGATTGCTTAATTTCATAGTTTGGGAATGACGCAAACATAAACCATATTTGAAATGTGGCCACACAAGAACTCCTTCCAACAATCCATAGCAGGGAATGGTTCAGCTTTTGATGACTCTCCTGATGATTCTTACAGCAAAAATAATGAGACTAGATTATTATTATTATTACAGTCATACCTTGGAAGTTGAATGCCTTGTGAGTTGAACGTTTTGGCTCCCAAATGCCGCAAACCTGAAAGTGAGTGTTGTGGTTTGTGAAAGTTCTTTGGAACCTGAATGGCCGACGTGGGTTCCACAGCTTCCGATTGGCTGAAGGAGCTTCCTACAGCTAATCGGAAGCCGCGCCTTGGTTTCTGAATGTTTTGGAATTCAAATGCACTTCCAGAACGGATTCTGTTCAACTTCTGAGGTACGACTGTATTATTATTAAGATAATAGACAGAAATGGATGGATATGTATTTAGTTTAACATTGAAGCTGGTCCTCTCTTTTGATAAAGAAAACAATGCAGATGCATAGAGTTCCTAAATAATTTAAACATTACTTAGGATCACTACAAATCCATTTTCCCCAATACAGTGTGTTTTTTTATGCTATGTTTACCAGTATATGCATTTGTATACACAGTTCACTCCAGCATATGCATTTTTGGTACATTATGTGACTGGAGAAATTTTGCATTGCAAAATTTGGGGGCGTGCGAATTCTGACAGATGGCTGTGTTTCACTTCATGCATTGTTTCAGAAAGTGTAAATTAAATAGGTTTACCTTTAAATCCAAACTGCATCAGATTTGCCTCCCATCCCTACTGTCAAGGACCCAGTGCTTTCATACCTATCACATGGGACTGAAATGGTGTGTAAAAGTAACTCAGAGGCCCTTATAGAGATGGGACTCAGGAAGATCCTTTGTAAGGACCCTTCTTTCCACGTCCCCCCTGCCACTTTCAAAACCACATAATTCACAGCTGTAAAAACCTTGGTCCCAGTGGAAAGTTGGAACCGAAGACCTTTGTGTGGAAGAGCTGATTTTTAATTAGAATTGAAAATAGCATCCAGCTTCCTGCAATACTTCGTGTTTAAAATACAGGGAAATAAAAATAGACATTTGCAGGGCTCAGAATAGGCCTTGTTGCCCCTCAAGTCCATTTCCTTGTCCCGTTGTGATAACCTGTCAGTCTTGGGCCAGCACTTCCTCTCCCTTGCTTATCTATTGGGAGACTGTCTACCTCTGACTGTCTGAGTGACCAGCCTATAGATATATCAGCAGTCCCTAAATAAAAGAACATTGTGTTCTAATTTTTCATTTTCCCAGTTGCTGTTTTTTACAGAGATCATGTTTTCTATTTTATGTTTTATCTCCTATCTCCCGACAATTAGAGAAAGCTGCCTATTGTTAGCAATCTCTGAACACCTTGCTAAAGCTACCAGCAAGTGCCCTGTTACAACATTTTGCCATCCTCCGAATCTATGCAAACTATTAGCCAGAACTGTATTGGAGTCATCCAGCAGCAATCCTGATAATTCCAAACACTGTTTATATCCTGGAATGCAAAAGAAAAAAGAAAAAAAGCCACTCCTGGAATGTCATATGCAGTATGTAGGATAAAACAACAGCCCTACATACAAACACATTTTAGAAGCTACCAAATTGGTGATTTTGACAAGAAAAGTGGAGCAACCTGTTGCTAAGTGTTTAATTCTGAGTACTACAACCTTTCAGAGTTTGCCACAGAGATGCCAACAAATCCAACAATGTGAGCAAAAAGGGAGAACTTCTGGGTGTACATGGTGGACACGTTAAGTTTGCATGGCCTCAGAGGATAATACCAGTATCACTTAAGCCAATGAAGGTCTTCAGTGAATGAAGACCAATCCCCTTGGAAACTGCATAATTTCTATCATAACAAGTGATGAAGATGGAAGCCAAAATGTTTGCCTTAAGAATTTAAAATTTATGTTTCGTTAGTCTCTCTCACACACATGCACACACAAAAATACCGCTCAACTTGTTTTCTAGAGTTAGATTCTGCAGTGTTTGTTCAGTTATATTAGAGCATAAAATAGATTGAAAAAGAACACCTCTACTGAGGTGAAACATCTATAGAATTTTGGGGGGAAGTTAGAAGAATTTTCATATGCTTAGCAGCGTGTGTGACAGGACTCACTGGTGCAGAATGCCATCACCAATGTTGCTTCCCATGACAGCCATTTTGTGCTGTCACCCACAGTTTTTAAAATCAAGATATGAGTACCTGCACCTCAATTTTTTAAAGCAATTTTTTATACTTCTTTTGGCACTGGGAGAAGCACATACCTCTCATCCACATTCTGGCCAAAGAAAACACCAATGCTTTTAACACATGGAACTCCATATATCCTGCTAAAGCCCACAAACAGTCACCAAATTCATCATCTTTGCCCTTCTTTTTTTGCAGCCATTGTCGACAACAGGGACAATGCTAGATGACACTGCATATGTAGGTCCTGGGACTTTGAAGAAGTGGCAGCCAAGATGAGCAAAAACACTTTGCAACAGCCCATTAAAACAGTGGCAAACAATTTCCTTAGTCTGAGGAAGAGAGGAAAATTTGGATGAGGAAATTAGTAGCTACTACCAACATCGCAAACATGTACAAGTCAGTTGCCAGATACCAGGGAAGGAAGTTGGCTTCATCTTTTCCAAGAAGCAAATATTTTAATTGGCTGATACTCTTCAGTTGCAAATAATGTTTCCAGGGCTCTTGGCTGTAGCTACCAATGAATTCACCAATCATATCACTAATCCTACATGTAAACATCCAAGAAATGAGCAGTGTTGCTGTTGGGTAACCCTAGAACAAATAAAATGAACTTCAGTTCAGCATATTGTCTTAAGACTTGTGAAGTGTATTCCATGGTCTTAGGGGTTTTTCCCCCTCTAGGAAATGAATAAGTAATTAAAATAACCTGAAAAGAACAGAATCCCCATGTCCATTCAGGTCTCTCTCAGGTTGCCAGCAAGGCAGTATTTCTAGCAATAGCTCTATGATGTGGACAGCTGTGCCCTATAAACCAGTCTGGAAATATTTTTATTGCAGTTCCTTCGGGCTGTAACTACATAATGTCCATTAGACTGTGTTGAGACATTTACTTTTTTAAATTAGATTTTATAGACTTGAAATGGATGACAAGGTATTTTTTACAGCATCTACAAGTCTCCTTCTTCTGAAAGGTTCAGAAGGCCTTCCATGACTCCTTCAACCAATGCAGGGGTTTATTTACGTGCATAATGCCATTTGCACAACATTATGTACTTCTTTAGCTCACACAGTTATGGATTGGGATTGGGTGTATTTGAGAGGTCAGCTCCAGCTATTGAGCCATCCATGTATTGTACTAGTTTATATCTGGAGTGGAAAATCTTGGGCCACATTCACACCATACATTTCAAGCATTATAATACCACTGTAAACAGTTGTGGCTTCCTTCAAAGAATTATGGGAGACGTACTGAGAACTATTTGAAAACCTGTATTTCCCTCACAGAATGGTTTAATAATCAAACTCTTGGAATTGTTGCTTAGTGAGGGGACTAGGGGTCTACTAACAACTGTCAGCCCCCTTAACAAACAACAGCTCCCAGAATTCTTTGTTTAAAGTGGCATTATACTGTTTTTAAACGTAGGGTATGAATGTGGTCTTGGAAACCATGTACAATGGGAAGAGAAAGGCCTAAAGAAAACATATGCCTTGGTTTGTGCAAAATGCCCTTAGCGCCACACTAGACAATACAATAATTGGTGTAAGGTTGCATTTTATTTAAATATAATAATGAAGAACTTGCACCAATCTCACATAACAAGTCTGAGCAGCTGTAGCCTGTATAGATGGATAAACATCTCCTGCCTGCTGCTAGGGGCCAAATTACTCCAGATCAATTGCATCAGCCAAGCTGGCATGATGGGAGACAAATGGTGTTTTCCTGTAGAGGGAAGCCAAGGGTGTATGACTTGACCAGTGCCAGCCACCCCAACTGATCGTCATTCAGTCAACCACAGGAGGTGGTTAGAGTAGTGCTCTCCACCCAGCATGCCTCAGGGTGCTGACCAGCTGAAAGGCACTTACTTGCCCACAATAAATGCCAAAAGAACCAAGCAACTAAATCAAACCCAAACCCACTGTAAGACAATCGAATTAAGAGCAATGTGAAGAAGGTGAAAAAGTGCACCCAGAGACCAATCAGTATTCACCCCCCAAAATCCCTCCTTAGCCCCAAGCACCAACTGGCAAAGGGCGGGATGCTTTGGGAGGCATGCTTTATAGACAACCTGCTCCCCTGAGCTTATTGGCCAGTTCAGGCCATGTGGAGGAGACTCTCACCCAGGTGAAGGGTCCAGGTTTACATAGGTGCAGGGGAAGGAGTACAAGGAGGAAGGGAGTAAAATGAACCAAGAGAGGATCCCAGAGTCCAGAGCTCATGCTGTCATGATATGGTGTGTTGAACATGAACTGAATAACAACCTGAAGTTTCATGGCTTGTTTCCAGAGTTATGATGGAAGGAAACTGGCCTTATTTACCATGACCCATGTGACCTTCGTTCCACACCCACTACCTGATAAGAAGTCCTGGCTTTAGCTTTGGATTTTTCAGCCACGATGGCAGTTATCCCACTGCACTTAAAATAAAGTCTTGTTTTGCAGGAAGGAGGAAGCGATTGATCTCTTAATGCCGGAAGTAGTTGCCACATTTAGATGCACTTGGAACACAAATGTTCCTTTAGAAAGCTGAAAGGCCTGGGCAAGCAAAAAATGGCATGTGATCCTTCCAACCTCCATGAATGGGAACCCAGGAATGGATGATCATACAGTCAAGGATTTCTTAATGGGTCCCCGTTATCTAAACAGGTTGCATAAATCATTGGCAGCATACCATTTCCTATGCTAGCGATTAATAGGACCAAAACGGAGATAACTGTCTGGAGCCATCATACATTTATTATAACTTCCTTCCTCTTGCAACACCCTCTCAGCAGTACAGAGCGATGCAGAAATGTGCACGTCCATTCAAGTCCTACCTGTTGTACTTGAGAAGATTCAAAGAGCGAGGGCTATTCAGGTCATTTCAAGATCAGGACTTTCTGAGACCAGCTGAAGTTCCTCAAAATGAGGTTTTCTGTTTTGCTTTGTTTTTGTTTGACTGGAGGCGGCTACTATTAACAAGTGATTGACACTGGGTTGTATCGTGCACACCTGCTGTTTTAAAACACCTATAAAGGGTTGGCAGGCATGCAGGTGCAATACTGCAGTGGAGGGGCCTAGCTTTGAAATGCTATATGCTACTTATAAAAGAGGAATATGGCACAGAGTGCTGCCATGTCTTCCTTGAATGCTTCCTTTGGCAAATCTGGCACTTAGGACCAAATTAGGGCGGGCTGCACTCTCAGCGACATTTAGGTTGGCTTGGCCATGTCCACAGTATTTGTATCTACAGCCACAGCAGGCGCTGTAACTCTCCGACAGTTAGACTTAACCCCAAAGGTGCACTCTTCCATTGTCTCCCAAGATAGACGGAGACCAACAAATGATACAAGATCATGTTACTCTGTAGACCAAGATCACATGCTGGATAAAGCATCTCAGATCTGCTTGAACAGTTGCAGTTTCTTGTTTTTTAAGTGGGGTGGTAGTGGGTTAAGTTCATGAGTTTAATTTCTGCTTCAGCGCATGGGTGGCATAGGAAACTGGGAAGCTGAGTGAAAAACAATATCTAACCTTGTTCATGCAATGGAAGAATGTGTGGTGTGCAGAAGGGGTATATTTTACTGGCAGGTCTAAAGTCAATCTCTCACTTTGCTGGGCATATTTGGCTGTTTCTTTCTGGCAGCGTGCCAGCCCGATGCATTTGAAATATATTTATGTTAAATAGGAATGCAGAAAGAAAATGCTGGGGTGTGTCAGGGTGTAATGGTTGCAACCCTGGAGGCCAACATTTTAATTTAAAGCTTGAAAGGGCAATGTGCTGCACTTAGTTAATCCATAAGAACTTCCTTATTTTTCTTTCCTCACAGGTCTCCACTCAGTTTTGACATTCAGCCCAAAAATCCAAGAACTCCCAGGACTGAGTGCTGAGAAATGGCTTCCAAGGATTTAATATTCTTTGTCTTCTGATGCTTCCCCTGATAATCCAAAAGGATATATAAATAGAGAAAATGGTAGGTAAATGCTCCAGCAGCCAAATTGTATTCCCACTGCTAAAACCTAAACTGTTTATAAAATAAATTCTCGATTTGATAATGAATCTAGTGAGATCATTTTTATGGAATTTTGTCCATATACTCTTATGATGCATATACCTTCGCTTTTCCAAATACAATGAATGAAGTGTCATAAAGCATATGCATCACAGCCTCATTCTTCTGAATGAATTGGGAGAGACTGATGTTAGATTCCTGCATGTTGCAAATATTAATGTGGAGAAAGGGCAGGGAAACACAGGACGTGATGGCATCAGATCATACATTTCCACTGTGACGTGCTATAGGAGAGATGGTAGGGGGTATATCACAGTCAGCTGTTTTTGGCAGAAACCCAGCATTCCTTATCATGTTTGGTTGTGCCCAGAAATGCAGCATATTATGAAGCATTTTGGCATTTAGTGGATCAGCGGAATGCAGTAAAATCTCAGGTTTCATCAGATGGGGCTATTCAGAGCACAACTGAGGAGAATCAAGAAGATATGGGTTCTCGTGACATCATCCTATCTAACACTGAGGGGGAGGATGCAGTCAGGTGCCACAATGGCAGGCCTTTAAGGCTAGCCAATGATGCATGGTACAGACCAGTTCACGGGTTGAGGCAGCACTTGGAATCAAGAATGGAATTGTTCATGTAAGGTAGACAAAAGGAGGTGCATCTTCCAAGCTCTTCCTTTAAGTCAGGTGTGGGCAATAATTGGCCCTCGAGATGCTGCTGAATGGCAACTGACATCATTCCTAGTCATTTGACATACTTGCTGAGGCTAATAATAATAATAATAATAATAATAATAATAATTTATTATTTATACCCCACCCATCTGGCTGGGTTTCCCCAGCCACTCTGGGCAGCTTCCAACAAAACACTAAAATACAATAACCTATTAAACATTAAAAGTTTCCCTAAACAGGGCTGCCTTCAGATGTCTTCTAAAAGTTTGGTAGTTATTTTTCTCTTTGACATCTGGTGGGAGGGCTTTCCACAGGGCAGGTGCCACTACCGAGAAGGCCCTCTGCCTGGTTCCCTGTAGCTTTGCTTCTCGCAATGAGGGAACCACCAGAACGCCCAAGGCGCTGGACCTCTGTCCGGGCAGAACGATGAAGGTGGAGACGCTCCTTCAGGTATACTGGACCGAGGCCGTTTAGGGCTTTAAAGGTCAGTACCAATACTTTGAATTGTGCTTGGTGAGAACTGTAGTTCAGCAACCTCTGGAGGGCCAAAAGTTCCCCACACCTGCCTTAAGTTTTAGAGTGCCTCCACTAATTTGGATTGCATTAAGGAAGTTGCATTTATTTGCTGCTCGCTGCAGAGCCCTATATATTACCCCTTAACTGTCTGCTGCCATTCATTCCTGGATGTGTGGAAGTGCCCCCCCCCAAAAAAAGTGTAAGCTCAGAATTTTCCTCAATTTCTGTAGATGTTCTAGTTCCATTTTAAGAAAATGTAGCTTCCTTGTGATTTAAGGGATTACTGCTAATCCTATGCATTTTTGTTAAATCTGATTGAGGTGTCATACTTCAGTTTTGTTGTCCATTTGTTGTTGGTAAAACATGTTACCAAGGTTTTCACTAGAAGGTTCACAAGGGGGTTTGCCATGGAGATGAAAAGTTTGGTTGCTCCAATCAAAGACTATTTAGAAGATGGTGGCCTGCCAGGTTTAACCACCTTGAAGATAAGACTCAAATGCTACAGAAGAACAATGGGCCTGATACGCCTTCTTGAGAAGCTTGAACTATTTAGACAGGCCCAGTGGCCTGGAAAGCTAAACAACATCCATATGCAATGATTTTCTTGATTCCCAATGTCGAAACTGAAAACCTCTTGGCTTTAAACTTTAAGCCTGTGTGTCCATTCCCCTGAGTATAAGAGTTTCTGGCAAACTATCAGTTCTTAAATATCACTTCTCCAATTACGTTCTCACAGGTTAGTATTTATGCAGACCGAGCTTTTCAAATCCTTGTAGTTGGTACTGGGCTGCAACTTAATGCATTACAGGTGGCTTTTGGCGGTTTGGGCTCACAGGCCAAACTGATTCCAGATGGTCACACGGTATGAGTAATAACATCAGCTCATTAAGTTGCGAAGTTTCAACTACAGTCCCAGAATTATCAATGAAATAAAAGCTAAAGGAAAATCAGCTGTACTCTAAGTCATAAATAGGATTTTTTCATAACTTTGAACTTTGGATTTGTCATTTGTTTCAATGTTATTAATGGGGGTGTTTTATATGGAAAAAATATATGAAATGCTACTGAGCTCAGCTGCACTCTGGGTTCTGAAGATGTCTAATTTAAGAGTGATGCGGAATGAGACACTAGATACGTATAGAGATGTTCATCTTATATCCTGAAATGTCTGAAAGGGTAGCCTACTTGGAGAAAGCTGTAGGCTTCCTACCCAACTTTGAAATCTGATTGAACCAGGGCTTTAGTAAAATCATTAAAACTCTGTAATGAACCACTTCTAAATACATACATAAATAGTAAAAATGAATGGTTGCTTAGACCGAAGCCTTTTTTCACTGCTTGGCTTGAGTGGTAGTAACAGAAGGGGCTCATAACTCAGGTACGTGTTCCAATACTTTTGTATCATGCCAAATAGGGAAACTATTGGTACTGGGCAAAGCAATGACCACTCACGCCTTCCGATGTGGACCAAGAAATATCTCAAAAGTGCCTAGAAACTACAAGAGACAGAGCAAGGGAATTTTAATATAGTAAGCTTCCACAATTTACATATTATTTTTAAATAGCTAAGGAAGTAATGCACATTTAAAATATTAGCAAAATAAGTGTATAATGCAATTTACAGTGCAATCCTACCCTTGTTTACTTGGAAGGTTCAGTGGGACTTATTCCCAGTAAGTGTGCATCCCTAGCACTAAAAATCTGTATATATTTTTTCCTGACCCAGAAGTTGTTTTCCTTCCCAGAGAACAATGCCTGCTTGGGTGGATTGCTTGTGGACAGCTTGCCCATTTAAACGATGCTTTTGTTTATTCAAATTCTTTTTTTTTTTTAAGGAAGACACATTCAATCGCCATGCAAAGTGGTGTGTTTTGTGAATGCAAGGAGGATCCCACTTGGCTACACACCGTGCAAATCCATTGCAATGCTTGAATGCGAAATCCTCACATCGAATTTGCTTTGGCTCTAATCAGCAGTGAGATGCATGCAACGCGGCATGTAGCAAAAGGGAACTTATAGGAGATAAGGACTGGCATATGTATCAAATGTTATGCTATTTGAAATTTAATTAGCCACATCGATTATTATGTAGGTAGTTCTTCCTCCCTCCTACATTTCTGAAAGTTTTGCAGATGTTGTACTACCACTATTTCCAGATGTTACAAGCTTTTACCCCCTCCCCAAAGTGCTGGGCAGTGGCCCAAAAAAGGGATTTTCTATTGGAAAATTCTGGCACTGACTGCAATTCCAGCCATGTATTGCTCTGCTGTGAGGAAATTATTGCGTGAGAGTAGAATGAGGATGCAGAAATGGAAGCAGAGGCTGGCTCTGGAGCTGAGTGTGGTGTCAGTCTGCAAGGGCAACTGTGGGTAAGGAAGGGGCAGCGTCCTATGATTATGTTAGCTTCCCTATCTCAAACACATCTGGATCAAAGCCCTGGCTACATGGGCCTTAATTTGCGACTCTAACTCGGGCTGACGCAAGCCAAAATTATGCTTTCAGAAATAAGCCTAAGCTGATCCAGCCAGAAAATTATGTGGCTATAGGTAACCCAAGTGCAGCCTGAAACTATTAGCGTACATTTCAAGCGTCGGGAAAGCAGAAATAACATCCAAAACAATTGCAAAGCGACAAACTAGATTTCTGAGGGCCTGGGGCTTTCAGGAATGTCAACATCAGAGGCTAGACATCACACAGGTCTGTCTGACCGCAGTCCTTTCCCATTTACAGCTGCCATAAGAACGTAAGACGAGTCCTGCTGGGTCAGGCCAAAGGCCCATCTGGTCCAGCATCCTGTTCTCTCAGTGGCCAACCAGACGCCCTTGGGAAGCCCACAGCAGGACCTGCAACAGCAGTCTTCCCACTTGCATTGCTCAGAAGATTGCCTCCAACAGAGGAGGCAGCGCACTGCTGTTGTGGCTTTGCCCTGAGGCTAGCCGGCTAGATGTACACAGCTCTGCCTAGCCAATTCCAGAAACCAAAGGCATTCTGGGCTTAGGGCCAGAGGTGTGTTATCTGGGCCAGGGAGAAAGATTGCATCTTTGGAGTGGTGGGAAAAAGCTCGAGGGGATCCACTACAGTCCATTATTTCTGCACGAGGTGAATTGTTATGCTTTGCTTTACCCAAGAGGCCCTAAAGGGTTCCAAGGGGCGGGTGGGAGAAATGGGCAACCATGAAACCTTTTGCATGGGAGCCTCACAAAACAGCCTCTGGTGAGAAGTTATAGAGACCCGGGGAGGTCTGTGGTCTGGGCTGTTAGGAACTAAGGACGATAAAACAGACTAATAAAAGTGATGTGTTGTGCACGTCCCATACAATGTCTATGAAAACCAATGGCAGACCTCATTTAGGGGCACAGGAGTCGGAACAATGGTTAACATATGTATCAGATTATAGCAAACACATGCAAAAGGTGAAGAGTAGGGGGAGACCAGATGCTGGAGCCACAGTTCTATCCCAGCGGAGAACACTGGGACTTGTATACCGCCTGGGAGTTCATATAATTCACGGCTAGCCATGTACAAAGACTTTTTGCAAGGGCCAATAAATAGCAATTGGAAGGTTATGGGTTACTGATGGATTTAGAGCACGTCTTCTAGCTTGCTGCAATTAAAACTGATGAAGAGCCTTTGCAGAATGTGACGAGTGGACTGGCACTTGGGGATGTGAATTTCATTTCTGCCTTTTGCACTAGCCTTCGCATTATTGCAAACTCTACAGCCCAACCCTGTGCGTGTTTATTTGAAACCGAAGTCCACTGAGTTGCTTGGGGCTGACACCAGTGAGCAGTGCTTTTTTTCTGGAGGGATGCAGGGGGACACATACCCCTAAACATTTTTGAATCTTTGTACTTTTCTCCATTTACTGTATTCCCCCCCCCCAATTTGAACTATTAAATGATGATTTTCTTGAGTCAAAATGAGAGTACCCATAAACATTTTTTTAAAGAAAAAAAGCACTGCCAATGAGACAAATTAGACACGGTGCTAAAGATCACATTTGAAGCGATGTGGTTGGTTTATTGATGTCAAGAGCCAGCTTAGAAGGTTTGATGTTGTGTCATGAAGGGGGGTGAGAGCAAGGTTTCCCTCTCTAGTTGTGCTCCTTATTAGAGTCTCCCTGGTGCAGCAGCTGTTAGCCTCAAAAGACAAAACCCTAATAGATGTTTCTAGTGACATGTCTAGTTTAGCTCTAAGTGTGCCTGAATAGGATTTCAGCCTTAGGCAAATATTATCTTTATAATTAAGGAATGCGGCTAATAAATGAAACCAAGATGGAAACTAGTTTTGTCCTGGGTAAGTGATTAACAGTATCAAAGCAGAAAGAAAGCTGCTTGCAAGCTTTTTATTCTTAAAACCTGTGCCTTCTATAGCAAATAGAAATTTTCTGTGTAAAATTCAAATAGATCTGGCCATTTTCTCACCCATTTCCATCCCCGCCAGTGTGTGATACTCAGCTCTTTTCTGTATAAATGTCAAGAAACAACGGCAGGTTTGGATGCCACTGCTGCTTATCAACTCTGTGCATTCTTTATTATGAATGAGAGCAGTGACTATGACTGCATAGCCCATTGATTCCAATAGTGGGTCTACGCTGATTATGACTTAGCAGGTTACCACCGTCTAAGGGACTGCCAGAATGTCAGAGTTAGGTTCATTTGTCATCCTGGATCCCTTCTGGGAGCCAATTTGAAAGCAGGCAGTGGCTGCTACCGTTCCATCACTTCAAGGAGACAAAGAGGAACTTGTTTGCTACTTGCTTTCATCTCAGTGCATTATCAGCCCTATTAAAAATAAGGAAAGAGCTCTTTCCCTCAGACTGAACAGTGCCACCAAAGAGAGAAAAGAGAGAGAGAAAGCAAAAGGTAGCTTTTTATTCAAAGGACCTAAAGACCCCCTGACATATCAATCATTGTCACGTGTGATCGCAGCTAGGAGTATAAGAGAAACCTGCAGCCTGTCAGCCTTGCAGACAGATTCAGTGGTTATATGAGCAAAACTAAAGTGTACAAATCACTGAGTTCTCATTACAAAAGGCCCCCAGAATAGAGGGACTTCACATCTAGCTGTGGTGAGAGAGGAGCCATTTATTCCACAGCTGTAGTTTACCCTACACTTTCTCTTATATGGATTACTCCTGATATGTGTTGGGGTTGGAGAAGCAAGCATGAGTCACATTTGCTCGTGTATGGGATTGGCTTCCTTTATATGGGTCAAGGCTGGCCAGATTGACATTTGTTTGCCAACCAAGTCATTCTAGATAAACCTAGAACCTTTATTAGGCTTTGATTCACCACACAAAAATATATAAACAGAAATAACTTAAGACTTTTCTTGTAAAGTCTTGTAAGGCTGACAGCTAGCTGTGTACATGAAACACTGTGGACATCTGAAAGTGTAGGTGTAGCAGTAAAGTTTTTGTAAAGGATTTTATGGATCTGTCTTCCGATACTGCAATTACTTAAAGCCGGCATAGGCAAACTCCGGCCCACCAGATATTTGGGACTACAATTCCCATCATCCCTGACCACTGGTCCTCTTAGCTAGGGATGATGGGAATTGTAGTCCCAAGCATCTGGAGGGCCGGAGTTTGCCTATGCCTGACTTAAAGCACACACCCCAGGATCACCGAGGATCAGGCTTGAAGATTGTATACAGAACTCTCTGATTTTTTCAGCCACATGGGAAACAATTAATGCCTCTGAGTGACTATCTGGTTAATTTCTGTGTTGCTAGTTAAGCATGGTCATTGCAACAAACCGTCAAGTTCACAGCAATTGAAGGAAAAAATGTTTTATGTGAAAAAGCCTTTAGCTATTTCTCTCAAAGAGTTCCTTTAATGCCCTCAGATGGTCCTCTCTGCAAGTGTCTCACAGGGCATATGTTTTAAAGTTTGAGCTTAATAGTCCTAAACTGATATTCCCCTCTTCCAGTTGGCAGCATCTGACCACAATGTGCTATAATAATGAAGGCCATCCAACATGACTCTGACCTATTTTTTCTTAAAACACCACCAACAAAAACATATTTTGGTTCCTGACTTTTGCTCCTGTTACTAAGCGCATGGGCTCCATCTGTACTATGCATTTAAAACAGGAGCATATCACTTTAAACAGTGATGGCTCCCCCACAAAGACTCCTGGGAACTGTAAGGGGTTCGGAGAATTGACTGACACCCTTGGTCCCCTCAGCGAGCTGCAGGTCTCAGAGTGGCTTAACAGTCAATCCCTCTTCCTAGAGAATTTTGGGAATTGTAGCTCTGTGAGGGAAATAGGGATCTCCTGATCACCATCAGCACCATTGACAAACTACAGTTCCCAGGATTCTTTGGGGGAAGCCATCACTTCAAAGTGGTTTGCTGCTGCTTTAAATGTACAGTGATACCTCAGGTTACAGATGCTTCAGGTTACAGACTCCGCTAACCCAGAAATAGTACCTTGGGTTAAGAACTTTGCTTCAGGATGAGAACAGAAATCGTGCAGTGGCGGTGCAGCGGCAGCAGGAGGCCCCATTAGCTAAAGTGGTGCTTCAGGTTAAGAACAGTTTCAGGTTAAGAACGGACCTCCCGAATGAATTAAGTACTTAACCTGAGGTACCACTGTATAGTGAAGACAGCGCCTTATTAAAAGAAGGGGAAGAATCTGTGAGGGAACAAAATGGAGAACAGAAGGAGGCACATGCTCTGTGCAAAGAAAACAGGAGGCTAAGCTAAGAAGTGATTCATGCTGCCTAGATTAAGCATCTTCCATAGAAGCTTCCTGTGGGTTATAAGGGCCTGCTAAAGTGAAAACAACCCTGCTGGCTGTAAGTCTGAAGCCTTACACATTCTTATAAAGTTCTGTCAGCAGTATCAAATAGTTTATAGCCCTGCATCAAATTAAGAACTGATTTCATCTAGCATCACCAGACATATCAGGTCAATGGATTACGCAATGTTTTTTATGATTCTCATCTTAGTGATCAACATTGCAGGGATGGTCAAATGGGATATTCCCCTTGGTAACTCGGATGACTATGATGCCCTTTTCAGAGAGCCAAATGCCTGCAAAATCTCAACTGGAAAATATCTATATATATTCAGCTGTCAATTATTATGATTTTATTTGGGTGTGCCAAAACTGGGGCCATGATGATGAAGTTTCCAGGTCTCATGAGGACAATCCACCCAATTAGGTGTTCCGCTGTGGAATTCATGAAGCATTATGCAATTGGATCATGTGATGTGGGTGGTTCAGGCATTTAGCAGTTAATCCTTGAGTGTTCTGGGTACAGGATGATGCAAATGCATTTCGATTTTGATGCCAAAGTGGAGTTAAAACTGCACAATTAATAGTACTGTGTCATTAAGTTTGTGTGCCTTCTAGTTTTCTGGATTCAGTTCATGGCTGAGTGTGAACTGGCAGCTATTGAAATTGTATCATGATTTGGATGGATTTGAGTGTAAACACATGTACCCAATTAATAAACAAGTAAGTAATTTTTTTTTATATACAAAAAGAAAAGACACAAAGAGTTCAACTTGGATGTAAAGATTTATCAAATAAACAGCCTCTGCTGCTATGATTTATATTGGAACAGATGAATGAGCAATGAAACAGCAGAAATTACAGAGTGTTTAGCTCAGTGTTGCACAGAGCATTGCTTCCCCATGAATGCTTCTAGATCTTTAACCTTTTGCTCAGTTGCTCCTCTGGACATAGCAGTTTACACAACGTCTTTTTAGAAGCAAGCTTTGTTGAGTTCAAAGTGCGTATAGGATTGGTGCCTTCATTTCCCTAACCTGTTGGACACAATTTGATGGTTTCACTCCCTTCATCAGAAATCACTGTTGCAAACCATTGTGAGTACCTTCCTAGAAGGGTTCTAAAACTGCCCAACTAATATCTTAGAAGGAGCTATTTGCATTCCCACCCCGCAAGAGTATAGAGCAATTTGTGAAAGTTATTCTGTCAGTTACTTACTCTTAATATCAAGATGGGGAGGGGGTACGCTGTTTGGAGACAATAAAAATAAAATATCTCACTATCTTGTCCAATCCCCAAAGCACCTAATGCTAAAACAGCAGTTCTCAACCTGTGGGTCCCCAGATGTTGTTGGACGACAACTCCCATCATCCCTGAGCTCTGGCATTGCTAGTTAGGGGTGATGGGAGTTGTAGTTCAACAGCATCTGGGGACCCACAGGTTGAGAAAGGCTGTGCTAAAACCTTCTGCTCACTTCCTTGGAATGACCCAGTATCTTGGCCTTTGACTCTATCATCTATCTATATCTATCTATCTATCTATCTATCTATCTATCATCTATCTATCTATCTATCTATCTGTCTGTCTATCTATCTATCTATCTATCTATCTATCATCTATCTATCTATCATCTATCATCTATCTATCATCTATCATCTATCTATCTATCTATCTATCTATCTATCTATCTATCTATCATCATCATCATCATCTATCTATATCTATCTATATCTATCTATCTATCTATCTATCTATCATCTATCTATCTATCTATCATCTATCATCTATCTATATCTATCTATCATCTATCTATCTATCTATCTATCTATCATCTATCTATCTATCTATCTATCTATCTATCTATCTATCTATCATCTATCTATCTATCATCTCTATCTATCTATCTATCATCTATCATCTATCTATCTATCTATCATCTATCTATCTATCATCTATCTATCTATCATCTATCTATCTATCTATCTATCTATCTATCTATCTATCATCTATCTATCTATCTATCTATCATCATCATCTATCTATCATCTATCTATCTATCATCTATCTATCATCTATCTATCTATCATCTATCTATCTATCTATCATCTATCTATCTATCTATCTATCTATCTATCTATCATCTATCATCTATCTATCATCTATCTATCTATCTATCTATCTATCATCTATCATCTATCTGTCTGTCTGTCTGTCTGTCTATAGTTTAGGACCTACCCTATTGTCCTGTCTGTATTTTTAAAACCGGTTTGAATATTGTTCTTTTAAGATGGTTTAAGGGGGACCTCATGGTGAAAGGTGAGTAAGAAATCTCATTAGTTAAGGGTGCTTCTGAAATTCTCCCCATTCAAATTCCTCATTGGATTTTGGCATTTGAATAACTTGCCTTGCTTTCTGAAGGACCAATGCATGGGAAGTCCTCCACTCTTCCATTTTGCACAGTGTGCTCACACCAGCCATGCATCCATCTCCTCCACCTAGAGCACATGTGAAACCTTCCCTGTCCTCCTCCTTCCAAGGTACCTATTCAAAGATTAAGGGGAAGGAGGAGCACAAATGGATCAAGAACACTTTGCGCATGGAGGACTCTACCACATGCCCCCTGCATTACATCCTTTAAAGATATCTTCTTACCAGGGGCTGCCACCTCTGCTTACAGTGCCCCCAACCCTGCCAACTGGTGGCCACACAACCTGCAGAGTGATGACATTTGCCCTTACAAAAATATTATATAGGAAGATATACAGTGTTTTCACGCAACATTAATAACGAATGGCTTATTAGTCAAAGGTTGACTTCATTTGCTATTGGTGAGTGCAATGGAATGCAAAGCAGATCATTTTCTCTTGGTTGTATATATTTGATGGAAACATAAGTCAAAGGCATACAAGGTGCAACTATATTATGAAGATATTGTTTCAAATGTAGTGACTTTTCTGCCCAGAAGCTTCTATTTTTATTTTGTTTTAAAGAAAGCAATGAGCTTTGAGTGTCAGGCTGGATACTCAAAGGACTTAAGTTAATGCAGCACTAACATTCACGGAAGATGGATCTGATTACTATAGAATACTTTATTCAATACTCAGGACAGGGAACAAACCATCAACTCATAAAGTCAAATAAAGACAACATAGCCGCTTCTTAAAAAGATTGCCAGGGAACATGATATCTACAGTGTGGTTAACTATGAAATGTTCAAATCACAAATGAGCCAGGCGGTGAGCATCTGGATTATTTTAGCAATCAGCGAACGGAAGCTGGGCACGTGACTTCTGCCGGAGGCCAAAGGGCAAAACTGGCTATGATTATCTTGTAAGTCAAATGAAATGGTGACCATAGTTCTGAAAAAAGAAGAATTAAAAAAAAAGAACCCGTGAATAAATTGGTTTTTAAAAAACAAAAACAAAACAACCCGTAATGATTTGCTTGATCCTAATTGTTGCAGGAGCATTCTGCTTCAGAGATTACTTACATGTTAACTCTGCTGAGTGCTTGTTCTAGCTAGATTCCACAACCCAGAAATAAAATGGAAGTTTGGCGGTCAAGTGGGATTGGTGGGACAATAGTTGCATTTCTGGCTTTGTTTCTCCTTGTGTGATTAAATTCATGTGCGGGGAAGCAGGAGTGTGCTAATAAGCCGCGCCCCCTCTAACATGTCATCACCTTTTTGTTTACAGCCCTTTGGGAGCTGGAGAGACCTCTTGGAGTGGGGAGCTTTCCCGTCTTTGTCTTCATTAACTTCCTGCAGGTGAAGTCTCAGTTAGGGATAGATAAATTTGCTGGTTTCCATTTTCCATTTCCCCAATTATTTTCCATTTTTCCAGTTTTATGTGTGGTTCTCTACATTTCCACATCAGTTTGAGGTTGTTGTTGTTTTTATATATGTTGTTTTTATATGTTTTTATGGCCAGATGCTGAAGCTGAGGTTCCAATACTTTGGCCACCTCATGAGAAGAGAAGACTCCCTGGAAAAGACCCTGATGTTGGGAAAGATGGAGGGCACAAGGAGAAGGGGACGACAGAGGACGAGATGGTTGGACAGTGTTCTCGAAGCTACCAGCATGAGTTTGACTAAACTGCGGGAGGCAGTGGAAGACAGAAGTGCCTGGCGTGCTCTGGTCCATGGGGTCACGAAGAGGCGAACACGGCTAAATGACTAAACAACAACAGCATATGTTGTTTATATATATATATATATTAAAAATCCTTATGAAAATTTATTAGCATTTTAGTCTTATATCTTTGTATGCAGTTTTGCAAAAAACAGACAACTCCCCATTCCTGCGGGGGTTGTGTTCCTGGCTGCAGTGCACTTCAGCAGGATGTGCCTAAGTCTGCCCCACCCCACTCCACCCCAGTCCCCTTGCAGCACTGAAAATGGCATGTTGTGCAAGTGCTGGTTGGCGCAAGTGGGTCAGCGCTTGTATACACAATTTTGCAAGGCAACTTTGCCTAACATAATGCATTTATGCATGCTCCTTTCACTGATATATGCATTTTTTATGCACGCTTTCTCTTAGCGTATGCATTTTTGTACACCTTGTTTGGCTGCAGAACTGCACTGCCAAATTCAGAGTGATGTAAGTTTTGAAAGGTGGCTTTGTCTTGTTTCACGGAATGTTTCAGAAATAAGGAAGGTTCACCTTTAAATGAGATTTCTCCCTCAGCCCTACCACCAAGTTATGAAGGGCTATACAAAAGTGGAAAGTGGTGCAGCAGAGGGGCGGGGCACTTGCCATCTCCATCACACGATTTTAATTGTGTGAGGAAAAAGAACACTGGAATAGGACCATCGCCTTGCCAGTATCACACCTAACTGGGAGCCATGATGGCTGTGGTCTGGGGTCAAACCTCAAGGAAGCACCAACCATGCATCCGATTGAAGAAACACATACATCAGCTCACCATTTCATCCCATATTTCTTTCTCTTTTTCAAATGTTACTGGAGCAGTCTTGGATTCAGCCAGGGTGAAGTGGCAACTATGCCACAGAACTAACATTTGAGGTGGTACTATATAGTAATCCTTCCTGAAAGAACCTGCTGAGATATCGTCTCTCAGGAAACCTGGGTCACATCAACACCATACATTGAAAGCACTCTTAACCACTTTAACAGTCATGGCTTCCCCAAAATAATTCTGGGAACTGTAGATGGTGCAGGATGCTGTCCTCATCGATCTAACATTCCCAGGACTCTTAAACAACAGTTCCCAGTGGCATAAGAGTGCTTCACATTTATGGTGTGGGTGTGACCTTTGAAGGTCTGGACTGAATTTTATTTTCTTCAGTTCATCGCTATAGCTTTGTATTCTCTTCTTGCTCTGTGGTGGTCAATATGTTTTTAAAAAATTCATTTGCAAGGACAGTTTGTTCCCCTCTGAAATTCAGAATGTCAACAAATAATTCAGAAGCAATGAGAGCTCCTGCAGCCATTATTAGCTCAGAGTGTCGTTTTATGATTCTCTAATAAAGCCCTTCATAAAACTAACAATGTTTACAATGGCTGTAATCATGGCAACTTAACAAAAGCTTTACTTCTGGGATCCCCACTCTCCATTACCAATAAAATCACTGGGAAATTTACTGATTCCAGTGGCTTTTTGAAAAAGTTCCAGATAGCTTCTATCCTGCATTTTGCTTTTGCAAAATAATTTGTTTTACAAATACCTGGGTGCCATTTCTTTCACAATGCAATGCAGGCTACAATTTCTGCAGGTATGTTGCTTCCTGCAATGCAACTCATTGTCTTGCTTCATGCTGCAAAGAAATCCTGTTATGTGTACTATATCTGAGTGTTTTTCATGACCATGAGCAATGCTTGTTTTTTTGGTGCAGAACTATTAGAATTAGGTCAGTATTTTTTTATTTTTATTTTACTACTCAGAGAGATTTGTTGGAGTGAAACTTTAAACTTGTGTTGAAGCATAAATCACCCATCAGTGGTCACTTCTCTGATTTGGGTCAGATTCCTTCAGATTTCGCAGACGTTCTTCGTGTTATGCAATTATGAGTGTTGAAAATGAAAACAAACTTCTCCAGTTAACGTCTCCCTTTCTCCTTCCAGACTCATTGACCGATGAAGGGTATCTTTAATGGGTCGTGATTAATGAGCAGCATAAAATGGAATAATAAATTATTAGAGAGTATGTGAATCTCTCTAGATAGATATGTGTATATATGTATATCAATAGTTCTAGCTAAAGTATTATACAAAGAAAGCAGTGGGGTTATCTGCAGAGCAGGCACTCCTAAGGGAAAAGGAAAGGAAAAAGAACCAACCCAGACCTTACTTAGTGAGCAGTGCATGAAAACGCTACGATTTGCAAAGAAGCAGATAATTCCCCAACTGTGTCAACAACCAAGGGGCAAAATGGGTTTTGAGGCAGAAATGGACCATATAGAAAAACAGTGCTTAATCACTGCTAATTAAAAGTCAATATTCTAAGGGGGTGGGGGTGGGACAGCAAACCCAACTTGGTAGCCACCTGCCTTCTCTTTGGCAACCGTTTGGAAGATCTGTAACTTGCACTACATTGGGAGTGCTGCCTGTAAGTGTATCACCTGGTTGGAATTTTTCACGGAGCTTGAATTTTTTACAAAACATCCCCAGTCAGGCAGAACTGTGCAAATTAAATTGGATTTACATTACAAAATAGGTACCAAGTTCAGGCATTGAGGAAACGCCTGGGGGGAGGGGGACAAAAGCTCTGTAGAAAATGGGGAAAAGAACTGAGCCCTGGTCTAGGTAAACAACATTAAAAGGGTGGATTTGACTAAAAGTGCAATCAATTTGCTCTTGCAGCCTTCCTGAAGGCATCTTGGCTGGCCATTGCTAGAAACAGGATGCTGGGGCTAGATGGACCCTTGGTCTGATCCAGCAGGGTTCTTAAGTTCTTATGTTCTCAAATGGAAATTCCAGCTTCATCTACCCTGAGGGTACAGAACTGAGACGCATAAGAATGAATTAAATGTCAGAGGAAATAAACAGATTTTGGTACACCATAAGAAAGTGGCTGTGAAGTTATTATAGGATAAAGTGTGCAGGGTCACAATGGCCTGACCCTCCTGTTTAACCCACCCCCACCCTCCACTGTAAAGGAAAATGAGAAACTTATTTCAGTAACCCCCACACATCAGGATCCAGTTCGTGACTGAATAGTATACAGTTGACTAATTTGATTTTCCAGGAATAGCTGAATCCTCTCTGACTTGTTGCAGGTTGTGTTATCAAAATATGGGGCTTGCCCCTGCAACACAGAGAGGTATGTATATGAGGATCTGTAAATATGGAATTGCTTCCATATGCTGTCAAGATTGCATCTACTTTGGGAATGTCATTACAGTCCAACATAATCTTGCGTAAGCTGTAATGTAAACTGAAATCTTATTGCAATTTATTAACAATTGGAAATGAATCCAGGCTTTAAGTTTGGAGAAGCAGAAAAGCGAAAAGGAACTCCGCATATCCCTTCCAACAAGCCACCCTCAAAATCAAAGTCACTAGGGCTCCCATCCTGACTCATAGTGCAGGAGGGTCCACCACATCCACTGTACTATCACAGTGTAGGCTCTGCCATTCACAGATCAGCCTGCAAAATATGGATGTCCTGGTCTAGGTAAACAATGAGTAAACGGCTAACTCAGTGCTAGAGCACACGTTTCCCAGGTCCAATCCCTGGTATCTTCAGGTAGGACTGTCTGAAATCTAGAAAGCAACTGCTGGTCAGTGTAGAGTCCACAATGTAGAACACTATAGACCAGCCTTCTCCAACATGGCCCCTTCCATACGTTTTGGACTACAAACCCCACCAGCCCTAGGAAGCTATGCCAATGGTTGGGAATTATGGCAAATGTAGTCCAAAACATCTGGAGGGTCCCAGGTTGAGGAAAGCTGCTCTAGACAGTACTGAGCTAGATGAGACAACTTACTTTGATCCTGTTTTCTATGCTCTGGAGCTCATCTTTTGAAAACACACCACCACATTAAGAACAGCCTTATGGAACCAAATGTATTATCCAGGTAGCCACTGAGAGCAGCTAGTTAAGGATGTAAGAAGGGCTGGTCCGTTTTGCCACTTGAGGCAAAAAAGGAAGTAGTGCCCCACCACCACTGCCCCCCTGACGCTACCACGTGAGGTAACTGGAGGCAGCCCAGGGTAGGCCCAGGGTGCTGAAGGCAGCAGGGAAGAAGGAAGCTGCAGAGGAACAGATGGCAGCAGGTGTCAGTGAAGGAGGAGAGCGACAGGTGCAGGAGACAATGAGTGGCACGTTCATTGGGGCCTGGATCTGTCCCCAGCCTGCCACCTGAGGGAACTGCATCATGGGTGGACTGGCCCTGGATGTATGCCTTGACCGTAAGAGGGAAGGCTGAACTATTTGTGCATATTACACCACACACCACAACCCCCCACAAACTAACATGCTTGGGTCAACACACCGGACTATTCCTCTAACAATGCAGTAGGTCTCAGATGTTTCAAAAGGAAATATAGGAACAGGGTCAGATGGGGCATTTTGGCTGATGCCAGGAACTTCATCCTTCTCTGTATGAAGACCAGGGAAAGGAGTTCATGGAGGTTAAATTGTAAGCCAACACAATTTGTGTTGTATAAAATCATTACTGATGCCAGGGCATGCCCATTCATGCATCAGCTTTAGCTTCCCATTTCCTGGCTTTGAGCTAATATGAGATTCTGGTCTTAAACTAACAGGGTGGTTTTTTACAAAATCACCGAATTAGTGTTTGCCATTGATAATTGATCATTCATTTCTCTAACTGTGATGATCAAATCTTCAAATAAGCCCTCTTAAGGGTGACATACTCTTCCGCTCCAAAACCAGCTAAAACTTGCTAATCCAGGGAAATGTTTTGTAATGACATCAGTGTGATATCTGGCTTCATATCCAGAAATGATACGCACGTTGACTCAGTATCCTGATGTGACTTTCCATGCTCTACGAACCATTTGTTAAATGGATTTCCATTTCATTGGAAACAAATAAACTCCTTGCCCCGCATGCCAAGCATCAGCGTAGCGATGAGTGAAAGGGGAGAGGCATTCCAAGGAGAGGTCAGCAAGGAACTTTGGGTTAAAAGAAGGTATGCAAAGCATTGTGGCAAGTATTAAATATGCCATTTCCTGCTACAGTGATGCAGATTTAAAGAAGCACAGAGTTCTTCAACCCTACAGTTTTCAATCTGGTTCCACACGGTGAGAACCTTCATACGTTAGCTTGGCATATTTTGAATCTTCTGGTCCCATCTCCCCCAATATTGTTACACTTCCAGCTCCTACCATTCCTGGCCACTGATCATGCTGACTTGGGCTCCTGGAAGCTGGAGTCCAATGACATCAGGAGGGCCACAGGCTCCTCATCGCCAGGCTACATCTTATACCTTATCCTAGAAATCCTAAGAAGCAGCTCTCTCTATAGCTCCTGAGCTCAGTCCTCTTCACTGTGTTCTCTTCACTATGTTTAACAAACACAGCACCGTCTTTCAATAGTCCCAACACTACAAAAATCTGTGGAATTTCCACATGCACTATAAGGGATGAAAGAACACTGATTTAGGATTCCTTTTGTGACATAATGTGAGTTCCTGTCCTTTTGAAGGCTGTTGAATGGTTTTTAGCAAACTAGGACCCAGACCTGAATGAAAGTGGAGTTTTGATGAATTTGAAAGAAGTCTTGCTGGACTGTAAAAGCTATGCACATACACTTCCTCTCCTTAACCCCCAAACAAATAGGGAAAGCTTTCATTTTCAAGACAGTGGAAAGAGGAAAGCCATTCTGGTGGTTGCTAAAAGAGCGTTTAGTAATTTTATGCATACTCTCTTGGGGACTGAGTGATGAAAACGCCTGCATGTTTTAACACAGCCTCTTGCATGTTTCGGTTCAAAAGAGAAATGGCAAAATTACTGGAACAAACCCTGGAATAATGATCTACAGTGTTATTCCCTGCTGGGCACGACATTGAGGAAGCAGAACGAACACACTCATGGTAGGAACCTCTAAATTCAGGTTCTCTTATTCTTAGTTGTAATGGTAGTCATTGAACGTTACAATTTTTCTTGAACCTACTGCTTATCGCCTTTGCAGTGTCCTTAGTTTTCATCATACATTCCTGGTCTGGATCTGACTGCAACGCTATCTAATGGTTGGTGAGTATAGGGTAGTTTCTTTGTAGCAGGCGTTGCTCTCCAGACCTGCACAGACGGGAGCTATGGTTAAAAAAACCTGAAAGGCACCAGGTTGGCCAAGGGTGCACTGGCGGAGGAAGGGAGGGACGGGGGGAGCACACCGCCCCTGGCACCATCGGGGAGGGGGGTACCATCGCGGCTGCTCCCCTGGACATGCGCCACACCCCCCCCACCGCGCCGGGCACCATGCCCCCACAAGCGGTGCCACGCCCCCAGGACACATGGCATGACCCTGCAGGTGGCGCACCATGCCTCCGGGATGCACACCACACCCCCAGGATGCACGCCAGCCATGCCCCCGCCTGCTCTCTGTCCCTGGTACCAGAGCTTGCAGCTTCACCACTGCAAGGGTGCTTTGGAGATACTCCCGCAATACTATGGATCCCAGTGATCCCTGTAAGGGATGCAGGAATGAAAGGGAACCAGGAAGAAAGCTAGCCAGAAGGGGAGGGAAGAGCTAGAGATTAGAACTGTAATGCAGCGAAGTGGTTAAAGCACCTCATTTGCTGTCCCAAGAGAAACCTGATAGAGATACAACAGTCACCAGAAGAAGCAGTGGCAATTTTGTATGATTTTGCAGAGCATGCTTGCAACCAACGTGATATTCTGATTTCTTTCTTCTTAATTTTCCCCCATGAGACTTGCATTACATTCCTAATTGGAACATTACCTCCAATTGTTCATCAAGAAGCCTATCCAGATTATCAGTCTTCCAGCCATGTCTTTAACATTTGTCTGTGACAGTTCTCCAAGTCCCATTCCAAGACACTCTGTCATGGTTCACCTGCACCTATTTGTTTTATTCAATTTATGAGCCACCTAATTGAAAATATTCTCTAGGAAACAAATACAGTGATCTAGATAACGTTAAAAGAAGCCATACAGCAGCTCAATAAAACCGCAAATCTCTAAAACCAACACAGTAATAGATAAAACTCAGCCATAAAATCCAGTTACAGGTGCTTCCAGACTGCTGTTATTTCCGGATGAGATTCAGTCACATGCTGGCAAATTCAAGTTGAGAAATCATAGTTGAATGGGAGCTCTTGTGCAAACCACTTCCACTGAAGATCATACTTTTTGTGATAAGGAAATGATGGCAGAAAACTCCTGGAATATGTGGGATAACACTTGCTGTGATGTGGTGCTATCCAGCCTCCCCACAAACAAATGAGAATGAATGCTCATTAAATAGTGGCTGGGGCAACGCAGCCAGATGGGTGGGGTATTATTATTATTTTTTATTATTATTATTATTATTATTATTATTATTATTATTATTATTATTGCCACCTAACCTCCCCACAAACAAATTAGGCCAAATGCTCATTGAAAAAGTTAGCTGGAAGCGGCCATAGACTCAAATTAAAACTGCAGAACCTAATCCCTACAAAATTCGGTCCAGCTAGAAACACTAAGAAGTGGCCCAAGTGCTATTACTTTGCAGAAACTAAAATAAAACAAGGTGTCAGGAAATGTTAAAATGTGTTAAAACAACTATTATCTTAAGACAATGTGCACATGCTAAGCAGCAGATAATATTGGACTAGTGGTGGATTTGGTAGACTTAAATAAAAATAAGGATCGATTCTCCATTATATTACTAGACACTAAGAAGGCTTTCGACAACATTTATAAACAGTATATGGAAGTAGCTTTAACTAAATTTGGATTTCCAGTGGACTTTATAAAATAGATTAAAGTATTGTATGTTTCACCAACATCTGGTTAAACATGACCAACATCTAGTTTCACCAACATCGAGTTAAAATGAACAATATTATGTCTGCTCTTTTTCCAGTGCCTCAAAGGTGTCAGCCAGGGATGTCCACTTTCACCTTTGCTTTTTGTTATATGTTTAGAAACCCTGGCTTGCGCTATTAAACAACATTGTGAGATTCACGGAGCAGTTCACAATCCAGCTGAATACAAAATGGTAATTTTTTTCAGATGATATCCTTCTGTTTATTTCGAAGCCTCAAACCTGTGTTCCTAATCTGATGTGCAACAACACATGTATCACATGAAAAAGAATAATAATTGAGGGAAACCCCAGAGAAGGAAGTTTCCAGCAACAGGCTACCAGGGACTAACTTGCCACAACTCCAGAGGGCACATCGAAAGAACCTTATAAGCCAAAGCTGAAAGAGAGCTTGAAAAGGAAGACAGAATATACCTTTTTTTTTTTTGCAAGCACCATACATTCAGACGTATGAACTGACCCTTAGTAAAACCACAGAGATAACTCAAAACAATTTTTCTATAATCTTGTAAAGAATTGTGCTGATGTTGCTTCTTAATAAATATTCCTCTGGTTTACAAGCTGCATCTTGAAATTCTCAATATGACATCTAATAAACATAACAAATCCCAGCCACATCCCAGCAGCATTTGCTTCAAATTAGTGTCTGAGCTTGGAGTCCAGTTCAGGGGTGTCTGTGTTCCTTGTGCATAAAACCTGCCCTCCTTCAAATAACAAATGTAGCAAATCAGTCAAATGACCCCACAAAGGCTCCCCAAATGAATGAGTCTCATTGTTTTTAGGAGACTTCAGTGTTACCCAAGGAATTATGCCTTCAGGGAGATTTGTCCTGAGATTTCCATTTGCTAATGAAGAAGGATGTATTGGATTAATCAGGTGCAAAAAGGCCTCGGTAAACCTTTCCAAACTCTGCTTTCAGTTAGGTACATCTGTATACTAACATCAATTCTAGACTTTCCATGCTCATATTTATGAATCCAAAACTGCACAAGAGAAAGAGGTATCAGTTGTTTCTAGGTAACCCAAACAAAAGCACATTTACAGGGCTTCTGAAGGTAGGGAGAAGCTTTCCAAACATCATCATAATAACTCTGAAACTCTCTCAGCATTCCACACCATTGAATTTTGGGTGGTGCAGTCTTAGGTCAGGACACCACCAGCACTCCATGCATCAGCATTGGTGACCACACAATTGAGGTGCTTGACAAGTTTGTCTACCTGGGTTCCACTATAACCAGCAACCTCTCAATTGACACTGAGCTGGACAAGCGTATTGGGAAGTAAATAGCAATAGCTCGCTTCTCCAAAAGGGCATGGGAGAATGTGATGCTAACATCTAATACCAAGATGAAGGTCTACCAGGCTTGCGCATTGAGCACACTGATTTATGGAAGTGAGTTGTTCACTTACAACTGTCAGGAGCGACACCTCAACACCTTCCACATGCACTGTGCCAGGAGGATTTTGGGTATCACATGGCAGAACAGAATTCCCAACAAAGATGTGCTTTCCCAAGCCCACATTCCCAGCCTGTTCTCACTCCTATCTTAGCGATGTCTGCACTGGCTTGGTCTTGTCCATAGAATGGAGGATGGCAGGCTCTCCAAGGTTGTGCTCTACAGGCAATCTGGCTTCAGGTATCTGGCCCACTGGAAGACCAATTCTGCGTTACAAAGATGTTTGCAAATGTGATGTGAATGCTGGCAACACCAACCCTGTCATGCTGGAATCCCTTGCAGACAACCACAGTGCCTGGAGACGTCAATAGCAGTGACTAGAGGAGGAATGACTGCTGGAAGGAGCACAGAGAGAAGAAATGCCATGGCGCATCTGCAGCAACACCCCCAAATGCTTTCATCTGCCCCACCTGCAACAAAACATGTCTCTCTTGCATCGGTCTGTACAGCCACAGCAGGCGCTGCAACTTCTAAGAGCTTGACTTCACCCGCAAAGGTTCACTGCTTCATTGTATCTTGAGACAGATGGATGCCCACAAGGAAAAGTGTTGGTGTGGGCAGTACAGAGTTTCATTTATTTTGGGGGAGGAAAACCTGGGGGAAGGGGTTTGGAATGGAGTGGCATTTACAACTACAGTGGTGCCTCGCAAGACGAAATTAATTCGTTCTGCGAGTTTTTTCGTTCTATGAGTTTTTTCGTCTTGCGAAGCACCACTGTGTATTGACGGTTTCCCATAGGAATGCATTGGTGGCTTAAAAAAAAAAAAGGCGCAAGATGTTCCATCTTGCGAAGCAAGCCCATAGGGAAATCCGTCTTGCGAAGCAACTCAGAAAACGAAAAACCCTTTCATCTTGCGAGTTTTTCGTCTTGCGAGGCATTCGTCTTGTGGGGTACCACTGTACACTCCCCTCCCACAAAGAAATATCCATAAAATCCTGTAGCTCTGACACACCCTCCCAGGAAGCAAAGGATTACCACCTCATTTGATTTTCTTCCCCACAACCACCGCCCAAGATGGAAATGTCCATTGTTAGAAAGGAGCAGCTTGAACTCATGATGCCTTTGGATGGCAAAGCGATTTCACAACAATACCGTTGTCCTCAATCAGGATAGATTCACCAACAACATTGAAAGTTCTGGTACATCTTAATGGTTAATCATTATATCCTACATGGAGAGTTTTATTCTAACAAATCCCTAAAAATCAAGCTTTATGAATTTATACTTGGTCTTTGCAGAATGTTTTCAATCACATCAGTCTAAACACTGAGTAGTATTTTAAACAGATGTAGGCCATCAACTTTTCTAAACACTATAATTGTTTGGCAGGCCTATTGCTTACATTTAAAGATATAGTGTGCAAGAATACGTAGAGATACCAGGGACACACTTTCTGTTTTTAACCCCAAAATACAATTTATAGTATGTCAGAGGCCCCTAACTCTACCCCTGTAAAACCCTTTTTAATGCAAAAAGGCCTGGCATCAAACCTCAACCCTTATCCCACATCTTTATATAGCTGTGAGCTCCAGGCCCTGCCATTTTATAATATTTTGTTTGCTGGGTTTGATAGAAGGATGTGGTTTGGACTGCAACCCTAGCTCTTTGTTCTCATTAGGTTGTATAAAACAACACAGATATTATGAAGTTCTCAACTGGGATTCTCAACCGCTTGCGTTGCACAAAGCAAGAAATGCTGGGTTCCCAAAGAGTTGAGCAGTGTAGAAGATAAAGAGGTATAGCCAGGTGATTCTCTGAAGAACAGTTATTTTAGCTTTCACTGGCCTGTTTGGTTTAGATGGGAACTTTAGTCCAGCATCTGAACTGGCAGTGCGGTGTTTTCAGGACTGATGTCACATGGTTCCACTGAGCTGTCCTACTACCAACATAGCAGTAGCATTCTGCACTAGCTGCAGCTTCTGGATATTTCTCAAGGACAGACCCATACAGAGTGCAGTACAGGATATATATGACTTAGAAGTGTGAGGCTTCTCATATATATAGGACACACACACAAATATGGAAAGCCATTCCTTAGTCAAGTTAATTATTTTTAATGAAGTAGAGTAGAGTTGAGTGTAGTCCCCATTTCCCCCTGTAGCTTATTAGTTTGGAAACCAGTTTCAAGTATTTGGCATCTCTCCCTGACCACCACAGAGACCACTTGATCATTCCCATTCCCCACTTTCCCCTCATGGGCTTAGCTGGCTCTTACATCTCTGTTGGCTGATGCTGATTGATTGTATTAATATCACTGTAATGTTCCACAATCTCATTTTTATAACACTTGCGGGGGTATGGAAGGAGGAATTGATGAGATTTATTGTGCTATGGCTCTTAAGGCTAGGTGGTGGTGGGGAACGCCATCTCTATTCTGTCGATTACTTTGAATTGTAAAAGCTTGCTTTGCAGTTAATGGAGTTATAGTGGGTCGACTGAATACCCTCCAACATTTCCCCAGTGAAAACAAGGACATCCTATTCTACTACTAGTAGTAATACTACTACCACTAACTATTAACTATTTATACCCCACTCATTTTACTGGGTTGCCCCAGCCACTCTGGGCAGCTTCCAACATATATAAACACATAATAAAACAATATTATTTTAAAACATTTTAAAACATTTTTAAAAATTCACTATACATGGCTGCCTTCAGATGGCTCAGGGGTCAGATGACTCCATACCCTCCAACATTTCTCCAGTGAAAATAGGGATGTCCTAAGGAAAAGCAGTTTCTTTCAAATAAGAAACTGCAAATCTGGAACTGTCCCTGGAAAATAGGGACACTTGGAGAGTCTACAACTGATGCTGGCTAGTTTGGGAAGCATGGAAAGATCCTTAGGCTTTTTTATGGGTCCTGACCATCAAAGGCACTCTACACAGGGCTCCCTTTGAAGAGTTTCCAGGAGCTTCAGCTTGCTCAAAATGGGGGTGGCTGGAGCTGGATATTGGAAATGCCCATTTCCAGGCCCAGTTCAGATTCAAAGTCTGGTTATTTGTATGTTTTGTTGTGGGTGCTGTGCACGAAGGAACAGAGATATGCTCTGAGATTACTGAGTAACAAAAGTTCCAACCCTCTGGAATTGATGTGGAGGGTGCGCAGAGGGCTGAGGAGAGGGAGGGGAAGCTGCAGAACTGGATATGGCCCATTGTTTTTAATGAGTGCCTTCTGTGCCAACTTCTAAATGTCTGCTGAAAAGTTTCCTATTCCACCAGGTCTATGCAGCCAGTTAAGAGTACACCCCCCCCACAAGGGTCTATTAATATTTGCTATTAACTATTTTTGTTTTTCACCTGTTATTTTTATAAACCTTTTATTATTTCATTGTTTGGTTTTATGTTTTTATACTTTGTGTGTGTTTATGATACAGCGGTATATAAATATTTCTTATAAAATAAATAATAAATAATTGCTGGCTTGTTGTCCTTATTGGTTTGCCTTACATTTAAAAATATATATTATTATGTTTATTTTGTCTGTTGCTAGCCCCCTTGAACCGCGTAAGGAAATGCAAGCTATAATATTGTAATGAATATATAAATAAATAAAGTAGAAAACAGAGCCTAGGATGTAGAAGGCTTCTTAAATTACTTATATGGCAGATTTTTACTATATATAGTTTTACTGTATATAAATACGTAGATCAGGCCAAAGGCCCATCTAGTTCAGAATCCTGTTCTCCCAATGCCCAACCAGCTGCCTGTGAGAAGCCCACAAGCGGAACATGAACACATCAGCACATGTTGCGATTTCTAGCACCTAGCATTCTGACACTGGAGGTATAACTTCGCTACTGTGTTTAGTAGCTGTTGATAGCCCTGTCCTCCATTGTCTAATAATCTTTTAAAGCCAGCCAAGTTGGTGGTCATCACTGCCTCCTGCGGGAGAGAATTCCCTTGTTTAACTAAGTTCTAGTGTTACAGACAGCATCTTAAAAAGCAGAGACATCACCTTACCAACAAAGGTCCGTATAGTAAAAGCTATGGTTTTCCCAATAGTGATGTATGGAAGTGAGAGCTGGACCATAAAGAAGGCTGATCACCGAAGAATTGATGCTTTTGAATTATGGTGCTGGAGGAGACTCTTGAGAGTCCCATGGACTGCAAGAAGATCAAACCTCTCCATTCTTAAGGAAATCAGCCCTGAGTGCTCACTGGAAGGACAGATCCTGAAGCTGAGGCTCCAGTACTATGGCCACCTCATGAGAAGAGAAGACTCCCTAGAAAAGACCCTGATGTTGGGAAAGATGGAGGGCACAAGGAGAAGGGGACGACAGAGGACGAGATGGTTGGATAGTGTTCTCGAACCTACGAACATGAGTTTGACCAAACTGCGGGAGGCAGTGGAAGACAGGAGTGCCTGGCGTGCTCTGGTCCATGGGGTCACAAAGAGTAGGACGCAAATAAATGACTAAACAACAACAACAACAGCAGTGTTACAGAACCTTTTTCTTATCCACTTTTTCCACGCATGGTTTTTATAAACTTTTATCATGTCACCTCTTACTCTCTAACCTAAAAAAATCCCAACAGATCATTTTGGTTACCCATTTCTGAACCTTTTCCAATTCTGCAGTATCCTTTTTTTGAGGTAAGCTGGCCAGAGCTGCTCACAGTATTCCAAATATGGTCTCATCACAGATATGCATAACAGCATTATGATACCGGCAGTTTTATTTTCACAAAAGGAGTAGCTCGACGAGGCTTGCCAATGAAATAAAAACAGCACCCCTTATGCAAGCACAGAACAGTCTGTCCTCTTTTACTCCACTGAGGTGGAGATTTCTCTTCCTTGAAACTCAACGGGACCGGAAAAAATAAAAATAAAAAAGCTTAGCTTTGGCTGGATCATGCCCACAATATTTTCTGTTCCTCCCCATACGATGAGACCATTTGCACTTTGTACAAACACTGATGTTGATTAGCTGGTGCAATTAACGTCCGCAAGACTGGTTGAGTCTCTTGTTATTTGTAGATACGTATCTAGTAGATAAATAATCTTAGTGCCAGTGCCATGTTGCAAAAAAAATGTTTTGACCCTGGAGTTATCACCAGTAGCTGGAACTTATGTGGTTTTACAAATCAAAATATCACTTTGGTATCACTTTCCCGAGACGCCATCTGTGAAAACAAGAAACTGAATGAAAAAATAAAAGTAGGCGGTGCAGTGAACACCACTGGTTTTTAAACTGAGGGTTACTTATGTGGTAGCACTATTGTTGAATGTTATCCACAGCAAGCCCATCTCCCTTTCATCTCAATGTTTCCTATTTGCAGACCTGAAATAGTAAGTTCAGAAAATATATGCATTTGCCTGGGATCTGAATTTCTGAGGAAGGAAGCAACACATTTTAAAAGCCAAAAACACAAAAATGAGAATATTTTGGAAAGCTCTGGTGCCACTTCTGAAAATATCTGTGCGTTCAGTTCAAGTATTATATGTTTCCACTTCTGCTAACTAGGGCATACTTTGCCCTCCCCCTTCCCATTAAAGTTGGATGTTTACTTCACTCTTAAACTTGAAAAAAGATTTACTTCTGCATTGTGCAAGGGTTAGGGTTAGGCCTACCTTCAGAGGAGACTGCCCAGCCTTATTACAGGAGCAATTGTTTGGAGGCATGCCTCATTACTGAAAGAAGGCATGACCAGTACCAGGACTCATTCAGAGACACAACAGGCAGCTGCCTCTGTGGATACATTCTTTAGAATTACAAAAGTACTTTAGTTACTTTTTGTATACACAGTTTGGCAGGGGATTGGAGATCATGGCAGCACCCTGGGCATCCATAGGAAGTTGTGGGTGCTGAGAGCCATTAGGAGAACCCTCACAGAGCTACAATTCCACACAACTACAGACAGGGTGGACTTTGGTCTTTCAAATATCAGTGGCGCCCTGTGCAAGGCCAAAATTTGGTGTCCCACCACCTCTCACCTTCCGTCCTGCTCCATACACTGCATCATAGTTGCAACGTCCCCTAGGCTCAGCATCCAGTGCAGCAGAACTGGTTGCACTGCCCTAAATCAATCTCTGCTACAGCTCCCAGGATTCTTTGGAGGAAGCTATAACTGTTAAGGTATACAAGCGCTGTAAATGTATGGTTTATATGTGGCCTACATCTACCATGGGATGCGGGTGGTGCTGTGGGTTAAACCACAGAGCCTAGGACTTCCTGATCAGAAGGTCGGCGGTTCGAATCGCCGCGATGGAGTGAGCTCCCGTTGCTCGGTCCCTGCTCCTGCCAACCTAGCAGTTCGAAAGCATGTCAAAGTGCAAGTAGATAAATAGGTACTGCTCTGGCGGAAAGGTAAACGGTGTTTCCGTGTGCTGCTCTGGTTCGCCAGAAGCGGCTTAGTCATGCTGGCCACATGACCTGGAAGCTGTATGCTGGCTCCCTCAGCCAATAAAACGAGATGAGCGCTGCAACCCCAGAGTCGGTCATGACTGGACCTAATGGTAAGGGGTCCTTTACCTTTACCTTACATGTACCATTTCTGGTAGATCTGGCCATGGAGTGGTGGCAGCTTAAAATGCCCTGCAGATCCCCAAGCAGCAGTTTTGTGCATGTTGCAATGGAGGGCCCTTGCAACTCTGGGACTCTTTTGGGCTCTGGTTCTTTGCAACAGTAGGAGTTCCCAAAGACAGGAGAATCTCCATTATCTTCATGGCTTACCTCAGAAGTTTATTGTAAATGACCCCTAGATGATTAAGTCCAGTCAAAGGTGACTATGGAGTGCGGTGCTCATCTCGCTTCAGGCTGAGGGAGCCGGCGTTTGTCCACAGACAGCTTTCCGGGTCATGCGGCCAGCATGACTAAACTATACTGGTGCACGGAGGACTGTGACAAATGCCAGAGTACATGGAAACACCATTTACCTTCCTGCCACAGCGGTACCTATTTATTTACTTGCACTGGCATGCTTTCGAACTGCTAGATTGGTAGAGGCTGGGACGGAACAACAGGAGCTCACCACCACCGTGCAAGAGAGCTCACCACCACCGTGCACCGATGGGCAAGCCCAAGAGGCTCAGTGGTTTAGACCACAGTGCCACCCACGTCCTTTACCTTTTACCTTATTGTATAGCCACAAGCAAATAAGTTACCCTAATTTATTTGAACTTCACATTGACCAAATCATGCCTGTCCCAACTGTAGTATTGAAGTGCTTGTGATTAATCACTTTATGCAAATATTCCTTCGTATATTTGTACATTTGGAGGCAAGGCAGAGTCTGATGGCCTCATGTTGGATAGCATGAGAAACAACTTGGCCCATTACATAAGTACTTTAGCAGCTGGTGACCTGAGAGCTGTTTTGCTGAAATAAATCACCTAAGTGGAAAAAAATCTCAAAAGCTGCAGATGGTGGAAACTTGACAGAGCCTTTGTTGGCAATATTCGGAGATGGCCTGAAAAACGAGTCAACTGTTTTCCTATTATTTTCAACACCTCAACTATAAAAACTTGATATCCCTGATGCTGCTGTGCCTCAAAAGGTAGTGGACAGAGGAGCACCTCCTGTATAGCTCATTGCCACCTTGGATCAAATACAGATGCTGTCAGGCTCAAGGGTTTGCGAGTTGGTGTGTGCTTTTTGGATCAATTAAAGCCAAAGCTACTTGGCAGAACTTGGGAAGTTCCAATAAAGTTCTAGGGCAACTTTTTCCAATGGCCTGCAAAACTCCGCCTATAAAGCAGCACTGACAAATATCATGCCTATCATGGATTCCAAGTGTGTATATTGACATATGCGGTTGTGGGTACTTGCAGAGTCATATCTAGAAAAGGCAATTGCTGGCAGACATCTTGGAAAGAGTGGTCTGTGCTCAGGGTGGCCTCAAAATAGTTTCCTCCTGAGTGCAGAGGAAGGAAGCACTAAGGGAAGAGTCTTCTCATACCTGTGTCCAGTGCTTTTTTCTGGGGGGAAGCAGGGGGACGCATACCTCTAAACGTTTTGTGAATCTAAGTTTGGCCTCATTGAGGGGCAGTATTTCAACAGGAGTAGGAAAATGAGAGTACCCCTAAACATTTTTTTTAATGAAAAGAAGCACTGCCTGTGTCCCCTCCCATAAATCTTGAAAAGCATTTAACTCCACACTCAGCAATGCTAGTGGGAACAGTGGGCATCCCAAGAAGAAGAAGAAGAAGAAGAAGAAGAAGAAGAAGAAGAAGAAGAAGAAGAAGAAGAAGAGTTTGGATTTGATATCCCGCCTTTCACTCCCCTTCAGGAGTCTCAAAGCGGCTAACAATCTCCTTTCCCTTCCTCCCCCACAACAAATACTCTGTGAGGTGAGTGGGGCTGAGAGACTTCAAAGAAGTGTGACTGGCCCAAGGTCACCCAGCAGCTGCATGTGGAGGAGCGGAGACGCGAACCTGGTTCCCCAGATTACGTGACTACCGCTCTTAACCACTACACCACACTGGCTCCAACATTTGGATTCTGTCTTGTTTGTTGGTTTACAACAATTTCATCCCACCTTAGTTTCTGAAGTTTCATGAAAAACATCAGTTGAAGGAGACAATAGCACAGCAATATGGCATTTAGGGAAACGTACAATGTGTAACACCAGTAACATTACATTTTAAAAGCCCTAAACACCATTAACAGGTTATGTTTTCAAATGACATGGGAAATCATTTGGAAGAAGGCGCTGAGGATGGAGAAGTTGTCTGAAACGGAAGAGTCATGACTGATAAGGGGCTGTCTGCTTTGTTCCCCCACCAAACATCAGAAGGTGGGAACTGTCCTTGTCCCCACATTGCTTCCCCCAGTTCCACCAATGCCACACTTCAACTGTATGATAATACGGATTACCCACAGAAAGGAAAAATGGTCTATAACCCAGGAAAAAAGGGTTGCCTCAGTTGTATGCTCCAAAACCTTACTGTGTTTCATAGATCAGTTATGCTGAAGACGACTATTCCAAGAAAGGTGAGCCAGGTAGTCCCTAAGAGGTGGTCCAGCTATGTTGACATATTAAGCTGATACACCGATTTGTGATGTATTTTGTACTTATTTTATAGCTACAGTTTTATTATTGATTTTATACACAATATATTGTGTGTGTGTGTGTGGCATAGTAATGTTTCCAAATATTAAAATAATAACAGTAGCTGGTCGAATAAAGGCATTGCTTTAAAAATGGACTTTGATTTTCTTCTTATGGGCCAACATGGCTACCTTTACTTTATTTATCCCTTTTGGTTATGTTTGTATAGCCGTTGGCTTGCATTTTTCTTCTATGCTTTAGCGTTTGCAGTGCAAAATTAAAACTTGCACTGAGATTTTGTTCTTCTGTGTTTTGGATCATACTACGTTCAAACAACCTGGTTAACATTATTTTTTTAAAAATCCCTCTATATCCTCCCAGTTTCTGTATTTCATTTTCTTTATTATGTTTCAATTAACAATGCACTTTTTTAAAAGAGGGGGGAAAGCAGAGGTAAGTCTTGAACCCAGTTGATCTGAGAATGGTTCCTGTCACAGAGCTGAACATACGCAGAAGTACTAAAGGGATAATCCTTCACTGCCTGTTCCCCCATTAAGCCTACGTTCTCAAATATACTCATGAATAAGGCAAACTGTGTGTGTGGATATTTTTCTTATTGATTAAAACAATATTCCTTTCCGTCTGCCCAGGAACTTTCAACCTGCAGTAAAAGACACCAATTTCCCCTGCAGTAAAACACAGATTTTCCTTTAATAGGTGCCTTGAAATGCTAAGGTCCTGCAAGTCCAAGAGGGGCATGTTGAAAGATGGAAGGGAATATTGTTTTACTGCAGGGGAGAGATTGTGTTCGGACCATCAAGGGTCAAGGTTTTCCACCTGCGCTACCCCACCCCCAGCCTGGGACCCTCACAAAGAGAAGCCAGGGCCTGAGGGTTTACTCCTGTTCTTTCTGACATATTGGAGAGGGGCTGCCCTTTGCCTTCAGGTAGGAGAGTAGATGAATTTGGCTTTTTAGGTGTTGTTGCTTATAAACGTCATGTTTTTTCTATCTTATACTTTTGTAAGTTACATCTTATTAGAAATGTTAAACAAATTTTAGTAGATTTTAAAACTGAGGACTGCATCTCAAAATAATAATAATTATTGTTATTTAGGAGACATCTGAAGGCAGCACTGTATAGGGAAGTTTTTAATGTATGGAGGTTTTAAAATTTGTTGGAATCAGCCCAGTCAGATGGGCAGCATATGAATTATTATTATTATTATTATTATTATTATTATTATTTCTGCAGTATAATTTCCTGATCTACATGCTAGTCCAAGAAATGTGGGCAATATCAGTTCCCTCTGGAAATGGAATTCCCCCAGCATCCCTACCTGAAGCAATTTAGCCCGGTGAATGCTAAGGTTCCCTACTCTTTCAGAACATTCGACTTGTTATTTTTTTTAAAAAAAATCTTTTTATTAAAGATTTTCTTGAGTTACAAAGGTACATACATTGTCTCTTATTATCAGATAATAAAGTCCTTTCAACAGAACAGTTATATTCAATGTGAGACTTTAGTGCTGTATAAAGTATAAGGTTGGAGGAGAAGAGAGGTGAGGAGAAAGAGCGGCCAGAGGGGGCGGGTAGTAAATTTTCATTCTTTTATATAGTGTATGTGCAAGGTTTTGGGTCAGCATCACATGGGTAGGTTCTCTTTCTATCCATCTGTTAGTTTTCATTGGCAGTGAAAGACATTGGGGGGCAGCAAGAGCATGTTTGGTTGCCTCCAGTTGGCTGCAATGAGTTTTGTTTGCATGTCTGCGTGTGTGTATGTGTGGGGGTGTTGTTGGGGCTAGTTAGCCACATCGATTCATATATTGTTCTGAAGACACAACTATCAACATTTGTCAGGCCATTGTGGGTTGTGATTCAAGGACCTGCCACCCGCTTGGGGATAACAAAGACACATAGACACAGTATATTCGGTTAATGGGCTAAAAAAGGCCACAACTTTATTGATGACAGCATGTGAGAGGTATTGGCTTAGGCATTGGATAAAACAACAGAGCGTGACTCCACCCCCTCAGGCAGGGGTGAGTCTAACAAGGGTTAACCACCAGTGGGAGGAGCCAGTTGATGCAAATACAGCTGAAAGCTCCCCCTGATGTCACCGGGGGTCGTGCCATGGCCCTAGCCACCAGCAAGGGCGTCGGACAGGATCCACGACCGCCGGATTCCTTTAGTGGAATACCCATAAAGTGGAGGGGTAGGCAATGGCCACACCCTGCCCTCCAATACACAAACATATTCCAATGCCTAACTGCCACTCAAGCCAAAAGAAGCTCGCCAGCAGCGGAATGAAAGGGAAGTGCTGCTGCGGCCACGTTTGAGTGGCAAAACCCCGCCCCCAAGCCTCCACCTGGTTGGTTGGCTACCTGGGGGCGTGGTGCGGCAGCCAGGCCAGCTGGGCAGGGGGCTGGAACGCCCCCTGCCAACGGGGGAAATGGCTCCTGCTCACAACTCCTCCCTTCTGTAAGGAGGAGAGTCTAAACTAAAAGCAGGGCTAGATCCACCCCCACCTGGCTCAGAGCACCAGGTTAATTCCTGTTCCCTAGCAAGGATGTGGCCGGGGGCAGGTCAGGCACCGGCAGTGGGCTCTGGCATGTCTTTGGGGCCTGACAGCGGCCCAAGGATGCCAGTTGCTGCTCCTGCTCCTAACCTAGGAATGTCTTGTTCCAGCTGCCAAACTTGCTGTAGAAACTAGTGAAAGTACCTATTTCTGCAATGTAAAGCCCAGTGTTATGTTAATTTCCTTCTACTTGTGAGGGAGGACGAAGACTTCACGCTATAATTGAGTTTGCGGTATGAAGCCATTATTGATTATGCTTTGAGTCAGGAAATATTAAGTGTATACAGATGAAAAAAGTAGATGTGAGTTTTCCATGTAACTCAATAGGAAGTTGGGAGAAAAGAGCTAATTCCCTTTTTGGAATAAAATCTGAGTATAATTGTAATCTAGCAATCATTTAAAAGAGACATTTGGGGGGGGGGATACTACCAGTTATTTTAAAAAATAAAACAGCACAGCAGCTTTTTAAACTTGACTTGCAGCCAGATGATTAACCATTTAAACAATCTTTATCTATGATCTCCTTGGAGTGGGGGACTTGACTTCGCAAGGTTTTGTTTTTTTCTGTATGGTGATTTAGCAATGCATAGGATGTGCACACCATTAAAATGGAAATTTCTTGGTTCACACTGAAAACCTGTTCTTAAATGTCCCCAAGGATGGGAGAAATCAATGGCCATAGAAATCAATTGAGAAATCCAAGATTTTAATGTAGATGGAATTAGGCAGCAGCTGTGTCCATCACTACCACCCAAAATCTAAAGTGGGGAAAGAAACAATATAGCCCAATGAGTACTGAGCATGCTCAGTGAACATGGAATGCTAATTGACTCTGTGTGCATCTGTGTGTGGCATTGAGTGGATTAAACAGACACACTCCACAGAACAACATTTTGGTCCAGGACTCCACTTTATAATATCAGTAGTGGTTGGTGAAGCAAGGCAGCCCCACTCACCTCACCTCCTGTCAGTTGTATCACTGCTGCTTATTGGGAGCTGGAGAGGAAAGGGGTGAGGTCGCTGTGGTGCAAGCACACCAGCAAGAACACTGGATTGGCTCTGTCCATGTTTCTGCCCTGCCCTGCCCTCACTGCCATCTACTTCCCAATAATCAGCAGCAACTAGATCCCCTGGAGATCAGGTGATCGGTGCTGACCCACCCCACTTCTGTTGTGTAATATATATCTCCAGAACTGAATACATTTCCAAACTCTGCTAGATTGTATTTTGTGATAGAGGCTTCCATACATAGATTTAAAATATTAAGAAAACGACTGAGAATTTTCCTATATTTGTTTCAGTTCTTGTTAGATCTCTGTTTATTCCTGGATATATACTTCTGGTAAGAAAAGGAGAGGGTGGTAAGAAAGGCAACAGGCGGAAGAACTATGGGAGGAGTAGGTACAATCATTTCATGTTTAAGGGCAACATGTCATTCTGGCAAAAAACAAACCAATATTTTGAAAATGCAGTAAAAATACAAGTGAATATTTGGTACTTGCTCTGATGAACTTGTATTATTAATATTAAAAAATAAAAAGGATGGGGGAATCATCAAACTGTATAGGGAATGTCAGACCCCCATCCACACATGGGAGAAATTAGAGGAAAAGAATGTAACAACATTTGAGCATGAATATACAGTATGTGTGAGTGTGTGTGTGTCACATCAAGCTATACCATAAACACTTCCAAACCCTGAACCAGGGGACTGCCAGGAAAAACAGAATATCTCAAAGGGATCACTCTACACTATGCCACACAATCCATCTCTCACTGACTTTGATGGAAAGCCTCCTATCGATTTCCTTGGACTGGCCAAGCCCAAGGGAAAACAAGCTATGCCTATCTCAGTAAGGCTACAAGATTCAGGTTGGTGAGCTTTTTAAGAATGACATACACAGGAGACTGGTCATAATATGCCATATACACAATGAGTCCGCAAATCAAGCTCCCAAATAGGTCGTGAGAGAGTGAGCTGGTTTGTTTATTTTTAAACACACACAATTCTCTGATCAAACCAATTTGGCTGAAAATTGTGTCATAGAACATTACCTTAAGAAAAGATTCACTCGAAAGAAAAGTGTTAACAGACTCGGGAAATACTAATCACTTTAAACATTTGTTAGAGTGGTGGGGTGTACACATGAAGTGGTATGGGGACTCAAGACGCAAAGTAAATATTGTGGCAAAGCAGATATGTCACTATCAGCTGAGGTGTTTTTTGTTTCGTTTTGAATTTTTGAGTTTTGATTCATATAAGCAACCATACAATCCCACTTAGCAAGGGAGGATGGGGACCACATATAAATTTTCTCATTCAAAACAAAATCAAAATGGAGAGACATAATGATAAATGAAACAATCATACATACTTAGGAAATCCATATTTCATGCATTGGTAAAGCCATGGAGCCCTTGAGGATATTTGAAATGAGGCCCCACCATGCAGCTTGGAAATGTTTCAGAATTTCCAGTCTCTTGGAAATATACAAATTATGCACAATTTTTCCCCACAGTCTCAATGTTCCATATGTTTTTATACCATAAGGAAATCTTTAATCCTCACAGTGTCTTCCATTTTTGTACAACCTTCTGGCTTCTGCCAACAACCATGTGATGAATTATCTTTTGAATGCCCACGTTGAGTCTGCTTGTCCCATAGACTTAAAGTGGAAAATGCGGAGTCATTTGAACAGGACGTCTTACAAACAGCAGAGATTTCTTGGCACAGCTCAGACCAAAATTACGGTGGACACTCCCACTAAAAATATAGCAGGGCTCACATCCACACCGACATTGTGATGTATTCTGTGAGGTTATATATGAAAGCTGAATCAGCATGTGATGCCATTTATGGGAGATGTTAGTGTGGTTGGTGCAGTGCAAAAGCCCTGGCAGAGCCAGTCTCTCCTCCTCTTCTAGCAACAGCGACATGACTGAATAACTGGAGGTGCCCCACCATGCCATCTGCTTGGAGGACAATTCTCAAAGACAAAACTTCAAGTATAAACTCCTTTTCCCTCCCTTGTGCTGCATTCCCAATGTGGAGCGTACATCACTATTGTGTGCCTAAATTACCTCATGGAAATTCTCCATTCTTATTTATGGGCAAAAAAGAAGAAGAAAGAAAGAGGCAACTGTTTCACTAAATGCCTCCAGGTGAAGGAGACCATTAGCTGTGGTAGTAGTGCTGCTGCTTCTTTTTTCATTTTTTCTGCAACAGCAGCAACTGTGTTGACAGGCTGACCACCATTTTGCATCCTCCAAACTGCCATTAACCACGTGTGCTTCTGGGGCCCTGTGCATGGGAAATGGTGGCTGCTGAGAAATTTCAGCTCAGCTCTGGTTTGACTCTAAGATCGTGACACTCTGGAATAAAATATGTCATGTTAATTACAAAGGGGGAACATTTAGGTTTATTTTCCTTTCCCCTAGATTTGAGCCTAATTTACAAGTAGTATTTTTCCTTGGCACGGAAGTCCCATCAGAGTACAAATCGGCTAATGGTTATTTTCCTCAACTTGTATCCAATCAGCACCTCTTACATCAGCTATGCTGCAATAATGAAATGTCTGTAAATATTTACAGTGACTAGTTAGCTGCAGACTCCTAGTAGCAATTATGCTGATGTTCTCACATAAACAGGATGGGCCATCTCAGTTATGAAAAAATGAGCAATAGGAACAGAAAGACAAATAAGAATCTAAATTGATTAATCCTAGAAGAGTCACTTGATATGAACTATGGCTCTTTCCCAATCAATAAAGGCCTAATGGAGTTATTGCCCTGTTGTAGACCTTTGGCAACAATGGACATAAATCCATACCCCAAAATGGAATGTTCTGAACAGTGCTTTTTTTTCCTTAAAAAAATGTTTAGGGGTACTCTCATTTTGACTCAAAAAAATCACCATTTTATAGTTCAAGCCGGGAAAAATAAATACAGTAAATGGACAAAGGTACAAAGATTCACAAAATGTTTAGGGGTATGCGTACCAGAAAAAGCACTGGTTCTGAACATTTCCTGAGTGAGTGTTATCTTCAGGAACAACAGAATCCCAACCAAGACACCTTTAAACACCCCCCCCCCCCATATATATATATTTAGTGATATAAGCTTTCATGTCTACTCTGAGAATACACAAATCTATTAAGTGGGTTCTGCCCCAAGATAGCTTATGGATAGTAACACCTGGCATGTTGGCACAGGTGGCACAGGTGTTGCTGTCTTTGCTCCTAGCACTGCAGCACTGCCAGTTACCAAGAGAGAGGGGCAAGGCAGCAGGGCATGGAAGGGGAACAGCATGAGAAGCATCAGACTCCATTGCTGCCTCCTCATCATTCTGAGCAACCTGATGCCCCCCCCCCCCTTGGTAACTGGCAGTGGCTCACAGAGCTGGGAAGCTAGGAGAGCAACACAACTTCACCCATGCTGCTTCACCGGCTGCCTCTGTTTATCTGGTAGTCTTTAAGGGGTCACAAGACTTGTCACTTTTTGCTGCAACAAGCCAACACAATTCCCATACTGTAATTTATCTGCAACAACAACTTTTCAAATTATACTTAAACCAGCTTTACATATTTGCACATTTTCTTTGGCTCTGAGGAACTCAGCCACCCTAATATTTAACATTTCTTCAAAACATTTAGCTCAGTGCAAACACATTTTATTGTGAGAAATGCGAATCAGAATTTATTAGCATTTACTTGCTCAATGGAGTAGTGCAGCCTGCACCATATGTGAGCAAGCCAACCATTATTGTCCCAGGGGACATGTCATTTATCCACTTTGCGGCATGGAACATTTCACTGAAATGTGTTTCGTTCTCTAGAGAGTTACAAAGTAGGAAATACAATCTCTTTTTGTTGGATTAATTATCAGAGAGCCACCTCAGCAACATCCCCCCTCCTCCCTCTCTCAGATGAACTATATCTTAGTTTTGATATATTCTTATAGTTCAGTCATTTCTGTTCTTGGGGAAAAAATGCCCAAGATTTTAGAAAAACAAAGCATTTTCAAAACCAATACATGTTACGGCATAGAAATGAATAAAGTTTCATTTGAAATGGAATCTGAACTTGCTCTATCTTGTTTTTCCACTATATTTAAGATCAGTACTATCTCTGAAAATGCTGAAATCGTTGTGATGAATGGAAAAGTCATATTCTAGTAAGAGGCATGGGTGGTGGTGAGAAGGGTAGCTCAAGAGACCTACATATATGGGCAAATTTACCTCTGTAATGCCACTGAACTTTCCTTTCCCATTCATTTATTTAATCGACCTGCTTGAGGAATGAAATACAATGAACATATAAACTGTTCTTATATTTTGGGGAAGGAAAACACTCAGGGCACCTGCCAGTTCATCTGATCAAGTCATGAGAGCTGTGCAAAATCCCTCCTGTCTCTTCTACAGTTTCAGTGGTTTTCGATAAAGGTTGTGCTGGGGGCCGGGCAGACAGATAATGCCTTAACCAAGCAATCTTATACACACTTCCCAAGTGGTTAGTCTACTGAATTTGGTGGGGCTTAGGTGTATACATGTCATGTATCAATGTGCAGCGTAAGACATTGAAGGCAGTGCTAGATCTTATGATGGAAACGGAATTCCTCATTTTTCCTTCATAACTTTAATGTGAGGCTAGAGAGGAGAACTTGCAGGAGGGAACTAATGGGCCAGAAGTGATGGCTGAGCAATTCCTCACCTGCCAGTTCTCCCAAATGCAGACAACCGACCCAGCAATTTGATTCCACACACACACATATACCAGCCTGGCTTTGAAATTTGAAGAGCCATTTGCAAGGTGAAAATTGGTAGGAGTGGGACCCACCAGCTCTCCTTTGCAAGTGTTCCATCACCAAATCCCTCTTATGTTGTAAAATACAGGGCTTGGAACCATGCAGTTGCCAATACCATAATGCCTTCTCAGGCAGTAGATTCTGAGGGCAGCATATGGATAGTTCTTTAATTAATTTACATTGTAATTTTAATTCCAGGGGGAGACAGGGGTGCTTACAGGATGCTCTTCCTCAGATGTCAAAATAATTTAACTGGTCTTGGATGCTGTTGTTGTTTAGTCGTGTCCAACTCTTTGTGACCCCATGGACCAGAGCACGCCAGGCACTTCTGTCTTCCACTGCCTCCTGCAGTTTAGTCAAACTCATGCTGGTACCTTCAAGAACACTATCCAACCATCTCGTCCTCTGTTGTCCCCTTCTCCTTGCGCCCTCAATCTTTCCCAGCATCAGGGTCTTTTCCAGGGAGTCTTCTCTTCTCATGAGGTGGCCAAAGTGTTAAGTTGTGGGCGAACATATCAGACGACACAGCGATTCTTCCAAAGCAGCTCTTTATTTGTAAGCTGGAACAGAACTGAACTGAGGAGCTCAGTCAGCCTGCTTATATAGAGCTCCAGAACATTGTAACTGTTGCCATTTTCTAAAACTATCCAATCACTGAACGTCACTTTTGATCCTTCATTTGCATAACTATCTACACTATCCCCCTGCTGGCCCAGGGTGAGAACTTCAGTACATAACACAAAGTATTGGAGTCTCAGCTTCAGGATCTGTCCTTCCAGTGAGCACTCAGGGCTGATTTCCTTAAGAATGGAGAGGTTTGTTCTTCTTGCAGTCCATGGGACTCTCAAGAGTCTCCTCCAGCACCATAATTCTTGGATACTCTGCACCAACATCTGGGAGCAGTGGCACTGTTTCCTGCTCTGTTTCAGACAAGAAAATATCCCGGGCCAGCCATCTGTCTAATCTAGGGATCAGGAACCTGTGATCCTCCAGCTCGACTACAACTTCCATCATTTCTGACCATTGGTCATGCTGGCTGGGGCTGATGGGAGCTGGAGCTCCACAACATCTAAAGGATTGATCACAGGTTCTTCCCTGCTCAGCAATCTAGTTCTTCCCCAAACCACCTACCTTGGGAAGCAATAAGTTTTCTCTTTTGTTTTTACATTAAGAATACCTAAATTTATTTACATGGCTAATCTAAACTCTTTCAAATACTTTAACAGATTCCTTAAGAGAGACAACTGATAACAGAAGCTTATCCTTAGATTTATAGAGAACAAATGCCAACATTTTGAACTATACACTCTCCATATTTCTGAATATGTTTTCATTCTACAAATGGAATGGTAGGAAGGATATTTGATTTGGACGTAGGAAGATGTCTGACAAAATAATGTGAGCAAATTAAGACAGATGAGAAGTGTTGGGCTTCCTCCTCTCTACTCGAAAGCTAACATATGCCAATATTTACATCATTACACATGGCATTCATTTCCCACTTGTAACTAATTGGGAACTGGAATGATTTTCTTTCCATTTTTTAAAAAATGCTCTGACATTGTCTTGTTATGTGAGAAATTAAGCTATAAATCTATTGTTACCTTATTACTACAATTGTCAGTGGCTGAAGTAGTAAAAAGAACAAAACAACAGCCCCAGTGTGTGAGAACTACAAAACAGAGGGAGGAAAAACTGTGAAAATTACCAAAACCAAATGTGTATGGAAAAAGGACACTGCAGTTTCCGTCAAAATAATGTTTTTCATGCATTATCTTTAACTGTGAAACTCTTATGCTCAATGCAGACTCTACGGAACTTCCCTTGCTATTTATTGGATGCGGCAGGGTGATGGCGGCAGACCTTCCTGATTCCCAGATGAAGCAGGAAAATTCTTCTGGAACTTATAGGTCATTACCAAAGCTTGTGGAAACATGCACAAAAAGCATACTTAAGGTGAGTTAAAAAGCTGATTGAAAAGAATACAATATACTTTTAAATTGTAGGTACTTTGTACACACCCCACTGAACTGTGGAATAAGCCTTGGGATACCAACCAGTATATTTTTGGAATCATGAAGCAGGGGTGGCTAAGCTTTGGCCCTCCAGATGTTGCTGGACTTCAGCTCCCATCATTCCCCACCACTAGTCCTGTTGCCTAGGGCTGATGGGAACTGGAGACTAACATCTGAAGGACCACAGGTTAGAAAAGAACATTTCCAGGGCATTTTTTCAGCTGTAACTCGCCAGAACCCAGTTTTAGCATATCTCAGGTGGGCACCATTGCCATAATAAGACAACAAAGGAGGTGTTCATGGTGAGTTCTAGTACCTCTTTTTCTAGAAAAATATCATATAAAGGTAAAGGTACCCCTGACCGTTAGGTCCAGTCATGGACGACTCTGGGGTTGCACGCTCATCTCACTCTATAGGCCGAGGGAGCCGGCGTTTGTCCACAGACAGCTTTCTGGATCATGTGGCCAGCATGACTAAGCAGCTTCTGGCGAACCAGAGCAGTGCATGGAAATGGCGTTTACCTTCCTACCAGAGCGGTACCTATTTATCTACTTGCACTTGACATGCTTTCGAACTACTAGGTGGGCAGGAGCTGGCACCAAACAATGGGAGCTCACCCCGTCACAGGGATTCGAACTGCTGACCTTCCGATCGGCAAGCCCATGGCTCTGTGGGTTAGACCACAGCGCCACCCGCATGTGTTAACTAAATCAAAATGTTGTGTGACAAAACTTCCCTGACTATTGGTTCTTTATATAGCACCTTCTGCTGGAAAACTACAAAACCTGCAATGGATCGAGAGTCCATGAAGGAATCCAGCAGCATCTGTCAGCGACAATACAGGAAACTTCAGAGGACTGGATGAAACCAAGAGACATTGATTACTAAATATAATAAATTTGGGGCCCACCAGGAGGCGCCATTATAGCCTTTTCTCACACTGCTGAAAGCTTAGCAGAAACTCAATATGCTGCTTTTAATCTCTCCCTCTGCTTATACTAGAAGAATCCACGAACCCGACAGCTTCCAAATCTCCTCTGTCTCTGTTTAATATTGCATTTCAATAACTCTCACTTGGCTATTGAGAAGATGAACAAGTTGAGAATGTTAAGCTTTTTACATGCAAAATATTCCAAAGAATATTAACAGGGCTAAACTGAACATTTTCATATTTTTTCTTTTTTCTTTTTTGCCAGCTGAAAACCTGGAAAGAACCTAGAAACTTTGGCTGGGTCAAAATGCCTTACCAAATTTGCTTAAATGATGGGTTTTCCCATTCTATTCAGCATTCTTGTTTAACCATGATTACTGTTTCTTTCTAAACCATGGACTAGATTAACACAAGCAATCAGGGAAGAGCCATAGCTCAGTGGTAGAGCATTCGCGCTGCATGTAGAGGATGCTGCAATGACCCATGCCAGAGGCCAGATTCCTCCGTCGAGGTGCCCAGAGGAACCTGTGCCACCCAGAGAAGGGAAGGAGTGGCTTGGGGAGTGGGTAGGCAGGCAGTTTCCTAGCCACTCTGAGCCAGTGGAGAGGCACATTTTCTGTAACCCCCCACCCAGGCCTGTGTCCTTGGCAGGGGGCAACCTGGGTATGCCTCTGGCTATGCTACAATGTGAAAAAGCTAGTCAAATCTGACCACTTGATTACATCAGCGAGGGCAAGTGGTTTCCATTAATTGCAATGGGCCTACTCTGAGTAAAAGTTGAATGCCACCCATTGTGAAGGCAAATGGCAGCCATTTAAAGAAACACCTATGGACACAAATCATTTCAACTCAGCCTTATGCATAGCAATAATACAGAATATTAATCCTGTTAAGTACCGTCGTTCCCTCTAATAATAAACTTGGGTGGTTGAGTGTCCAGCTGTTTGGAACTAAAATGGGATCACCTAGAAATAAGGTATTAGTTTCTGTATACTTTGAGGACTCTCATGGATATGCAGAAGCAGGTAAGTCTGTAAATTAAATGCAAATTTAAAATATGGACAGTTCCATCCACCAAAACCCAGCCTTGAACAAATCCTTCTGCATCTGGCTAAATGTGGGCATAAACTGGATCACATCTCTTAGCCCCCCACAGTCCTCTATGGATGAGCCAGTGTGCTCCATGAATGTGTGATGTTGGGGTCAGCTGATTCACACTGATTATCCCAATATTCAGCCACCTAGACAAGGTTGTCACAGGGAAACTGGAGCTAATTTTCATATTATATATGAAAAAATAATAATGCAATGGAATTGCAGCCAAATAGCATTAGCCTTTAGAATTAGGGTATCCGCCACTAAAGGGTATTTAAGTTTCCCTGCAAACTGTGCATTTTTACCTCTTGTTTTCACATTCCCTTTCCCGCTTCCATTTTTTAAAAAATGTTTCCGTATTGATACCATCAATGGCCTGGCCTCTCTCTAAGAATTATGCACAATCCCGGCTGTTTCTAGAAATTTCCTCTTCTTAACTAGCACTAGCCACATAGTTTACACATGGTGGGAATAAGCTGTAATTTGGATAGATGTTTGGAAACAGGATGCAGTGTTGTTCACTAGGCTGGTTTCCAAATGGCAAATCCATCTCAACTCCAATGCACTTATTTGACAAGTCTGGATGCAGGTTTGAGGGGTTCTTGGCAAAGTGCCCTCTGGTGGCCTTGTGAGAGCTGGCTAAGGGGCTGAGTGTCCTGAGGAATCATCCTCCAGTAAGCCTGGCTTGCAAGTGGGTCTGACTGCAAGATCCCTGTCGGGTGCTCTTTCGCTGAGCCCCTGTAGCAAGAGAGCAAGAGAAGTAGCTTCCTTGAGCCAAGCAGCATCTCCACTTGATCCCAAGCCGGGCTCACCTGTCTCCCTCCTTGCTGCATGCTGCTGCCCTGCTCAGCCCAGGCAGAGCAATCTCTGGGTCCAGGATTCTAACTGGGTAAGAGAGGAACTCTTAGCATGGAAAAGGTAGGAATTCTTTGAATGTTTTTCTAATACAGTTGGTTTACTTGCAACATTTTCTTCAAAATGAAGTTCTTACACGTTTAGTGAAAAAACTAACATTGTAGCAAAAGGAGCGCATGATGACGTTAACAACTGTGTAAAAACCTGTCATTGGAAAAAAAGAAAAGAAAAGAGGAACAAATTGTGGTATGTGGTGCAGGAAGCAAACAGCAATGGAATGGAAACATCCCTTTCTTTAGCTAATACGTGTTGGAACAGAAACTGGCAACCCGTGACTCCTGAGTAGGAATCAGTGCCGGATTTATGTATAGGCTAAGTAGGTTGAAGCCTAGGGCTTCAAAATCTAGGGGGCCTTGCCAGCCTGCCCGCTCCCCAGTGGGCAGTCTCCCCTCTCCCAAAATTGCAAATCCAAGACTTCATGCGAGGGCAGGGCAACTCAGGCCCAGCAACTATGAGACTCAAGGCTAGTCAGTAGGGCCCAATTTGAAGCAGTGGGGCGCAACTTGGAGGTTTTTTTTTTTTGTAGGGCCCCAGCTCACAGCCAAAGTCTGCAAAATCTTATAAATATAAATAAAATCCATCTAGATTGCGCTGGTGCAGAGGCCCCCTTAGGAGCGGCCTGCGGGGCCCAATTTGGCCCAATTGCCTTAAGGTCAGTCCTGATGAGACTGTGCAGGGGTTGGACTGACAAGCCCTGCACCTTCTAGGTCCCTGGTGTCACTATTCAGAGTACAGACTCAAGGACTTGTTATGGAAATAAGCGGGGGGCACTTATTGGAAATCAGTTTTGTCACCCCCCCAAACCTTGAGACAATGAGCCCAGCCACCTTTTATTTGCAGTGGCATAAGCACTACACTACAGCATGGCCATAGACCTGTATGTTCAACTGCTGAAATATACACCCAATATGTAGCAATGGAGATTTATGTTACTGCTTTATGAATGAACACTGCGTTTTATGAATGGAATCTGTATTTTGTGAATTACCTAAGAGCCACCAATAGGGAGCTCTAGAATCTGACAGCTAACCAATTGGGTATTACCAAACAGCGACCCCTATTGCTGAAAGCAGGGAACCAGCAGGGAACGCTTCAGCTCAGCCTTTGCACTGTTGACTGAACACCCCCTGCTGTACAGATAATGGAGAAAGCTCATAAGTTGTATCCCTTCTGGCATCTTGGCCAACTCTATTACGCTGGTGCAAACCCTGGTGTACCAGAAACCCAGAATAGCAGCAAATAAAATCCGCTCATATGTCAGTGACTGATAAGACTTGTCAACCAGCTCTTCCAAAGTCTTCCTAAATTATAAGGCTCCAAAATACAGTGAAAAGGCCCTGTTCTGTGTACCTCCTGCCCTGTCATTTGATAGAGTGTCCACTTGCCCTCCTTCTTGACATGGAATGCTCTCTATTGGAGTCTCCAGGTCCAATACAAAGACCATAAGAAGGGAGAGCAGGGACCTTGAAGTTCCCAACAGCTGTTCAGCAAGCAAGCAAGCACTCAGGTCACCTTTGTCACAATCAGGATGCCTATGTCCTGGCCAGGCCTGCGCCCAATCTTGTTTTTGTTCAATTTTGTTTGTTCTCAGTAACCAAAATTATATTATCAACATATACAAGCAGAAAAGTTGTTTTCCTTCATTTGCAAGGAATTGTACAAAACAAAATGGCACTAATAAAGAAAAGTTCCAGGGTGACAACGGAAAGCAAACTAAAAATGCTTTTGCAGTTCATCAAAACTAACTCAATACACACCACAATTGCCTCATTACGTAAATCATGTTTAGAACACCACAACACACACGTAACTGGTTGTAAAGTAACATAACATTATATGTAATAAAACTGTAATTTAATCGCCATATCAAAAAAATGCAAAGCACAGTTGCTGATGGCAATAACATATCATATTACTATTAACCACCTATATGCATTATTGTCATAAAGTCCAAGAATTATCAAGTCCAAAGATTGTCAAGTCCAACAATTACAACATACATTTCTTGTTGGCAATGCCATTTCATACTGATATCTCCCTTCTGCATCGTCCTATGTCTTAAAAGTGTAACAAATGGAACTACTTAGTAACAACAACGCAGCTGATGATAGACCAGTTCTCAGGATACACCCTCGTTTCACCCACTGGGCTTCTTGTGAAAAATCTCCCGGAAACTTTGTTGCTGAAGAAGCCCAATGGTCTGAGAACTGGCCAGACTATATTTTGAAAAATAATAATAAAAAATGAACGAATTCCTTTGCCCCACAAATAACCCAGGGATGCATTTAGATGCATTTTAAATAAAAGCACACATTCTACTCATGTAAAAACACCAAGCAGGCCCCACAAATAACCCAGAGATACATTTTAAATAAAAGGGCACATTCTACTCATGTAAAAACATGCTGATTCCCGGACCATCCACAGGCCAAATTTAGAAGGCGATTGGGCCTTAGTTTGCCTACTTATGCTCTACATCTTTCTGGGTGCATCTCAATCTACAGTATCTCCCACACTAGTCCCATCTTTGCCTCCACTAACAGTCTTTGAAATAGCTTAGGGCAAAAGGGGGGAAAATGAGGTCTAGGTAATAAAACCTGCAAATCAGTATGGTGCATCTTAAAAAAAACCAGGGCTATTTGGTGTTTGCAGTTGTGAAATGAAACCAGCTGTCTCCAGAAAGCCTAGGAGGCTTTTTGGTGTCAGATGATACTCTGTTCCTTTATTTTAAAGTACTCCATATTTCTTGCCCTTTTACAAGATGAGAGATTTACCTTCTGTTTTGGTTCAAAGACGTGTTTTTTTGGTTTTTTTTTAACTTCAATTGGTCCAGTGGGGTGTTGAAAAGTCATCTTATGAAAATCAGGGATGATGTTTGTCTCTGTACTGCTGGCGAAATAATGTATCTGCCTTAAGGCCAGAAAGCTTGGTTTTTAGATTGAAGGCTACTTGAGTATATATATGAGTTTTGGTGGTGGTGGGTTTTTCTTTCTTTTTAAAATCTTCAATATGTTTAGCAGCAACTGAAGATAGCTCCAATCAAGTGAAAACATATGCTTTTTAAAAACAACAGCAACAACCCACAAACTAATTTCTAGAACAGAGTGTATGCGTATCTGAAACCACAGGCACAAACGGCAGGGTGTCATTCACTTAGGACCAGAACTTTATAAAGAGTTAACATGCTTTCCTAGATGCACATATGAAAAAGATTATTTTTCCATGTATTCTTGGGGGTGCAGTATCCTCAAGAAAATGCTCAGAGACAGTGCAGACTAGAAATGGCATGGTGCTTCAGTTAGAAAGGGGGGTGTCTCTCTTTTTGCTGGATCTGGAGAAAGATGATTCCAGGTCTACTTTGGATGTGCAGAATTGGTCCTAAAAGACACAGGCCTTACCTGAGGCCCCAGTGTCTGGTATTCCCTCAAGACCCAAAAGAACCAAACTGTTATTAGTGCTACTATTTTTTTTTAATAAAAAAAATATTCATTCAAATTATCTGTTAACATCTTTCAATTCAAATAAATAAATACCAAGGTGGGTTATGGGGCAATATGACAATGAGATATAACAATAAAATCATATCCCTAGGATGGTGAGATGCAAAAAAGGCCAAGCCTATACCTTGTTAGGTTACTACCAATTAGTTAGAAAGTATGTTTTAGCTCCATAAAAGCTGACATATCACCCAGTTGGTAGAAATGTCATGTGGTTCCTACCCAAAAAAATTAAGGCGCAAGGTGAATTTTGAGATGCCGCAGATGAGCCGTACATTCCTTGCTTTGGAAACAAATTCTCAGACTGTGAAGGTGTGTTGAAACCATTGCTCCCACAGTTAGCATGATTAGGGCTGTCTACATAGAAACATGAATGTATGTGTGGGGGAAGGGCAGGATTGTGCCTGCCAGCCATGCCACCTGACACCAACCCAGGAGGCCTGCAGACATGCAGATGTTTACACTTAGGGCTCCACTAAACTGGTTACCAGATACAGTGTTACCTTGGTTCTCAAACTTAATCCGTTCTGGAAGTCCATTCCAAAACCAAAACGTTCCAAAATCCAGGCACACTTTCCCATAGAAAGTAATGCAAAATAGATTAATCCATTCCAGACTTTTAAAAACAACCCCTAAAACAGCAATTTAACATGAATTTTACTATCTAATGAGACCATTGATCCATAAAATGAAAGCAATAAACAATGTACTGCAGTCACGCAATCAATCAGTAGCTGAACTGGGTTCCACACAGTCACAAAAGAAGAGCCGCAAAAACAAAAACGCAAAATAAATAGCAAAAATAGACAGACCTCAGTGTAACACTCAAAACGGAAATGTGACACTCAAAAAGGAAGTGCAGCACTCAAATCAGAAGTGTAACACTCGAAATGGAGCATGTTCAGCTTCTGGAAAAAGTTCACAAACTGGAACACTTACTTCCAAGTTTGCAGTGTTTGAGTTCCAAGTTGTTTGAGTACCAAGGCGTTTGAGAACCAAGGTACCACTGTAGTCCTTTCTCCCACGCATGAAGGATAATCAGCATAAAGACAAAGTTGTTTCATTGCAGATGGTTGTCCTTAAAGCTAAACGGAAAACCAAACAAAAAACCCCCATCTTCGTTTCCAGGGCCTAGCACCAATGGCTCCAACGGTTGATGTAGCACTGGTATCTCCAACACAGTGCCAACAAGGATAATTGAACCCATTATCACCTCCCTCCACCCTTTTCTCTCTTTTAGAGCGCATTCAGTTTATTTCATTTTCACAACTTTCCCCTCACTGTTAAGTTCTGCATTTCATCTGAGCTTTCAGATGACGTAAAAGCCACTTCTGCAACCATAGTGGAATATAGTGCACTTTTAGTGCTTATGTTTCCTCAAAAAATAAATACAGTGGTACCTCTAGATGTGAATGGGATCTGTTCCAGAGTCCCGTTCACATCCTGAAGCGAACACAACCCGTGTCTGCACATCTGCGAATGCGCGGGTCGCAATTCATCGCTTCCACACATGAGAGTGACGTCATTTTGAGTGTCTGCGCATATGTGAGCAGCAAAACTCGGAAGTAACATGCTCAGTTACTTCCGGGTCACCGCGGAGCGCAACCCGAAAAGGCTTAACCTGAAGCGACTTCAACCCAAGGTATGACTGTAAATCTACTTGCAAATGAGTGCTAAACTTGTGCTATATTCCACTATAGTTCCAGAAGTGGCTTTTACATCATTTGAAAGCACAAATATAATGTGGAAATTAAGAGGGAAGCATAATGATAATGGAATAAATGGCCATGTGAATGCAGCCTTAGGAAATGGAGAGGGAAGCAATCGCAGACTTAAACAGCGCATAGAGTTGAGGAAGGAAGTGAAAATGGTCTCAGTTTCCCCCACTTCCTCTCTCAACTCCATGAACTTTTCCAGGCTGAGAATGGAACCAATGCTCCTGTTTTCTGCCCTGAAAAGTACATAGACGTGAGGAAGGAAGTGAGAGAAGGGTGTTTCTCTTTCCTTTGTCCTCTCTGAAATCTTATGAACTTTTCCAGGATGACCTTGGTACCTAAGCAGCTAAGCACGAATGCACTCGCAAGGTTTCAAATGGGCCCCAAAACGTCCGCGACTCCTGGGTAGTGAGAATGTCTCTGCCTTTTATTAGGTATTCAGTTATGAAGAGAATGAGTGGAATATGCACATTTGCAAACCCTATGCCAGGAACTTCTTTTGTTTTCTTTTGCTGTTCTCCTACACAAGTAGTGCTCAGAATACTTGAAATACTTTGAAGCCCTAGCATTATTCTTTTATTTCTCCCATGGTAACCGGGTCACAGTTGCAGATGTCCATTTGTAGTCACAATCAATTACAAAGGCTAGGTTTGGGAAGTGTTGGTTAAATCTCATTGAATGAGAGATAAGCATTTTGATTAAAACCAAGAAAGATTAATAGAAAGAAAAGCTGAGAGAAGCAGGAAGAAAAAACTTTCTTTGTTCATAAGGCGGTGTGAGTGTGAACAGAAATGGTAAATATCTTTTTAAAAGGGGAAAACAATCACTACAGCAAATGATCACAAGCTAAGTTTAACCTGCCTGTAGACCTAGACACATGTGAAATATAGAACAGAGCCTCTGAGCATGGGCAGAGCGCCTTTATCACTGGAGTAACCAAACAGCCGTTCATATACAGTGGACAGAACACCGGGCTCAGAACAATAATGGGATGAAGTTACAAATAAGAAATGAGGTTAATTTTTTTAAAAAACACACACACCTCTCAGTGCATTTTTGGGGCAATTAACTTGCATTTCCAGATCCATCCTTTTGTACTCTGAATGCTCCACTTGCATTTATACATATATCAAACCTTAACCAAAAAAACCCCCAAGGTTGAACATGCCGTATTGAAATATTGTGCAATCTTGCAAAGGGCCACATGTGGCAACCAACATTACTAGCATAATAGTGTTTATACACTGAGGAATATAGCTGCAGGCAAAGGTCCAGCAGACTGCTGCCCTTCGTGTCCTAAGAAGTTAGATGTTGCAATGTTTGTGCATGTTTATTCAGATCTTAATTAAAAGCTAGTGCTGAGCTAACTTCCAAATGTTGCATGCTTTCTAAATGTTTGCGTAGCCTCCCACCCTCTCAGCCTCTCCCTCAATTAATCCTTTCCTGGTTTCGCTCAAAATATTTCACCCTCATTCATTTACCCAGTGCTTGAGCCCCAAGTGTACCTCAGGTACTGTATGTAGATACTAGTAAATGAAACACCATTTTCCAGGGAACTTGCGGCAGATCCTGGCATCAAGAAAACCACACTTTCCTCCATTCCTACTTTTGCTTGCTTTTCTCATGATTAAAGGAAGAAACCAAAACACTGATTACAATTTCATGGGAAATGTCATTCTAAAATGATATTGGGGTGGAGGGCTGCCTTATACTATAACCATTTCCCCCTGTGTTGTTGGCTTTCAATGATCTCAGGCAGAAACTTCCCCAGTGCCAAGCCCTGAATGTGATTCTGTTAACTGGAGAGAGCGGCCCTTGAACCCAAAAGTTTTTGCATGCAAAAAACGTGCTCAAACACTCAGTTGTGGGACCTAAGGTTTATGAGCTGACACTTTCCCAGTGCCCTTCCTATTAATGTGTGAAGATGCTCCAGTTCATCTATTTAGTGTAGAGAAGGAGAAACTCTGTATATGCTCAGAAACAACTTACTCATCAGGTTCCAAGGTTGCACCACGGAGCTGAGAACACAGTGGGCGTTTAGTTTTAATACTCCCCTACAGCCTTGAAAGGTCTAGTTTCCTATTTGTATTGTTTCCAGTGTGTAACTATTTGTGCTTCCTTTCTTTGCAGCTTAAAAATGTGCTCTGCCTGTGGCCACATGGGAGTTCATGAATGTCCTGGCACAAGTCAACAAGAATAAGATTTTGCTTATGAAAGTTGTTTGCGCAATGAGTGGGTGGTCTGTCTATCAGTTTCAAGATTCTACAGAGGATGCTGATCAGTGTGCAGGTTTCATTATGTGCAGGGGCCACAAACAACAACCAGCTTCTTAAATCAGAAGGATGACCAGGATTCATCACACACCCTCTTAGCGTTAAGATCAGAAACTCTGACAGACATGTTTCTTACCGCATTCCCACATTGTGTTTCTTTATTAAAAAAAGATCAGTCCCCCACACTCTCCTTATTCCACAGTACCTTTTCTATGCCTCCAGGCTTATGCTGGCAATTATGAACACATCTTGGTTAGCTGATTGCCTCTTATTTTTTTTAACATTTTATGTATTTTTATCATAGGTGATATAATTATACAATTATATTATTGTAAACTGCTTTGATTTTTTTAAAAAAATGATATAGCAGTATATAATTCATTTATTTATTTGGTATCTAAATAAGTAAATCTACTAGCCATACCCCAGCAGCTGCATGTTTGGTGTTAGCGTGAGAGAATGTCTAATACAAAGATGCACATACTAAATTCCTTCCCGAGTGGGAATCCTGGTCGTTCAGGATTCCTGCTTCCGCAAAGAGCCCAACAAACATACATCTGTTTGCACATAGACTCCCTTTCACAGTCGCGCTGAACGGGAGGCAACTCAAGGGCATGGCAGGGTGAGGGGGTCTGATGCCAAGCGCATGGCCAGCAGCTGCGATCCTCTTCTCCCTCACACATTGACTCAATGTGTGGGGTTTCGTCTGAACAGCCCTTCTGTCTGCCTTCATCCCTGTTAACTGCTCATTCATAGATAGCGGTGGATTTGAGGCCGATTCTGTTGGGTTGCCAAGCGGTTTCTCTGTGTTACTGATTAAGCTCTGTAGCTAGTGGCTGAAATTATACAACACACACACACACACACACACACACACACACACACGTGTCCAGGGATAAAGAACTTGTGTCCCACCTGTTGTTGGACTGTAGTGGTTGTTGCTGACGGGAGTTGTAGTCCAACAACATCTACTGGGCCACTGGTTCTCCATTCCTGCTCTAGTCCCACTACTTTTTTGAAGACCTGTGGAGTCATGCTTAGGTGACTCTTAAGGTAAAGACTGACATTCATTTTGAATGCTGTGGAATTGCTTTTAGCACAGTCCCCAAAAATGTGCTGGGTTGCCTGTGCTGCCTTTTTGTCCATCCTTACCTTCTTCTAGCTGCTCATTGGTTGCTGCTCCTATAAACTACGAATCTCCAGAATTCCCTGGGAAAATGAATTGATTGTTAAGCCACTCTGAGAATTGTAGCTGGGTGAGGGGAACAGGGGTCTCCTAGCAGTTCTCAGGAGCCTTAACCAACTACAGTTGACAGGATTCTTTGGGGGAAGCCACAACTACTTATAGTGGCATAATGCTACTTTCAACGTGTAGTGCAGACGTGGTCTAATATTGCAAATATTACACTGTTCGACATGTTTTCTTTCTTCTAAACATGTAAGCCAAACCATCATGTGCTGCTTTTATATTAGAGAAAATGATGCCTCTTTTTATTTCATGTCCTCTCCAAGCCGCAGCTTGCAGTCCTTGAGCTTATTTTGTGTGTCCCTCCTCCCTTTACATTTCCACCGAGGCAGCTTTAAATCCCATCATCACTATGTCATTTCTAAATCAAATCAAGTAAGTCGCCGCTGCTGATAAATGAGTCTTCTACCGGCTTGTATGTTTTTCTTCCTTGATTAAATTCTTGATTTGCTTGAGTTTGATGGTTCCAGTTTCAGCAGCTCTCTAGCTTTGACGCACTCCACTGTGGCAAGTTTTCACAAGTCATTGTTACTCACTATCAGCAAATGCTATCATCTACACTTGCAGCAGCCAGGTGGCCCTGAGATTACGTAACCGCTGTTGCTGAGAGGGTAATATCCCAGAAAGTCACACTGTGCATTTAATACTGGGGGCTCAGATTCTACCCACACAGGCCACATTAACTTCTGCTAATGACAGTTAGGAATTAGTCATCGTCTAAGGCCAAGATCTTCTGGGAAGTGGGACTAAAGGAAGAATCCAGTGAGATTTTGCATAAAGTGGAAGCGGGACAGCAGTCTACAATTTAGGTGTGTTGCAAATGTTTGTAAAATTCCTCCTATGACTTAAGTTTTCAATTTATTAAACATGCTGCAAATGTTGGCTACAGTCCCTTTCCTCTCTTGTCACCTTTGATAAGAGTACAATTTTTCTACCTTGCTTTTTATTTTTTTAGACATGAGGCATGTATTATAAATACAGTTAGGTATAAACAGATTCCTTCCCTCCTTCAGTTTGCACAGTTATCGTGTTTATAGTGGGTGATGGGTTGGTTTTTTTTATGTTTAACTTTCAAGTACATCTTCGGGGTGGTCCTTTTGAAAGTCTGGATCTACATTTGGTGCCCCCTTCAGTTGCCACTGTTTAATCAATAATCATGTAAAGTGATCTGCAAACAGCTACGGCAAACCACTTGGAAGGAAGCCCATCCCATTGAGTCAATGGAACTAGAGGCCTGATGACCATATGAGCAATTTTGCAGTTGCTTACTGAGTTGAAGAAAAAGAGTTTGGATTTGATATCCCACTTTATCACTACCCTAAGGAGTCTCAAAGCAGCTAACAATCTCCTTTTCCCTTCCTCCCCCATAACAAACACTCTGTGAGGTGAGTGGGGCTGAGAGACTTCAGAGAAGTGTGACTAGCCCAAGGTCACCCAGCAGCTGCATATGGAGGAGCAGGGAATAGAACCTGGTTCACCAGATTATGAGTCCACTGCTCTTAACCACTACACCACACTGGCACATGAGTGTCTCAACACTCTTCTTGGATCGCTGCCAAAATCTTGTCACTGCATACCAGGAAGGCTTGTGCAGCATGATTACCGTATGCAAGGATATTTGGGCTGCACAGTGAGGGTGTTTCCCCTTTTGCAAAAGCTTCTAATGTAGCCTCCTGGAGCCCCCTGAAGAAGTTCAGCTCTTGGGCATTGGTGGAAGCAGTGCAGCAATGGGGGGCATGGCCAGTCATGTGCCCACCTGATCTCCATCTGGCTGAGTGGCTGAGCATAGTGAGGCAGAGAGGTCAAGCAGTGAGGTTGGTGTAGTATAAATGCACTGGCAGGGGCACCAGACTGATTCTGATTGTGTGTCTGCACTGTTTTCCCCACACTGTCCTAATACTAATACTACTACTACTACTACTACTACTAATAATAATATTAATAATAATTTATTTATACTTTGCCCATCTGGCTGGATTTCCCCAGCCACTCTGGGTGGCTTACCACAGAATATAAAAAACACAATAAAATATCAAACATTAAAAACTTCCTTAAACAGGGTTGCCTTCAGATGTCTTCTAAAAGGCAGATAGTTGTTTATTTCATCGACATATGATGGGAGGGCGTTCCACAGGGTGGGCACTTCTCACTTCTCACAGTGAGGGAACTGCCAGAAGGCCCTCGGGGCTGGACCTCAGTGTCCAGGCTGAAGAATGGAATAGGGGTGGAGAGGCTCCTTCAGGTATAGTGGGCCAAGGCTGTTTAGGGCTCTGAAGGTCAGCACCAACACTTGGAATTGTGCTCGAAAACGTACTGGGAGCCAATGGAGATCTTTCAGGACCAATGTTATATGGACTCGGCGGCTACTCCCAGTCACAAGTCTTCCTTGCCACAGTGACTCAGATGGGTAGAGGTCAGGTGATCAGTGCAGCCCCACCATGCACCACTCACTGGGTGACCATTAAGACTTTGTTACAGAAATGAATTGCAATACAAGACCAGTTTTAGTGACTTTCTATAAAACGTTTTGAGACTCTGATTAGGAAGCAAGGAAGGAGGGAAAAATACCACTGCCTGTGAGGTTCATTTGGTAACAATAATTCACTCAATATTTTGAAGACAAAGGGCAGGGGACTTGCCAAACTTCTGCGGCTGACACCTCCTTCCAGTCAGTTCAGTTGTTTCTTGAGCTCATTAATGTTGCCTTAAGATACAATTTTCTTCCAGAATGGAATAAATGTTACCTTATGCGTGCAACGAGATAGGTCTCTTTGGAGTTATGCCATTCACAACTAAGAAAGTCACATGCATTTGAATCTGGGCAGACTGACAGCAGTGCCTTTGCACGTTAGATATTCTAGCGATCCATCATCTTTTTTGATCTGAAATACAACAGAGCAGATGTGTAATTGGTTTGGATTAACTGGATCTCCTTTTAGAAAGCGATTGTGCATCTGATAGACAGAGATATACAGACCTCCCATAAATTTCAGCTTTATATGATCTGCAGTTATTTTATTCTTTTAACATTACCTATCTTTATATGATGCTCTTCAGAAACCTATAACCGATGTGCTAGTGAGTATAGTGGCTCACTCACTTCTCTTGGTCAAAAAGTGTTGGCTCATTTCATTTGATATTTGAATAACCATCCCTCAACTCTTAAAAACTAATTGTGATTTCAGCCTAAGACTGTCTTGAAAGATGGCCTGCTCAGATGATCTCAAGGTGTATCCCATGCAGCTGCATTTTTACACCAGGTTTCCCATCCTGGTAACCCTTCAGATGTTGATGGACTACAAATCCCATGAAGAATGACCATGGACTATGCTGATTGTTCTGATGGGATTTGTAATCCAAATCATCTGGAGTGCATCAGTTTGGAGAAGGCTAAAGTGCATCAGAAGTGGGCAAATCCAACTTAAAGGGGTGTATTTTAAGGCTAAGGGAGTCACCCTGTTTTTTCTTGTGGTTCTGAAATTCAGTATTCATCTCCTTAGCTAAATCCTCTACTAAGCACAACAAAGTCAATGGGCCCATTCCTATCTAGGCTAAAAACACACGCACAAAAAACACCCAACTGGTCGGATTCCAAGCCTGGTGATTCTCCAGCTATTCCACATATTGAACATGACTGAGGTTTTTACATAATTGGGAGAGAACAGAAGGGAGAGATATGGAGTAAACTAACAGAAGAGATATGGAGTAAAACGGTGCTTGTCTGTGATAATCTGGAACTGATTATATCAGAGCTTTGTAGGTTTTGGAAAATCATGTCAGGAGACCACCCCTAAAATAATATAACTTTGTAGTATTTCTTTAATTTTGTGTTTATTTTCAGTGGCAGAGTCAGTGGGGAAACTGGCAGAAAATTAGCATTTTTTAAAGAGGCGCCCTGTGCCAAACTGGTGGTGCCAATGTGGGTAAGAATACTGTAAACAAGTGGGCCTACATTGTAGCTTAAAATACAGCCTGGTTTTGTCTTTTGAGATAAAATTTACATTAAATCACTAGAACTGAAAAATGGCATCCTCCTTATCCCAAAAGAGTTTGTTTAAAATTTGGATCTTGGTTGATTCTTGCACTTTCATGTAGCTGTGGAAGTAATGGACAGCTTAACCTAGAAAAAAGTAGTCCTTGGGCTAAAATAGGCTTCCCATGCCTTGTTCTATATTACAGTTGCAGCTAGTTCACACAGTCAAACAGCCTTGCTTGGGATGTGCGCAAAGATGCATTGTGTACTATATGATTGCTGCAAGTTTTCTTCTTCTTTCCTGCCTTTTGTTCAGGAAACTCAGTGCATTGTGCTGCCTACCACCCTTTGTTTCTTCACAAAAAATCATACAAGTTAGGTTAGGGAGGGATGGGGAAAGGGAGAGAGAGCCTTGCCCATGGTCATTCAGTGAGATTCATGGTTGCGTGAGGATTTGACAGTGGTCTCAACTGTTTTAGTCTGGCATTCTAGCTACTACACTGTAATTTCTGTGTTTGTAGCAATAGCAAAGTTTGTAGCAGAATAATACCATGCACATTCATTTTATATACCTTTGCATGTTTGGCTCAAAGGTTGTATCTCCCCCCCACTAATAATAATAATAAAAATAAACCCCATAATGGTTGTTTTTCCCTTTTGTGTAATAGATATTCATAGTCAACATACATTATAGACAAAATTATTCTCTGTCTATTCAGTGTATTTCCTTAGAATGGTTCTGTTGTTTGAATACAATATATAATTTCTGTCATTTCATGTGCACACAATGAAATTGTCACTTGCAGGTGTTTCATTGTGAATGCTCTATGCATTATTACACTTGTGTTTTGAAGAATTAATTATTTTCCCGCTCTTCCTGCTTTCGATCTCACAGAAACTCTTTTCTCCTGGAACACAATAATCCCAATAAAAAGATCATAAACCAAATACAGAGAGACACTTTTCTGTCTGCTAATAACGATGGAAAATTGTACTGAACATATTACAGTCAAATTGAGAAATCTGTTTTTATTCTTTGCCATTTATTCTCACTGAGGCCATATGTACTTTATAACAGGTCTGTACCATACTTGCAAAACACCCTCACCCTCACACACAAACTCCCATTCTCTTGGAATTTCCTGCTGCCTGACCATGTGCATTAATAGTTTCCCACCCTGCTCCTATAGAGATCTAATTGTTCCTAATTTCCTGTCAATAAATGGTACAAGCTGAGGAACTGCACTCCTAATGTCAAAATATTGGTCATTTGTCTGCATTAATGGACATTAATAGATTTTACAAATGTGAAGCCCTTAACATCTTCTAGGTTCTGTATGTGTTTTAAGGGTTTATTGTGGAAGGGCAGATTCCTTATTCATTTATGCAATCCATTCCAGAGCATTCTCTTGTTATTCCATTATAGCAGAGTCAGTGATGCAGAACTGGCAATTCTTGACCCTTCCCTTCGATATTCACTGCTAAGTTGTAATCACTGAATAGCAAATGTTCACATACCAAATATTCAGTGATTCATCCCCTTCCCCGCCCTCAACAAATACTGAAGTAAAGAGTTTATGGTCTTTAAACAGGGACTTTTAGACTTGAGAGGAGCTACCATGACTGCAAATTTCTACCACTTCTGCTGAAAGGAGGAAACATTACAGCCCTATTTAAAAAAATTCCAATATTGAAGGGGGTGGAAATGAAGCCTTCTTCCCCTCCCCCAAGCAGACTTGTTTTAGACCCTGAGACAAATCAAAGAGCCTTCAAAGTGCCTCATGCTGAGGCAGGCTGTTTTCTGAAGTTCCAAATCATGGTCTGACCCAAACTTGGTGGCTGGTGCACACCCTTAATACAGAGCATGTGCTGGGCTGATGATGTGTGGTCCCTGAGTGAAAAACTGAGCTTCAGGCAACTGCTGGCAGTGTCAAAATACCATGCCTATCATAGGAATGAGCTTTATGCCCATGCATACACTTTCGTAGCTCCACACAAGATCCAGTTCATTAAAGTAGCCCTTCTTGCACAGAGAATGGGGAGTGCTGAGTTGCTGGCCCATTAGCCAGCCCTTGCGAGTTGGAACACACAAAGGGGTTGCGTGTTTGCTCAACCTGAATGTTGCCTTTCCAGGAGCTGAGTTCTGGAGCTGCTGCCAAGTGGCAGCCCCACCTACATCTTGTGTTTCTTTCCTCTGCCATGCTTGCAAGAGCCCATACTCCTTCAACGGTTGCCTGTAAGGTGCAACTAAAGAAGCTGAGGAGTTAGGTGCATCCTCAGGATGCCAGTTGAACCCAGAGCCTCGGCACCAAGCTTGTGTTTGTGGAATCCCTCATTAATAGCTTCCAGCTAGTCCATTTGTTCTGAGGATGGGATGGAAAGTGTTGCCAGTCTCTGAGCATCATCTACTGAGAAAACAAAACCTCCATTCTCTTGCCCATCCTTCTGAAATGCTAGCAGTCGTCTTCACAAATCTAAAATTACAATTGTCTGCTGCTCTCTTCGCTGTGGGAAACAAATAGTCTGTGGTTCTAAAATGACAGCCTTCCCAATGCCTAGACTATTGCGGTCTTCTGCTGCTCTAACCGTGGGAAGCAAGAACGTGACTGTAATGGAAAAGCATATGGAGTAACTAACAGGGTTATCCTGTTAGCTGCAATCTGCCAAGACTAATGCTGGCATGCTATCATCCCACTGTTATGTTCAACCAGCACTTGGGCACAGCAATAGCTTAGCAGCAAACACCTGAGCAGCAACACCAATGGATTAGATATGTCACCAGTGTCTATGGCAACGGTACCATCACCCACTAATAATATCGATTGTCCATAATGCTTCATATTAGCAAATTCAATGGACAGCAACTGCCAAACAATAATGTCACCAAACCCATCAGTGTACACAAACAGGCAGCCAGAAGAGTAATTCCCCTAGTGCTGATCACCAATGTGCTATTAAAAGTCATGGGGAAGAGGACAGACTTCAACGAGCACATGAAAGTTAATAGAGAAAGCACCACACAATAATGAATTTATAAGAACGTAACAGAAGTCAATGGCCCATCTGGACCAGCATCCTGTTCTCTGGTGGAAGGACAGCATAGTCATCATGGCTAGTAGCTGTTCATAGCTTTGTCCTCCCTGAATTTGTCTAATCCTCTTTTAAAGCCATGTAAGATGGCGGCCATCACTGCCTTCTGTGGGATCGAGTGCCATGGTTTAACTATGCCCTGCATGAAAAAGTGTTTTCTTTTATTTTGCCCTGAATCTTCCAAAATTCAGCTTCATTGGATGTCACGAGTTCTGTTCACAACTGAGGCACTCTCTCCAATAGCTGCAATATCCACCTGCCTAACTTCTGAAGTCAGGGGCATCCATCGAAGGGCCTCTGAAGAAGACCTTAACAGATATGCAACTGTGACCGAATATTGTTGGAAACCTTGACCCCAAATATAAACTTTTCCTTTTGAATAGGAATTAGTAAATTGTTCTTGTTTTGTTTGTTAAGATCAAAATAATCTTTTGCCAAACTGGACAAATCTTCTAGCACCTAATTACTATCATCTAGTAATATTCATCTAGCACCTAATTACTCACTGTGGCAGACATGATCTTCTTCCAAGTGGAGCTTCCATTGACTTTCCAGACAGAAGCAAGGGCCTACACTTGACTTATTCAAACATATCTGAAATTCTGCAGCTTGGTATTCATATTTGAACTTTCCCCCATACTTTTTATAAACTGCTAAACAAACTTACATATTTGTACAGACAACACTGTGCATTCTGTTTTGGAGCTATTCAGTCTTAAAACTCCAATACTGAAATTGCATTGGATTGCATTTATTTATTTTTAAATTCTCCTTTTTGGACAACTCTTAGCAAACTTACAGGGTTTCTGTTTCAGAAATAAGTCAGTCTCTTCTCCCTCCCACCCACAACTCTCTCTGGAGACTACATATGTCTATGTGATGTTTAACTATCCCCTGCAACTTGTTAATATAGCAGAACAGTTTTGCAAAGATAAAAACCTTACCAACAAGAAATGCATGCTTTCTATTAGAAAGAGCAGCGGAAGAGCCTTGGAAAAAAAATCCTTGAAATGAGAAGCAAGTATGCTGAGAGAAGGGGTACAAAAAAATCTAGGTCACAGCTTTTCTCAATTTTTATAATTTAATGCAGCCCTGAATAATTACTGCACACATTCTTTTGAAATCAAGTTTTATAATATTCCTGTTGCTCCATGTCTATTTTCAGATGTTCTCGGCACTGTACTCGGTTCTGTTTTCCAAACAATTACACTGTAAAAATGCTTGAAGAGCAAGTTGAAACAAAGTTTATCTAAATATTGAAAGGAAATCTAGCTATTCAGGCAGGCCAGTTAGATATTAGATTCCATGGCCAAAATTCATTTCAGTGCTGAAGGAACTCCACAGCACTGCTGATCCTCTTGCTCAGAGAACTGGTTTTCTATTTATAACAAAAGCCTCCTTCTTTGCTTTGTTTCCCTCTCCTAATGCATGGATGTCATCATTTAAGGCAGGGGAGTGGAATCCAGAAGTTGATGAAGTTACAAATCTCATCATCCCTGACCACTAGCCATGCTGACTGGGGTTGACAGGAGTCAAGCAACATCTGGAGGACACTGTATTATCTACTCCAGATTTGAGATGTCTTGTATTAATAATGGTGGTCTCTTCATCTGCAATCAACTGGAAGTTTATATTTAGCCCAGGTGACATTTCCCCCTGATTATCTCCTCAAACAAGAAAGACACAATGTTGGTTGACCACGTCTTCCTCACATAATAATAGGGCAAAGAAGTCATCCTGGTCAGGGAAACCTTATGTAAGGGGAGGCAATAACTGCGGAAAAGGATGTTTTTGGCATGCAGGAAGTCTGAGATCCAGTCAATATCTCCAGTCAGGTAGTCAGTGATGGAAAAGACCTCAACCAAACTAGCTGTCGGAGTAGACTGTATTTAGCTAGATAGGTTTGATGCAATATAAGGCAGCTTTTTATAGCAGCCAAAACATGGATGTTATAAACCACTGTGAAAAACAGATGCGTAAGGAAGAAGGTTTTGATTGCTCTGAACTATTGGTACAGCTTTCAACGGGCTCTCAAACTGCTTCATACATCCAGTTGTTTATTGTATTTTCTGAAATGGGCTTAACCCAAATGTATGAAATTAAACAAGCTATCTGTCTGACTTTAACTACCTAGATCTGGGATATAACCAAACTCAGTGGCCTGGACATGTGCAATAGCTTGCAGTCCTCAAACCATACCTCCTTCTTGCCAAAATCTCTCACTAAAAGAAACATGAATTTTCTTTCTGGACAGCTCCATCAGGTTGGAATTTGGATAAAAAAACGGGGATGTCACTGGAAAAGAATTTTGGAATTAGCCCCATGTTGTTTATAAGGATTAATCAGCATTTCCTGTACGCAGAATGAATCATAGACTGATTCCCCCCCCCTTTGTTTTTTAAACTGTCGATTGAGGAATACATTGCAATGACTACTAACAGAAGGTGCAGCAGGAGCCAGTGCCCCATTTTTTATTTTTTAATGACTCAACGTATGGATCTGGAACTTCTTCAATACATTCTGTAGTCCTGACAAATCAGGAAATGATGCATCAAGTATCCTGACATGTATGTAGGATTGTCAAGCAACTGAGACAGGGGAATAGATGGCAGAATGGAGGGCAGAGCAGAGCACTGCCCCATCACAGTTCAAAATCAGTGTGTTTTAATGCAAAGTTAACTTTTTAAAAATTATAAATATAGAGGAAGGGGGGCGGGGGAGAGAATCAACTCCCGCTTCCAGTGTACAGTATGCCGAAGCTGATAAATATTAAACTAGTGAATAATTGTCTTACTCATAACAGACTGGAGCATTTGAGAACAGTTTTGTATTTAACGTGAGACTAAACAATGCTTTCGATCAATGTTTATGCCTGAAGCCAAACCTCCTCTGAACATGCTGGCTCTCACAAAACCAAACAAGGTCGGTTTTCATCATTTACAGAACCTAAACTCATAAGAGGGTTTTACTTTAAAATTGTTCAGGAAGACTCTACTGGGTCAAGACTGGAAAGAAGAACAAGGAAAATGCAAAAAATAAATAAAAATCCCAGCGTTCTACAGTACAATACAGTTACAATACAGTTTCTATAGTACAATACAGTTACTAATCATTTTATTATTCTATAGTACAATACAGTTACTAGTTATTTTATCTTCTGGTTCTTTTGTTTTGTTTTGGTTGGTATTATGTTATATATTTGTAAAAAGTTTCTATTTTGAATATTGATCATTGACCACAGTGGATTGATTGACTGAAAAAAGAAAGATAGCTATATGAAAAGTATATCCCCCCAAACACTGGCCTAATGAGGGTGAAAAACAGAGAGGTGGTTTACTAAAGGATTTAACATTATTCAAAAGAACAATATGGTGAAAATCCAATTATACAGTTATCGAAAGCTTGCCACATTCAGACCCAGCTGTCATTCAAGAGAAAAAGGCTGTTTATTCTCTAACCAAAACAAAGCATAATTGTATATGTGAAACAAATTATGCAGATAATTGTTTATGCAAATTGCTTATTGTCCATATAAACACAATTTGCACACTGTATTTCGAAGTTTGGTGTCTCAAGTGTGGTCCCCCCCCCCGCAGAATTATTTGCCAAGGAACAATATGGCAGATTTGGAAGAAAGGAACATGTTAATGATCGGCAGTAGGATTATTACATGCTTGGTAATAATTTTAAATCAGTGGAACAGTGTGTTCAATTTGATCTGACCTCATTCTTCAAATTTTTTGAATTATTGCCGGAAGCCTTCCCAACCAAGTAGTCTCCAGATGTTTTGGATCACAGCTCTCCTAATCCTTGACCATTGACCATGCTGGCTGGGACTGAAACATCTGTAGGGCAACAGGTTATAGAAAGCTGGCATCCCGGATTTGGGCTTTTTCCATCTGTGAAATGAAACAGCACAAGGTACTTATTTATGTCCAGTTATTGACCTTTTATAATAATAATAATAATAATTTATTATTTATAACCCGCCCATCTGGCTGGGCCTCCCCAGCCACTCTGGGCGGCTTCCATAGAAACCAAAAATACACTAAAATATCACACGTTAAAAACTTCCCTGAACAGGGCTGCCTTAAGATGTCTTCTGAATGTCAGGTAGTTGCTTATCGCTTTGACATCTGCTGGAAGGGCGTTCCACAGGGCGGGCGCCACTACCGAGAAGGCCCTCTGCCTGGTTCCCTGTAGCTTTGCTTCTTGCAATGAGGGAACCGCCAGAAGGCCCTCGGCGCTGGACCTCAGCGTCCGGGCAGAACGATGGGGGTGGAGACGCTCCTTCAGGTATACTGGACCGAGGCCGTTTAGGGCTTTAAAGGTCAGCACCAACACTTTGAATTGTGCTCGGGAACGTACTGGGAGCCAATGTAGGTCTTTCAAGACCGCTGTTATATGGTCTCGGCGGCCGCCCCCAGTCACCAGTCTAGCTGCCGCATTCTGGATTAGTTGTAGTTTCCGAGTCACCTTCAAAGGTAGCCCCACGTAGAGCGCATTGCAGTAGTCCAAGTGGGAGATAACCAGAGCATGCACCACTCTGGCAAGACAGTCCGCAGGCAGATAGGGTCTCAGCCTACGTACCAGATGGAGCTGGTAAACAGCTGCCCTGGACACAGATGGGACCTGTGCCTCCATGGACAGCTGTGAGTCCAAAATGACTCCCAGGCTGCGCACCTGGTCCTTCAGGGGCACAGTTACCCCATTCAGGACCAGGGAATCCTCCACACCTGCCTGCCTCCTGTCCCCCCAAAACAGTACTTCTGTCTTGTTAGGATTCAACCTCAATCTGTTAGCCGCCATCCATCCTCCAACCGCCTCCAGACACTCACACAGGACCTTCACCGCCTTCACTGGTTCTGATTGAAAAGAGAGGTAGAGCTGGGTATCATCCGCATACTGATGAACGCCCAGCCCAAACCTTCTGATGATCTCTCCCAGGGGCTGCATGTAAATGTTGAAAAGCATGGGGGAGAGGACAGAACCCTGAGGCACCCCACAAGTGAGAGCCCAGGGGTCTGAACACTCATCCCCCACCACCACTTTCTGAACACGGCCCAGGAGGAAGGAGCGGAACCACTGTACGACAGTGCCCCCAGCTCCTAGCCCCTTAAGACGGTCCAGAAGGATGTTATGGTCGATGGTATCAAACGCCGCTGAGAGATCCAGCAGAACTAGGAAACATATCTCACCTTTGTCCCTAGCCCACCGGAGATCATCAACCAGTGCGACCAAGGCAGTTTCAGTCCCATGATGAGGCCTGAATCCTGACTGGAAGGGATCCAAATCATCCGCTTCTTCCAGGCATGCCTGGAGTTGTTCAGCAACCACTCGCTCAATCACCTTGCCCAAGAATGGAAGATTTGAGACTGGGCGATAGTTGGCCATCGTGGCCGCATCTAAAGATGGTTTTTTAAGAAGTGGTTTAATAACCGCCTCTTTCAGCGGGTCTGGGAAGGCTCCCTCACGGAGGGAAGCATTCACCACCCCACGAAGCCCATCGCTCAGTCCTTCCCGGCTAGCTTTTATAAGCCAGGATGGGCAAGGATCCAGGAGACAGGTGGTTGGTTTCACTCATCCAAGCAGCCTGTCCACATCCTCGGAGGTAACAGATTGGAATTGATCCCACTCAACTTGACTAGACAAAACTCTAGCACTCTCCCGCCCCGGCCCTGCTCCCATGGTGGAGTCTACTTCTTCCTGAATCTGAGCGATTTTATCTGCAAAAAACTTTGCAAAATCTTTGCAGGAGAACATGTAGCCCGTACTGGGCCCCGATGTAGCAGGTGGTTCCGCTAAATTGTGAACCACCTGAAAAAGTCTCCTGCTACTGTTTTCTGCAGATGCAATAGAGGCGGTGAAGAAAGGCTTCTTCGCCATCGCTATCGCCACTTGGTAGGCTCGATGTTGAGCTCTAACCTGTGTCCGGTCAGATTTGGAATGAATTATCCGCCACCGGCGCTCTAGCCGTCTCAATGATTGTTTCATTGCCCTCAGATCCGTGGAAAACCACGGAGCTGTCCGGGCTCCATGCAATCGGAGAGGGTGCTTTGGAGCCAAACAGTCAATAGCCCTGGTTGAATCCGCATTCCAGCGGGCCACCAGAGAATCAGCTGAAAGATCATCAACATGGGATAAAGCATCCCCTTCCACTCTCTGGAAACCATTTGGATCCATTAAGTGGCGAGAGCGGACCATCCAAATTGGTCCCACCTCCCTGCAGAGGGGAAGGGTCGCAGAGAAGTCTAGTTGCACCATTGATCTAACTAGTCAAGCTGACAGCTTATCTATATGGCTATGAAGACTTTGGCAGCTCATCTTTTCTCGGTATAAACTCCCTCACAAAACTGTTGTAAACAGGATAAAACAAGACCACCCAGCACCTCTCACACTGTCCTGAGGCCAGCTTAGATATCAAGAAAATATTTAAAAAGGCAATTTCCTGGAACTTTAATTGGGACACACGAACCTACCTTTCACCAGACCACGCCATGCAGCCATCCAGCCCAGGCCTGATTACTCAGGCACTGCCTTTCCAAGTCAGAGGCAGTGAGGTGAGGTCTTTCCCAGCCATCTCACTTGAGGTCCTTTTAACTGGAGATGCCAGGAAATGAACCTGAGATCTTCGACTTGTGAAGAATGCACTCTGCCTTTGAGAAACAGGGTGAGCTCCCATTGCTCGGTCCCTGCTCCTGCCAACCTAGCAGTTCGAAAGCACATCAAAGGGCATGTAGATAAATAGGTACCACTCCAGCGGGAAGGTAAATGGCGTTTCCATGCGCTGCTCTGGTTTGCCTGAAGTGGCTTAGTCATGCTGGCCACATGACTCGGAAGCTGTACGCTGGCTCCCTCGGCCAATAAAGTGAGATGAGCGCTGCAACTCCAGAGTCATTCGCGACTGGACTTAACTGTCAGGGGTCCTTTACCGTTACCTCTCCAAATGCAGAACAGGCATCACCATATAACCAGCTGGCTTTTCACAGACCACAAGCAAGTGCAACCAAAACATCAGTCTGGGAAAACATATCTTCCTCCTGTTCTATATAGGAATTTTAGATACACAATGAATAGATATTTGAGACAGAGGAGATTATTTTGTTCAGAAAATACCTAGTTTTAATAATCGGTGAGTTTGTTCCAACCCTGTGGGGTAAACAAAAACAAAATACATTATTAATAATCACAAATGAGACTGAAAACATCCATCCTTCTGGGTGTTCAGCTAATTTATTGCCTGTCCTTAGTGTCATTTCATATTCACCCAACGGAAGTTTTATTTGCCAGCTTTCCCAAGCAGAAATAAAGCATGACTTATTGGCTTCTGTAAATACTTCATTTTTGGCTGCAGTTAAGCTGAAGTTTTGTTCCACTCATGGTTGTATTTTATATTCTCAGTCAACTGCGGAGGAAAACCAAGTTGTCCTCTGTTATGGTATTTGCTTTCCCAGAATGAAATTCAAATGTTTTTTGAGCTAGCAGCTAGCTTATAGAGCTGGCAACTGCAATTCAGGGATGAGTGAATCTGTAAATGTATATTTCTCCCCCTTTCTCATTTTTCCATCTTCACTTCTGTTCAGTTTGTCATTTATTTTTTTAACTTCTCATGAAAATTCATCAACATTTTGGTGTGAATATCCCCTAATATACACATTTTTGTACACAGTTTTCCCAGTGCATATATACACAGGTGGTAGAGATGGCAGGTTTGTTGGCAGGTCTTTTTTTTTTTTTTTACAACTGTGTATTGCATGGTCACCTATATAGAAGGGTCAACCGATGAGCATCTTCTCTTATGTAGGGGCTCTGTGTGATCAGAACATCGACAGAAGCAGGTGCCCTGCATGTGAGGAAGAACTTGCAAGGTGGCTTTTCTATACAGGTGGCAGTCTAAGCACTGCTCTTAACTGCCAGCGAGTATGTTCTGAGCATACATACAGAAGGGAGCCGGATTGCTTTCTGGAGCTATGTGTTTCGCAACATTATTTTTTTAAGATGGCAGAAGAACAAATGTCGATGGCAAGATGTTTAGCTGTGGAATCTGATAGATTCAAAGGGTTCCTTTGCTTTGTTCATAGCCTATTTTTTATTTGACTATTTATTCCATTTCTATGAAGCTCACTGGGTGCCCAGTCACTGCCTTTCAGCTTGACCTAACTCACAAGGGGGAATCACATATACCACATTGAGCTCTTTGGAGAAAAGGTTGTATATAGATATATGTCCTTCCTCCCAAAGGACTCCAGGCAGGGCAGCAAACACCACCACCATCATGATTACCATCAATTAAATTTGTATATCACCCTTCATCTCTGGTTGGTTCAAAGCATAAAAGCACAATATACATAATACAAACAAGACCAAAAACAAAACAATTTCCATGCTAGTTGACTCCATCAGGAATGGGGATCCCATGGATCCTCCAGATGTTGTTGGATCACACCTCTCATCATCCCTGACCATGAGCCTCTGGGTGGGGCCACAGGTTCCCTAGTCTTGCAGTGCTATTTGTATTTTTTGCCCTTTGTGGGTGTGCATATTCTCGGAGCCCACAGGATTGCTGGGAAGCAATCAAGACCAAATGAGCTGATCAGAAGAGGGAAAACAGCCAAGGAAATAAATGTGAGGCTCTTGAGGACAGTTCTCCCAAGCGGTTCTCAGAAAGTAACATGGTCAGACTTGGGTACTAGGTGCGTTGACTTGACTTTGCTGTTCTTCCTCAGGAAGAAAAAGTGCCTTAGATCAGCCCAGCACAATGACATTCCAAAATAAGAAACAGCATGCTGGTGGCTTCAATTGGTGGGCAAATTACACAACACCATTGCCAAAGCCAATGAGGTCTTGATACATGATCATGGATTCAGATCCTAAACACAACTCAGACCCTAACCAGGACCTCTGATGAAAAACATTTAGGCCAAGGGAAGCAGAAGCCTTGATAAAAAAATACTTGAGATGAAATAACAGGTATCAGTTTGAAGGAAGCAGGGTTGAGCATCCTGGGCTCTCCAGATGCTGTTCGACTCTAGCTCCCATTTTCATTAGTCCACATGGCCAGTGGTCAGGGATGATGGGTCCAATAACATCTGGCAGGCCACAGGTTAGACACCCCTGGTATAAAAGGCACATGTGTACCAGTCAACTTCTTACAGATTTCTAGGGATTGTCCCTACCTGTCCCAGTAAGCTCTTGTCTATTTGGAGTGGGTGCAGTGGTACATGGTGCAGATGCACCTTAAGAAACTGGTTTCAGACCACAGAACTGAAGCAGCAGTGTGACAGAAGCAAAGCCCTCATTGCTGTCACCAATACCTCTTCTGCCAACACATAGGAACACTGGCCCTTCTAGTTCAGCCCCCTGTTCGCACAGTGGCTGAACAGTTGCCTCTGCCAAACCAGGAAGCAGAATTGGAACACAAAGGCACTCTCCCACCCTGAGGTTTCCAGCAACTGGTATGAGTACCACTTCTTATGTACCACTCTGAAGCATCTTGTAGCCTTCTACATCCAAACCTTAGTCATGTTCTTTTCAGACTTCTTGGAAAGCCAGTAATGGATATATAAAAAGACGACACATTAAGGAGCTGACCACAATTGGTGCTAATTTGAATGTGTCATCTTTGATGGTCTCTGAGATTAAAACTTCATCAAGAGCTATGAATCATGGCGCCAACTGAATACAGTCCTAGGGGTGTGAGAGACTTAGAGATTTGGATGGAGAATCACAATGTTGCTGTTTTTAAAAGGAAAAATGGCAAAGGAGGTAGGGAGAGACTTATCCTCTTTCCCTGTATGACCTCAGTGTGTTTACTCATCAGGACACCAGCATACATTTGGAGCAGTTTCATGTTTCATTAGACGAACCATATGTCTGCATCCAAGGCTTTTACTGCTTCATTTAAGGTGTTTTAGAATGCATATAATACACATATCTGAAACAGTCTCATCCTTTTAGAATCATAGCAGCCAAATGAGTCACCTATTCTTATACTCTGCCCAGAGACAGGAAATAATCATACTGAAGATTATAACATACGTCTGCCTTGTCTTTTGAAAAAGAAAGAAAAGCCTTCCATGAATGGAAATTCTGAACTTCCCTCATCATCTTGTTTGATGCCTCCCTAATGTTTCCTGATGTTCACTTATATCTGCTGCAGCTTAAATCCTTTTAGTGGAGCGGGAGAGCAGAAACTAATGCCAATATATTTCACATCTGGCCACCAATGCGTCCCTTGGGTTTCAGATACTACATGGTTAGATGAGTCTAAAAAGCCTGGGACACAAATTTTCTCCGCCTTCTAGCAGCTATGGTAGCTTATTTACTGGAAGTAATGTAATTAGTGTTAACTCTGGAATATTCAGAGTATATTCGATACTGACCAGGCTTAGTTTGGTAGTGTACCAAGAAACATCACCATGTAGTGTACCAACAAAACCCCTTCTTTTAACAATTTGGTAATTGTTCTTCTAGCATTCACCTGTTATAGTACAATCCAGCATATGCTGCTCTGTATCACTTCCACTGGAACAATGCCCCAGGAAGTTCTCCTGGACAAGTCCTGTTGAAGGGTTGGGGAGCACAAGCCATCTCCCCTCATTTCAATATGGCTTGCAGAGGAGGACTTCCTGATGGATTGTGCCTCTAGTTATTTCAGTGAGGTTTGCATAGGAGAATTGTGTCCAGGCATGATTTCTGCTGAAGGAACATTGCTGTGCAGCAAAGCTTTTACTAGCTTCCAACTTCTTTTTTAAGAGTTAGCAGAATAGCCCAGCCACATGCCCTCCTATCACACGCAGTGGCAGCTTTAATGCATTTCCTGTCATCCAATCAGAAAAAGAAGGCTGAGAACATTCTCCACATTTCTTTCTGGCATTCTTCTTAACTAGCCAAAGCACATTTATGACCACATAACATGTTTTAGTTGGACACTTGTAGATCCAAAATCATCTATTTAAATAGACTTACCCATGAAAGTTCAAGCTAGGGCAAGAGAACATGACTGTTTGAAATGTAATAACAAGCACTTGTCTAAACCTCGGAACTTCAGAGTTTTGACCTTCATATGTATTTAATTGGAACACTTGTCCTGAACATTAGCACACAAGCAGGGTGCAATCCACCATTTGCTGTGGGTCCAGAACTCCTGTGGACAACCTGGCTGGGGGAAAAAACGATGCAGGAAGGAGCACTGAGTTACACATTTTCCTTCATGTTCTCCTGCTTCTCGTTTGATTTGAAGCCCTGATCTGAAGCCATCCAAAACAAAACAGATGATATTGCTTCAGCTTTTTCTGTCGGGATGGAAGGAGCAAATAAGTTTTATTGCAGAGCCCTCAGAGTTTCCAGAACTCTTGGAAATGCATTTTATTTGCCACACTTACATGTTTATGACTCGACATTGTCCTGCTTCCAGCCTCCCATAGTTTCCTCTCCTTGCCTGCCATCTTTTCACACCACTCACTGTCTGACCTACTGATTGGCTGACTAGGGCTCCTCGGCGCACCAATAGGCAGCGGTATTCTGAGTGAGTGCACTTGAGGGGCTCTGTGCCAAGGGTCGCTGATGTGGTGACCAAAAATGATAGTAACCAAAAATCAAAGGTCATAATTAAGATTAACACAGAGTGAAACCCACAGTTCTGCTAGAGTTCTTTTCACCAGAAATATTCACTTTCTCCTTCTCTTCTTACAAATGTGTGGTCTGGTTTTATTGTGATCACTAACTTCTTGTTCTTAAGACTATTTCCTTTTTTGTTGCCTCAGAGGAACGTTTAAGCTCTGCAAAATGTAGCAGGGGTTATCGTTTTGAAAAGGGATATAAAACTACATGTCTTCCTAGGAAAAATGATACTATGTGCCTGTAATAAACCTGCAGGAGTTTCTGTACTTCCGTACTCAGCCTTAAAGGGCTTGGCAGCTTCTACTGTTTAGTCCAACAAAAGCTACAGTAAGGGTATAAATATTTCCCAACTTAGGCGGTGTACACACCATACATGTTAAACATATTTCTCCTCTCCTCACACCCCCTGGAAACTGTGGTTCATGCCTCACAGAGCTACAATTCCCAGCACCCTTAACAAATTACAGCTCCCATGATTATTTGCAGGGAATGCTTTAAATGTATGGTGTGTATGAAGCCTTAATGAAAATAAGGATGGTACACAAGCATCTTCCTTGTGCCCTTGCCTTTCTAGAACCTTCTGAGAAAGTTCCAAAAGTTTAAACAATTTGACATTCTCAGATTTTGGAAATGCCCTAGGAAATGTTGCATTTGGGTTTTAGAAACTGGATGTGAATGTGATACTGCACATCCAATCCTTTGTGATCTGTTTCATGGTCATGCACTGAAAGCCCTCGTTTCAAGTTTTAGTCTATGCGCTGGGAAATCTTCTCACCATCCTTCAACACTCTATTATCCATTAGCCTCCATCACCATGCCAAGAAAGTTGCATCTTTATGCTAGGAAAATCCACCCTGGTGACAGACGGTGTTGGCAGGCAGAGTAGCGGTATTGGTTCCAATGGTGATGGCACAACGAGGCCCAGAGAACAATATACTCTTTTGTTTCTCATTGTACCTCTTAATAAGAGGAAATCAGAACAGCTCATGTGGTTATAGTTATTGTGTAGGCAGGCTGTGATGTTCTGTGATTCATGGAGTTGGGACTATAACCGCAGCAGGGCAAACTTCTTGGTGCAAGTGAAATATAAACAGTGCTATACTTCACAAAACATATTATTGACATAGATTGTGCTAAGGCTGTGCTTCCAGTAACATTTAAGAGCAGCTAACTTTCTAAGTGCAAGAATGTTATCTCTAGCTGGCACAAACAGTGGTGGAGGGATCATACTGGAAGCACAGGAGCTCATAGAAAGGAATGCAGAATTGCTCCCCCTCCATTTCAACTCAGCTCTAATTTGAAGTAGACCCTGCAAAGTTTTAGACCAATGGTGGCTATCCACATGCATGTCATATGTGTGGACTACAGCTCCCATCATCCACAGCCAGCATGGCCAATGGCTAAGTATGATGGGAGTTGTAGTCCATCACATTAGCCATTCCCTAGTCGAGGCAGAAGAACAGACATTCAAGCCTGTGGTGGATCTAATTCAAATTTGAAACCACTTTTTAAACAAAACCTTGAAGAGATCAGGACCATCATTTTGTGACTAATACTATAATTCTGTGTGGTATTAACAATTCATTTGCAAGGCTCAGTAATTTCTATTTAAATAGAGAGCTGCAAACAAAAAGAGCTGGGAAGATAAGGCCTTTTTGCTCTAGCATTCAGCAAAGTTGACTTCACCTAACATAAATACTGACACCCACATAAATAACTTAAAACAAAAAACACCATTAGAAAAACAGGGTGTTTTTTTTTAAGAAACAAAAAGATCAATTTTTACACATATGTATTGCCGAACTTGGCAGAAACTCATATTGGAAGGAGAATGATGTCATCCGGTTGGCCTTTTCCCACTGCAAACAGTAAATCTTAAAATCTGGAGAGATTTTTTATTTGGTTATTCATATCGTGCTGCGGCAAGGGGGTTATAACACATGTGCCTGGGCTTACTAAAATCATCTGGAAGAGAAGTATTGTTTAGAAAGCCAGTGCTTGAGACTGGAGGTGGGGAGGGCTCCACTCTAAAATGTACATTGTCTATTTTTCTCCTTTGACTTGCCTTGAGTCACATGTCTGTTGCTCAAAGTTTGGTACGGAATCATTTTCAGACAGCCGTTCGATTCTCCCCCCTTCTTCTTCTGGGGTGAAGCCTCCCATTTTGGGTCTGGGGACTGAAGATTAAGCTCAGGCTCAGGAGGATGAACCCACAGCCCATTATAAACTGCTCATTTGAGGTCAGTCAAGTCTGTTGCAAAATAAGCACGCCAGTCCCTTAACTCTCAAGAAAATCTTCAACTTAATGCAAGAAGAGGATTTACTGTTATGCAATCGGTAAACAACTGGCTTTTTGCATCCTGTGGTCCTTAGGCTGTCATGCTTTATATGTTTTCCCAGATCTCAAAGGCTTATTTTCCAATAGCTAATTCATATTTACATTACTGAGGTTGACGTTGTTTGGTATCTGGCTTCATTTCTCCATTTTTATTTGGTCCATCAGCTGCTTTTCTTGGACAAACTCTCCCCATTAGGCTGTTCCTTCTTTAAACGTATCTTCATTGCCAGGCACTGGCATTTTTGCAAGACCTTTCTAGTGCAAGCTTGGCATCAGCTTTTACAGATGTGATCCTTTCCAAGCTTTGCTATGTGACCCTAGGGTTGTTAGGAAATGATCCTTTTCTCATCTCTATTTCAATAGCAAAATACAAATTTGTTTTCTCCTACAATTCTGTGCAAATCTTTTGTGTTCTAAGTCTGTTTTTTTTTTTACCATGGTTTGCCCTGCATGCTTAGTTAGACTTTTAAGATCATGCCTGATCAATGCAAGTACTGGGCTATTAGCCACTGCTTGTTCTGTGGCCTGACTCCATAGCTCTTTAAATGAATGTGCACCATGAAGTTGCAATATATTAAACGAAATATAAGAATTTCTGGGGAGGGGGGGAATCAAACAACAAAACATGTGTGTAGCTCTGTTTAGTAAACGTTCTGTTCAGCTGTAAATACTCAAAGTGCAAGTATGTTAGGAAACAAAGTAGAAGCATCCGGTAAACACAGAATTGGCTATGAATTCAAAGTTTAACCGCCCCCTCCCCAGCCCAGTTCAGACATAAATACTCCAGGAAAGGATGCTTTCCTGGAGTAGAAACTCAAGTGACCCCTTCTCTTCTATCTTCCTCTTGTGTACATGGCAACAGAGGAGACTTCTTTTTCAAACCACAGTTTTCCAAGTTCAGCCATCACAGAGAAACTGTGGTTTAGCAAACCAGGAGGCCTTCTCTGAAGCCCAGGTGTGCAAGAGGAGGAGAGGAGGAGAAGGCAGGGAAGGAGTGCTTGAGCTTATCACTAGTTTCCACCACAATAGTTTGATTTTTTTGGACTGGTAATAGTGCCTCTGAATCAGGCCTTTATCTGAGCATCAGCAAGTCATTGTCTTTCAACTTCAGTTACACATCTGCAAAACTAAGAGTATTACAATTATCGTATTTATTACATTTTTCAGTCTATTTTTTCCTCCAGTTAGCTCAGAAAAGAGTGCAAGATCCTGGCTCCCTACCTTCACAACATCCCTGTAGGTTAGGCTAGGCTGAGGGATTACTTTCCATCCCTGCTTCAGCTGAAGATCCCTGCAATAGAAGCTGAAGCCTTCTGTTCTTAAAGCACGCTCTCTACCCCTGAGCAGTGATCATTCACACAGAATTGTTTTGCATGTTACAATTTTGCAGTGCTGAATAAGATCTAAGCGATAGTTGCTGAATTAATTTTCATCTGCAGACAAATGGTGCTCTAATGCCTTGGCATCTTTCTTTCTTTCTTTTTTGAAAAAAAGTATTACATTGATCATTTCCATACCTGCATTGTCTGCAGCTTACGGAAAGAGTAATGATTCATGTCAAGATTGCAAACTGCTAGCCAATAACTTTAAAAATATTGCACCTGCATCGCCCAGATGAACATGCTTCAAATTCACATCAACCTTGCACTCAGATAGAAATGTGTAACATATTATCAGCTGGTATTTCAGGTTCTGAATTTAAATGCATCCCCAAGGAAATAACAAATATTTCATATCAGCTACATAAATCAAGAGACAGGTACTTTATTGTTTCTTTTTCTGTGATGGATGCTGCACGATTTAAAGAAGTAGGTGTGCCCAGGGCTCTGTCAAGAAAGTCTTTTTATTAATTCGATAACGTTCCATCGTCGAAATCTCCAACTTGCCATTTACTGGGTATGTATCTTTACAATGCTTGAGTGAGGAAACAGTTACTTGCAATGACTTTAACTGTGCATTCACCTATCTTCCTTGAGAGCCTTATTCAAAATTCTTCTTTTATTTAAGGGACTTCATTTTAATCCAGAAATGGGCAACCTCTATCTGGTAGTTGAGACTCTCTCCAGGACCTTCCTCTGTTCCCTCCTCAACTGCTTCGGACAGGCTGGAAGGTTGCCTTGGTAATGCCTCTTGCTTTCCTGGACGTGGCTGTGTGTAAACTTCTGACTTTTTGTCGCTGGAATGAAGCCCACTATACGAAAGTTTGAGTCACATGTTTCTCCACTCATGTTTCCCTCTTGTGCCACTCACTGCTGGCATGGCAGCCCTAGGAAGTTTCCCATGACACTGGACCAAGAAATGCTTCACAAGCCCCAGTGCAACCAGTTAATTTTCACCCAGGCCTCTATAACTAAATATGTGTACCTGCATTTTCTCTCCCTCTCCTTTCTCTGTTCTTTTTCTCGCTGTCAAAATTCATAGACTATGGTGGAGTCCACACACATATAAAAACTATTCTGAAAATGCTTTTTTTTAAAAAAGCATTATTAAAAAATACATTGAATTTCCCATAAGCCTCACCATTGTCATCTAGTGTCACATTGTATATAGCACTTAAAACATATTTAAAACGTTTTATTTGCAGCTGTATAGCTGAGTCCTGTGAGTTTCATGAGGGCAGGGGCCTTTTTTTTTTCCTTTCTACAAGGGATTCAGTGGGTTCGGATGAATCTTGAACCAAAGTGAGTGGGAAAAGGGTTTTTCTGAAGTGCCTGGAACTAAAGCAGGGACTTCCAAAGTGATCTGAGGTGTGGGCTTTGGAGATTCAGACACTGGAAAAAACAACAACCAACAACCCTGCAGAGAGAAATGGAAACAGTTTCCCCAAAGCTTGTTATACGAGACAAACACTGGTGGTGGAGGGTTCTTCTGTGACTGACAGGTGTATCTTTTAATAAGAGGGAATGATTTTACCAGAGCTCTCTAATCACAGTGGCAGTTACTTATCACCTTGTTCTTATCTGTTCTTTTCACAGGTCCTGCTGTTGGTGTTTGCTTGGGAAATTCTCTTCTGTCCCTGTCACATGCTCACACATCCACTCCAGTCAAAACAGCTTTGCTTTTCGTTTCTGTGACCTGTGTTTCTGTGACCTTTGGTGCCTATTGGGCAGAATACAAACCTGAAATTTCTCCCCACCCCAGCCCTGATTCATCTTAATTTCCTTGTCCCCACAATTATCCTGTTTTATAAGTAAACACCTATGTCAGTGATGGCCAAACTTGGCTGTTTTGGGACCACAACTCCCATCATCCCTAGCTAACAGGACCAGTGGTCAGGGATGATGGAATTTGTAGTCCCCAAACAGCTGGAGGGCCGTGTTTGGCCATCACTGACCTATGTCCTGGGTAACAGTCAGGCCAGGAAGCACATTTCATCTTTGACATGCCCCTTTAATTTGCTAATATATGAAAATATTATTTGCTAATAATTCAGCCCCGCCCCAACCTTTCTTAAAGCATAGACACAAGAGGTTGTTGACTCAGGATCTGTTTACATGCTCCATTATATTAGCTTTATTGTATTTGGTTGCAAGATAAATGAATGGGTAGCCACTGAAAACGATATGAGTCGGGGGAAGATGGGCATGTTTGTCTGTTGTAGCAAACCCCACAAAGAGTTTTGTGGCACTTAAAAACACAAGAATCACAGCACTAGCTTTCATGAAGTAAAGCCCACTGCAATTGACCAAATATTATGCTATAGTAAATTTGTCAGTCTCTACGGTGCCACATGGTTCTTTACAAGTCTGCACATTATTGACAATGAAGAGGTCTCTCATTTCAATGTTTTCCTCGGACCAGTTTATCTCGGCATTCCCTTGGCCTTTCGAAATATCCTGAACTCACTCTTCGCAACATTCCTACTTCCCTTGTTGATGCCTCAGAACATTTCAACTCATGGAAAAGCAATGTTGCAGTGATTTATTTTTAAATCCACTATGCCAGTAAATAGCAAGATATGAACAAATATGGTGAATAAAGCCTTCCGTAACTGACTGGGAATGAGGCGTTGACATATACTACTTGGCAGCTTCCACTCCCCTCCTCGGGAGGAAAAAGAAGAAGACGACATTTGGAGCTATTGAAGACCAGACTCTCTCTGGTTTACACTGGCACAGCATCTTTGGCTCAAACCGCTGAAAAGATATGGTATGTGACCGTGTGGAAAATGGATGGGAGTCTTTTCATCTTCGCCAATCTAGAGAGCAACAGAGAACTAAAAGCTTGGCAGAGGCATAAGCATCAAAACAGGAAAATAATAAATAAATAAATAACATTCTTGGAGAAGCTCTGCCGATTTGCTACAGAGTTTGTTTTTGGCAGATGGATGAAGGATGCTAACAAAGGCATTTTGTGTGTAACTCAAATGCTTTGATATGCTTGGCTGAGACTTGGGCATGCCTGCCTGATTCATGGTACCCTTTGCTAGTTTTTTAATCCCCAGAGATTTCTATTATTATTATTATTATTATTATTATTATTATTATTATTATTTTACATTGAACATTGAACATTGATTATTTTTTGACAACACACCCAAAGGGTGAGAGCTATTCTGACTTTGCTTCCTTGACTACATGGGAGGTCAAACATGACCAGAGTTCATGTCTACTCCATGTTAAGGCTGTCCCAAGGGGATATAGACATGGTCTGGCTGGTAGTGGCTTGGTGCAGCGCTGTTGCAGTCTCTATCTCTGGAGTAGAGGCAGCCAACAAGAAGGGAGGGCATAGGCTGTAGGGAGAGACCAGCCTGAAACAGGAAACCATGGATGATCTGGGCATGTTGTGGAGATAGAGTTACCTTTCATCTTGGGGCTGAAATTAACAAAACAACTGGAGGCAAAGACTTCTAATTTCAATCAAAGGTTACCTGATGGTGAACCAGGAGCAGAGAAGGGAAAGTAGGTGTACTGCAGGTTGGGGACAATATCAACAGTGGTCCTTTAAACAGCCAAGTTGTGTTGCTTTATGGAAAGCCATTTAGCTTATTATACAGGCTAGGTGATGAGCTGGTCTTCCTGACTTTGTTTAAAGAGCAGGAAGAACTCTGTAGGGAGGTGACTGGGTTCTGATAACCTATCCCACAAGAAGGGGCAGTATCACACTATCACTAAAGTTCATAGGACATTGAAAAGCACTGTAGTTGCTGCTGAGATCCTACAACAACCTGCAATAGTGAGATCAGAGTCACATGTGCACCCAACCTTTAGGCAGATAAACAAATGGATGAGGAATTGTGTTTAGTATGGTCCATTGGGCCACCACTACGTCACTCATTACTTTTTTTAAAAAATGATTGTACTTAAGTCACCTTTTCACATTAATTCCACAGCATGAGAGGCACACTAGTTTATTCCTGCATCAAAAAGAGTTATAGAGGAAGCCCTGAATCGTTTAGGATGAACCCATTTATAGCTCTTCCCTGTGCCAACATTGCCCCTCCTCAGCCATAAGAGCCTAACAGTATAAGCCTGTTACATAATTCCTCAGAAATAATCTGCAGTGAGTTCAATGGATCTTACTCCCAGGTGTGGAGAATGAATGACGCTCCAGATTTTGCTGAACTACAGCTCCCATCATCTCTGGTCATTGACCATGCTTCCTGGGGCTGATGGGAGTTATAGTTCAGCAATGTCTGGTGGGCCAAAGGTGTTCCACATCTGCTTTATACAGTTGTTTGCAACAGCCCCATCAAATACATTGGGGTTTGCTTCTACGTAATGTGTGGAATGGCTCATGTCCTCAACGTGGTGGGCTGTTTTCAACGAAATTGTTACACTTGCAGTAGCCAACACAACAATTCCCACTAGAGAGCCAGTGTGGTGTAGTGGTTCAGAGCAGTGGACTTGTAATCTAGTGAACCGGGTTCGCTTCCCCGCTCCTCCACATGCAGCTGCTGGGTGACCTTGGGCCGGTCACACTTCTCTGAAGTCTCTCAGCCCCACTCACCTCACAGAGTGTTTGTTGTGGGGGAGGAAGGGAAAGGAGATTGTTAGCCGCTTTGAGACTCCTTCGGGTAGTGATAAAGCGGGATATCAAATCCAAACTCTTCTTCTAGTGCAATGAGACTCCCCTCACCCTCTCCCTGTATAATCACCCACCCCAAATCTGCTCCGAAGAGCTGTGGAAACCCCCAGAATAGCACTCAGTGGAGAGGCAGAATCATTCCGCCGGGCAAATAGGCTTGCACTGACCAATAATCTCATTGAATACTACCCAGTGGTTACAAGGGCATGGGTTTTTGTTTTGCTGTTTTCATATGAAAACCAGCTTCAGAAGATAGAAATAAAGTGAAACGGGAGAGTATGTGCACAACCCTTTTTCCCATTCACAATTTATCCCCTCTAAATCATTCCCTCAAAGACTAAGAATGATCTAGATGTTTATGGAAGGGGCAAAGGCATAGTGGCGACAATTTGGTTAAGCACTCCATTCTCCCACTGTTTTTCATTTAAAAAACAACAACCGCAGCATCAAGATTTGGTTACAGAGACTTGAGTATAATGTGCAGTTAGCCCCTGGAAGCAGGGGAAGTTCCAGAAAGGATGAAGCAATGTTCTGTTGTTACATAGAGAAGTTAGTTGCAAGGGCTTAGCTTAGGGGTCTGCACATCTACTGAGAATAAACATGATTAGTTCCCCACCTCTGCACTAAAGCTAGGGGGTTTTTTTGTTAGTGTTTTTATTGACTTTGGCTCAAGCACAACATATTGGACAAGACAGCTGCCTCTTACATTATCCTGTTAGAAACATTTATCAAATACTAGAAGAATTTCCTTAGCAGCTGGTGCAATACAGGTTTTACCCCTGTATTTTCTGCCTAAATAGTTGTATTTTATTCCAACAATTATGTTACTTCTTTTAAAGAGCCAACATAATAGTACTGAAACAACAAAATTAGAAGTTGTAAACATTGGAAGGACTCCAGCACCAGTTCTTTAGCCCCTATACCTTTTGGGAGAAATTTGATTCATGAATCAAAGTGGTCAGGGAATGTGGCCAAACCTGATCACTTTATGATATCTCTTTATGCCCCATGTAGAGAGCGATCTTCGTGTTTCTAGACCAACCCAGCCTGAGAGGCAAAGAGACAATCTAAGAAAAAATGCCACTGGACATTCTGTGTGTGATGTATTATTTGTAACATCTTTTGTTGGTTGGTTTCCCGCCCCCCCCCTTAATTTGATTTTGTAGCACTTACATATTTGAAGAAATATATATTACAAAAACAAAGAAAGAGAAATAAGTTGGCAGAAATTCTTAGAAAGTGGCTGTATGGCAGATACCTAGATGAGAAAGGCCTATGATTTTGACCATGTAACGATATATGGAACTTTGTGTTCTCAATTTTCCATTAACATATTGCACTACTGGAACATACTAAAATTTCAGTCATCACCAGCCTTCAAGTCCTACATAGTCAAAATACAGCCTTGTTCAATGAAATATTTGTGTCCTTGAAAAGGAGCATAATGTGAACATTATTACTGACTGCCAGTGACCTATGCTTTTCGAGTGATAACCAAGGGCACACAGCACAGCTTTATCATAGTTATGGCTTCTCCTTTAGAAACATTTCTAGCAATCTTACCTAAGCATTGGTCCCTGTAGCCAGGCATTGTGTACTCTGGCAGTGGCTCCCTGGGATTTCAGGCAGATAGCGTGGAGTGGCCAGGGATTTGAAACTGGAACCTTCTGCATGAAAACCATGTATACTGCCACTAAGATAGCACATCATCTATGATCAATTATTAGTATGGTGTCCTAACTGAATGGTACAAACATACAGAGCTGCCTATGAATCTGAGTCAGATATTTGCTCAGACAAGCAGCAGCACGGCTCTGCCTAGTAGCAGCAGCTGTGAAGTCCTGAATGTTCTCTAACCACCAGAAGAAGAGCTGTTGCGCTAGCATAAAGGTAAAGGGACCCCTGACCATTAAGTCCAGTCGTGGCCGACTCTGGGGTTGTGGTGCTCATCTTGCTTTATTGGCCGAGGGAGCCGACATACAGCTTCCGGGTCATGTGGCCAGCATGACTAAGCCGCTTCTGGCGAACCAGAGCAGCGCATAGGGACAGGAATAATGGCTGTGCAGTATGAAATCCAGTGCAACAGCTGTGCTGGTTGAATCTTGTTGTGCAGCAGGAAGCATCAGGGCTACAGAAATCTGATGCACAACCACCCACAAGAACCATGCTGGCTTCCTGTGCTTTCTCTTGCACAAGCTATTCCACTAGCGCAACTAACTGCAAAAGCTACAGCAGGCAAAATAGGGGCAACAGGTGGAGCATTTTCAAATTCAGCAAAGAAAGTTGCTGCAAAATTTGATATTAAAAAGAACACATAAGAAATGCATGATGTTTCTCAGGATGAGAAGGTATCATGTCAATTAGAGAAGTAGCAGTAGGCTACTTTCATTGCCTGCCAAATCTAATAGATGCTTCCTTTACTTAACTGATGCTTCCTTTGCTTAGTAATGTAACTAAAGCTTGTTTATTTCCTCTATTGTTAGCATACGGCATCAATGCAAACATCTCTGTGTCAGCAAGAGTGGAGAGCTCTGTTTGATCTCTACCTAGCAGATATTTAAAGAGTATGTCCTCAACTTCCAGTACAACATTGCAGGCAGGTGTGAAGTTTATCAGACCCCTGTTAAAGCAACTTTCCGTCGCTACAAGCTAAAAGTCTTCTGTGTGCTACGTTCTCTTCCAGTTGTTAATGATCAGGAAAGGATTGCTGGAAGCAAAAAGCAACAGTGCCATGGGAAATGGAATAGCATATCTGGCATAGATCAATAATATTTGACATTGATAAGCATTCTTCTTTGAGCTGGGCCAAACTCTCTGTTGCAATTAAGCAGGAATGTTCGTAGTAAATTTAATTTGTGACATTTTCAAAGGTGTTGAAAACAGCCTGAGTCTCATCGCTACATATGCTCCTTGTCATCTTCATATCCACTCTCCCTTCTACCAACAATAGGTCACCAGGAAACTGTGGAAATGCAAATGGAACTGTCTGCCTACAAGTACACTCTACTCATGAGGCAAGGTGAGGCAACTGCTTCAGGTGGCAGGATCCACCGGGACAGCAGATCCCAATGCCAATCTTTCTTCCCCGTTTGTTACTGATGTAGATCTTCCCTCACCCCTTCTTCCTGGTGGGGAGGGGGGCACCATTTTGGGGTCTGCCTCAGTTGCCAAAATGTCTTGGGCAGGTCCACTTAACACAAAACCTTTATTTTAACCTAATCTGTATACTACTGTTTGTTTGGGTGTTTTTTTTTTTAAAAAAAACCTCAACCTCAATGCTTGACAATGACCAGTTTTAAAGATGTTCACGTGTGAATGAATTAATTAAAATAAGCAACAGTTAGCCTTCTTTTCTCATTGGAAAAATGTTCATACTTTATGCATTTTCAACACATTCCTGCATTCTGTTTCAACAGCTGCTGACTTCCAGGTAGTTTCTCTACCAAAACTGCAATAGCAATGGCTGCACTGTGCAATGGAAGATAACTGCATGGCTGTGTGTCTCAACTCTTATCCCTCCAATATATTTCCCTGCTCATCCCACCCCACCCCACAATCTGCTTCGTATAGTTTTATTGTCCTCTGTTCACCCATCACATAATATTTTAATCATTTGTCATTGGTCTTTTATTCTTCCCATGTGGCATTTTATAATAGCACTATAGGTTTAACTGTTTTACAGAAGAGATGCTGAGTCACTATAAAATCTGGAATATCTGAACACTTCTGCCCTGAGCTGCATTTGTTGGCTTAGCAATAGGTACGGATAGGATAAGTTAGGGAAGTCATCAAACAAATGCCTTTTTAACATTGTGCTCCATGAGCTGCCCAGAGATCCTATGTTATGAGGCAGTTGTATAAATTCCATTCTAAGTCAGTATAACTAAACAATATATATATATATATATATATATATATATATATATATATAAAATTGTCCAGTAGCACCTTAGAGACCAACTAAGTTTGTTCTGGGTATAAGCTTTTGTGTGCATGCACACTTCTTCAGATACTTCTTCAGACACTTCTTTCATGCACATGAAAGCTTATACCCAGAACAAACTTAGTTGGTCTCTAAGGTGTTACTGGACAAATCGGAACCACTTCAAGGAGGCTCCGCATTGCACTCGGGCCCCCAGGCATCTCCCACCTGCCCTGCTCCACTCTGGTTGGTCATTTCGCGGTCACTTGATCCCTAAAGCCAATATCTTGGCTTGGGGGGTGGCGGCCGTGAAACATTATTTAATCCCTGCACGATGTTTTCCGGACCTCTTTGCCTTCACATAGTGGATCACCTGCCCACCCACCCCCTTTATCTGGTGCATTGGCCTTGCTATGGACGTTGTTGGTTGCCTGTTTTGCAATAGGGGCCTGGTAGGAATTTTTCCATCTGGCAGATTGGCAGATCCATTTGGTTTTCACCTACCGCATAGAAATCGTCACAATTTTCTAAGGTTTGGCGGTTAGGCATTGGATCAGCAATGTGTGGGGAGGGGAGCTGTGGCCATCACCTCCCCCTCCAAGCTCAAGGGTATTCCGTTAAGGGAATCAGCGGTTGGTCTTGGTCTTGTCCAAAGCACCACGGCAGGGGCTAGGGCCAGACCAGGACCTCACGGGGGCACCAGGGGGAGCTCAAGTCGGTTCGCATCAGGGGGCTCCCTCTGGCGGTGTTTCACCCTTTTATCAGATTCCCCGCGATGCTGGTGGAAGTCTGATATAGTTTGGATGATTCCAATGCCTAAGCCAATACCACTCACATTCTGCATTCAATAAAGTTGTGGCCTAAAGTTTGCCCAATAACTTAATCTAAAATCCCATGTCAATGTGTCTTCATTTTGGCGGGTGATTGGGGGTCTCGAAGCGCTTTCTCCCCCCCCCCAACTGCGTCAGACCAACACGGCTAGCTACCTGAATCTCAACAGAATATAATTTTGGTTACAGTCTTTTGCAGCCTGAGACCTGGATCCAAAGCTGGCCCATCAACGAAATACTTTATATATCATTTTGTGCAAAAGAGTTCAGTCATCACTCAGTGGTTGGGATCAAAATGTTTTTCTTTTAAAAAGCAGCATGGAAGTTAGTTGTTCTGCTAACCCAGAAAACTTTATTCCTTGCTTCTTTTGCAGGGAAATGGGATTTGCCCCACACTCAACCAACAAAATGGTGTTGCTGGTGAAATTGAACCTGTTGTAGTCAATGGAGTTTCCATGTCCTGTCTGTTTGTGCAAGTCACCCAAATGAGCTCCTCCTGGTATTTGAGGTCTGAAGTATCTGACCCCTTCAGAAGTGAAAATTTCGATAAAGAGACCAGGATAGAATACTGCCAAAATAATGCAGGGTACCGAGGAAATGTTTTACGAACAATAATTTCTAAACTTGGGAGAATGTAGCCATTCCTTCCTGCATAATTTTTTGCTTAGAACTGTATTGTGCATTTAGGCCTAACCACAGTGGGAAAATATAATAAAATCCTGCTTCGATCCCACTGAAAACACATGGAAGAGCTATTTCTGAAATCTGTACCCAACACTCTTCGAGCACAACAGGAGGGAAAATGCAGTGCATGGATACAGTAGATGGATGAGCTCAGAATGAGAAATAGTGGTCCGCGGTTTCTCATTTGGATCCCTGCCATGTGAAGTCAGGAAAGGAAATAAATCAATGATTAGTAAGTTTGCTCTGCATCACTTGCCTTCACTTTTTGCATAATAGTCATTTGAGTGATTGTCGAGGTTTAGGGAATCAGTCCATCGGTGGTAACAGCGGAAACAGGGAGCCAGAACCTTACAATGGAGACTATTGAGAAGCCTAAGTGTGTAGCCTCAAAGGAGAGGCTGTGTGCAGCACAGGGAATCCTCAGTACACTGCAGCTGCAGATATATTGTCTCACTCCAAAAACCTGGGGAGAATTATATATAGGTTAGGTCTTCTTTTATATGAAGCCCACTTCCTGTAGGAAACACCCTTTAACTCCATGGCTTTATAGGACCTCATCAATGCTAGAATGCTATTTTTGTTTCCTTTTCCCACATCCACTATTCTCAGCCTTCTGTTGTAGCTTCTCTGTTTTAGCTTAAGTCAGCATCAATATGCTGGTTACATTATAAATGGGAGGTGTGAGAGCTCAAGCGTGCCCAAAAGCCACTGGCAATTTTGGTTTCTCTCCGTTTCTCACTTTTTCAATCTTAAATTCTGTGTTCCACATTGCCATATCAGGGGGGGTGGGGTGGGGGTGGGGAGTACTTAGGACATTTCACCTGCATTATAGTGCAAATTTTACAGTATGCACATATTTCTATGCAATTATGCCTTTTGCACATTTTTGCAAAGCGGTTTTCACTAATAAAATGCATTTTTCTGTTATTTTCACTACCACATGCACTTGGCAAACACTTTATACTAGGGCGTGCATTTTTGTACACGTTACTCGGCTGGAGAGCTGTGCTGCAAAATTTGGAGACATACAGATTTCAAAAGATGGCCGTGTTTTGGTTCACATGTTTTGGTTCACATGTTTTGGTTTACAACCAAAAAGAGCAAATTAGGTAAGTTCGACTTTCAGTGTGACCTGGACCTAATTTCTCCCCCATCCATTGTTGTTCCCTTATCTCAGAAGCATGGAAGATGTTTATAGCAAATGCTGAGGGGTAAACAATCTGCATATGCACAGATGCACTCTTCACATATCATTTATTTGCCCCACAGTGCCCCAGATCTGAGTGATACTAATATGAGACTATAACTCAAGCAAACTCTCGGGAGATCTTCTTGTGCAATAGGAATAGTTATTTCAGCAATGGCAGGCACTGTCCACAAATTCAATGGGGTACCAAGGTTTCAGCCAACAACCTTCTGATTAGCTACACAATCCTGCCTTTCCATTTCATCCCAAATGTTCACATATATTCTCTGTCTGCTCCACACTCACATAACTCTTGTGGTCCAACCCTGACCTTCTCTGACTTCCCTTGCTTTGCGTATCAGCAGGGGAAGGATAAAGACAAGATTTCCACTTTATACTTCAAATGCTAAGCTCCTGTGGCACAAAACCACCACATCAGAATATTTACTCATTTATCAAAGTATTTATATTTTGCAATCTCGTCAAATATCAGGGAGGTGTGGAGCAATACGGTATGTATGCAATAGAACATAAAACACCATTAAAGACAGTATAGAACAATCATTAAAATGTCTGGTTACTAAAGACTTAAGCAACTTCATAGGCCTATTGGGTATATATTGGACTGATGGGTGTCTTCTTGGCCGTTCAGAATTCCCCATCACCCACAATGCCTACTCTCCCTGCTTTTTCTTTTGTCTTCCTGTGCTAGGAATCTTGCAGCCCCTGTGTTTGTTAACACATTGCCTTGGCAGAGGCAGAGCTGTAGAGAAATCCTCCCCCCACCCGGCCATATAATAGAATTAAACCAATACATACATATATGAAATCTGTTTAAAACATACCAATAATTACAATAAATATAGGCCTTTCATTAAAAGCAGTCCATTCCCAGAGGCCTGTTGGAATAAGGTTTTCACCTGCTGGCAGAGGGATAGCAAGGAGGGGGCCAGTCTATCTTCTCCAGGGAGGGTGTTCCAAAGTCTGGGAGCACCTACTAAGAAGGCCCTCTTCGATGTCACCACCAAGAATGAATAATATTGTGCCCTCAGCTTGTCCGTTTGCCATGTTTGTCACATCCACATAATATATTTAAAGCCCATGCCCCCCCCCTGAAGCCTGGAAATTGTAGTTTGTGAAGGGCACTGTAAATTGCAGCTCTGTAACTAGTGAACTACAGTTCCCATGAATTTTGAGAGGTGGGGGAGACATGTGTTTTAAATGTACGTTGTGGATGCGACCAATATAAGGCTTGCCCAATGTTAACAACTGAAATGTTTGTATTTCACAAATTCCTCCTGTTACTCCTGCCGCTGAGTAGCAAAGTCTGACAGCTCTTTCCTTAGATTGGTAGCATTCATAGCTGGGAATCTTTGAGACAAGCCATGGAATTAACATTGTGCACCGCTTACAAAGAAAAATGATGAATCCTGGCATAATCCCTCTTTTTATTTATTTATAATGGTTAGAGAAGGTTCTATGCCTTCAAAGGTGGCATGCAAGGTAGAAATCAACAGGTGTGGCTTTTACCCATCCGTTTATCACAATGCCTAGCTGGTGGAGGTGACTTGCTGAATTCTATCTAATGCTGCTTCTAAAGGCACAGAGGTTATGTCAATAAAAACAGTACCAACCCAAGCTGAACATGTACCCAGGGCCAGCACTACCATTAGACAGAGGAGAAAGTTGCCCCAGGCAACAGATGCTGGTGGTTCGTCTGAGTTGCCAGAATGGCTTGATCAACTTTGGGTACTGTGCAACTTGACTTGGATAGGGCCCAGTATTTGCAATGTCTGGGGTCCACTATAATACATACAATGGTGCTGGAATTGGCTGCGGTCCTCTGGAGCCTATACAGTGAAACAGATTTACACAACCACTTCAGATGTATACATAATTGTACTCTCAGGATACAGATTTTATGCGTATGCGAAATAGACAGAATTTGCTTGTCACACACAAAAGAAATGGTTTCCTGCACAGGAAGTGCTATCATGGGTGGGTGACAGACAATCAGGGGATCCTGTAATAAAGCAATCACCAAATGGAAGTCACAATTCTGTGCATCTGCTTTATAATGTAAGGGAAGAGCTGGGTGCAATATATGCAGGATTCATTTTAGAGACCTTTTCTTTTTCTTTTTCTCTTGCTGAAGGATTGTAATCTCACTGGGAAAAGGAGCTTCTTAACCCTTATGCCATTTACCCATTTAAGATCATGTTCCCCACCACCTGGGGAAAATATATGGCTGCACACATGCAGAATAGGCGGTTTGAGTTGATCTCCCAGTGGTGAGCTTGAAGCCCTGCATAAAGGCTGTCGCCTCATTTATTTATTTTTGTTCCAGTTCACAATTTTATTGAGGATGCAGAATCTGTTCCCAGTTATATGGCTTCAGTATCTCTATTTCCTTCCTTACTTTGCCTTAGGCTCTGGCTAAACAAGCCCAGATATCAAGACATTCAAGATTGCAACTCAACACAATAAGAGTGTGCAACGATATATTATTTGCACAGCTGTTGCAAAGGGTTGTTATGCTCCAGTCCTCCTCATGCTGTGAGTCTGTATTACACGCTGGGAAAAGACAAATGAAGAGTTTACATTTGCATGTAGCGTGGTTTTGTGTTGCTGATTTTTAATTTCCAAAGTGCTACAAAGTCGAGTAAAAGAAAATAATAATGATACAGTTTAGTAAGGACATTAGTGAAATAAATCAAAAGCAGCTGTGGGTCATTTTTTTAATGTAAAAAATTATTTTAACTTTTTATTTGCTGGACTCATCTGAAATATTTCCATTAATTAATTGCTAAGATTTCTGTCCTGCCTTTAATTATAAATGTTCACAGACTGGGTTAAAATAATAGACGATACAGTAAAAAAGAAAAGAAACAAAAACTCATTAGAAGTCTTATAATACTTGTGTAAAGGGATTAGACATTGGTTCTTCATTAATTCTCAAATCACTGGAGTTGGTGGTTATATTTTAAAGGTGCAACCTCTTCAAGTCTAGTGATAGAATGGGTGGTGGTTTTTACTAATATGCATATGTTGTATTTCAGTGGATGCCAAATTAGTATTTTCGGTACCAAACACTGAGATTATTTCTAAAGAAGAAAACTGCCAAGGAGAAATACAGAGCAACTTAAAGTAAACAAATGAAACCTTTCTGCTTTTAAGTCTAGAACTGGGCGACTTCATTTGCTTCTTACGAGGCTCCTTGTTCATGTCTGGTACAACTCTGATTGAAATATGATCCCCCCACCTATAGTCCTGCAATCCATAAACTGATATTGTCATATTGCCTCTTTTTGAACCATGTGTTCAGTAGATTACGGTGTAACATGCCTGCTGCCATAAAAACCCTTAAATGATTAGTATCTACAGATACACAGTGCCAATGCCAATTTTGCTCTTTTCATGGACTACTAATATTCATGGCGACTGCTGTTTTTCAATTGACTCTCCCTCAAGCGCTGCCTCCCACCCTCTCATGAGCATGTTATGTAAGTTTAAAGGAGTCTGTGGTGAATTAATACATCCCAGTCACGACCACTGGGACATTATGGGATGAAATGGCAGGTCATTCATAAAGCAGGACATGCTTCAAAAAGATTGGAGGAACAGAAAAGGTGTGATAAAAGACAAACCAGGCAATAAGTTAGCTCAGTACTTGTGCCTAGGGCTTTTTTTTTTTCCCAATCGGAGCTCACCAGAACTCAGTTCTGGCACTTCTCAAGTAGGCGCCATTGCCATTATAAGAAAACAAGGGAGGCGTTTATGGTGAGTTCTGGCACCTCTTTTTCTAGAAAAATAGCACTCCTTGTGTCCTTAAGTGCAGGGTGGTAGGGTTTGTTTTGCTTTTCACACAAATCACCATTCTGGTGTCCAATCTAGATTGGATCCCAATCTAGGGGTCAGTGGGCTTTAACCCTTTGCTTCTCCCACTATGGCCCTTAATTGGATCAGGCATCCCTGCCAGTGATGTACCTGTGCAAGAAAACTTACTAGACCAACACTCTTTCTGGTGTTTTATTTATTTGTTTAGAGCATTTTTGGTGCCACTTTTTAATCAAAGTAGTTTACATAAAATCAATAACAAACAAGGCAGTTCCCATCCATAGGCTTACAGTCATGGCACATTTTTTTTAAAAAAATTAAAAGGCAAGGAACAAGGATGGGAGTGAAAAACAAGCAAGCTCCGGCATCCATTCCTAAAGGGGCATAGTAGTAACCAGTTTGAATGGAAATAGTTCAGGTGAGGAGGAATCAGATTGAGCTGATTGGTCTTGCTTCCCTTGCATCCCTCTAATGCAGCCTGATAGAATAGCTGCTGCTCGGTGTCAGCTAAGAAAGGGAAGGGCAGATAGAGCTTGTCTTTCAGTAGAGCTGGTGGAGTGGCTCTCCTTCCCATCTCTCCCTTTGCTGCCACCTGTTGCTGCCAGGTGACAGTTGCTGGATGGAGGAGCCTGGTGGAGCTGATGAAGTGACCCTGTTTTCTGGGTCTCCCTTTGCTGCAGCCTCAGGGAACGACTATACCACATTGGCTCTGAAATAGGCAGTATTATGTGACACAGAAATGCTGATGAACTCCATGTATAAGCTTTAAGTTCAGTACATGGCTGCAACTTTGTCACATATAGAGAACCGGCTGCCATTGCAGATTACGTGGAATGGATCCATCATTGACTGACAATGTCATATTGTGCTGTGTACACAGGTAGATGCTGAGCCTTGTCAGAGTACATTTCACGAATTGGGTTTCAGAGATCCAGCACAGATGTGACACCAATAATATATTTAACAGCAGGCAGCATGGCAATTAAATCCTGTGGCACCTTAAAGACAAGCAGATTTGGCATGGCATGAACTTTCACAGGCTAAAGACCACTTCATTTATATCCATGAAGTAAACAGTGAAGGCAGGTAGACAGACAGTGATAATATATTCACGAATAAATGTTTTCCTCTGAATTGGATCTGTTGTGGAGAGCATTTCCCCCTCCAGCTTTCTACCAGGCAGGAGTTCTTTATTGTCAATGTCGCTGTTGCTTTAAAAGTCCTAAAGGGGTGTTCAGTGTCTGTGCCTGCCAGTGGCTCTGCGCTGCCACTGGGATCTCATTCTCAAATAACAAGGTAAACGAGTTCTTCAAAGGGCTGACTTTCCACATTTTATTTCAGCAATCTGTCATTGGGGAAAGTCAGATTTCTAAACAGACCGTCAAGCCTCACATGTGTTCCTGAAGTTTATTGGCAGTTCACAGGCCTGGACAGAAGCCGTTTGACTTCACCAGCTGCTGGGGAGGGGAGAGGGGGCCACAGTCTCATGCCAATAAACAAACCTCTTTGGGATGTCAGCCTCTTTGTAGCATCCTGAAAAGGTTTTCTTTTCTTTCTCTCTTTTTTAGAGCAGAACTTGTCTAAGCTTGAGGAAAGCTCCATATCAATTTCATCTTTTTTCTAGGGACAAAGCCATCTATTGTGTATATGAAATGCATCTAGGGTCTTTTTTCCAGTGAACAACCCAACAGAATGTATTTGGGATTGTTCGGTATGGACATAAGTAGGCGATCGTAGCTTAGTTTAACATCCAGTCATTCCCCCTTAACAAAATGTACTTTTACATGCATTTAGCAGCAGCTGGTGCACAGCAGATTTGTACCTAATGCTGGAACACATTCTCCATGAGACAATCAAAATAGTTGCTCCATTGCTTTGGATTGAATAACTTTGAGCACTCCAACAAACTCCAACTTAATAGGTGTGATGGCTAGTGCAGTTTTGCTAGTGAGCCCTCTGAAGATACTGGTCCAGTTCTCCCTCCTCTTCGGCCACTTGACCATACTCTAGTCACTGTTGGGCTATAGCAACTATTTAATGTGAATGCTGCCTCACCTTTGGCTCCTGCTATCTCCAGGGATAACATCAAGGCTGGCGTAGACACCCCTTCCCAAGACTCTAGACAATTGCTTCCATCCATTTGACCCTGCAGAAGACAGTAGCCCTTCTCAGAAAGGCATATTCAGATGAACACATGGAGGATGTGATCACAAAGTCCAATCATGAAGAGCAAGTCATGCTAGATTAGCCTGACTTCCTTTTTTGATAGCATATTCTGTTTTGACAAGAATTTTCAACATGGTCCTGCATTATATTCTTGATGTCAAGCTGGTAAAATGTGGGCTAGATGATGGTTGATGGACCACATGCAAATACCTTTAATGAACATCTTGTCAGCTTGGAGACTAGTGACAAGTTGGGCTCAGTGTTGTTTCATATCTTTATAAATGACTCAGATGAAAGGAATGGAAGAAATACACATCAGATTCAGAGATGACACCAACCTAATTGTGGCCAGTACCTTGAAAGACAGAAACTGAATTCAGTATGATATTGAAAGGATGGAGAACTGGGCCAAAACTAACAAAATGAATATAAGCACAGATAAGTGTAAAGGTCTGCATTTAAGTAGGAAGAATCAGATGCATAAATACAGGATAGGTGATAACCAAATTTGAGAGCAGTGTGTGTGAAAAGGACCTTGGGGCTTTAAGTAAAACCACAAACTAAACATGAGTCAGCAGTCTGATGTGGTGGCTAAACAGACCAATATAAACCAAAGCTGTATCAACAGAAATATAGTGTCCAGATCAAGTAATGAAGTAATAGTATTCTGCTGTCGTCAGACTTCACCTGAAATGCTCTGTTCCGTTTTGTGCACTGCAGTTTAAGAAAGATTTTGACAAACTGGAACATATCCAGAGAAAGCTAACAAAGATGATGATAATCCTAAAAAGAAATCCTGTGAGGAAAAGTATTCTGGGTGTGGTATGTCAGGAGAATAAACAATTAAAGAGGTGACACGCTAACCATTTTCAAATATTTGAAAGGCTATCACAGAGAGATAATGCAGTAAAGTTGTCCTCCATTGCTCCAGTGGGTTTAAACAACAACAGGTTTAAACCAATGTGGTTGCAGAGCATTGCACACTTGGCAGCATCAAGCGCTGCTACCATTTACTAAGAGGGAGGAGGTGTGACATTTTGGGAACTCAGCGCAGTTCGAGCTTAGCATCGGAGCGCCACTGTCCATTGCTGATTTAAACTAAACATTACAAAAATTGTACAGGTTGTTTGACAATGGAATAGACTGTCTTGGTTGGTGGTGAACTCTCGTTTGTTAGAGGTTTTTTAAGCAAGAGGCTGGGTGACTACCTATCAGGGATGCTGTAGTTACGGATTTTCTACATTGGCAAGTGGTTGGTTGAGGTGACCTTTGAGTTCTGTTCCAACTTTTATGCTTCTGTGATTATATCTGTTGACCTATACAATAAGTGTGGTTTATGTACACACACAGATTCTGTGTACCAATTCAGTTTGGTTTAACTCGGGGTAAGTGAGCACAATGCTACTCTCCTCTCTACATGTTCACTGCATGCAATATGTCTTCTGTACTGGACTAGGTGCCATAGTAGTGGCTTAAGAGCAGAGCCGCTCCATATATCTAAAGCACATCCAACACACATTCAAAGCACATGACGTCTCCCAAAAATTCCTGGGAACTGCAGTTTCCACTAACAGCCATACAATTCCTAGCACTTCCCAGGATTCTTTGGTGGAAGTCACCAGTCATGTCTGTGGTGTGTGCTTTAACAAATGACTTGTCCTATGGGGTGCACAGGACAGAGTATAAGTTGATCATACAATTTCAGAAGTGTGATGGTTACACCCCTGGGGGGGGGGGGAAGTTAAGTATTGAAGTAGATGGCTTTCATGGAACGTCCAGTCTCATTCAATAGCTATTAAACTGGCCAAGGGATTGGGGAACCTGTAGCCCTTCAGATGTTGAACTATGAACCATCATCCCTGAGTATGACCATTGGTCATGCTGGCTGGGGCTGGTGGGAGTTGGGATCCATGAACAACTTGAGGGTCACAGGTTCTCCATCCCAGCTCTACTCGTAGCTTTTTTATATATCATTCAAGTGCTGCAGTATTTACTTTCTTCATCAGTGTCCACTATGCACCCTGCCATTGTATTTTCTGAGCATGTGCTCATCCAAATCTAGCTGTGCCCTGGTATGATTTACGATGTGTCTCATAAATTCTGACCAATCTGGTGATTAACTCAGTAATGTCAGCCAATCACTTGACCCCTATGGGTAGGAACTAGATCGTTCTGAAAAAATATTGACTTTGTGCTTTCTCTAGTTATCAATCATTTTGTACCTATAATGTCAAGATACCATGAAGAGGAAAGAGATTAAATATTACAGCCAGGTTTGTTAAAGGCTTATTCTGTAAATCGTTCATGGTTTCCCTGTATTATTCCCTATGTGCCTGATAGATTTTTCCAGATTTGACAGGTTTTTAATGGAAAGCGGAGTGGATATTTTTTCTCATTCACCACTGCGAGTGTCAGTTTCCTATAAAACCCCAAAAAGTGAGATAAGGCGTGAGAAGTGCTTTGTTTCAAACATGATTTAGTTTAGTCCCATGCCATGCTTAGGTGAGAATTTGTTTTGTTTTTCCAAAAAATTCCTGAGTTACCTCTTTGAAAAACCTTGATCACATTGGTGGTGAAACTACTGACCATTTTAGTGATTTTTTTAAAAAAAGATTGCTATCAAAAGGGCTTATTATAAACAGCACCTGGAAAATTGAGAGCTTTGTAACTGTCTTGAAATATTCACATAGAGTTTAATATATTTTTGTTGAGAATTTTGGGGCAGGGGGGAAGTACTAAAAGGAATTCTACTCGGTTGCTTGTGGAGACTCGTGTTTCTTTAGGTCTCTTTAGAGATTTTTGAATCCAGTGAGCAGCACTGATAGGATCAGCAATTGCTTCATGTGAATTTTGCTAAAATGACTGTATTTTTTTAAAAGGAATATGATCTGTGGCTTATTTTCTTTGACCCACATTTCATATTGAAAGAAATGAAACACATATGATGTCCCGACTCCTAAATATTAAGCATTGATGATTAATAAATACAATAAATAAATAAGGATTTATTGGTGTCAGCTATGTATAGTACCTGCTGAAAATGGAGGGCTGTTGTGTGAAATCAAAGGTCAACACCCTGATTCGTTTTGTTTATATCTGTTAAGGCTGATTAGGCCTAACCAGCTTAAAACACATCGCCATCCCTTCCACACATACAAGATGCTGCAACATGTGCAAGCCAGTGAAAAACAAAAGTACCACTGAGTTCAATGGGACTTACTTCTCTCAGGAACATGACTACTAGATGGTAGCCTTAACAACATCTTTTCTGTAAGTTTCCCTGACTTCTGTGTGGCTTTATATAACATGTTACTTTGAATAGTCCTTAGAACCTTTTGCCTCCATTCTAGATATGAAGGCTTCTTCAGAATGACTGAAATCCATCAACTGCTACACCCAAGTTTTATCTACGCTGAAGGATACTCTTGGAGAAAATTTGGGCACTTTCTTCCTACAGTAATTATGGAGGGGTGGGTGGGTGGAAATCCTCATTTGATTAAACAGTACAATTCTATGTATACTTACTTAGCAGCAAGCCCCATTTAACTCAATAGGACTTATTTCTGTGTAAACATATTTAGAATTATGTGACATCTTGGATAAACACATTAGGAATATGTTGTTTTTCTATTCAGATGCCTCAGTCATTAGCCATTAGAATCAAGAAAGATTTTCCCTTATATAGGCTAATTGTTTTCCCATCCTCTCCCATTTGCTAAGGTTTCTGAGAATGCCATAATTTGATATAGTGGGTAGGTTGAAGTTGTGTCCAATAACATGACTTTGGGAGATTAATCAATGGATGAATTTTGCTCAGTCTTGCTGTTCACCATATCTGAGATCAGGAATTAATTCTACAGTAATTTGTTGTTGTCTTCCCTTGCAATATGTATCTTATTCTGAAACATTATAGGTTGCTCTTTGCAGAACTGGTGGAGGTACCCAAACTGATTTAACCTGTCTTAACCTGGAGGTGAGACTAGATGGCTTTTTAATCTCTTCCAAGTGTAATTCTGCTTTCATGCCCTTAAGATTAACTCATATGTCTTCCTGCTCACAGTTAGGTCTCAAGAATTTCACTCTCCCATAGAGATATAAGAAGTTATCAATTTCCATTCCGACCTGTATTCGTTTCATGCGACACTTTTCCAATATATATTTTTTCATAATTAATTTGAATCCATAACTGCAGCTATAGAAGTAGCAATATAATCTTGGAGTGTTAGTGCTGTGAACTCCTCCATTGTAGGTTCAGGTTGTATATATGTGTAAATAAACCATATATCCTAAAGACAGCACCGTCTCCAATGTGTCTCATTCACAAGAGAAAACACGTATCCTGTGTAAACTTCTGGAACCCCTGGAATCTTGCAACACTTAGAGATTGGGGTGGTGTGCAACAATATATTCTTGCAGTAACTCAAATGATTTTAATCAGTTTTTGTGTGCCGGCAGCACATGAGAAAAGTGCTACTCAGTTTCAATTTGAGTAACAGAAACCATAATAAGGCAGCAACTTTCTTCACGCTCACCGCTTTCAAACTTTCCTGATGATTGTATTAACCACGTCTGTACTAACCACGTATGTAGACTCCAGCCATGAACTGTATACATCTTTCTCACGGTATAAAACTTTGCTCCGCTCTCTACATTTTAAAAAGGTCAACTTTTTAACATGCAACCCTTAGTGGTCATTTGTTAACACCTTTTGTTGAATGCGTCACTATGAAATCACAATAGCATCAATGCTCTGAAAAATGCAAAAGAGGAGAGAATTCTCCACTTGCCGTCCAACATATATGAATGCAGCACACTTGCTGGGGCAAGATAGACTCCCCCAACCTTTCATTCACAATTGCTTGCTTGTTTTGTCAGGTTCACTGTTTCTTCTCTGTAGCTCATGAGATACAAAAGTTGCTCTTTCCTGTGTGTGCATGTTCCTGGGGGAGGGGGGCCCTACTTTTCTATTACAGTGGTACCTCGGGTTACGTATCCCTCTGGATACGCAGCCTTTGGGTTGTGAACGTGGCACGTGCGCAGAAGCACTCAATCACGTCACACACGTGTGCAGAAGGGCGCCTCCATTTACAGACTTTTCGGTATACGGTTGGGCCTCTGGAATGGATCCCATCCGTAACTGGAGGTACCACTGTATTTTGCTCCTGTTCAAAGCTCCTGTTACTCTAGGGTTGCAATATTTCAAAAAGTGAAAATCCGGACACAAAAGTTGGCCAGAGTTGTTGGGCTTCTTTTTGGAAAATCTCAACAAATATTGAGGTTTTTGACCTTATTTTTAAGGAAATATTCTGTTAATTCTTCTTCTTTTTTTAAAAAAATATATGAATACAGCACATTAAAAGTGGGTTTTTAAAAGTGTCTTTAAAAGGGGGGAAGGGGGGGAGAAAAAGAAAAAGAAATGTTAATGCTTTAGTACTCTTTGGGTTTAATTGAAATGACTTTTTCAATTCATGATTCCAGCCAATCTGGGGTTACGTACATGGTGCCTTCACAACAACATGGATCAGTAAGGATGACCAAAGTCCTCTTACTGCAATTACTCTGGGTTTAGTGAGGGAGGGAATGGTTCCTCATTGCCTGGGCAACTGAGACCAGTTGGTTGCGCAGAATATGGAAGTGGATATGCTTCCAAAAGCATATTCCATTGAAGATAAATGCAATATGGGTGGACAACATCTACACTCAAAAATACATTCAAAATGTGCACCCTCATCCGTATCCTACACCAAGTAGTCAACTATGTGTGACTTGACGGAGGCAAGGAAGTGTCAGCCTGGTTGTCTTGGTAACTTCTCCAATGCTACTGTCTCATGAAGAGTGAGTGTTATTTCTCATATTTAAAAGTGTTGAAACATTCTGGGGTCAAAAACAAAAAAAGTCACTTGGTGCCCTTCAGGTGTTTTGTGGTTACATTTCTCCGCGCTAATCATTGGTCATGTTGGCTGGGGCTACAAACAGCATCTAAAGGGTCAGAGGTTCCCCACCCCTGGCCTACACCAAAATGATGAGTAATATATCATACATTTGCTTAGCCCTTCTGTCATCAGACTGTAGGGAAGATTACTAAGCATGATAGCAAGAAAATAATTCTAAACATCTTGCTTCAAGTTACACAATTTCTGTCTGTATATTTTCTCAGGAACACAAAATCTTGTTTTTGGGAAAGACCTAAAGAAGGGTGGGAGGGAGGTTTGTGGGTGTTAGTTACAGCTAATAAATTTAACAGTTTGTTGGAAACCACATGAAATGTAAATACCAGTTAATAGATCAGCCCAGCAACTGCCTGGTCAAGGAAGTAGCAGTGATAGCTTATTGCAGTGTCACCTGGTGAAAAATAGGCACAATATATTTGTCTTTGCAAGGAAATACAATGTCAACTGGATTTTTGTTGTTTTTGGTTTAAATATGCAAAGCAGTGCTTTTGAAATAAAACAAAGGCTTTGTCTATGGAGCAAAAATAAGCAATGTGTCCTGTAGTTGAGTGGAGGGGGAATGGTTGAATTTAATCATTACTGCCAGTGCTATTTTTCTTTTTTAAAAAATAAGGTGCTGAAACTAACCATGAACACCTCCTTCATTCTCTTAGAATGGCAATGGCACCCACCTGAGAGGTGGTGGAACAGAGTTCCTACTGAGCTGGCCTTCAGACGTTCAGTAACTTAGATGGTAGGTGTAAAAATGTTACTTGCTTGACCTAGCCTTTCTAAGAACGTAGTATCATAAGAGCTTCCTTGCTAGATCAAACCATGACCCCGCTAGTTTTGTGTCCCACACCAGCCAACCATGTGTCTCTGAAAGTTTACAAACAGGGCATGAAGTTAGAATCTCTGCTCATCCCACTACACAAGGAATCCCATCTGGGAGCCTTTGTGACAACATCCAGCACCTGCTGTGATGTGACTGCCCCATCCAAGGCAGAGGCAAACCCTCCTTTTGAACACAAATGATCTCGCAAAGTAAATGCCCAGAAGGATCCCAGCTTAACCACAGCTTGAAGTGAGCAAAGCCAGATGTGAGTAATTTCCCCCCTCCCAATTAAGCATTACTTCTGCCCCAATGCCAGAAGTTGGTCAAAGAGGTTTAAGCACACCTGGTACTTGAGAAAGATTACTGAGAAGCAAGGGTGGGCAAGCTCTCCAAAATGCCTCTTGGATTGCCTTGTTAATGTATCCAATTCCACCACCGAAATCGGGGGGAAACAGGCTAATTTTTCAAAGCCAATCTAAGAGGGTCAGAGAAAGTCCCCACCCACATCCTGAAGCCCTGCCCCACCAAACCCTCACTCCCCAATACAGCCTATTCTACTTATTTTTAAAAAGCTTATAGACACAGTGATGCCTGCCAATGGCAGAGAAACCAAACAGTGCCCCACACCGCCCCCTCCCTCCCTTCTCTGACACTCCAGTCTCATGATTACTGGCATGTCAGCCAATGGAGCCTGGTGACTCATGGGGAATGTAGTTCTCCCAAAGCCTGCTGCCCTATTATCCTCTAGAATCATTTATATTCTATAAGCTCTCATACCGTATTATTCATCTAAGCCCATGAAGCACAACAAATGCAGGTAAAATATTGGGCATGTATGTAATTGCAGAAAGAGCAGTCTTGGATGTCCAGGCACTAATTTGCAATTTATTGCCTATTATTTGTAATGTGTCATAAGCATGTATTAGGTTTCTCCTTCGACCGAAACCTAAATGGCTGCCTTTGTGTAAATTGGATTTTTCAGCTGGATTTCATCATATAAGTTAAGAATGGAGCATTGTCATCTGTAATTGGTTGTGGTCTTTAGTCAGATGGCCCTTCCCCTTTGTACCATGCATTTTCTTGTCCTGAAGACTGCATTCTGTAAAATTCATGAGGCCTCCACCACAAGCCCAACATGTGCTTGGGTTCCAAAACTGCTTGAGGAATTGGGGGGGGGGGCAATGAGGATTAGAGCCCATACTGCAGTCATCATAAAACCTGTTCATGTGAGTCAGGAAGGGGGGGGGGGAGCATAGCTCAACACATGACCATCACACGCCAATACACCCATCAGTAGCTGACTTCAAGAATTGTCATTCTAAGCCAGTGACAATGCAGGAAAAAAGGCCTATTTAATTAAACACTTGATCAAAGGAATTAGACATCTTGTTAATAATATATCCTCCCCCCAATCTATGTGAATAACCACATTTTCATACTATGCAGAATTTATTTTCTTTTTAAAAATACCTTTCAAGGAAAGGGCTGTGACATGTAGCAAGAAATAGCTCACTTCCAGTTCAATATTTTCTATTCTTTTCTGCCGAGGACGTGCACTGGAGATAAAATCTGATGTGGTCTCACCATTTGTCTTTCAGGCAAAAGGAAGAAAAGGGTCAGCCAGTATCTAGGGCTGACGCACGGGATGCAGCTCAAGACGTCATGTTTGATAATGTTACCTTGAACCTGTCCGCTTATGGAAATACGACTGATTGTGAATTTGCAAGCAAAGATTCAAGAGATCATGTTTTCAATTTCATTTGATAAGAGTGTATATGCAGGGCTATTTTACCCATTACTGCAGTGGCAGGGGGATCTTTGGCTCCTTCCATCCCACTGGAGTGCCTCCCTTCCAGCTGGGCAATATTCACTTGAGGAGGAAAAATATGATTGGCTTAAGTCATATGGTTCTTGTAGCCAAATGTTCTTGGAGCAGCATGTAGAGGAAACAAGTAGAAGAGTCTAACAGGTAGCTGCAATAACATAAATATGCTTTATTTCACTTAGATTTTTGTAAAATGAACTATAGACCTGGAGGAAAACCCTTTTGATATTATCAATATATATATATATATATATATATATATATATATATGCTTAAATATTATTTGTATTTGTATTTTGGATAGATATTTTACACTATTTAAACCACTTAGAGGTGTTTCATTTTTTCATTTTATTATTATTATATGGCTTAAATGTGTATCAGGGTCCATGAAAATTGCAACCCCAATTTTTCAATAAACTCTGCCTAGGCTGCTTTATAATGCCATTGTGCCATGCAATGTGGGAGGTGCTTGTTTACAAAAGTGGCAGCTCCACTCATTTCCTTCACTAGCTCCTACCGGTGTTAATGTGTCTGCTGCATAAATCTTTCCTTTCATAATGTGCAGAGTGGTTTATAATGTACCCTGCCTCCTTCAGACGACTGACACAAGTAACTGGTTTTCTTTTCAAGTTTGTTAAGCCTGTGAATGGATGTTCTGGTGGTAGACAGGTCTGAAGGCATAACATCAAGTTTGTTCATCTATAGCCCATCACAGATATAATTCCTGTTACTCATCGATCCCTCACCACTGACTCATATCCAGGAAGTAGCATAGTAGTCATACCATTACACCACCCATTTTGCAGTGATGACATTTCATAGCTTTGTCTTCTCCCAGATGTGGTCAAGTTTAATGGTTAACAGTTGTGCTTGGACTTCAGCAAAAGACACAGCGATGAGGATCAAGGGTTCATCTCATTATCTAGCAAAAGAGCATAAGTACTGCCCTTCCGGATCAAACAAAAGATTCATTTAGAGTAGTGTTCATTTAGATCATTTCGACTAGTATTCTGTTTCTGACAGTAGCGAGCCAGGTGTGTTTCGGAACCGCACAAGCATGGCATGAAAACAGCCAGTTCTTTTGTTGTTTGTCCTCAGCATCAGATATTTTGGTAGGTATACTGTCTTTGGACATGGATGGACATGCCCAGTTTATAGTTTTTGCTGGAAATATCTGTGCCAAACCATTTGAATTAAATCTGTCAAGACAAACTTCCTGCTTCATATCAGTTTCTTCATCCCACCACCCCTCTAAAAGTGTGCTACATCTGTTAAAGGCATGAAATATGAGAACCTGCAGCTGAGCCATTAGCTTCTAAGCATCTAAACTGGTAGTTTATTACATTAATAATTATTCAGAAGGCTCTGGACAACCTGACAAATGGGACCACTGTTTTTTACATATATGTATTACATAGACGTGAATATATATATTTAGTGATAGTTTGGCATTTCCATTGTGACTGTGATGGTTAACAGTCATCAAATATTTTCTCTGTAGTCCATTACTGGATCTTACTTTATATGTGTATATTTATATCAATAAATACTTTATATTTGTATATTATTAATAATAACACCCAGCCTTCACCCTAAGGTCCAGGGGTGCCAACTTGAATAAAATATTGGGGGGAAGGTAAGCCCCACCCTGCATAATTGATCACAAGACATGGTCACACACACCATTTAAATAGCAGTGCCCATCTCCTTGTTGGGCACCCCCCCTCAAATATTTTAAATCCTTCAGTGAATAAATAGAACAACAGCAAATAGAGAGGGTCCTGAAAATACACGTCTCATGTGTCAAAGGACAGGGGAAAGAGGTAAATATCACAACCACATAGTTTAGAGAGAAAATTTAGTTCACATTTATGGCGACACCCCTCCACACACCTGTGAGCATCTTAGAAGTATGTGAGAAATTGTTGCTTGAGCCTTGTGTGTGTGAAAGTACCATTGGTGAGGATAGGGCTGCCATGACTGTAACCATGTCCCATTTGAAATCACTGGGACTCACAAATGGTGCCCGTGCATGAATTGTGCTTGGCTGTGAGCATAAGAAGAAACCTGGTAGATCAGACTAAAAGCTGAAATAGTCCAGCATCATGTTCTCACAGTGGCCAACCAGATGCCTGCAAGGAGCAGTTTTCAGCAACCGGCATTCAAAAGCATATTGCCTAGCAGGCAGCCTTGCATGTTCCCACCAGGCAGTGTTAAGTGTGCTGCTACAAGTGTGAAACCCTTGTTAGATTTTCCATTTCGGCCGATTCTCTTTAGTGAGATGGTTTTGTCTTTGTAGACACAAAGAAATTAGTTGCAAAGAGGGTGATAGTTCTGAAATTACTTCTGTTACCTTCCAGAACTAGCTAACTCAGAAGTTAAAATTTGTAGCTCTTCATGCCACAACCTTGCTAGCAGCTTCTGACCACAAACCACACAATTTTTTTCTGGTCTCCAATATGAAAAAGATTAGAATAAATGTCTACATAGCATTCACTCCCCATTGAGTTTCCCCAGCCACTCTGGGCGGCTTCCAATCAAGTGTTAAAAACAATACAGTATTGAATATTAAAAACTTCCCTAAACAGGGCTGCCTTCAGATGTCTTTTAAAAAGAAGATACCTGCTTATTTCCTTTACATCTGAAGGGAGGGCGTTCCACAGGGCGGGCGCCGCTACCGAGAAGGCCCTCTGTCTGGTTCCCTGTAACCTCACTTCTCGCAATGAGGGAACTGCCAGAAGGCCCTCGGTGCTTTCCAACGTTTGGAGGGTGGTGGAGTCAGGGATGTAGTGAAGGTGGTAGGACCAAGAAGTGACGAGCATTCTCACTCTCTCAAACATGATTATAATTGTGCTGGGGGGATTGAATGCAGAAATTCCATTCTGTTTCTCTAGAATTATAAAATATTTTCAACAAGTTTGTGCCAATATGTCTGGTCTCCATTCTCTTTGGTGGTTTCCCTTATGGTTGCGGCATGTGTACAAATGCAGCAATGGCAGGAGTGAAGCTTAACTGCATTGGCACCTGGCACCTGACTGGGAAAGAGGCTCCCAATTTGTCCCACCCACTGTTTGCCAGCCAAGTGTCACAAAGTTTGGAAAGATGTGTGTGAAGGGGTCCATTTGCATCATGCTGCCAAGTGGTAAAGACCATTTTTTTAACCACAAATTAGGTGCAGATGCTATGGAAACATGGAATTAAGCTGCCGGAAGTGACTTTTATACATTTGAGGCCTGTTCTTGTGGGGCTTTAAAAAGGCAGTCACAAATTATGGAAGCATATCTCATTCTTCCCATGTTGCTGTGGAAGTAAGGGAGTGGTTAGGGGAAGTGAGGGATTGGCCAGTTACTACCAAAAAAGAACCAGACTTCCAGATCCATTTTGGGGCTTGACTTGTCTGACACGGACTTCCTCTTTCATCTCCTGCTTAAAAATATTTGAACTGGTGTGTTTTGTGTGTGTGTGTGTGTGTGTGTACCAAGCCGAGCAGTAAAGAGATCACAACCAGTTTACTGCTGTGTCTAAAATTTACCTCAGTGTCCCAAATTCCATTCCGATATATCTGTCCTAGGCTTAATTTTACCAAGGCTCATATAACTGAATTGTGAAGTTAGAATATATCCTAAATGGATAGCAAACATTCATGTATAGCATAATCAAACTCCAATGTATGATGTCACCAGCAATTCCAGTATATAGAATTAATGGACCCAAACTTTTATTCCCTCAGTAAATCTCTGAAGCAGGAATTAAAACTAGTTAAAAACCAAATGGCCCCTTCTGTCACTTGTAAATCATAAGCTCATGCCTGAATGGGCTGTGGCAGATATGGCCTTTCCCAAAACACCTTATGTGAATGACACAGTTTGCTGACTTCGAGGAAATACATATATCTTTTAGGGCTCCAGTCAGTGTTGATTTTTGTACCCACATGTGTAGTGTTTGACATACGATGTAAATTTACTTTTACAGCTTTGGACATACCAACTACTGTATGTGCTGATTCTAATACATATATACTCTAAAAGTACAGTGAAGGGCTTGTTTTCAGCAGACATTTTTCATTTGGTAAAAAAAAAAAAAAAAAGGATTCATAAAATATAATAACACATTTTAACCCGAAATATTTCTAGTTAGTCAGCTTACCTATTTTGCAAACTTCACTGAGGGAAAATTTGAATTGTACTGGCCTTATTAATTAGGTTAACTCTCTTCATATAAAAATTCTGGCTAAAATCCAGGTGAAGCTTCCCTTCAGAGACGTGGAATCTCCACACACATAAAAACCGTTCTGAAAATGCTTTTTAAAAAGCGTTTTAAAATATATATTGAATTTTCCATAAGGTTCACCATCGTCACCTAGTGTCACACATTGAATATTGCACTTAAAACACACTTAAAACGCTTTATTTGCAGCTGTATTTTTGTGGGGACTGTGGAAGAAGGATGGGGATCAAACTAGAAATGGCTGGCCCTGGCTGACATTGGCTCTGCCTTCACTCCCCGTTGGCATCCCTGCCTTCTGCCCTACCAGCCCCATGGTCATCAGCCACCACCATGTTAGCCATCCTTCCTTGTAAGGTACAGTTTGCATACACTACATTGGGAAAATGCCTTCAAAAAACCCCAACAAACATTGTAGCAGCATTGTTGTTGTTCTAGATATCTTTCTTTGAACAGTGAAAATTATAATGTTTATCTGGAGATCTGCAAGCATCAGCCCTGCCCTCTTTTCAATGCCTGGCTCCAGTGCTGGTTTGGAGGAATCCTTCGGGCAAGATGCCCACAGTGAGACACCTCCCTGAGTGGTGGGCAGGCGGGCAAGTGAGCAGGAAGGCGGTGGCAGTGGGCAGCAATGGCAAACGAGTGGGTGGTTGATGAGGGTGGCAGGATGGTGCGGGGGTGGGGTGTCCCCTGCTTTGCCTCCCAAAATGTGGGTGGGTATGAGCTGGGCATTTTCCTCCTGCCTTGGTTGACCATACTTTTAGCACAAATCATTTGTTGCATACACAAAACACAATTTTGCATGCCGCTGTAAATCTCCTTGTTGTGCCTTCCATGCTAAAGTGCAATTTGAACCAGTGACTGGTTATTAAGATGGCATATTTGCCCTAAACATGGTGGGATCTGACCAGGAGGGGAAAGGGACTGGTCATCACATAGCTAACTCTGTGAATTAGCTAACTAGGCATAGTCACAATATTTTATGAACACTTATCTGACAGCAAGAGCACTGAACTGAGGCTAGAGGCCCTAATTGAAGTCTTCTTTCTATTTGGATCCCTGTAGCATTGCTGTTGCAATCAAAACAATTGTCCTACTTGCAAAGATATCAATATAAATAAAAGAAGTGTGTTTTGCTTATGATAATCATCAGTCCCTCTACTATCAGACACAGGAGTATGTTGTCTTTAATGATTTTATTAAAAAACTGTATGAAAAGTCAGAGGCTGCTTTGCTACAGTCCTTAATTTCCTGTTTGAGTGCCAAACGTATATTTAAATTGTTGCTTGGAGCACCAGACAAGTGAGTTTGCCTGCAAGATTAGCTTCTCCAAAGCCAAGGATATCACTGTTTTAGCTGCGACTTATTTCAGACAAGAGTTTTTAAAAGTCTGTTTTCTCAAAATAACATCAAAATAGAATGTTGTTGCACACACATCACTTTCCTGAGTGGTGAGTAGTTTATTAGTAGTGTGGAATGGTTTATGTTCCCAATTTTCTCTAGTTACAGGGGTTAGTTACATTTCCTTCAGCTGAGAAAGGCCACTGGTGTCTTTGTAATATAGCTATCTATTGAACTTATAGGCAAGCAGAGCATACTAGAATCAAGCAGGCATCTGAAAAGGCCCAGTGGAACTTCTACTCCTGCCTGAGATTCACAAAGAGCAGCTATTTTAGTTGACCTCCACGGAAAGCAACTCTCTGCTTTTGATCTTTCCCTGGATTCTCCAAACTGCCAAATGTCTTCTCTCTAGTGTGGCTACTTTTGCATCACCAAAAAAGAGGAAATGCATAATCAAAAAAGAGGATGCCAATTTGCACATGCTGATTTATACAAACAGCTGCAATTACTATAATTTAAATTATTTGGAAATAATTACTGTAATCTAAATAGAAATATAGTAGTTCACACCATAGTGGGGAAAATCATGACCTTTGTGCCTACTCGGTCTGCTGTCCAGAGGGCAAGTGCTGATAGACAACATCTAGACTCTCCCTGCTCTCCCATCTTATGATTCTTTAAACCAGACTTGATTCAAACAGCCTTTCAAAGAGAAGAGTCCTTCAAATAGAAGACTGACATCTGACAGAGTCTTCTGTAAAGTATGGCCCATGCCCACTTTTCCCCGGCGTCCTACATTCTACAGAAGCACTGCAAACTGGGCATGAAGGCTGCAGAAGTACAGCATACTGGAGGGTATGTAAATTACCAACCAACACATCCTTTGGCTTCAGCCATGCTGCTCCCTGCAGTTCAATCTCCCCCCGCCCATGTTACCTTAAGAGAAAAGGTGGGTCCAACGACGACCTTCCTCACTGATGCTCTGACCAGAATGACTGACCAGCCTTGCTGGCAGCCTCCTTTTCTGGTTCCCTGCTCCACCCCCGGGGCTGCAGTTGATTGGTTGATGGTGCAGGGCACATGACCTGCCACCTACGGAGATGGCTCAGGGGTTGGAGCAATGGTGTGACCCCATGGGCCAGGGAAGCCCGCACCGGGTCACAAAAGCCACCCACGTCAGGACTGGTGAGCGGTCATTCCTGTAACGCACATGCACACACTATGCAGATCCCAGGACACAGACCCACCTTGTAACTAAATTACAAAATGGAGAGGAACACATGTCTGTTTCTGCTTTTGATTACTGGTCCATAATAAGTGTGTGAATTTGATGTTTTGCCTCAGTGATGCAACCAGACATCCCCTCCCCTCCAAAAATACCCTAGTAAAATGTGTCATGTAATTCAGTTTTCAACTATGGTGCCAGATGTTGACTTCAGCCTTGTTGTGAATGTCACTACATGTAATAACAAAGTGGGCTTTTTGTTGTTGTTCTGCATCAAATTTTGCAAAGCCATTTTAGGACCATGCAGCCCCCAAAATTGGTACACATAGTTAACACTAACCGTGACTGTTGTCATTTAACATCCCAATATATTCAGTTGAAAAAATAATATTATCTTTTGAACAGCAGTGTGGATTCTGATTTTTTAAAAAAGCATTGCAGTGTTTAAAGCAAATGGCGGCTGCTCCTGCTATAGGCCTCCTGTGAGGAGGGAGGGCACTTAATGAGGAAATATGCAACTGTACAAGTGAGATCAGACTTGACCCTTAACAAGGAATCACAAAACTGAATCCAAACCTGCTCCCTTCCTTCCCATTCTTGGATCCTCTTTGCTTCCCTACATGACTGTTCTGTATTATGATCCTTTTAAATAAGCAGTCTGTCGTTAGCTTTTATCCCAGTGCTTACTCAGCCGGAGTAAAGTTGAGGCTTCTTTGTTTTCAAGACTTACATGGTGTGTAAGTGGCAGATGTTTCCCATCTTTTGACTCTTGGTGAAATAAACAAAACCTCCGGTACCCTTCACCTTTCGACTGCTACATTACCTATTTCTGAAGTACAAAAAAGAAAAAAGAAAAAAAAAGATTCATGTTTACATAGTTCAGCTTTGAAGTACCTTCCAGGTTTATGTCAAAAGTCCTCTCTCTGGGCAAAGATAAGCACAAGGGAAGAAAAGCAGTGCCACTGCAAAATTCACCTTCCATGTTAAGCAAGAAGCTAATTCTAAAAGTAATAAAGCAAGCTGGGTATTTTGGGTCATTCACAAAGTCTGTCATTCATCAGCAGACAGGGAATGGTGGTGGGGGTGGTATTAAGTTGTAACCATTTGCAATAAGTTAGAAGGATTGATGGTTGAATAGAGATGAGCAAAAATGTCCTCTCAAAATTCTCCACCCTGTTTTCAGGCAGCAAAATTTGGATTACAATTTTTCTGACTATTCTCCGGGGGGCGGGGGCGGGGGCGGGAGAGGAATCTTCCAGTGGTTTCTTGAGAATGGTGCATCCCATCAGAAGTGACATAGCCTCATTCTTTTCCCCTAAAGTTTTGTTTTGTTTTTCTGCAGTCACAGTTGGCAGCTTGCCGGCCATTTTACATCCCTTACATTCTTCTTTGGTGATCACTCGTAGCTGAGTAAGATTGTCTTCCATAAACATGGTTTTAACAATGAGTCCGTAAGTGACTGTGGAGGCCAATTCTGGATCCACACGTCCTTCCATAGTGGGGAAATTGGTTTCCGGGCGGGAGTTGATCACAGTGTGGATTTGCCAAGTGTGCCTTCCTCTTAGCAAGTTTCTCCCTTGCGTTCCCTTGCGTTTGAGTGCCTTCAAAGCCCATGACAACTTTGGTAAAGGCTGTTCTCCAACTGGAGCACTCGCAGACCAGTGTTTCCCAATTGTTTATGCTACATTTTTAAAGATTTGCCTTGAAACAGTCTTTAACCCTCTTTTGTTGACCACCAACATTACTCTTTCCATTTTAAGTTCGGAATAGAGACCTCATTCTGGGTTGTAGGAGAGGATGTGCCACATGTATGCTCCAAAATTTCTTCACTAGCCAGCTTCCCTCAGGCATGGTGGAGAATGCTGTCCCATCAACTGTATCCAAATCATATTCAGTTGCTAGTTCAGTCGGCTTCTAAACATGAAAGTACGGTTGGGGTACTATTTGTCTTTCACCTCAGGGAAGAACACCTTTTAGGATGGTCCTATGCCATAAAACTGGACTTCTGAGCCCAAAATTTCTAGTAAAATAGCAATCTCAAAGATAACTGGAGCAGCACACTGCTATCATAACACATGACAGTTTAAAGCAGAGATAAGAAAAGCAACTGTTCCAGTTCTAGGCTCCTTCTAAAAATGACTGAGAAGATTAATGGTCTGGGCTTGTAAAATGCAAACGGCACTGATAAGGCTTGAAAGAATTACTGCTGTCAACCTGGTCATGACAACAGAAATGGGGAGCAGAAAAGGCAAGCTGAATAAAACCCAGCCAGCCAGGCTTGCTTTCTCATAGCGAAAGTTAACAGAGGCAATAACAAAAACTGGGAGCACTAGACATGTTTATTACATAAATCTGACATTGGGTACAGCTTGCAGTTTCTCATTTAACCACATAATTCCAGGCTATTACTAGTAAAAAAAGACAGTGACAATGGTGATAAGGCTCTGCAGGCCTGGAAGGGAGCGGCGTCATCTCCAGTTATAGTCAGCCTTCCTAGCATTTCCCCTAAAATCAACAGATACTTCCATAATCCAAGTGTCAAGTATGAAGTGTGAATTATAATGTTTTGCCCAAGCCTGACCTCCAAAATTTATCTAAAAGTTGTATTTGGAGCCTGCCCTGCAAACCCCATAATTGCCATTCTGCTTTGGGTAAGAGTTCATGAATCTCCGAAGCAGTCTCATCGTCTTTTAGATTGGCTCCCATTTTCAGGCAGCCTCAGAAGACCTCTGATCCTTATGAATTCTCTTTATGCAAGGTAGACTGTGAGGGAGCTTCTGAACCCTTGGTGGTGGGCAAAGAGAGCCAGACAGAATCAAAAGGAATAGAAGGACAGAATCAAAAGGAAGTAGTGATAGCAGCAGATAATACCTGATGCAGGAGCACCGAGCCAGCAAAGGTAGCAATATGCTGGTCTTTAGATGGCAGCCATCAGATTAACATAAATGGCAGCTGCCAAAATGTCCCCAAGATGGCAGTGAACCACTTCTGGTAGGAGGCACTGGGTGTGCACCTTGGGAAGCTAAACCACCCTCCCCTGGAAAAAGTGCCAAATCCCCCCTTCAGAGCCATGGTCATAGAATAGAATCATAGAGTTGGAAGAGACCACAAGGGTCATCGAGTCCAACCCCCTGCCAAGCATCACCATCAAATGGTGATGAGCCACGTCTTCTTTCCAAAAGAGGCTTACTTTTTCTGCTTTGTTTCTGGGCTACTTTAGACTTTCTTTCAAATATAAGTAGTTTCAAGACTTTCTGTTGTGAGGTGGTGAAGGCTGATGTGTGTATTTTTCTTTCCAGCAGACATTTATTTCCATGTTCTGCAGCCACCTTGGCTGCCTGTGCTTCCTGGTCTGAAGTACCTTACAATGTCTTCCCTGGGATTTAATTGACGAATGGGCACCCAGGAAGGCTGAAGAGTGCAGACCACTGGTGAGATGATTTGTAGAATGAAATGACATTCACAAACATTCCTTGGCCACAACAAAAGTGTGGCTAAGACCCTACACCCTGCAAATAAGAGTTCACCAACATTTTATTTCCCTTTTCATAATCTTTAAATACAATTGATGGAGAAGGTCAGGTGTGTATGTTAATTTTTAGCATTGCACTAGTATATTCAATACTTTTTCCCACAATGTCAGCTGGACAGGAGAGTTTTACCACTGACAGATGCTTCATTGTCACCACTATCATCAAAGCTATGCAATAATTATGTATCTATGGAGGATGGGTTGGTTATAAGCATCCCTTTTATGAACCTTTTGCATTTAACTTTCTGCGACCTTTCATGCCAGTCTGTCTTTCACCGCAGGCAGCACACTTGAGAACAGCTCTTTTGTTCAGCAAAGGCCACACCTGTGTAGTCAGTGTGCTGGTCCTGTCTAGTTCTGATCTCCTTTAATGGGGGTGACCAGATTGTAGCTCCACTACAAGCACAGACCTGAAGAGGGTTGCTGGTTTCTGTGGTTTGTAGTATTGGGCGGCCAATTATTTGGTGAAGAACCAAGAGGTTAAAAAACACAACAAACTTTGCACATCACTACATGCATTGAATGAACGAATTTTTTTTTTTTTTTTTGCGTCAGCCATCAGCCATAGCAATAAAATAACAATGTGATATACAAAGAATAGAAATAAAAAGTCAGTTATATAAAATACATTTTAGGGTTTTGAATCAATAGTCAAATAGTGGATCTTATTCTGATTGCCCCAGCTACTCATCTTGATCTGCCAAGAGAAAGGACACTGTGGAAGTGGTTGGGTGACTTGAAATGGACAATAAAAGAGGGGTGATAACCTCATTCCTCAAGTCTTTATAAAGAGTGTAAACCAGAAGGGCATGTGCCACCGATTTGGTACTGCCATCTCCACAGGGACATAAGCGTTTTTCGTGTAGAATCTGTTGGAATCGTCCCTCAAGTACAACCGAGGGCAATACATTCAATCTTGAATTGCTTCAGTCTTTGGAGAAAATGTGGGCTACAAACATAATAATAAAATCAATAAATCCCTCAATTCTTCTGTACATTGATGTCAAACAAGACAGAATGTTGAGTTTGTTGATCAAAAGTTATACAGGACGGAAGTCCATACGGGGTGCATTTTTTATTGTTTTACTTTTTAAAACTCAGGCTGCCTTCCTTTTCAACAGCCTGAATGTGTTTTCGATGTCATCACATTCAAACCTCATTAATCAATGTGCTGGTTTCAGTAATGGGCTGAATCTACTATGTGTCGATTCAGCAAACCTGGACAAAGATGGTGACTGCAAGATGCACACTTGTGTTTCCAGGACCAGTAGTACTTAACTGCTAAGGTGAGATAGAAGAAATACCTAGGGGAAAATAGCAGAGAAAATAATTGCTGGCAAGTGTTTACAAGGCTAGCTAATTTTTAAAAGGCACCAGTGTTGTTGGCTTATTTCTGATCATATGAGATTGTGTATTTATTTAAGACTCAAACAGAAGGGCAGTGACTAAAGCAATATACATGCTCTTGGAAATGTCTAGATGTAATCAATGCTCAGCCACACATTTGCTCAGAGGATAGTCTTGGATATGTCCCTTTCTCATCTACTGTTCCTCGGTTGTAAAAAAAGTAAATATTAGAAATCTATGTATGAAGCCAGAACTCCTGCACACAAGTTATGTTCACATAAGCCCCATGGAAACCAATTAAACATGCAAACATATATTTATGCACACAGATTGTTGAAATCTATAAGGTAGTAAAAACGGCCTCAAAAATCTGGGACACTGCTACTTTTTCCAGTTCATGTCAGTCAGGATGGTGTCTAAGGGGAATTAATTTGCAAAATTAAAAATTTATGTATGGTTAAAGTTTTCTCAACATCGTTAGTGTGAATTGTATTCTTTCTCACTGATTAATTAAATTATTTATCATGTTACTGCATTCACAATTTTTAAAACAATTACAGGAGTGATCTCAGTCTTATGTTAATTTGTGGTGGTTAGTTTTAAAAATCTAGTTTCATTATTAACATTTCATTCTCACTGTCATTTATAAACATTAGAAACAATACTGAGCTGTTTAAGAGTTATTTCAGAAATATGGACCAATTTATTTATCTAGTAATCTCCATGATTATCAGACCTGCTGGTTGCTACAGCACAGGATGTAAAAGCTGAAAAGGAACTGCATGCATATTGTTATGCTATATTACTATACTATATTTATATATATACTATATATACTATACTATATTTAAGGCAGATGGGCAAAACAGAGAAACATCAGTCAAGGCATAGAGAATCAGGCGGGAGCAAGGGAGAGTGAAAAACTGAAATTAGGAGGCGATTTCTAATTTCTATGGCAACAGTGACAGGAACTGAGGTTAAATGGGTGAAGTACTGCAGAAGGCTGCAATAAGGTGGCCAGTGTGAGGAAAGTTTACCCCAAATAACATTCACAAAACTGTCAGTGAGCATTGCCCATTATGTCAGAAGGGGAAAGGGGGCAGAACAGAACCCAATGCAAAACAAGGTTCAGATCTAGGGCAATGATAAAGGGTACACCAGAACGGCTGATATATATACACAGTGCAAGAATTATTAGCTCTAAAATGCCATCCGCCAACACTCCTTTGCTGCTGCTCAAGATAAAAATAACAGGTCATCTGTCAGACTGTGGGCCCATGTGGGCTAAAGTCTAATTTTTAGGCTCCAGGGGTTGGTACGAGTTCAAAGGTCACTTGCCTATATCAGCCAGTGAATTAAGCTGAAGCTCATTTTCACTCAGAACAGAGGCCATGAAGCAGAGCCCTGTACTAAGTCAAATTTATGCAGTTGGTATCTGGAGAATCTCAAAGTGAAGAGTCATGTGGAGATCATTCACTATGGCAATAGCTGCAAGATGGGAGTCTTTTAAAAGAAATTAAGGGGGAAATGTAGGTTGACAATACTGTGAGTTTCTTACTGTTGTTCAAAAATGCACGTGCAAGGATCACTGGAGTTGGGGCATGTTACTTCACACATTTATGCCAGAGCAAAGATCATTTGGTTAAGCTGGTCTCCATGTCCAAAAATGTTGAGGGTGTCTCATCCTCAAGAAAGCTGTGCAAAGCACACACAAAGCAAGGCAGCTTCCATTGAAATGATATGTCCTCATGTTATAGTAGCTGGTGTTCACTATATTGTCCAACTCGCTATGAGCCATGGGTTATGTTGGGATCTGCAGGAGAAAAGCAGGCAGAATGTCTAGGCCTGGTGGGTCGGATGAGCTGCATCTGGGATTGGTAGACAAGGGCAAAACTGTAATGAGAGGAGTGGGAGTGGAAATAAAAGCAGAAAATGGGCAGATGTTGGGTGTGAAGAGGAGGAGATGCAGACAAGAAGAAACAGACCTTCTAAATCTCTTCCTCCCTAACTTTAGGGAAACCCATTAAATTAGAGTTTCATTCTGACTAGCTCAAAGGAGGGTTGTCTAAACCCTCAATTTGGGACCCCAGTCAGGAGAAGACACTGCTAGAACCAGTGGAGAAGGCCTTATATCCTGGGGCTTGAATACCTGTGGGTGAAGATGTATATTTAGCTTGAGAGCTGTTGCTAGAGACCTGTCTACTGAATCATAAAGGGGGAAAGTGGGAGAGCTTTAATGGAGAGCTATCCACCCAGAGCTGGCTTGTATGAGTTATAACACACCCAGCTAATAAAGCTGTTTAGTTGCTTTGAAAGATCAGGGTCCTTTATTCTATAGTTGTATTTGCTTCTTTAGAACAGAATCACCTCCCTTTGAAGTTCTGGTGTGTCTTGAATGATATATCAGTCATCTGAGGAGGGTTATTGTTGGCAGAACTTGGTAGAACCGTGCTTAACATGGGGTTGCAGCATCATGTCAACATCTTCCCTTTCTCCCCATCACATTTAACAAAACATGACATCGCCACACACCATGTGTTTTTTCACCCCGAACTCCAAATCACTGGCCTGGGGAAATGCAGCGAAACGACACAGGTAAGCATGCCAAGACAATGTGATGAGCTAGAGGATATTAACAAAAGACTGCTGGTTTTGATGTGAGGCCTGTACTGAACGTTGCATTGAGATCTACCTACAGTGTATCCATTTTCTCCATCCGTGCCCACTTCCAGATCTCCATCCTTCACAAGCCCTTAGCCACTCACACTCTGAATTAGTAAGCTGTTCATGAAGTAAAACGCATTCCATGCTTTTCTGCGCAATATAAAGGAATGTTGTACCAGCCCATATAAAAATGAAGCAATAACATTTCTATGGGTGAGATAAAGGAAGAGGGAAATTTGGCCACCCAAGGAACTTGCAGCTAAGCTTACACACATAGTAAAGGAAGGTATTTCACTGTAGATTAAAGTTTACTAGCAGTGTTCACAATTCTTTTAAAATAACCAGCTCTGCTAAAAAGTGGGTCGGAGGTGAGCTGTTGTAATGTATTCTTAGTGAACATTTCACTGAGCACAGGCGTTGAGGGATGATCCATCACTGAATGTGAGATACTGCTAAGGATGTTGGCAAATGTGGATCCTAAGGTGGTGGGCTAAAACTCCTGGCAAAATAACCATCATTGTTGCTGGAGTAATTAGTAAGAGCATGGTAAGGCCAACTAGAAATGGCCAAACTATAAGGAAGTGAGAGTGAGAGCTGGACCATAAAGAAGGCTGATTGGCAAACAATTGATGCTTTTGAATTATGGTGCTGGAGGAGACTCTTGAGAGTCCCATGGACTGCAAGAAGATCAAACCTATCCATTCTTAAGGAAATCAGCCCTGAGTGCTCACTGGAAGGACAGATTGTGGAGCTGAGACTCCAATACTTTGGCCACCTCATGAGAAGAGAAGACTCCCTGGAAAAGACCCTGATGTTGGGAAAGATGGGGGGCACAAGGAGAAGGGGACGAGAGAGGACGAGATGGTTGGATAGTGTTCTCAAAGCTACCAGCATGAGTTTGACCAAACTGGGGAGGCAGTGGAAGACAGAAGTGCCTGGCGTGCTCTGGTCCATGGGGGTCACGAAGGGTCGGACACGACTAAATGACTAAACAACAACAACATAAGGAAGTGAGAAGAAGGGGCACAGATAACTGAATGAGTGATGATTTGCCTAATGCTAGGAGCTGGGCAATAATGTAAAGTTTGCTTTCATGGCTACTTTTCCAGGATTATTTATTTATTCATATTAGCGTATTAGGCTGCTAGGGATGGGGGAGATATCCAATTCAGTTCACATTTAAAGCAGAACTTGTCTAATTTTTACTTTCCGAAACAATACACAAACCAAGAAGTGCTTTGCCAAAAATTGTATATTGGGCAAAATTTCAAACGGAATGTGTACTGAAGTGCTGATGAATTTTCACGAGGGCTTCCTCACACCCCAAACTGAGGCGAAAATGCAAAGAACTGAATTTAAGATTAGAAAAATAGAAATCTGAGACGAACTGAAACTTTACAGCTTTGGACATTGCTAACAGCTGCACATTAGGGGAGGGCCGCACATGTTGTGCAGACAGAAGGCCCAGATTCAGTCCCTGGCATCTCTAGTTCAAAAGATCAAGTCACAATCTTTAAAGGACACTGGGGTGTCACTGCCAATCAGAGTGAGCAATACCAGGTTAGAATGACATATAGGCTGCATTCAGATATTGGGTTTATTGCGTTAGTCCTGATTTCTAACCATCCTTTTTATGCTGCAGCAACCTGTTGTGTTATGGAACTGTGGCATTTTGTTCAAAATGTCGCCACGTCGAGCTAAATTTTAACTGCTTGCTGGGACACCACCCCAAATTTCATCACGTGAGCTGTAGTTGCATGATTTTGAAAACAGCAGGAAAATTACAAAGCAAAATTCCTGTGGTGCTTTATTTTTTTTAGTTAATGGGGTTGCAAATGAATCCACCCCAACCCCCCTGGAAACAACCCAGAAGCTTTCACTTGGTTCCACTAAATTTTCAGAAATGGATTTTACATCATGTGAAAGATCACACAAAACTCTAAAACTAACAGGTAAGGAAATGTCGGGAAGATGGAATAAAGTGACTCCTCTGTTCGACATTTGAAAGTCCCACTGAGCTCAGTGGGACTTACTGCTGCCTAAACATGAGTTCTGTTGAGCTACGCCTCACCTTTAACCTTATCTAAGTGCCCAAATAATGTTCAAGCAAAAAGACTAAAAATGGATTTAATAAACCTCAAACCTTAGTATATATCAGAATAACCAGACAGGATTAAATCCTCTCTAAAGCTCCTGTAAGCCTTGAACACCCCCCACATTCCTCACCCCATGCATCTCTCCCCCTAACCGGACTAGACATCCTCTTGTCTATCTGAGACCTCCAAGCTTGGCTTCTCTACACATGGATTGCGACATCCATTCCAGATGACACAATCCACTTGAGTTTTGGCAGAGCAGAATGGATTCATTCCACTCTCCACCAGAACCTTTTCGAGCAGAACAAACAGTTCTAAGCAGCACTAAGCAATCTGATCTGCATGACGGGTGGTCCAATGTGATTTTGGGGATAGGCAGCGTAAGAAACTCAAGCAAAGAGTTCAGAGCGGTGCAGTTTCAGTTTGCAACTATAAAGGAGGGCTTAGGCCAAGCTGTTATATACTTACATGGGGCTTATTTCAAACCCCACTTAAGACTAACTGTGGGTATCTTTTCATTGGCCTTTGTAGCGCTGCCTTATTCAGGTTATTATTGCCAAGGCATTTTGCCAAAATTCTCCCTTGCTTTTGCCTTAACAAAGCAGTGGTTAGGCAAGGAATAGAGGAGAAAGTGAGAGCCACATGGGGAAATAACCCCAAACACTCAACATTTCAGGGGCAATTAAGAAGGAACACACACACACACACACAATATGTTGTTGCACACGCACATTAACCTTTCACCATTCCCAAGCATCCTCCCCCCCCCCGAAACTTTCACTAATAACTAAATGGTAATTAATTGCAGTGAGCAAGATACAAGACAGTTGAACACTATCATAGTAGTGCTGTGTTTCTGCACAGATTTTGCACATGGGCTGAGTTTCCCAGGAGTCGGTGTAATAGTTGAGCTCTTAAAAGCTTGGAGGTTGTGAAGGTTTCATGCAAGGTCAGACTTCTTTACTGAACTAGGCAGTTTCAAGTCTATCAAGCAGCCCCTCGGCTAATTAAAAGATCAAAATGAGGTGTGTTAAAGCAATCATCCTGGAGTCTGCACATGTTTGAAACAGAGGAACTAGAATTCACGGTTTAGCGTTAGCAAGACAATGGAGAGATTGTTATTCATTCAACATTCAGGAGAGTTGAGAACTTTGTCCGATCCAAAGTTAATGGAATTTCTAACATTAATTATATATTGAGCCAAATTTCTGTCCTAAGAAATAGATCTTCCCTTTTTATATTGCTTTTGGCACTGAGCACGACTTAATTTGAGCTACTGCTTTCCTGAACTCAGCCTCAGAACATATTCCATGGAATATCAATGTATCTGCGTAGGTATAACCTGCTAGGAAGAAAGTGCCTGTGAGTCCCTGCTAGCATCTCTCAGGGAAGACATAGAATAATTTTCCTATTGTGTATTTTGAGCCAGGACTGGTGCTTGTCAAATTATGCATTCGCTATAAAAGTTGCTTGATGTCCAGAGTTGGACATTTGCTCTAATTCCTGCACAAACAGAACTTTCATCATAGTGTGGCACTGGATTCCACTTTGGCAGCGCCACATCACAAGGCAAAGGATCCACCAAGCATCTATTCAGTGGCACCAGTGGTTTCCCTAAGGGACTGCAGCATTCAAGGAGGAGGCAACAGTGGCAGCATCAGTATCACCTGTGGATTTTGTTCAGTGGGGTTCTATGGACCGTCCAGAGTATGTAGAGTTTTCGAACCATCATGAGGGGTGTGCAGTCAACAGACTGCCCAACCCCATGCATGGATGGCAGAGCACTGGAATCCAGAGCTAAGTGTGAAGGCCCCACATGGAACAGGGGGTGGGGTGGGGTAGCACAAAAGGAGGTGAAGATGTGTCCCTAAGACAGCTGGGATAGGGCTGTGCTGGGATTGAGCAGAGGGGACGAGACTTTGTACAAAGGACTGGACTGTGGAGAAGGGCCTTTCTCTACCTTGGGTCCCCAGGTGGTGTTGGACTACCATTCCCATCATCCCTGACAGCTGCCTCTGCTGGCTATGGATGATGGGAGTCGTAGTCCAACAACATTTGGGGACCCAAGGTTGAGAAAGGCTCTTGAGGAGGATGCTGGGACTTTGTAGATGGGTGGAGTGGATAGAGGGCTGAGGGGCTGGTGGCAAATACATTTGTACAGATGGTGCATTTTTTGGTCTGTGTTGCTTGAGATATGCTTTTGGTAGACATGGTGCTGATCCAGGTTTCCTGATCCTAGCACAACACTCTAATCACTACACCAAACTAGGTGGGGCATATGCAATCCACTAGTATGAGGTCATCAGAGAGTGGGGATAAGAGAATAAATGTGATTCCTGAACGATGCCCTCAAAAGGCAGATTGCCTTTACAGAAGGAGATAGCCATACAAAAGTGCACAAGGACACTGCATAGAAATGCCTTGCTTCTTTTCTTTACAAGTGTAACTATGAGCCTTTAAGAAAAAATATCAATGATTTTAACACATCTGGCAGGGCCATTGGGGATAAATAAAAGTTGCTTGATGTCCAGAGTTGGACATCTTTTCTAAACAACAAGGCAGGAAAAACTCATGGATGCAAAACAGTTGTAGCATCATTTTTAATTTTTTGAAATTAGGCCATTGGATGTTCATAATTATTGCAATCACTGCCTAACAATATGTTAAGGAAACACAAAAGCAAACAGACTGCACCCCGGAGCTCTGTGGGCAAATATGGAGAGTGCTTCTTTCCTTTTCATCTGGGCCCTCTGTATATTTCCACATAAAACCAGCTGTTTGTGGCCATGGCTGCTGCACAACCCAGATGCCAAATGCTGTTCTATCTCAACAGCAACATCTGGATCTGTGGCTTTCCCAGCTAATAGCTTTGCTGGCAGAGGGAACTGAACAGGTATAGAATTATATGGTTGTTATGAGGTTTCCTGGCTGACTTGCCTCTTCTCATTGTGATCTCTTTTCTTTAAGCATTTCTTCCCAGAAACATCTGAATTATGGAGAAGTCAACCTAAAGGACTTTCCAGATGGGTGTGTTATTGCAGGGAGAATGTTTAGTCATTACTCATCAGCTGCAAGGGGTTCCAATACCTTTTCTCCAGCTTTTCTCCATGGCGTCCCACATTTTTTAACGGGGAATCACACCTTCCCCAAACTCAAACTGCAACCCGATGTTGCTGGTACAATGCCATCTCCCACTTCCATCCCTCACTTGTGCTTTGGCATTCTGTGTGATAAGCAAGTCAGAGAAATCTAGTAGATGTGCTGAGAAACATCCTTATGCACAATGAGGGAGCAAGCAGCACTGTGGTGATGGCAATAAGAATGCGCAGCTAAAGCCACAAAGCAGCCAGAACATCCCTTCCTTTTTTGAAGGGGAATCTTATAACTATATCTCAAGTGGACGTAGTAACATACTTCTCATTTCACACACTTGCTCATACATATACCAGTGTGGGTGGGGTGCAGGCTTTACATGCCCACTGGCTGGTTATTCATCCCATATCCTTGGGCCGTTCTGCTCAATTAAGTGGAGGGGCAGGACGCTCCAGTACTTATACCGCCCCGCCCTGGAAGCTATTTCCTTTCCTGCGTATCTGCTGCTCACAGAAGCTGCATGTGCGATATCATAAGGAAACGTGTGGGCTGGGTCTGGGATGCTGGCAGCCATCACAAATAGCGGAAGGCAATGCAGTGGTCAAGGGGCAACAGTGATAGAATGCATGCAGAGCTGATTGGAGAGCCTTGCTGGGCCCAAGGTGGACTGGAGGTCATCTGCTAATGAGCAAAAACGCTGATCTTTGGCCAACGCTGGCTTTTGTTCCCATTGCTTCTTTGCCAACGGAAACATGCGAATGCAATACATTTGGTGTAAGCCTTCCCTGAAGAGCAGAAAATTGTTTGAGATATGCAAATAAATACAGGCTCGACACCTGTTGCGCAGTTCCTGGGTTGGTTGGCAGCTCTCACCTGTTTGTCCCAGCCACAGTGAACATTTGTTTACTAGGGCCATCCAGCTGTCACAAGGCATGGACCGCACAGAGAAATGCACATCAAAGCTACGAGAGCACTTGCTAAACAACAAACAACACCATATGGCACAATAATTTATGCATTTCACAAAGGGGAGAACAAAGGATGCTGTGCCTGATGTGCTTCTTAGCAGACACATGCAGACAACAGACAACAGAGGCTGTTCCAGACAACAGAAAGCTTTTATGATGTGAGGAGGGGAGGGCGAGGGGAGACATATCCGTTACTTATTAGCCCGAGGCAGCCAAACCCAGGTTGTTTGTTGCTGAAGCTCCTCAAAAGATAGTCACACAAGGCACTACCAACCTCTTGCGTATTTATCTTATGGGTTTACAGCAGTGCCTTCAACTGTTGCTCTGCTAGTGGTTACCTCCTGGATCAATGTCTGGCATGGCAACCAGCAAAGCCGATGCAATGGCTCCAATAAACTGAAACAAGAGCTTGCAAATCACAATTTTTCTTTTAGGGACAAACAGATGGTATTAAATTGACCCGACCCCCCCCCCCCAAAAAAAAACACTCACATATGTGAATCATTTAAGGAAAGGGATTCCATGAAAAGGACAAGTACATTGTGCAGAAAATATGAATTCAGCCCTTTGAAAATAATATATCTCTCTTCATTGACCTGCTGCTGACAGTGAATATTTTTCACTATTACCTGAATTGCAGCTAGCTGGATGCCTCCCCCCCCCCCACCGTAAACTGAAGCCAGTTGAAAGAAGCTGACAATAGACAAATGATGCTCATTCCAAACTTGCCTTGTTTTGCTTAATGACCAATATTTTGTTCCTCCACATTTATCAGTGACATTACTATTAAAAACATATTTCCTACATGACTTTATTTTATTTTATTTCTGCAGATAGAACATGGAAATAAATCTGCTCTTAAGGAACTGCTTGTATAAGAAGAGCAGGGCTGAACAACAAAGCATGTCTTCCTTGCCCCCCTGGGATCTTGTTAGAATATAAAGAACTTCATTTTTCTTCCTTTCTTTTTAAAAAGTGTTTCTACTCCTCACTGTCACAATGGCTAGACACCCCCCCAACCCAACTAAATGGCTAAATCAAGTACAGACAGGGACCAGCAGGACACCGACAAGGGTGCACTGGGAGAAGTGGGGCTGGAGACTGACTCAAGAGGGCAGGGCAGTGGTTTGTGGGATCTGTACCAGCCAGGAGGCAAGAATCCGAGGCAGGGGAAGCTTCAGAGCTGGAGGCCAGGCAAGTGAAGGGCCAGGTGCTTCTCCACCCTCCACTGCACGACTGTCTCTCAGAACCAGGAGGGGATGGAAAAGGGAAGAGCGGAGGAAGTTTCCATGCTGGCACAGTCTCCGGCTAATAAGCGTAACGTGCATTGTGCTGCAATGCCATTTGTGTCTATGCTGTTTGGAATTAGAATCTGAAAGTAAACCCCTCCCTTCAGCAGTATACATTTAATGTGGTATCAAGCCACTTTAGACACTCATGGCTTCCTGCAAAGACTTGTGGAAACTGTAGTTTGTTAGGGGAACTGAGTGTTTTTGGAGGGCCCATTCCTCACACAGAGCTCCAATTTCCAGTGTGTGTGCGCGCGCACGCACACACACACACACACACACACACATTTGTATACCACCTTTCATGAAAAGATCTCAGGGCGGTTCACAAGATCAAAACCAGATAGAATTTAACCTCAATGAATTGGTCTAGTTCTCTTTTCAAGCCAACTAAAGCTCTGTCTAGAAGTCTGTATTTGCAGAGGGGGCCACAGTTGCTTCAGTTGCTGCCTCTGCCTCCTGTACTGCAGTGGGAAGGTTGGAAATCAGATTGTAAGCACAACCAGCTACATTGTGGGGAAGGCTATAGCTGTGTTCAGCAAACGTAGGGTTGCCATATTTCAAAAAGTGAAAATCCAGACAGAAAAGTTGTTGAGCTTTCTCTGGCCAAAGCAGTTTTTGAGCTATTTTTTTTTTAAAAAAGGAACTTTGCCAAAATAACTCAACACTTCCAATATGGGCTGCCATACACCAGGATTTCCCTGGGTTCTGAAAATTCTGCTCAGATGCTACTTTCAGCAGATGAATCCTGGATATGTCTGGGAAATCCCAGAGACACAGACACACATCTCCCCCTCAGCAGAGGAAGGTTGGAGGTAGAGAGGGAAGGAGGCAAGTGCGTGCCCTGTGAGCCCTCTGTGGCTCCATTAAATGCCTGAATAATAGGAGTTAAGCTGCAGGTTATCACCACACCATGTGGCAGCAAATTCCACATATTAATTAAGTTGTAGGTGAAGAAGTTCCTTTCCTCAGTCCTGGATCTTCCACCAAACAGTTTCAGTGAATGATCCTGGCAGAGGGACCAAAAGGCTGTTTTGACTTTTCCATTTCTGCAGTAATGAGCCAAAGGAGTATGGTGATCTACTTTGTTCTGAGATCATGATTTAGATTCAGCTCCCCAGTCCTGCAACCAAACATTTTTTTCACATTACAAAGCAATTAACATGATTTTTTCTTAATTGTTAAAGCAAGTGCTTTAATCTCTTTCCTCTTTCCAAAACGCCCATTAGTGATGAGGAATCGTCAAGTATTTGGCTATCATTCCCATCCTGAATGAGATTCTGTGTCCAAATATAGCCATGAAGTGGACTAGAAAATATGTTGAGTGGTTTTCAGAAAAGCTGGATCAAGATATAACTGCAAAAATGAACATTAATGGAGAGGAAAATAGCAAGGGAAGGATTGCAAGGACTCTGCTGAGTTTTATGGCAAAATAAATATTTTGCTATAAAAGACCTGAAATTCCAAGAATGTTGTGCTGATATAGTTACCAAGCTTATCTAAATCTTTACAATCTTAATTTCAGTTTCTCTTTGTTGTAGGTGCAAAGACCTGACCAGTCCTTTTAACTGCTTGCTTCTAAGTTATGGGTGGCAGGTTGGGGCACTGCCAAAGATACCCGCCATGAATAATGAAAAAAGTAGATAATAAGCAAACTCTGTAATAAAACAGATGGTCATTCAGAGTAGCCTGTTCTTGGGACTTGTAGGTATCTATATTGGGCCTGATCTGAAGCCTCACGAGCACAAGAAAATTTTCAACAAACATTCAGATACAGGGTTGCCAACTTGAATAAAATATTGGGGATGGCAGGCAAGTGCCACCCTGCATAATCGATCAAATGATGTAGAGCATGCACACCATCTGAATGGCAATGCCCATTAACTCTGGGGGGCCACAGCCCCCTCAAATATTTTATTGGGCAGCAAAGTAAAAAAAGGCCCCTAGGAGGTTTGGCTCCTATGTTCAGAAAGATCACTTTGAGAAGGAAGAAGGGGAAACTCCTGCCAGAGTGTCCCACAGTTATTAAGTCAACTTCATTGTATTAACATCTGCTGCTCCATTGTAAGGTTTTGCTCTCCCCACTTCACTTTAAGCAGATACATGTCCCTGCTTTGCCTTGTAATGCATTGTAAAGATTGCGCTTCCCTCCACTTTGGCTGAGGATTCATTGAAACGCGGCTTGTCCTCATTTTAACTGATAATCAGTCCGAACACCCCCTTGGGAACCAGGCAGAGGGCCTTCTCGGTAGTGGCGCCCGTCCTGTGGAACGCCCTCCCATCAGATGTCAAAGCGATAAACAACTACCTGACATTCAGAAGACATCTGAAGGCAGCCCTGTTCAGGGAAGTTTTTAATATGTGACATTTTAGTGTATTTTTCATCTTTGTTGGAAGCCGCCCAGAGTGGCTGGGGAAACCCAGCCAGATGGGCGGGGTACAAATAATAAATTATTATTATTATTATTATTATTATTATTATTATTATTAGTCACCTCAAAAATAAAATAAGGCACAACAAAAGTTCTGTACCCCACCAATGAGAATTTCACCTACATCTTCTCTCCCCTTTGCTCATTTTTAAATACAAGGTAAGGAAGGGAGCAGTGGACATTGGGGAGGAAGGGTTAGCTAGTGAGTTACAGGGAATGGTGCCTTGACATTCTTTTTTAACAATGCACAGGAATACATAGGTGCTGCATTAAAGCGCTGCACTGAAATGCTGGTGCAATTATATGTACCATTTCCTCAAGATTGCTTTTTTGCAGTGTTTATCACTGCAAATGCACACATTAGTAACAAAGAAGAATGGAAAAGAAATAAACTAAAGGAATGGAAAGCAACAGCAAAATGCACATTCTTCAATTATGGGATTAATTTTACCAGTTTTCCTAGTTAAATCAGAATTTTAGAGCGGTGGGATGCAATATCATAGAACATTTCAAGGATGAAACAGTGGAAATGTACTCAACATTACCACACTCATCTCCCTACTTCAGACATTAGATGGGAACCACAATTTAGCTGCGCTTCCTGCCTCACTTCATGTAACATCTGCAGCCACTTTGACTGAGCAGTTTGGTTTCCTATTTCATGAACGTTTCTGGGTTTGTTTGGGTTTTTTAAAAATCTGATATCAGCCCCATTTAGTCTCAGTTTGAACTTTATTCCAAGTTATCAAACCCATGCCTGATTCTTACATCCCTGGGTGACCACAGTCTTTTCTAGCACTTTTGTATCTCCTCACCTCACATCCCCTCAAAGATAACACTTTTCAACTGAGTGGATATGCAAATGTAAACTGGCATTCTCTCCTGAACCCCTGGTCTACCTGACAGCAAGTCAGTATGTCAAGTCCCAAGTTTTACAGTCAGGAAACCCGGTCTGGTGTTAATCCACATGTCCAGTCGCATACCTCTTCCCAGAGCTAGCAAGCCCCATCTGGCAAGTTAGGGAGCTGGGCTGTGGGCCCTTGCCTGCCACATCTTCCTGGAGCAGAGTTTCCCAAACTTGGGTCACCAGCTGTTTTTGGACTGCAGTTCGCATCATCCCTGACTCCTGGTCATGCTAGCTAGGGATGATGGGAGTTGTAGTCCAAAACCAGCTGGAGACCCAAGTTTGGGGAACCCTGTCCTAGACCATATCGCCTGCTGCTCCTTATGCCTCATAGCCCGCTATGTTTGGGAAGACAGGGGCCCCTCTGGCTCTGGTGATGGGTCCTGCTGCTCTGGTTCCTGTGCACTGATCCCCATTCCCCATCACCCTGAGAGTACTTCCTTCCCCATCCCTGTGTGTCACAGTCCTGGCTACACCCCTTGCCAGGATCCTCTTCCTCTTCTGTCTCCTCCTCCTCCTCCCCATCATCCTGCCAGTTCATGACACATGCAGAGGATGATGCAATGTTTCGGAGCAAGAGCTTGAAAACCTGGACTCCTCTGGATTGAAAGGGTGGGATATAAACTGAATAAATAAATAATAAATAATAAAAGAGCAAGTAAGCAATGTGTGATGAAGATCACCCACCTATATCTGATGGGATGATGAATTGTACCTGTGTGTTACAATATCTACCTAGATGATTATACACACTTACCTTTTGCCCGGGACGCGGGTGGCGCTGTGGGTAAAAAGGCCTCAGCGCCTAGGGCTTGCCGATCGAAAGGTCGGCGGTTCGAATCCCCACGGCGGGGTGCGCTCCCGTTGTTCGGTCTCAGCGCCTGCCAACCTAGCAGTTCGAAAGCACTCCCGGGTGCAAGTAGATAAATAGGGACCGCTTACTAGCGGGAAGGTAAACGGCGTTTCCATGTGCGGCTCTGGCTTGCCAGAGCAGTGATGTCATGCTGGCCACGTGACCCGGAAGTGTCTCCGGACAGCGCTGGCCCCCGGCCTCTTGAGTGAGATGGGCGCACAACCCTAGAGTCTGTCAAGACTGGCCCGTACGGGCAGGGGTACCTTTACCTTTTTTACCTTTTGCCCAGCTCTGTCAAAGCAGAGGTCTGTACTTAAAAGCTCTGGGTCTGAGCATGTTTTTTTGTCCCACAGCTTTCCCCACAAAAACACACTCTATTGTGTTCAATTGGAGAAAAAGTCAATTCAGGTAGGTGTGTGTTTTGCAGATTACCATTTTCTCCAGCGGAGCTTAAAACAGAGGTTTTTCACGAAGGAAGTTCCAGAGCGGGGGGTAAACTGACACTCGAACATGGAGCTTTAAAGTGCAGACTGTGCCTGGAAAGAGTGGGGGGAGAGCTAAGTGTGGCTAAGCCCAGACTTTAGAATCTGGAATCATAATACTGCTATGTTTTCAGAAGTTTCAGTACTCAGGTTTCATGTCAAGTAAGCAAGTTTTATATTAAGAGCAGATTTCCCCCCGCCTCCAGAGCCACAAAAAACCTTTGCTTACTCAAATTGTTAAAAATGAAGAGTGACCCAGAATAATTATCCTATCAAGTGGGTTAAAGTTTCACCCAAGGATTTCACAGAATCGTAGAATAGTAAAGTTTGAAGGTACCTCGGGGGTCATTAGTTCAATCCCCTTCAATACAGGAATCTCAACTAAAGCATCCATGACAGATGGCCACCCAACCTCTGCTTTAAAATCTCTAAGGAAGGTGAGCCCACCACCTTCTGAGGGAGTCCTTTCCACTGTCAAAAAGCTCTTAATGCCAGAATGTTCTTTTGGATATTTAGTCAGAACCTCCTTTCTCGTAACTTGAATCCATTGGTTCAAGTCCTACCACCTGTAAGTGCTGCCTTCCTGCCTGTTGACCAGGTGCATTGGAATGTGTGGGTTAAGCAAATCTGATGATGGGCATCCCTCTGACATCTCAGATTTTGGACCAATACTGGAGGAAAGCCACACATGGTTTATTTTAACAGAAATACTATACACTGAATGAATGTGCCTGGAGGGGACTGCTAGCCTAATCTTGAAAGCCAACTATTACTCCCCTGATTTTTTCATTTATGAAACTACAGCGAAAGCAGCATCCTTAGGACAGCAGCTGCACAGCTGTCCCTACAAAGATAAGAAAGCCTACATTTACTCTTTCTATCATTGTTGACATTATTGTTTGTATTGCAACTATTTTTTGCTGCTACTCTTACTGTTATTGTCCCTGCCTGCTTCCCTTCCCTTCTTTCTTAATGGCCTCATTTCACTCCTTCCCCTCTTTTTAAACCCCCACCCTCAACTATGAATTAAATTCCCTGATGGCATCTAAGACCTTGATGGAGGAGCAGCATAATTGGACTTTGTGTGCCCTGTTAGTGGCCAAAAGACACATGTCGCAACACTGGAAGAAGTGTACATCCCTGTCCCACTTGCCTTCTCTACTCCTGCAAGATATGAGAAATCTACTTTCAGCAGATGGCTGAACACTCAGATATATTGGAATTCATACCTGGAATTGTTTGCATGAAGTACACGCCCAGCAGGCTCTGCCAGAGCCTATCCCCCACTTCCCCCATTCCCTCCGTCCCCCATCTAACTCCCTTCCCTCTTTCGGTTTTGTTCAAAATGTATTTAACTGTATGATACTGTGCTACTATAGCTATGATCTACTGCTGATCTCTCTCTTTAGGTTTTTGTTTTGTTTTTTACTCCTTGATTCACAAAAGTAAAATATATCAGTAAGATTCTTGGGAATGACTTTCGTTATTCTTAATGCTTCCTGACATCTCCACATTTCAGCACCATCTCAAAAATAAACCAGGCATAAGGACGGTTCATCTGATAGTCAAGCAGTCTCTCTTTCCAGTAGCACAAGAAAATACAAGCATTTCACAGCTGAAAATCCAAGATAATCACTCATTGGCTGAGGATTTGGAAAAGTCAAGAAAGGCAAATAAACTGTGGCTAAAGATTACTGGAAAATACATAGGTAGAGAAGAAGTTGGATTATATGTTTTTAGGTGTTTGCTAAGCTTCCCTTGTTATTCTGAGTCAGCATGCTGTGACTGCTACTGAGCAAATACCCCCAGACACAGCTGGGCGCCTTATTTTTACATCCTTACTACATTCAACAATGATACAACAGTATATTATTTCTGCGGAAGTGGTACTGAAGCAGAGCCATTTTAAATGCCAATACTTTTACCACCTGGGGTCCCCAACATAATGCACCAGTGCACCCACAGGATGCCATCCATGCTATCTAATCCCCAACATGTAGGATGATAAACTCATCCAGTCTGAGTTTATCAATAGTTCTCCCCTGCACTACCCACCTTGCCTGCTTAGGGGCTCATCATTCTGACTGGCCCCAGACTTGGAAAAGAAGAGACAGAACAGTTCTCTCTGCTGCTAGCATCCAAGTCAGAGAGAGAGAGAGAGAGAGAGAGAAACAGCCATCTAAGGCTCCGCCTTAGTGCAGGAAAGAAAGGTAGATATTGGGGTGAATTAAAAATAGAGCAGCCAGAACCTTTCAGCCTGGAAGAACAAGAAAAAAATAGAGCAGTCCATTCCCGAAGAGCTGGGAGTTTGCAGGGTGGGGATGGACCTGGAGCTGGGAGAGAAATAAAAACGAAACTGCCAGGGTCTGGGGGAGGGAGGAAAAATAGCAGATTGTTAGGCAGAGAAAAGTTGGGTATAGATAAAAATACAGCAGGAGAGAGAGAAAAAGATGGGTGTGAACTGGCTGGTTAGAGAAAGGAAAAGAATTATTTATAAAATGGGCACCAAGTGTGCCCATGGGGTCAAAAAAGGTTGGGGACACCTATGTATTTAAGATTTTCTAAAGACAAAAAGGGGCTACACTATGGCGCTGTGGTCTAAACCACAGAGCCCAGGGCTTGCCGATCAGAAGGTCGGCAGTTCAAATCCCTGCAATGGGGTGAGCTCCCATTTCTCGGTCCCAGCTCCTGCCCACCTAGCAGTTCGAAAGCATGTCAAAGTGCAAGTAGAAAGCTGTGGAAAGGTAAATGGCGTTTCCGTGTGCTGCTCTGGTTCGCCAGAAGTGGCTTAGTCATGCTGGCCACATGACCCAGAAGCTGTATGTCAGCTCCCTTGGCCTATAGAGCGAACCCCAGAATCGTCCTTGACTGGACCTAATGGTCAGGGGTACCTTTACCTTTATGCTATGCTTATTCTGCGTATATTTTGGAATATATGAAGCACTTAATAGTGGAAGCATCCCTGAACATAGAGGTGATGCGAAAAGCACTTTGAATATGTCATCTGGGACAAGGGAAGGGCTTCCAGATCAGATGTTTTTTGTTTCAGGTGGTTTTTGACCAGATATCTCTTTTTCTAATGGGGGAGAGAAGCACTGGGCACTTGACATGCTTGATGGAGAGATCACTCTTGTACCAACACTTGCGTTAGTCAAACAGGAAAGATCCACCCAGCTTTAGCCCCTAATAGGGCTCAAAGAAAAAAAAAATCAACAAAAGCATTGTATTTCACAAGGATGATGATTTAGTGCTATGAAACAGGAAAAGTGGTGGCCCTGCAGCTCCTTTTACAGTGATAACAGTGGCAGGAAATTGACTCCACCTCTTGGAATAGGATATATACAAAAATCTGTCAAATGAATGACTGAATGAGTGACTGAATGAAACATTCATGTGGTCAGGTCCTGCGATTTCACCCCACACTACCCGAGGGAATGAATAAGTGTGGAAGAATTTAGCTAATTCGAAATGGACCGAAAACCATGACGACGTTAATTGTGAGCAGAGAAATTAATTCAGCTCCAAAACCAACCATGTATCTTCTAGATTGTCATGAATATAATAGTGTCTCATTCTAAGCAAGGAGAAAGGGCGGAAAGACATCGAAGGGAGGAAACAGGATTTTTAAAATTTCAGTAATACCTAATTTTCAATTACTGGTAATGAAGCCTGCTTACCATCACACAAGAATGCAAAGGCTTCTGTTTTCCACAGAATTATTCATCATTGCATAAGTGGGCACTTAAATACTTACCTGACCACCCACCACATAAGACAGAGTACAGAAAGACAGCCTTTGGGATAGTCAACAGCAATTGTTTTTCTTAGGATGATGGAGTGCAATCCATCACTGAGTCAGCATTCTTAGGGTTCTCAAGATGTTGATATACCTTCTGCTCAAAGAATGATGCACTCACAAAACATTTCACCTCAGTTTCTTGCCAGCATCATTGTTGGCTGTAACACATCAGTTTGTTTCAACACACATGCACACACACAAACACACACACACGGAATTATTAATCATCCAAGCTAAAACAAAACAAATTAGCAAATAAAACTAACACCTATTAAAAACCAACAACAGCAGTTTTAAGCAGGTCACACGACAGAAGATTGAGCGATGCAAAACTGCACACTCCTCTCCTTCTCTGGCTCCAATTTCTCCTGCCATCCTTAATCAGGGGTCCCTCTGAACCAAGATTTGAACCAGAATTGGAGGCTGCTTCCACAGTTACATGATCAGTTAGATCATCTAAGCATGATTGCCATTTGCTTTTATGGGAGGAAGAAATAATGTATGTGTGGCATTCTTTCCTTCCCTCTGCTCCTTTAAGTAGAGTGCACAAATTCCAACCAAAGGGAAATGAAAGTACCTTTACACACCTCTGTCAAACAAAAAAGGTGATCTTTTCCAGAAGCTCCAGTTAAAAGAGTGAGACCTGCAGTTTGGCAAAACTGTAATTTTACAACTTATTTATTAAGTCAGATGTAACTCTTCTGCTGATGCTTCCCAAAATGGTGCATGTAACAATCACGTATTGAAATCTCAATAGGAAAAAGAATAACAACTTAATTGAAAAAATCTATGTAAGGAAATTCAAGTTTTAAATGTGAAATTTTAGATCTGAATGTGAAATTTCTATTTCAACATTCAAACACACAAGACTTGTGGGCACATCTGAGGGTTGACATCAAATTATGAAAGGTCATAATCTACTGAGCAGCTTCTTTTCTTGCAGATGATGCGGCGTGAGCCCTTCCCCACATGCTCATTAAAAAACATATTTTTCAACAGTATTTGCACTGGCTCAGGACATTTTGCCAACAAAAGAGTTGAAGTTTCAACTTCCAAAGGTACTTACAATATGTGTAAGCAGGAAATCTGTTATAATCAGACTTCGGTGGGGGAGATTATTTTTCAAAAGCTACTTACAAATTTAACTGATCAAGCACTAATGTTTATTAATGTAATATAACATTGCAGATTAGGATTGCATTTTACTGGTGTACTTTAAGAAAAAAAAAGATTCGCAGAGCCTTGAATTCTTCTTGGAGGAGATTTTGCAAATAAATACTTTGACATTTGCAATTCTGTCATTCTTAAGTATTTGGCCATGTTCCTTGTATAAGCTATGTCTGGTTGGTGGCATCTTTTTAGTCTGCTGCAGAAGTTTGGAGAAAGCATGGGGTCACCATGCTGCCCATTCCTTTGAGGCCTCTGTAGGAAAAGCTTAACATATCACCAGTAGCGGTAGTAATAATTCTCATTTTTACTGTTGTTAATTTCATGGAAGTGAGAGATAATTTTCACGTTATGCTCTGGGCAAATCATAATTGCCTCTTTGCTGCATTTTCCTAATGGTGGCATTGGTGTAGACCTTCTCACATCTTTAAGCAGCCGGCTACACATGTACCAATGCCACTTTGTATAATCTGAGTGAAAACAGACAACCATAACCTGGAAATAGGTGTCAGCAGAACTTCCAATCATCACGATCCCTCCTTTCCACATGGTTTTAATTGCCTCTTAAAGAAAGTAAAAACAGTTATGAATAATCTAATAAGGATCAGCAGGCACCTGCAGAACTCTGGCCTACAGCTGTACAGAATCAAATTCAAGAAGCAAAAACAGAGAGAACTAAAGGAAGGCAACACATATGTGCATTATCCACACATCATTTCAAAGCCACAGCAAAGGGAATGCACTAATGCCATTTTTGGCATAAAAGGTGCATGCCACTCTGGAAAAGGATCTCACATGAGTGTTTGCTTAAGGAACTTTCAGGATTCGCTTTCAAATAAGATGGTGGACCAGGAGGAGCGGCTTGTTAAAGCATGACATTTTTTTTTAAAAAAAAATACACAGGCTGTTCATCTTAAAAACGGCCAACAGAAAGGCAAAATTATGTAGCCTTGCAGGGCAAACTTATGGCATTCAGAGTGAGGTGGGGAAATGCCTAATAGCCGATTTCTTATCCCTGCTGGCTTGTGCCAATTGGGCAGAAGTGGCGGAGAGAGTGGCTTGTTCTCTCTTTGTTCCCTTCTTTTGTAAGCCATTGTGCTCAACCAGTTTGGGAGTATATTGAAGGAACCCTGTGGATCCAGTCTCGTCTGATCACCTGATACTACTGCCTCTACTGCTGTCAGAGCAATGGCAGCGGAAAACTATCACAGCAACAGGGATCCCTACTGAAAGACCTCCTCTTCCTCTCTGACCACAGAGTGAGTTTTGGAGCATCTTCCAGCCCCTCAGCTGCCACCCCAGGAGTTCCCTTCACAAAATATACGTACAGTGGTACCTCGCAAGACGAATGCCTCGTAAGACGAAAAACTCGCAAGACGAAAGAGTTTTTTGTTTTTTGAGTTGCTTCGCAAGACAAATTTCCCTATGGGCTTGCTTCGCAAGACGAAAACGTCTTGCACCTTTTTCTTAAAACCGTCAATGCATTTCCTATGGGAAACCGTGCTTTGCAAGACGAAAAATTCACAAGACGAAAAAACTCGCAGAACGAATTAATTTTGTCTTGCGAGGCACCACTGTAAATACATTCTGGTGCAATATAAAACTGATCTTTGCTTCCTGAGTGACTTATAGTTTTGGTAAATGTTGCTTTACCCATGCACCAGCCACTTCCTTGTGATAAATTGCCACCACGATAACATAACCATCTACAAATGTCAGGTGTTGTGGCATCATTGGAGTAAGTTTCCCGACTGATGCCAACAACAGCCACCATTGACATGGTTTGTGGGGAGGGAAACTCTGTGCATTGTGGCACCACCTCTTGAGGATTTGGAGACATTACAGCACAGTGGTAGAAACTCATCACGAGGAAGCAGGTGGGACATCTGGACCACACACTTATTCTCAGATAATCTAGAAAAAGAACCTGTAAAAATATAAAAGCCATGGTTTTGTTTATTAATATATTTGTATGCCACTCTTCAACCAATTAGTTCCCAGGCAAATCTGCAACAATATAAATAACCATGAAACAAAACAAAATCATAATAAAAACAGGAATCCAGAAAGAAAAAAACACACCCTAAAATGTTCAAACTCAGAATTTAAAATATATTTTCCTCCCTTCTGGATTTTACCCATTTCACACTGGGCAGCAGGGGCGCCTCATTGGATGATCTCAGTTGATGTTGAACAGGTATTCCTTTACATGACTAGATTCTTGTAGGGCTTCGAAGGTCAACCCTGAGACCCTGAACTCAGAGATGTACCTACAACCAGCAAAGCTCTTTAAGCACTAATGTGATTCTAACACTTGGTCCCAGTTAGTAGTTTGGATATAGGCTGAACTAACTGTAGCTTCTAAGCAAAGCCAATTCCTTGCCCCTCCCTCATATCTCTTCACTTATCTCTATCTGCCTTTGGTGTCCTCCCAATATCAGCATTCCACAAGTGCCCAGGCAAACAGGTCTACCATTATGCTGCACCAAAATGCCAACAGCGTTGGTGCCAGGTGGACTTCGTATACACGACTCTTCCTTCTAAACCTTTCCCTGCCTCATTCTCAGTCCACACCTTCTGTGATAAATCTATCCTATCACTACGGATTGATCAAAATCTATAAGAGCATTTTCCATCTTTCAAAAAAAGCAAAACAAAGTTATTACAGGCAGTAAATCATTGGGTTGAATCCAGAGGACGGACTCCTACAAATGACCTGTATATTGAGCATTCATCCTGATTTGCTTGCACAGAGGTTACGCTATGTTGAGTCTTGCATTGAGTATTATTCCTTCTGATTTGTTCATGTGGAGGTTATGCAACAATGAGTGTTTACCCTAAACTTGTCCTGATTTGCCTGTGCGGTCGAATTACAGTTTCCTGTTAATCATTTATTTACCCCATGTTAATTCCGGTTAATCATTTATCCATCCCAAATGCAACAAGTTTGCTCTGGATCCAACATATTGTTTCCTCCCCCACCCCAATATGCTACATATCCAGTAATAAATTCTTAAGAAAAACATTAAAAAAGACTGCTTAAAACTACAGAGCTATGTATACTTACTTGGGAAACAAGCCCAGTTGAACTCAGCAGAGTTTATTTCCAAGTCAATATGCGTAGGATTGGGCTGCTAGTACTTTAAGCGCAAATTGCTTAAAGAAGGAATTTGCTTTTGTGTGGTGAAAAGGAGGTTATGTTCTGTAGCCACTGGGTGCAGCTACATTTGTGCAGAGGAATTCGTAACAGGAAATATGCAACACCTTTGAATTCCAGAAGAAAAAGAAGCCATCTACGTTTTCAGTGCCCTTTAGACATGTTTTCCTTCTATGCAGCACCTTCAAAAACAGTTTCTTAACAAATTAGATGACCCGTCCAATGTGCCCCCATCCCAAACAATATTTAGTAAGGAGCAGGCGACTGAGAAGAAAAAGTTAACAGCTGTTAAAGAAACCAATTTGTTTAGATAGTTCTGAATCACTGGTGTACAGGACATATTACAGGGTACGAACGGAGGGAAAACACTCCTGGTTTTGATTTGAAGTAGCCACATCAAACTGACTTCATTAAACTGGGCTGCAGTATGTAGGCGGTGGAATGGGGGAGAAATACAGGAGTGTTTTAAAGATGTCAGGGAAACGTTTCTACAGTCCCCCCCCCCCAAAAAAAATAAAGATTTGAGGCAATAGACAACATCTGGGGGAAGGGGACCAGTTATACAGTGTAACCAATCCTTAAAAGAAATAATAAAAGTGTGACCATCTCCTGTATTGTTTCATACTACAGCTTTGTTTCATATGTGAAAAACATTTTAATTTTTTTTATACCCTCCTACAGTAAGTAAGGAACACTGTGTGACAGAAATGCCAGGCCTGAGCTTCCACATTCCTACATCATAGGAAACCATAACAAAACAGGCTTCCCTGAACACAAAGAGCCTGGTTACCTGTAGGCTTCCACAGAACATTCTTTAACAGGGCTTGGTGGTAGCACCCAGCACTCTTGGGCACTGTGGGTAATTAAAATGGCAACTCTCAGCCTCCTGGAACTGCTTGGAGCACTGCTGCTGGACCCACCAACAGGTGAGAGAGTCTACCAGAGAGGCTCAAGGCCTTCTAAAACCTTGTGCCAATCCTGTTATCCAGGTCTGGTGTTTTTGTTTTATTTTTAAGTTGTATTTCCCCTCAAAGTATCTATTTACCTCCAGCTGTATCTGCTGCCATTGTTTCTCCCATTTTCAGCACCATTTTCTCCCCTGGCTGGTGCTGCTTTCTGTTTCCAGGATTTGTCACAAGGGTGATCCCAGCTAGAAGACATGGCTGTGGGATGATGTAACGGGCAGCAGATGGACACGGTTGTGAGGGCAGAACTTTCTTCATTGGACTGTCCTACCACATTCACCCACCCAACCAGATATGTCCCAGTAAGACAAGGTGGACACCACAATGCCTGCTTAAGCAGGCGATGTGGTGTTCACATTCCATAGGTGTGAACAAAATACTCCTGAGTACTCTGCACCCGCAGCTACTGCTTCCGCCTTCCCTGACCCCACCAATGAGATACACCATGAGATGAAGGCCAGAAGTAGGGATGGGCTCAGCTCTTCAGCAGAGCTTCCTTTCTTGCACCAAGGAGAGCACCGGGATATTAAATATTCATTCTCTGATGGGAAATGGACACTATTCACCTCAGTTAGTAGAATTTGGCACACATGTGGACACTTTCCTGCTAGGAACACTAAAGATACTTTCCACCTTTAGTGAAAAAGGATGTTTTATCAGAGTTGAAGGACACATTTCCACCAGGCAAAGGCACTTGAGGAGGGTACAAGGCAGGACTGGTGAAACATGTGGGAACAGGGGAGAGCCAAAAGCGCCAGATAGAGGGGTCTGGAGGTCAGCATTTGGCAACCAGTTCTGAGGTTCCAAATTCCTGTGTAGCATTTCCATGTCATAGGAAACCATAAGAAAGGGTTCCCTGAACTCACACAGAGCCTAGTTCTTGAAGGGTGGTTGCATTTCAAAGGGAAAATCTTCAAAGTGCAGCCGTCGCCATTTCTATCTGATCTTTTTGAACTTTGACCATCTTATCGTTCTCACCGCGTAGACAAAGTTTCTTGAAGCTGAGACAGAGGAGTTCAGATGACACCAACACACACACACACACACACACGTACCTGGAAAGAATGCAAAGGGAGGATAAGGGGGCTACATGGCCTATTCTCGCCCCCTGTAATACCCAGTGACCATATCCCAGATGTTTACACAACTGAAGCATGTCAGAAGGAGAAGGAGTTCCATAGGCATACTGATGATGGAAATACAGTGGAACCTCAGATTAAGTACTTAATTCGTTCCGGAGGTCTGTTCTTAACCTGAAACTGTTCTTTTTTTTTTTTTTTTTTTATAATATTTTTTATTGCGTTTCTTTCCAAATTTTGTGCATTGCAAACATACCTACAAATTTACAAGAAACCATTTTTTTTTTTTTTTTTTTGTATAGCAAAACAATATAAATCAAACCAAAAAAAAAAAGAGTCCTAACTTGGACTTCCCCACCTCTTCCGATTCTGCATTCTTTGTATTAACAATGTCAGCAATTTGTTACCTTATATCCTACCTTATTGTAACTTTCACATGTTATGTATCCAAATTCAATATATTATGTCACCATTTTTATACCTTTAAAAATAAACGTAACATGTTCAATTCATATTATCTCCTTTTCTCTTTTCTCACTTAATTTACTGTTCACTTAATCATAGTTGCTAAAGCATATCATTTCCAAATCATGCATAATCTTAAGATTCATACAGCTTATAATACTTTTGCAAATAATCTTTAAATTTTTTCCAGTCCGCCTCAATTGTTTCTACATCCACATCTCGGATTCTGCCGGTCAATTCAGCTATCTCCATGTAATCCATCAACTGCGTCTGCCATTCCTCCAGCGTGGGTAGATCTTGTGTCTTCCAGTTCTTAGCGATGAGTATTCTTGCTGCTGTACTAGCATACATAAACAAAATTCTGTCCTTCTTTAACACTCTCTGGTCCACCATGCCCAACAGGAAGGCCTCTGGTTTCTTGGGAAAGGTATACCTAAATACCTTTTTCAACTCATTATAAATCATTTCCCAAAAGGCCTTAACCCTTGGGCAAGTCCACCAGAGGTGAAAGAATGTCCCCTCTGCTTCTTTGCACTTCCAACATTTGTTGTCAGACAGGTGATGTATCTTAGCTAACTTGACTGGGGTCATGTACCACCGGTATATCATTTTCATGATGTTTTCCTTCAAGGCAGTACTTGCCGTGAATTTCATTCCGGTGTTCCATAACCTTTCCCAGTCTTCAAACATAATGTTGTGTCCAACATCCTGTGCCCATTTAATCATAGCAGATTTAACTATCTCATCCTGTGTATTCCACATAAGCAGCAAGTTATACATTCTAGATAACAGCTTTGTCTTTGGTTCTAACAATTCTGTCTCTAGTTTCGACTTTTCCACCTGGAATCCAACTTTTTTATCCATTTTGAAAACCTCTTGAATTTGAGCATAATGTAACCAATCTCGCACCTTGTTTTTTAATTTCTCCTGGCTCTGCAGCTTCCAATTGTCTCCAATTTTTTCAATTAGTTCCCAATATTTCGGCCAGTAGGCCTCCATATTGGGTCTTTTTCGGGCCTTGGCCTCCACTGGTGATAACCACCTCGGAGTTTTACTCTCTAGTAGGTCTTTATATTTCATCCAGACTGCAAAAATTGCTTTTCTGACAATGTGGCTTTTAAACAATTTATGTACTTTAACCTTGTCGTACCATAGGTATGCGTGCCAACCAAAAGCATTATTAAATCCTTCCAGATCTAGGACATCAGTGTTTTCCAACAAAAACCAATCTTTCAGCCAGCAGAAGGCTGCAGCCTCATAGTACAACCTCAAGTCCGGCAGGGCAAACCCCCCTCTTTCTTTTGAATCTGTTAGTATTTTAAACTTTATTCGGGGCTTTTTGCCCTGCCAGATAAATCTAGATATGTCCTTCTGCCATTTTCCAAAACAATCCACTCTGTCCACGATCTGCAAGGTTTGAAACAAAAATAACATTTTCGGCAACACATTCATTTTTATAGCTGCGATTCTTCCCAACAAGGAAAGTTTCAATCTTGACCAAATTTCTAAATCCTTTTTAACTTCCAACCAACATTTCTCATAATTATCCTTAAATAAATTCAAATTTTTGGAGGACAAATAGATCCCTAGGTATTTCACTTTTTTTACCACATTCAATTCTGTTTCTCTCTGAAACCCCTCTGTTTCTGTAATTGTCAAATTCTTGGTCAACACCTTAGTTTTTTGTTTATTTAACTTAAATCCCGCCACCCGACCAAATTCAGATATAAGTTCAAGAACTCTTTTTGTACTGGGTTCTGGCTCCTGCAGTGTCAAAACTAGGTCGTCTGCAAATGCTTTCAGTTTATATTGTTTCACTCCGACCTCTATCCCTTGTACCAACCGGTCCTCTCTGATCATGTTCAATAGCACCTCCAGGACTGAAATAAATAACAGAGGGGATAGGGGGCACCCTTGTCGTGTCCCTTTCTCAATTCTAAATTCCTCCGTCACCACATTGTTCACTATTAATTTAGCCTTTTGTTCTGAATAAATTGCTTGTAATCCATTCTCAAACCCCCGTCCCACTCCCATCCCTTCCAAGTTCTTCTTCATAAACATCCAAGATATGTTGTCAAATGCTTTCTCCGCATCAATAAAGATTAAACCTGAAACTGTTCTTAACCTGAAGCACCACTTTAGCTAGTGGGGCCTCCTGCTGCCGCCATGCCGCCGAAGCACGATTTCTGTTCTCATCCTGAAGCAAAGTTCTTAACCTGAAGCACTATTTCTGGGTTAGCGGAGTCTGTAACCTGAAGTGTATGTAACCTGAGGTACCACTGTATGGTTCTTCCATATGACACCATTAGGGTTCTTTCAAAGTGTCTGTGGATGTATCATTGGAATGTGCAGGCATTATCATCTATTTCAACCAATCGGGCTGGAGAACTCAGAATCCCATAGGTGTCTGAAGACCCCTTGGCACCACCTGGAGCATGAATGTGAGTGACTTGCTCACGAAAGTGTGCAGCCAGCTCATTCAGAAATCATGCCAGAAAATCTACCCGCCTGAACTTTCAGCGGCATGCCTGGTGACAATAAAACCTCACATCCCTCATTTGAAGCTGCTTCATGTGTGTAATGCACTTGCTTACACATGTATACTTTGAACTGATAACTTCCAGAGGGGTAGCCATGTTGGTCTGTTGCAGCAGAAAACGGCAAATGTTTTAGTCTTTTAAGATGCACCAAGCCTCTTTGTTGCTGCTCCTGATAAGGAGCCGTTGACAGATGGGGAGGGGTGGACATATGCAAGCAGCTCTTCAAGGCTTCAGAAATGCAGGCTGCCAGCATCAACACCTTCTCCTTTGCGGTCCCCTCTACCCCAAGAGGAACATGGGGCCCAATCCTACTCATGTTTGCTCCCAAATCATTCATACTGATCGCAGCGGGGCTTACTCCCAGGGCACAGCCTTAACAGGCAGCAATATATATATTTTTTTAAAAATATGATCCTCTCACTGTTATTTAAAACCAAAGCGCTTGAGCAGCCATAACATTTTCCAGATCACATTCCTACCTCCCCTAGTTTCTAAGCTCTCAGGAATGAAGGTGGCTTATATATTTTGTTTAATCTGGTGCTTTCAAAATGGTGCTTCGTTAGTTGCTGGTAACCTGCCACATGCACTAACACCAGAATTGTAGGAGAGCGAAGTGATTTCCTCACCCCCAAAGGGGGGAATGGGCTCCCCATGACTTCAAACAGCTGATTATAGTAGCATAAGGAAGCATTTTTATGACAGGTTTAAGAGTTGCTAAGTAACTGCCTGGAGGATTTTGAATATAAAAGTTTGTTGGGGGGGACGAGATTAACAGATAAAGCTTCTCAGGAGAAAGAAAAAGGTCGTGACTATTTATTTTCAATGGAAAAGTTAATAAAGAAAAAACAGCCCCTGCCTTCATATTTTGCCAGGGGACGGGAGTTTATAAACTTATGAAAGACTTATTAAAGAGGCAGTATACCTCTGAATGCCAGATGCTGGTGAAATCTGCTTGTAGGCTTCCCAGAGGCACCTGACTGCTCACTTGTGGAAGTCGCATACTGGACCAGATAGGCTTTTCCACTGATCTGGAAAGGCTCCTCTTATGGTCAGCCAGAATGCAGGGGTACCACAAAAGAGCTTCTCATTTTCATCCTGAGACAAAGGGTATTTTGGAATCAATGCCACGGAACTCAGCGGAACTTATTTCTGAATAAACATGTATGGGAGTAGGTTACACATCAACCATCTGCATCCAGTTGTATACTAATAATGCTCTATCAAATCAATTTATATATTTATTTTTAAGAAGAAAAAAAACCAATCAAATTTGCTTGTGAAAATAAATAAATCATGCTCTGCCTTATTAAACGGCAGTCCTTAACGTACTGGCAGCAGCGCAAACCCTTTCTCCTGGCATTGCAAATCGACTGAGACCAAAAAAAGGGACTAGCAGAGAACAACCCTATCATTGATGGCTAAATGTCATATGGAAATAAAAAGGACACTTGAAGCCTTTCTCTCGGCTGACAATGAGACAGCCAACCTTAACCCCAAGTACTCTGAATCACTGAGTAGCAATTAACTTTACAATGGCCATGTTAGCAGTATCGAGCGCTGATACCCTGCGAGTCGATTATAATGGAAAGAATGTATTTATATCTCTTCAGTAGAAGCCAAGAATATGCGAATCACATCACTGTGGATTCTGCATCAATTTGTTGGATTAGGCTTTTACTCTTATGTGCTTAGACCACTGTGGTCCCAAACAGACGTTGCAAGGGCTATGTTTGGATCTTGTGAGATTTCCAAATTACACAGATTTGGGAGGATTCACTTATGCTTCAGGGTTTGGGATCAAGAAGCCCAGTAACTTGAACCTTTTTTAAAAAAAAGGGTTACAAGAATGTTCTTATCAGATGACAAGTGATAACTGCAACTTTCCTTGTTTCCTGGGAACAATCTTGTTATTAGCAATGCAAGTGGAAAAAACCCCAAACCATTTAGAAGATACTGCGTTGGAGTGGTTCATTAATAAATGAATTTATTATTGTTATTTTTCTGTGCCAAGGGTATTAGAAAGTTACTAATAGGTTTTGCCTAACGATCAGAACAGCTGGACTATATCAGGAGTAGCTAACCTGTAGCTCTCCAGTTGTTGGACTCCCAACTCCTATCAGCCAATGATGAGAGATGATCAGACCTGGAGTTCAACAATATTTGGAGGGCCACAGGTTCCCCACCCTGGTGCCATGGGACCTAAAATAATTGAAATCTACAGGTGAAAGAACTACCCAGTGTGTTCTGTATTGGCAGCCACTTGTTAAGACAGGATGAAGAGTGTATCATGGGGGAGTAAGGTTTCAAAGCATTTTCCCGGTTATAAGTCGCTGATGCACTATTAGCACAGTCTGTGCATCCCTACTTGTAAATAAAGCCTATGCAGATCAATTGGACTTCTGAGTAGACGTGTATAGGATTATACTGTTAGTTATATCCAAGAGTGATCATAAAACTCCCTGTCAGCTCAGGGCTTAGCAACCAGTGAATGGGGTCTTCACAAAAGGGTTGTTGTTGTTTTAAATATCCTAATAGAGAAAGTCCTTGGTTAACACAAGTCACCACTATGCTCTCAGTGGCTCCATTACTTGCCAGCTATCTCCAAAACAAAAACAAGCAGGAAAACACCATTACAGATACCTACAGAGATAAGCTGAAACAACATAGTCTCTGAGCAAAAGTGCAAGATGCAGAATGAGAGTTCGTGATCTACATGTGCACTTCGCTGTGTTCTATTTATTTATAGATTGGCTCTGATGTGTTCCATCAAAGGCTAGTTCAATGCAGCAGGCAGCTAAAGGATGGGAATAAACTTTGGTGTCCATCGAGTGTCAAATGTTTTCACAGGGGGACTTCAGATGGCCTTTTGCCAGAAGGTACAGACCTCTTATTCTTTGACTTGCATCCTTCAGGGTAGCTCCAGATCCAAGCTACAAATTGGACTGGGATGAATAGAGGTGAAGATACAGATTTTCTCTGGGTGTATTCAAAGAACGGGGAAGCACTTGGCTGCTGCTTAAAATCTTAAAATGTGTGGATCCCTTTATCACATGCAGAGTGGTCAGCTGTGGTATCTGATAAGGCCTCTAATAGCAACATGCCCACTTACAAAAATTGCCACCTGACAGTGGAAAATGATAGGGAACATGGTCTCAGGAGGAGGAGGAGGAGGAGGAGAAGAAGAAGAAGAAGAAGAAGAAGAAGAAGAAGAAGAGTTTGGATTTGATATCCCGCCTTTCACTCCCTTTAAGTAGTCTCAAAGCGGCTAACATTCTCCTTTCCCTTCCTCCTCCACAACAAACACTCTGTGAGGTGAGTGGGGCTGAGAGACTTCAAAGAAGTGTGACTAGCCCAAGGTCACCCAGCAGCTGCATGTGGAGGAGCGGAGACGCAAACCTGGTTCCCCAGATTCCGAGACTACTGCTCTTAACCACTGCACCACACTGGCTCTCCACACTGGCTACAGATAGGGCCATTTGAGGCAAAAAAAGTGCCACCCTGCTCTGCCACAGCGCCTGCCCTGCTGCCGCCACTGCCATGCCACACCATGATGACATCAGCACTGATTTCCAGAAAGATCTCACAATATCTCACCAAAACCTTGTGAGACCTCTCATGCTCCTTGAGAATTCATGAGATATCACTGAGCAGAAATCAACACTGATGCTGACACCACTTATCCACCAGCAGCAGGGCAAATGGGGCCCCCACAGAGGTGCCATTTTGGGTGCTTCCGTGCCCTGAGATGGCTGCTTCACCCCACCTCGTGGGTGGGTGCTGTTGACCACCATCTCTCCACACAATATCAATGCTGTGCAATATTGCAAGTGTAGCATTTGTGCGCAAAGATCCTTGCACCACTAGAATGAGTTAGTTTATCTTCCCCCTACCCCTGCTAGCAAAAGCTGATCAAATTGCACAATATAGCAAATATAGCAGAGTGTGTTCTCCATAATAAACTTAAACAATCTTGTTTGCTCAATTTCCAGAAATTTCACCAAGTTGCGGAATATACTTCACTGGTGCAGAATTCGGATTGCCAAGCTGAGGTTTTCAAACTTCTCCTGTGCTGTTGAAGAACTTTAATCCTCCCCTGGAGAATACAGGAAAATGGCCTCTCCAATTCCATTAGTCGTGAATGTTGGGTGCAACTGTGGGTCCAGATTTAAATATTGTTTCATGTTATTTTAATATTGTTGGCCGAAGCAATGGGCTTGGACCCCATCCTCCTCAGAAAGGCCAAGGTTTCTGCATCCACCCATATGAACTAACAATAGAGTTTCATTCAACATTAAGTGAGCTGAAATTTCTCAGAAGATAATATTCTGAGAAAATTTCCCTGGATAATTTTTCCTCTCCCTCCCCCTAGCCACCCTCAAGAATTTTCAGCAATATGCCCCCACTCAATTTTACTGCCCGTGAATAGTGTGGGAAATGGGGGGGGGGGGATTTTCATTTATCCCTAGTTTTAGAATTGCTTTAAAAACAGTTTGAGTTTATGTTAAAACATAAAAGGTTACTCTGGAAATTTTGCAACCTGCTTCTGAGAATGAGGACTTTTGTTTTTTCCGAAGTGAATCTTTATAGACCATTTAATAATCTTAACCAGGAGAGTTTATACAGATGCAGTTCAAAGAAGAATTCCTGGGAAAAACAACGTTCTTAATAAAATGTTATTCCTTGAAAATCAACAGCCCTCTTGTTTTTCTTTTTGCAGTGCAGGGCATGTTGGGATTTTAACATATTAAGAGTTTTTCCTTATGATGATACATAGCTGCCAGTCAAGTACATAAGGTTATGTGTTGGAGCAATCAGCTTTGACACTTCCATTTATCAGATGAGCATTACAGGCCAATCACTGATACTTTATTAATTTATATTTAAATTTCCACATCACCCTTTCTCCAAACGGAAGGCCATGGTGTCATAAAATAACATAATTACAGAATGTTCCACAATAACAGTAAAAAGCTGAAAGCACAACCCACCCTTAGATATCATGTTTTGTTTATTTTCTTTGAAGAATGAAGAGTGTGGGTGCCATTTGTTATGTAGAGTTTAAAATAAAAGATGGTGGGCGCACAAGAAATGCAATTTGGCACACCAAGAAGATGTCAAGCAAATATGGAGATTTGTACTGAATGTTGGCTTCATAGACCCTCCCAAACCACTGCACTCCCACAGAAATCAGCTTCCCTAGCTTAAGGCATGGCTGTCCAACCTGCAGTACGACTGCCCCAACACAGGTAATAGGAGCTGTTGCATGACTGGAGCAGGAGAACAAAAAGCCATGAAGACAGGAATAGGAAGCTGCTTAATATCACCTTGGACAATTGGTCCACACAGACTGGCAGCAGCTCTATGAGGTTTTTCACCCCAACTCTACCTAGGGGCTGAAACTGGGATCTTCTTCACAGAAAGCACGTGCCTGCCTCCTCAGTGCTCCACTGTTGCCTGCTCCCCTACATGGTAGACTGGAGAAACCATGGTACATGGCCCTTCAGCTGTTTTCAGACTACAATTCCCATCATCCCTGACCACTGGTCCTGTTAGCTAGGGATGAGGGGAGTTGTAGTCCCAAAACAGCTGGAGGGCCAAGTTTGGCCATGCCTGGTTTAAGTAATTGATTCCTGACTTGTTTATACAGCCCACAGTGTATTAAATAAATACAAATAAATAAATAAAACTTAACCAGCTGACCAACTGCATTGCAGATAACTTGGTTCTGCCTCTCCCTAACATAAAGCTCCCCCCCCCCAAAAAAAATCCTGGCTATGCTCACGGATATATCCACAAAGAAGATATTTTCACATATTGTGAGTCATCTGGCACTTTTGCTGCATGCTGCAAGGGGCTGCTTTCTGATAACAATGCGACATGATTGGCTGCATAGACTACATTGCCATTGAGAAATATTTGTTCCTTAGTCACCTTGTAAGCAGATGTTAATTGGAAGTGACACTGATTACACTTTTACGTGTGCTGTTAGCACACTGTTTGCCAACCTTTATGGTCACATATTAGGTATAAGGTAGTATCTCTCTAGTGCTTGCTACGTTGTATATGCAACATCACCCTAAGCTCTCTTATGGCTCTGCCTCTAGTCTAGTGAATCCATTAGCAGGCAAGAGGGTAGGATGACATGCATGCTGATCTGACGCCATGCCATAGTAAGGCCTAACCCTGCCAGCTGTGCCACTTATGGCCACCACGGCTTGCCACTCATGGTTCAGCACATACCTTTAATGATTAGTGGTCGTAATTAGAATATTAGAAGAACAGCCCCAATGTGGTGCTCCCCAGATGTTTTGAACTGACCAGTGTTGAGCAAAGTTGCAGTCCCAACAATCTGGAGGGCACCACATTGGTTAAGGTTGTTACAGAACCATAGATTCGGAAGTGGTCTGGCAGGCTATCTAGCCCAACTTCCTGCTTGATCCAGAAAATCCATAGCTAGAGCATCCACAACAGACCTAGATGTCCAGGCTCTGCTCAAAGACCTCTGGTGAGGGACAGCTGCTTCTTCCTCTGTCTCAGTAATTGGTTCTGCTGCCAGACTGATCTTACCACCAACAGGTTTCTCCTAACATTTGACAGAAATCACCCCTCATGGAACGTCAGCTCATAAAGCATACAGTTAGATGAAGGAGCAAACCTCTGCAAGACGTAACAATTGTAAATAATGCTGGATTGGTAAAATGTTTATCCATTAAGAATCTTTTCCTTCTAGAACAACGTCAGCAGTATTTATCATTAGTAACAATGAAATGTTGTTGTTGATGAACAACATTGGAAAGAAAGTCTACTACTTTTACATTCTGAATGGAGAAATGGAACATTTTACCAAACCAGTATAATTTATAATGTATAGAAAATATCTGTGTTAGTTAGTTAGTTAGCGTATTCCACAAATGTGGAAGGGCTATATAATTCAGTGGTGGAGGACATGGATTGCGTGGAGAAGTTCAGTCCCTGGCATCTCCAGGCAAGTATGGCTGAAAGAGGCTCTTGCCGGTAACCCTGGAGATCTGCTGCCAGATAGTGTAGGCCATGGGTAGGCAAACTAATATCTGGGGGCCAGATCTGGCCCAATCGCCTCCTAAATCTGGCCTGAGGACTGTCCGGAAATCAGCATGTTTTTACATGAGTAGAATGTGTCCTTTTATTTAAAATGCATCTCTGTGTTATTTGTGTTATTAATTCCCCCCCCCCAATATAGTCTGGCCCCCTACAAGGTCTGAGGGACAGTGGAATGGCTCCCTGCTGAAAAAGTTTGCTGACCCCTGGTGTAGGCCAACAGTCTGTCTCATGGAAAGCAGCTTCCTATGTAAGCTGTGGGTCTGAGAATGGAGCGATCATGGAGCAGCAGCAGCTGCTGGGATACAAAGACTGCTCTGGCAATTTCACAACCTCAGATCCAGGAACACAGTATGTGAAGCATTTGCCTACAATCCTCCCCATGATGGATTAGGTGAGTGAATACTAAAAACCTAGGTATTATTAGAGTTAGGCTTCCTTCATCATTTCCCATCTCTGTACCTCTAAGACAGGGCATAGGCAAACTCTGGCCCTCCAGATGTTTGGGACTACAATTCCCAGGGATGATGGGAACTGTAGTCCCAAACATGTGGAGGGCCGGAGTTTGCCTATGCCAGCTCTAAGATCATTAACTGTTGAAACCAGGCAAGGCAATATGATAATGCTGGATCCCCCCCACCCCCACCCCTCAAAGCAAGTACTGCTTAAAACAATGGAAAACGATGACTATCAATTACAGCCTGATAATCCAGTCCATAACCAATTAGAAATGTCAGTCATGTTGTTAACACTCAGATTGTCATGAACTTAGCAGCAGCTTTATGTATTTTTCTAAATCCAATTTAGACTCAAAATATGTTTTATTAGCTGCAGACAAGAATATTTAAATTCAAAATATTTTTTTTTTTTAGAGTTTCATCTTTTGAAATGGCAAATGGCCATATTCAAGCCACATGTTGGCTACTTGTTTTTTTCTTCTTCTTCTTCCTGTTCACAAAAAGGCGAAAGTTGACACGTCTCAGTACAAACCTTTCTCTGTTTCTTGAGAAAACAACAATAAAACACCCGTTGCCTTTTATCCACATCTGGCTGCAGCAAAAACAGTGACCCGTAGAATTCAAAATTTCATACTTCACTGCTGCAGGCTAGCATCCAGAGGTTATTCTTGCCCATGTTTATGAAAGATCGAGCCCTGTCAGGAGGAGAAGTGCTTATTGAGAAAACACATGGAGTTTCTGCTTTCAAAAAATCATGGAATTAGGCAGTGATAAGAGGGTTCCCTCCCCTTATTCCCTGTGGGGGCTTGTAAGATTTAATGAGGAATAGCTGTTTGGTTAAATGCAAAAACAAAGTAAACAGTCTTAGACTGAAATCCTGTGCAAGCCTACCTAAAAACTATTCAAACTCAATGGGACGTACTTCTGAGTAGATGTGTAGATGATTGCAACGCTAGTTTTGAACACCACTAAGGGACAGCAAATGTTTAGTCCGAGAGATATTGGTGGGTGGTAAACTCTCATTAATTTGTTAGAACTCAAAGAAGTAGAGGTTGCCAACCCTTTGGGGCTCAATAAACAGGACTAACTTGGGTCCATTAATTTCAATAGGTCTACTCTGAACAAAAAAAGAGATACAACCCACTTTTCTTCTTTCTCTCTCCAGGAACAATTGTCAAATCTTCCAGTTTCAGACACACAGATGAATAGACCTGGGTCCTAGCCAAGAAAGACAGCAGTAGAAGGCATTACCAAGGAGGTTGATGCTAGTTCCAATGTCAGAGAGCTAGTGCCCAGGGTATAATAAGTAGCAGTAAGTAAAGTGAAGTCAGAGTGAGTAAAATACAGAATCCTACAACTCTGGGTATTTTGCTGTTCTTCCCACTGTCATCCTCACAATTCCTAAGTGCAACCTTTTTTTCCAAATAGTTGGTTCTTATTTACAGCATCACGTAGTTTTGTTTTTGTCTGAAATAAACTAGTCAACCATTGACTACCATAAAAAACACCCAGAATGCATTTCCTTTTCAGAATAAGCTTTTTCTTTTTCCCCTCCCCCCATGTATATGGATTATATGAATGACAGTCCTGGTCACAGAGGATCTATTCTTCCTTCATAATTTGAATATGTTCTTTGGTGAGCCAAACTGAGTGCATGACACAATGTGAGCAAGTGAGCTTCACTAATACTCCCTAGGAAACTATTCAGACAACCCTACAATCCATTTAAAGCAGAGAGCGAGGCAAATGAAGAAAGGGGGGGGGGAGGGAGAGAGAGGCGGCTTCTTTTCAGTTTCTTCCTGCATTCCTGCGTTACATTTATAATTGGTTCAGTTCACAAATTGCTGAGAAACTTCCTGTTTATGGTGTACATAACAAAAAAACCCAACGACAATATGTCAGATTCATGTAATATCTGACCCTTAAATGACTGGTTACATTCATGACAGTACAAAGGGATTTTCATACGCAAAGCATTGAATTCAAACACTGGACTTGAATGACTTCAAAAAGTTTTGTCGGCAATAGTCACTTTTCAGCTTCAGTCTGAAAACTCAGATAAGTTAAAATTCGTATTTTGGCCTTTTTAAATATTAAAATTTGACCTTCCTCTTGTATACCCTTTCCCTCTAAGATACGGTGGCAACATAAGTTTGGGGAACCTCAGATTCAAGGAGCAAAGGCAACCCTCCACAGTCAACACTCCTCATTTGCCCTACTTCACATTTCTGGGCAGGAATACATCCTTGAACTCTGATAACACCTTTTGCTTCTCTGGACAAGGGGTGTATGGGTGTGTGGAAACAAGCCTAGTGCGCATAGATAAAACAGGCATTTGTTTGTCCCTTCGCTTTTGCTTCTGGCTTTGTCTATCATGGGCATGTGGCCTTTGGGGGGTTCCCCAGAAGGGAACATGGCTGAAAAAGTTTTCTTACTCCTGCGACAATGCATAGGCCCAGATCCTGTCTCTTAGCCTATAGTTATGATGTGAGGGAAGTGGGGAGTGAGTGTAAAATAATGAATTCTTCATTATACCACTTACCCGGGGAGGGGGGCAGGTCTTGCCATCTCTATTGAAATGTTTGCTTTCCTTGAAATTTCTCAGATGTTTCTTCGGAGATGGGACTTCCTAAGTTAATTTTGGTGGCAACTCTGAGGAAACCAGGCTACACTGATAGAGGCCTTTCAAGCAACCTCCAAGCATTGAGGACAAACATCAGAAAAGGGCCTACATGAACTTGCCTTAGATGGCTACAAGTTTAGATTTCTGACTATAAGGATACATAACAATATAATTATGTTAATGTGTTATTTTAATATTTAATTATTGAATGATTATAATTACTATATTTAACAGTCAAAAGACTTTTAGAAGGCGTGAAAGCAGGCTGGGTATCCCAATGACCTCCGTGCCTTGCAGGCCAACACATCCACATTTGGTTTGCATCAGTTTAGCTGTTAATGGCCCACATTCTGTCTTTCCCAAAATTGCCTTCTAAAACGGTAGCATCCCCTTCATAGGAATTTTGTTAAAACAAAAATTCAGACATTTATCAAAACAGAGTTCATCTTTTTCCATGACTTTATTTCCTGGTAAAATTATTAATGAATCTCCTTTTCACCGTCAGTTTTAATGATGATGATGATGATGATGATGATGATAATTGTTGTGTTAACCATTAGTGATCTAAATACTCCACCCTAATTTAAAAGGAAGATTTCTCCCCTGAGACTGGGACCTGGGCATTGTCCTTCCACCACCTCCTCCAAAATAAGATTTAGGAGATGCCTTTATGAAAGCCTAAAGGATTCACACCTTCCTTGTTCTTAGCCAGGTAAGCATGTATAATCAGGTTTCCCTCTTCCTCACACTTGCAATTAACCAGGCACTTTGCCAACAGCCCTGGAGCTCCTGCCTGGTGTGTTCTTTCTTCTGCTTCTGTGGCCTTTGGAGATGCCCTGAAGTTTGATCTTCTGACTTGGCAATTGCCTCTTGCCTTCTGAACCTGATCTAGATCTAGTCTATCCATGATCATGTATATTGCCTTTGGCCCAGCTGTAGTCTATCTCAGAGCCAGGTCCAGGCCAGAAAACCCATGAAGTGAAGCCATTGGCTATTTTGCAACTCTCCCTTCTATTACGATTGCACATACATTCCTTATTTTTGCAAGGTGGTGGGAAAGCACTGTTTATATGACACACACACACACACGCTTCTCCTTCTGGTGGTAGAGATAACATGAGACAAAGCTAACAGCAGGATTTCTGAAAGGTGGAAGAGGGAAATATGCTGATGAGTGAGCACCAAATATAGACAAAACGTTGGTGGGCATCAATAGGGTTCTTCTGGTGGCAGATTTTCAAAGCAAAATTCTGAGTGGAATCAGTTCACAGGGGCAAGCTCTTTTGGGAATCCTCAGTTTACTGTCTACATTCCTCTGAGCCTTCATTCCCTCTTGATAATATCCTGAGGCATTTGATAAGGAAATGCCTGTCTATTTCCTCTCATAACACACCCAAATGGTTTATATGAATTAATCAATTATCCAAAATTGCTGCACATTTCCCAGAACCTCCTGTTATCTGTAACTGCCTGCCTGAACTTGCATGCGTTGTGCTTCCAATTATCAGACACCTTGCAAGTGTTAGAAATGGATAGAGCACCATGTAGGTCAAGGATGGGGAACCTGTAGCTGTCAAGATACTGTTGGTCTTCAGCATGGCTGATAGTCAGGGATTATGGGAGTTGGAGTCCAATGACAACTGGAGGGTGAAAGGTTCCACACCCTTGATTCCACAACTGATAAACTGACAACTTCCCATAACCACCACACCACTGAGGTGTCCTTTAAAATTTAGAAGAGTGCTGTGGGATGAACATAGGACCATCTCTTGCCACCAGGATAATGTTTACAGTTCTGCAATCGGGCATGTCAGATAGGTCTTTTCCAGAAAACTGGCATCCAGCAAAACCCAACTGATTGGCCCCACTTGTGATTATGGTACACTAGCACTGTGGCAAAACCATAGGTATCCGATTGGTCACTGTGAAAGCAGGATGTGGGACTACATGGGCCTTTGGCCTGATCCAACAGGACTTTTCTTGTGTTCTTATATGTGGTCTGAAAATATTGTTTATTTCAAATATTTCAACCCCATTCTTCAGCCCAAAAGGCTTATGTAAGAGCAATAACATGTAAGACACTCCCTGGCCACAGACAGGTTACATTTTTTTACCTGCTTCCAACAATGTTCCAAATTCCAGCTTGTTCTTTTTAAAAAGTGCATTGAAAATACATGTGGCCCACCTAACCTTTCCTGTTTGGCTGTGATGCTATTTTACTACGGTGGTCAAGAGAGAAGAAAGAGGCTCCCTTAGGGTCGAAGGTTGTCAGAGCATATGTATTCCCAAGTCTGGCAAGCTCCGCATACGTCTGTGGTTAGAAGTGTGAATAAAAGGATCCAGCCTTCCAGACTGAAAGATTAGCGGGCCTCTGCTTATTTACACAATATTATACAGTCCTTGTTTCATACTTACATTCATATGAAGGCCAACAAATATTTGAAACGGAGGCCAGCTGTTTCGCATAAGCGTCCAGCGTCCTTCCCACTTGGTGCGGATTGAAAGGGATGGAAATGTCTCGTTCCCCACAGAATTGCAACCCACCCAGAAGTTCCAGATTCCTCAACATCCCAGGGATTTGTTTTTGTTTGTTTTTCTAACATTCCCTTTTTTCATGGGCTCTGTGTGCTTAGCAAAGAGACTGAAAAATTGCAGGCAAGAGGTATGCAGTGCTCCTGAAAACCTTCGCCAATTTAACTCCTCCTCAAACGCAGGTTCTTTTGCATCTAAACACAGCAGCTCCCCTGCCATATTGGTCAACAGTTGGATTAAACCAGGGCCAAATAGTGGGTTCTCTGACAGATTCTCCCTCACTAAAGATGTGAACTGGGTAACATGACTGATTTCCTGGGTGCTTAAAAGTGTCAACTCTCTCTGTTAACAAACGCTAGAGAGCTCTGCTTTAACTGTATGTGACAATGTTTCTTCCTTATACCACAGCCAGGGGATTTACTTGTGTGAAGGATGCCCTGGGTCCAATTATCATCATCATCATTATTATTTGTATAATTGCCCTTCACCTGAAGATCTCAGGGTGACACTTATTTCCCCAAACAGAGGTTCAAAGTATGAGGAGGCAGTTCTGGAACAAAACTAGTCTTTTTATTTAATTACATGCAATAATGGTTTTACACTTGACGGCTACTCATGAGGGGCGCGATTCTTAGTTTCCTGTTACTCATCTATGTAGATATGCAGCTTTCCTATAGAACCAGGGTGTTGCTACTTTATAGCTGCATAAAAAGGATTCTTTATTAGAAAAAGAGAACAAGATACATTGTTTTCCACTTTTAGAAATCAGGTTGGTAATTTCATAGCTGCTGTAATTTGCAGAAAGCTGCCTTCCTTCCTTCGGCTAGGTTGTGACTACATTGATGAATACCCTGCTAAATCAATGCATATTGAAAGCATCTGGATGCTAGATTAGTTGGGCTGGCAATGTGAAATAAACGTGTGGTATCTATAAGAATTATATTGGCTTGGCACGACTTTATGAGATCCTTACATTACTACTTATGGGTCGTAGCCCAATTTTATAATATACATCTGTAAGCATTGGTGGTGGCATAACTGGCTGAAGAGGATAGCTCTTTTATGTTTCTTACCTCCATGCCAGTTGATAAATGCATAGATGTGTCAAAATTCTAAGTATTTCTGATGTTCTTTTCCAAATCTGATCTGCAGGTCAAATTCACTTGAGTCATATCATGTCATGGATAAATATTAGGTGCACGGTGACAACAATATTTACCTTGTATCTGTTTTCGGAGTGTTTTGCAGGTGCCTGATATGGTTTGGATCCACTTTGTGTTGTTCTAATTATTCAGTTCATTTATGATCTGTTAAATCTGAACCATTGCAGGCATGGTTAGCCCTTCTGAGGGGATGCAGCTTGCCAAATTTCAGAAAACGAGGTGCAGAGGATCTGCTTTAAGGACTGACTTTACCATTTAGGCATTGCTATTGGGAAAGTAAGATTTTTCTCTTACCCCACCACCCCTCCTAGATGTTCCCTCTGTGAAAGAGGGAGAGAGAGAGAGAGAGAGAGAGAGAGAGAGAGAGAGAGAGAATGTGGGGAAATAATTCAGTGTATTTGAAAGCTTGACCTGTCAAACAAGTTGAATGACTTCCCTGCCTGTCCACCACTCCCCTCTTTAGCTTTAGACATTCCCCAGTCAGTTCAGTTTCATTTATCGGGGGGGGGGACCCCAACCCTTCCAACTCACACCACTGATTCTGCATCCCAGAACAAAATGCAGCATGGCACCATTTTGAAGGAAAGAGCTTTTGCTTTTCTAAGTTGATGACCACTTTTTTAAAAAAAATTATAACTCCTGTTCTTTGGTCTCAAAACAAAACAGCTGTGCATTTATTTTTATGGGTAATACAAAGCCACAGAGCTATTCAGAAGGTTGGGCGCTTACATACGAAGAGCCTGCTGGTCCAGGCCTATGGCTTGTCCAGTCCTGGTTACAAGGAGATACAAAGAACAGAAAGAAGGATTGGGCCTTACAACTTCATTTCGGCTTCAGTTCTATGCATGATTACCTGGGAGTAAGTCTTCTTGAACTCAGGGGACTTAATTCTGAATAGACATTGATAGCATTGTGCTGCTAAGTAGATGGATGCATAGAACAAAAAGCTTCCGTTCCTCCCCTACACTGACACAAAAACAGCAACACTACTGCTTGTATTGCACTGAAAGAGACACTGGCACTTGATTTCTGGCTCCATTCAAGAGAGGGACAAAAGGAACAGAAAAGGTACGAGTCCCCTTCCAACCATGCCCACTTCCCAGTCACACACTTCTGAGAACCAACAAAGTCTAATCTTACTTGTCATCAGTCATTTCCTTCATTGCAACTCTTTCACATGGTTCACATTGCACTTTGTTTTTATAGAGACAGGCATATACACAGCACTACAGAAGAAACGCAGCAGAGATTGTTGGAGAGTGCTCTGACAGATGTCTGTTGATGATAGCATTGTGTTTGTTTTCATATTTGGAGGATAAGTACGTGGCATGTGGTCCTTTTTTGGAAAAAGGTATCTGGGTGGCAGCTGCATTTTTGTGTTTGCTTATGAAAAGCAAGTGGGCTTTATTTAACTATTGTGGGAAATTATATGTGCCATTGGTTGACCTTAAAAGCCCTTGTGTTCCTCACTCCACCTTCCCAGTCATTCACAAGTTCCCAAGAATATATTCCTCTATGGTCGTGGCAGCACCTCGCTTGTCACCATTGCTGGTTATAAGTGGGGAGATCTATCCAACTGTCAGTGTGGGAAGAAGAGCCTCAGTCGGGGTGCACTGGAAGCTTCTGTTATCCCCACCATTGCCAAAGATGGCAAGTGCCACAATGGGTGGGCCTTTGCAGCAGCAGGGAGGAAAAGGCCAAATGAAGGTTAGGAGAAAGCTGCAAGGGATTGCTGTCACCTGCTGCAGTTGTCCAAAATGGTCCTCATTTGCCAACCTGGACTTCTCAATATGTTTGGACTGCAATGCCCATCAGCCCCAGGCAGCATATAGCTGAGGGAAGTTGAGGACACCATGTGGGCAAATGTTCTAATATTTGAAGGAAGAGGTATGTTTCAGTGACTATGAACGTTTACTCAGCTGTGGGCCACCCTGTGTTCAATGGGGCTTGCTACTAGGGAAGTCCTTACTAAAGAACTCAATGGAACATGAACTCTTGAACTCAGTGAATTTACTTCAGAATAAAATATGCTCAGAATGACCGTGTGAGATTCAGAATGGCCAAGCCTTGTAAAGATAGACCTACAAGGAAATGGTTGCACCTTTGTGCTGCCATGTGGAATTTCTGGCATGTTCCTTCTGTTTAGAGGTAATTTGATTGAAATATGGATAAGGATATGGATAAGCTTCTGGAAGTTTTGTTATCCATCTGGAGTACAGTATAGTCTTTATCGACTTGGTCTTTTTTCTGCCTCTAACCTTATAAAACAGAAGGTGGAATGGTCAACAGCAATAAGCAGCAGCTCTGTGGTTCACTCAACCAATCATTTTTAAAAATGCCTCTTTATTTTGATATCATAGAAATGACCCCCGTAGGGTTTTAAAACTAACTAACTAACTAACTAACTAACTAACTAACTAACCTGCCTGGTTTACTTTATGTCACTTGGTTTTCAGACTTGCTAACTGTGTTGATCCTGATGTTCTTATGATTCAGCATATACTTCATACTAGGCACACCAACACCTAGGGGCCGAGGCAATTCCCCCCCCCCAAAGTATTTTTGAGGGGGCCAAGCCCTCACAATATTCAGAGGGACATTCAGCACCATGCCCGGGCTCCTTGCAGCATTGCACACCTGATGTCATGACATTGCATGGTGTCGCGCACAGGCCCCTACAATCCCTTACAGAGTGTAAGGGTAGGTAGCGTTAGCAATGCTTATTGCTCAAGATGAATTCCTCAAATGAGTGTGCCCTTGTTTCTTTCGTCCACTTATCTGAGGTACCAGTTTACACTGGAGAGAGTGTGTTGCTTCTGGTGGGAAATACCATGAGCCGTCAAATTTGATTTGTAACGTTTTCTTTCACAGAGGACCATAGGGCCTATTTATAAGGCACCACATGAAAGCCTATCAAGGTATCCAGCAGTTGTCAGGGCCAGGGAAGCCACCAGAAGATTTTTCATGTGGCTTATAAGCAATTATTACCTCCCCCAGCAATTCTCTTAATTTGTTCTGGGAAATAGTATTTTTCTTTCTTTCTTCATGGCATGGAGTATCTTCAAAACTCAGCAGACTCCTCTCTCTCTCTCTCTTTCTCTCTGTCCCCAACTGTTTGAGCCAAAAGCACTCAAGGAGCTCTCCTTGTTTTGATTTTGGCACCACCAAACAGAACATAGTTCAAAGCCTGGTTCAAGGATGAGGGACTTGGTCCAGGATAAAACACTCATTTTAAGCAGAGTTATGTCCTGTGGTGACAAATTGCAGAAGATTTGTTAGATGACGAATGAAGGACGACAATGTAGATTTTATTTTAAATTTCCCAATGCATGTGCAAATGCTGGGGCTCTGCTATATATAATCTCCAGGAGGCATAGATGGAATACTGTGAGGAGAAATACATCACTCGCAGTTTGTAAAATATGGATATTGCTTAAAAATACGCTCTTTGTGATGCAAAGCCAGGCATAAATTGAAGTAGACCACCTAGAAGAAGAAGAAAATACCCTCAGCTTGTGTTACATTCATTGGCCAAGTCCGGAGTTGCCGCAGGTCGATTATCATGGGTTTCTGCAGAAATAATTCTGGAGGTGCTGGGGCTGTGACTTGTAACTACTGGTTGTTAACTTATGTCTGAACCCCATGCACTATCATATGGTGCTGAAGAATTAAGAAACAACAGTGATTTACTGTATTGTATGGGAGTATACTGTACATTTCAGAACTTCTAACAAATTGCTTTGTTTGTCCATTTAACAGTAACAGAGTATGTCACTAAAAAGACGTACAGCTTCAGTTTGTCCAGTGAACAAAAATACCTCAGGATTCTGACTCACATTACTGCAGGATTCTGAACCAAATTAAAAACTGCTGAGGCTGGAATCTCATCTTTTATGAAGCATCTGCCATGGTGGTGATTGGCTATGGTGAATGCCAATCATAAGGTCTGAAATGTGCGAGACCTTTTTGTTAATGGCTGTCCATCCTTAACATAAAGGAAAATATAGGACAAAGGGAATTATGCTTTAAACAGAAGCTTGAATCTTTGAGGGTCTTGACCAAAACAGTCAATAACTTCTACAAATTTCTCTTTGGAATAGGTCTTCACCTTCTCTCTATGGACATTCAGCAAACACAAACCAGACAATCAATTGTAGGGTGTATAGTTGTCCTCACCCTGCACAATGTGCTACAGGACAATTCAGGCCCTTCAGGTTTTGCACCAAGTACCCATTGCTGGATTTTATACTGTTCTTAAATTGCTTAAATGGTTTCTGCTGCTGTGTTTTATTCTGATTTTCATTGGCTTCTTGCTGATCTTCTTGTGATTTTATTTTGGTTAGCACTTTTATAGTGAATTGTAATTTGGATTTTACCGTTTACTAGCGGGGAGTGTCCCACTCTTCTTGAGTATTCTTAAAAGCCAAATACTATTTTGTTTTTTAAATGCATAATGCAATTTGTGAGTTTGGACCTGTCACATGAAAAATCCAAAGTCACTTTTCAATCTGCCATCTTGATTCAGAATGTCACCCAGTGTCTAAATGGTGATTAAGTCTGCTGCTGCATCTCAGGAGTCCTCATGCCAAGTTTTGTGATGATATATTGAGAGGCGGCCAAACCGATGCCAATAAACAGGTGAAGTCACACCAAAGTCATGTTTTTGTCCACCATCTTAATTCAAAATTGCAGCTGGCATCCAAACATTGAGGAAGAGTGCTGCCTCCATCTCAGAAACCCTCATGCCAAGTTTGATAATGATATCTCATCCAAACATATAGAGGACAAACAAATGGACAGATGGACAAACCACTTTACAAAATATATAGTAGATGCCAAAAAATAGTATAATAAATATACAACACTCCTTTCTAAATGCTTTGTTTAAAATAAAACAAAATAAAAAACAAGGTAAAATAAATAAAATACCGTAATAAGGTACAAAAGAGTTGGATTAGACTGGACTGAAGATTTGAATTCATTAAACTCAGTGATCCAGTGTGCTTCTGCTAATAAAGAAGCAATCACAGGAAGCATCTATTAAATTTTCATTACAAATAAATCCCAGCATCCAGAGAAGAGTCTGGCTGAATGGGCTGGAGGAGGAAAAGCTGTCATTACCTCTTTCGCTGCTATGGAGTGGTTAAAAATACAACATAATCTCTAAGGGGTGACCCAGCAGCCTTGTTGCAACTGTTTAATCTAACTATTATTCACAGTTACGAGATGCCTTTCCAGTAAATAAACTGTTCAAAGCAGTTCAGGGCACCAGTAGATGCCCAGTAAGAAATGGCAGTTGAATTGGGTCAAGACAGCACAGGTTTTGAATATACCTAACCAATTATCTCTTCCTGTAGACACTTAGGCAACTGAACCGGCAAAGCCAACAGGCCCAAAATTCCTTTTATATATTCCTTTCGGCTCCAGTCAGAGAGTGCTTCAAGATTTCTGATCTGAAGGGGGCGGGGCATTCTGCATCAGTCAGCTTCTTTATTCTTCATGCAGACAGACAATACCAACCCCATTAATTTTACAGAAGCCGAGCAGGGCGAAGAGAAGAAAGGGAGCTTGCTCCATCTGGATATACTGTGATGTTCATCTTTGGCACCATGTACAAAGATACCAAGGAAACATAAAATGGTAACTATAACCATTTGGCATCCTGCACTTGCCAAACCACTTCTGTATCCTGGTTATGAACATTGTCGCCTCAAAGTTAGCAGGGAGGAGAAATAGATCAGAAGGGTTCTTTGCGTCCATTTCCCAAATGCAACTTCATAACGCTTTTATTCATGTGGGACAGCTCTGCCATGTGCATCACATCATCCATGTTCTGGTCTCGTTGTTTTAGACTCTATCTAACGTGCCCCAATAATGACTCTTTGTGTCATTTCACACCTCTCTTCCTCTTTTTAATCAAATGGGATGCCATTAAAAAAAAAAAAGCCATCCAGGAAATTGTCATAGGATTTAAATATTTTTATCTGGTAGTCTTGAATTTTAGACTAGGCCTGAGGTTTTCCACCAACACACTCTGCTTCTAATAAACAACCCAAATTAGCAGGAATCCAAGATTATATCACAGCTTAGGGAAATGCCCTTGTGGGCTTTTTAATATATAAAAAAGTCTCGATGTATTTATAACAGATGAGTCAAGCTTTCTACAAAATTTGGCTCCATTTCAGAGCCTGACATGATGGGTCACTGAGTTTGTTTCCTGTCTTAACTTCTACCATTCATGACTTATAAAACAGTGGAGAGTTTTACTAGCAGAAAGGCCCCATGGGGGCAGTTAGGTGCTGATTCATCAATGGAGCATTTTAAGGGACCAATCCTGCAAGGAATTAGATGTTGATGGTCAGCGCAACAGGGGAGAACAAGGAGTAACCAAACATGCACAAGCCAAGCAAAGTTAAGGCACAACATGATTTGGTCTCTCACTTGAAATCAATGCAGCCTAGGGGTCAGCTATATCCTCCTGTTTGCTTCTTGTATGAAGTCGTGGGTTTTTTGTTGTTGTTGTTGTTTTTCAGAATTAAACTAGGAAAGCAGAGCTATGTATTGAGAAATATATGGAAAATTAATTTTGGCTCTTTGGGTTTTGCTGTACTAGATGTCCTGCCACTGGTACTACTTGCAGTCATCAGTGGGCTCCTGCTGACACATCTAATCTATCAGCAATGGGCAGACGTCCTAATGGTTGGTACATAAAGCACTTGAAGCAACACCCTGCTGTTAGTGCTTGCAGCTATTTTAATGCTAGCGCCTGTGCATCTGTGTGTGTTGAATTCACAGCATGGATCCACATTTGGGTTGCCATATTTCAAAAAGTGAAAATCCGGAGACAAAGGTCTGGGGAAATCACAGTTTTTAAAGAAAATCAGTAAAAACGACACTACCGACATGGATTGCCAAATGTCTGGTTTTTCTGGGACATTTTGCCAATTTTTGAGCGGACACTGCAGTATTCTGGGTATGTCCAGAAAATTCTGGATGTATGGCAACCCTAACATTCCAGATCAGAATCTGGTAGCACCTTATGGACAAATAAATGTATGGGGCATAGATTTTCATGGACATGAGTTTTCATCAGATGCATCAGATTTACTTCACAGAGATAGGGATCATTCTGATCATGTGATAGTAGTTCATCAGGTTCATGGCAGCAGTGCAGGCACCTAACAGGAGGGGGTCCTGGGAAGGGATGGAGGTGTTTCATTTGGGTTTTAATGTGAACCTTCCCAGTGGTGGCTGCTGCCCATTGGAACTGGTAGGGATGCCAGTCACAGGTGGAGTCAGAGTCAATGATAGGTGGAGCCAACTGATTCTGGTTTTGTCCCAATCCTCCTCCCTGTTGAGATTTATCCCACAAAAATGTGGAGAATGGAATTTAAGAATGGAAAAATGAGAAATGGAGAGAAATCAAAATTGGCAGATTCTTTTGAGGGCAGATTCAGAGCTTTGTATCCCAGACCTAAGACAGCCCTCCTTCAAGCTGCTTTGGGTTTCACTCAAAGAAGTAATATGAATATGCAACACCGTGAGATCTAGTCTTTTCAGATATCATCAGAAATGGTGATATCTGAAGCTGAAAGACTTTTAAGCTTGAGACTTGGCCTGCAACAGAAACTTTATGTGCACCTTTGATATATTGCAAATGGTTTCTGAGCTTTGCAGATGTGCCTTATAATTTTATGCTATCCTTCAAACAATTTTATGGGTGAATTTTACATGCCATTATGCCGTATTGCCTTCTTAAAAGTTGTGCTGGCTGGGTGAATTGGACTGTTTTTATTTCCATCTGCCCTCAAAAGGTGTAAGTCACATTCTGTAAAAAAACACACACCAGTATTTGCCTCAATCTCTTGAGGTATCACAAAATAAAAAGCCTCCCAAGCTCAGAGCTAATATAATTTGCAAGTCAGGTGCAGATAAATCATCCTATGCTATAATATTTCCTACTCCTTCCCCCAAGCAATGGAAAAGTTCGTGGCAGTCTTTGCAAGGTCAATATCCTCCGCAGAGAAATTGCCGGATAGGATTTTGTGTTAAGTGCAGGGAGCAAATGGGCAATGAAAATGGTCAGTGGTAGGGAAAGCAAGCCCTATGAGGAAAAGTTGAAGTAACTAGGTATGCCTAGCCAGGAGGAGAGGAAACTAAGGCCACATTCACACCTTACATTTAAAGCTCTATGATACCACTTTGAATAATCATGGCTTCCCTCCAAAGAATCCTGGGAGCTGTAGTTTGTAAAGGGTGCTGAGAGTTGTTAGGAGACCCCTCCCAGAGCTTCAGTTCTCAGAGGTGTTTAACAATCCATTCCTTTTCCCAGGGAGCTCTGGGAATTGTAGCTCTGGAAGGGGAATAGGGGTCTTCCAACAACGTTCAGCCCCCTTAAACTACAGCTCCCAGGTTTCTTTGAGGGAAGCTATGACTGTTTAGAGTGGTATAATAGAGCTTTAAATGAATGTGGCCTGAAGGGGGACCCCAACAGGCCTGCAGGGCTAACACATAGAAGAGGGTGATTATTATTTATTGCCCTTCTGCCCCAAAGGGAAGGACTGGGCCTTAAAGGCTTAAATTCGAGGAGGGTGCATCTTGAGTTGAACATTTGGGGGGGGGGACTCTTGATGCTAAGAGCACTTTGATAACAGAAACAATTACCAATGGGGGGTCTCATTGCTGGGCTTTTTGAGCAGGGATGCTCTAGCTCCTCACCCTCCTTGATTTTATATGCTGGTAAGGTGAACATTGACCAGCATCCCACACAGATCTGTGTGTTGGTTCTAAAAGATAACCAGTGCTCACCCCAGATCTAAAAGCACAGAACCCATCAGTCTGCCCTCACACAATCTCACTGTTAAGTTGTGGGTGAACATATCAGACGACACAGCGATTCTTCAACAGCTCTTGTTTATTCACAGGCCAGAACAGAACTGAACTGAAGGGTTCAGCCAGCCTGCTTATATAGAGCTCCACTACAATGCAACAGTAACAACTTTCTGTAACTATCCAATCACAGAACGTCACTTTCAATCCCTTATTTGCATATGTGGACCTGAGTGAAAACTATCTACAGCATCCCCCTGCTGGCCCAGGGTGAGAACTTCAGTGTATAACACTCACCTTCCATCATTTATGCAGCCAGAGGAGCCAACCTCACTTTGCTCTCTACCTCCTGTTCTGGATGTGACTTTCAGCGAAGCCCTCTGCCTTCCCACTGCACCTCTGCACTTTTCACTGTACTGTGGACTGTTTCAAAACACCCTGTGCTAGAGAGCAGGTCATTTTGCCTGACCTCTATGTGGGGTTCAGTCCTACCGCATACAAAGGTGCAGCAGAATTTCCTGAAATAAATCCTCTGCTGTGTCTCTCTGCAAGAGTCACTGCTCTAGACTTGTCTCTTTCCTGTCACATCCTTACATTTCCAGGCTCTAAAGTTTGCCTCCAGTCTTTGTTGAGGGAAAAAAATGTGTGCTGAACCTAGAAGTTGCATTTTGTAACACAATCTCCTATATTTATAAACTGGAGGCAGTACAGTAATTCATGCCCCTGTGCTAGGAGCTAGCCTAGAATGGATGTTGACTCTTCCATTCTAACTCTAGCATTTCAAAATGGAAGTGGACACTGATCCAGGCCATTGAGAATTCCATTGCCTTACACCATCCAGTTGTCTTCTCAAATAAAGCATTGCTTTCCTACTGAGTCAGGAAGAAGCCTTTGGGAGCTTTGGGGCCATCTTGACTTGTTTGCATGAGTTCACAGCACAAGACTCTCCCCACCCCACCCCCTTGTAAATTGGGAGAGTGCCAAGTTTTCATTAAACCTCTTATAAACTCAGAGCTCCTGCGAGGCTCCATATGGCAAAGAAGCCATCTGTGATTCGTATAGTCTTGCTCCAACAAAACGACAACAGTGTGAAAAACTCTTTTCTCTGGTTGGCAGTGAACTGTAAAAGTAATGTTAGTAATAGCTTCTGCAGGCTCAGGAATGACATAATTGACATTGGCTTATGGCACGAGCATTAGCTGCAAACTCTTGCCAAAAGTTCTGGATTGATTAATATCTTCATTTAAAAGCGTAGATCGTAATGGTCAAGGGCCTTCTTAGCGTTAGCTTTCTTTTGGAGCAAGGGAATTTCTAGGTTGCTGTAGATGGTCAGTGTCTTTTTTTAAAAAAAATCATTCTATTTGTTCCCCATATTGCTGATCTCTTGCACTGCAAGAACCCATTTGCTTTATCCATAAACAGGGCTTGTGTTTCTAATTGTTTTGAAACCTTATTGCCAGGCCCACCTCTCAGTCATATCTGTAGCACTTGACCCAATGTCTGCTGTTTAATACAGAGCTGTAGCAAAAAATAATAATACTGGGCCTGGAGCCATGTCCACATATGTTTCTTGGATGCCTGATATTTTCATTTTGCTTCAGATGCCCTGAACTTGGAGGAGTGTCCATTTATAGCATCCATGATCTTTCCAGAGGGCTGTGCTTTCACCCTCATCCCATCTTTTCTCCCCTCCAACCAACTCTGCAAATGCAGAGCTCAGAAGCAGAGACCTACATTTAATTTTAACAACTGAGTAAGGGAGACTGATCTCTAAAAAAATATTCATGCTTGGAGGCAGGAAAGATGGAGAAGGGGAGGGAGGGAGAAAGAGAGAGAGAGAGAGAGATCCTTTCCCAATCCCTTTGAATTTGAAAGTTTGAGGTCTTTGTTTTTTAGAATTTCTTGCTGTGCAATTTAAATATCTCAATGGGACCATAGAGCATGGAAAGGCTGCCTGCTTACTGAAGCAAATGTTTAGAAAAACAACACCTAAGAACAGCAAGGCTTCCTTTCCCACCTCTCCTAGTCTACTGTTTTTATAGATAGGCTGAGCTGAACTGCAGAAGCATTTCATAGTTTGTTTAGATAAGTAAGTGGCAAAACAAATTGGACCAGCTCCTAGAGGCTTTACACATGTTTTGGCCTTTTTCTCTCCCCCCCCTTCTTTTTCTTTTTTTTAAACCCAGATGTCACCAGGAATCTTCCCCAAAGAAATGGAAAGAGTAAAAGCAAGTGTGACATTGGAATAAAGGCTGACAGGTTTCCATTTAGGGGCAGTTTGCATGTTGCCCTAGAAAGTGACTCCTCGACTTGGGCTTCTTTCTACAGCAAAGAGGATTTGTTTTCCTGACCAGTATGTATGTTTTGATCCACCGGATCTGATTGGCTGCTTTACTTTGGCTCGTTTATACAGTGGTACCTTGGGTTACAGACGCTTCAGGTTACAGACTCTGCTATCCCAGAAATAGTACCTCGGGTTAAGAACTTTGCTTCAGGATGAGAACAGAAATTGTGTGGTGGTGGCGCAGCGGGAGGCCCCATTAGCTAAAGTGGTACTTCAGGTTAAGAATGGACCTCCAGAATGAATTAAGTTCTTAACCGAAGTACCACTGTACTCGTTTACAAAATTGTAGTGACTTTAGTTGCCGTGAAATCACGTAGGAACTCAGGAGATTGTGAGTCATTCATGAGCGCTGAGAATTCAGTTAACTACCCTTACCCAGTTAACTTCAGTTAACTTACCTTTTACCCACGCGGGTGGCGCTGTGGATAAAAGCCTCAGCGCCTAGGGCTTGCCGATCGAAAGGTCGGCAGTTCGAATCCCCGCGGCGGGGTGTGCTCCCGTTGTTCGGTCCCAGCGCCTGCCAACCTAGCAGTTCGAAAGCACTCCCGGGTGCAAGTAGATAAATAGGGACCGCTTACTAGCGGGAAGGTAAACGGTGTTTCCGTGTGCGGCTCTGGCTCGCCAGAGCAGCGATGTCACGCTGGCCACGTGACCCGGAAGTGTCTCTGGACAGCGCTGGCCCCCGGCCTCTTGAGTGAGATGGGCGCACAACCCTAGAGTCTGTCAAGACTGGCCCGTACGGGCAGGGGTACCTTTACCCTTAACTAGAATTTCCAGGATACCCTTGAGAGGAGTTGTGAGTTTTTTGAAACTGGTTTACGTATATGGCTTTGACCCTGATCTCAGTTTATGGTGCACCGTAATGAGTGTGATATGAACTAAAATGTATGTGTTGCTAGGAGACTTTTCTCCCCTTGCTACATGAGTCATCCAGAGTGTTCTGCTCATGGATTCTGCGATTTCAGCACACAAAGGATGAATCTGTTGTTCTCAATAGCATGCATAGGATATCTGCTGTGCAAACATATTCTTTAAATTCATTTGTTCTTTGGTAATTTTCTTCAATAGCCCAGTTGAGTTTGGAGAACCAGGCTGTACTTGATTTTTCTTTTCTTATGTTTGGGGTATCAGAACTTCCAGGTTAGATAAGTATGGTCATTAGTGGACTTGTTGTAAAGATCTGTTCTCCATGAATATAAGAACATCAAGCAAAGAGATGTGTGGATTTTCAATGGTGCTACTGAATGTAAGCTTGATTGGGGAATGAATAACGTTGATGAAATATTTAAATTGATCTAAGCTGCCTTTCTCATCTGGAGATTCCTTAGGGAAATTCTTTCTTCTTCTTCCTCCTCTTCTTCTTCTTCTTCTTCTTCTTCTTCTTTGCATAGTTGTCATAAACAGGTATTGGCATGTGGTTGTTAAGTATTCCATTAACAAGAAAAAGATGTCCATTGATATAAGGTTTCCACGCTTTTGGTGGCTGTAGAAGATTTCTGTTGTAGAAGTCTATATTATCCTTGGAGTCATCAAGAAAAAAAAACCCTGTATCTCTTTTCAAATGTATCAATGCCATTTTTCATTTGTGCTATATTGTATTCTCTTGGTGCTGAGTGGAAGGTGAATCCTTGAATGGTAGCATAATTTTACTCTGTGGTATTTTGCCCACAGTAAGTAAAATCTATTACTGTTTTGGAGTTATGCCTGTTATATCAGATAACCTTTTTAAGAATGTTGATTATTTCAGGGTAAATCTTTTGAAAGTTCTGTTTTCAGTTATGTTTATTGCTATCCCTACTTCTTAATGTAGAGTTAATAATGGGGGAAAACAGCATTTTGCCTTCTCTACATGTCTTAAAATCAGCGTCCATTTTCCTGATGATAAGCATGACAGAGAATAACGAGCAGTTCCCTTGGAAAATGAGCTATTTCATTTTAGGGCATTGAAACATTTTTGTTATTGGGTACTGGAATAAACAGGAAGTTCACATTGAATCTCAAAAGACTTTTGTGTGGGTTTCTAATAGCGAAACCTTTTGGCCAGCTTTTCATGGGCAGTGGCTCCCAGGGATGACACAGATTACATTTCAGCTTGTCCGTGTCTTTATTTCTCTCTTTCTTTGTCTCTGTAGGATAACTACAGTTTTGCAGAAGAACAATAAATGAAGGGAGAAAATTGCCAAACCACAGACACTTCTCTCCTTACATTTTCTGCTTTTAGCTGCTGTTGGGATCAGAATACAAAGTAACCTAACTCTTATGTCATTACTGTTGTCACATCTTATTACGGCGCTGAAGACGGTGGTAGCTTTCTGGCTTTCTGCTAGGGAAGTTGATGCTTGAGAGCTCCTGACGTAGCCCCAGATAAGTTAACACACAAAGCACATTGGCCAGTAGACCGACTTCACTGGTGAAAAACATTCAGAATGTTTTGGGTTCCACAGAGATCTTGCTGTTTCCAATTGCAAGGATAATGCAGGGATAAATGTGCACAGTCGTGTTGACTTTCTATTGGCATGGTAGTCCTGATCCATAGAATCATAGAATTGTAAAGTTGGAAGGGACCTTGAGGATCATCTAGTTCAACCCCCTGCAATGCAGGAATATGCAGGGATCAAACCTGCAAACTTGGCTTTATCAGCACCATGCTCTAATCAACTGATCTATCCAGGCTATGTGAGCATGGTATGAGTGTTTTGAAACATGGTAGGCATGTCCTATTTCGTTGCAATCTGGTTCAGCCCAGAGAGTTTCCAGTGTAAGCTAATGCATGTGCTAGGAGCTCTGGGATGTCTGCTTCATAGCATCACAACAAAAGGAACAAAGTGAGAGCCCTGGAGTGGCTTGGCAAGGCCAGGAGTTGGCTGGTTACACCCAGGATGGGGTCAGCTAGAATTTTTTACACATTCAGCATTCACAAGAGCACCTCTTCTCCTCCAACTGAGCCTGTGAACTTGCCCTGACTCTGGCTCCAGTCAGTTCTTAGAACACACAACAATAATTATACACAGTAGGTGAAATTTCAGTCTGTCTCTGGGTTTCCGTAAACACAGCAGTGGTAACTTTATGTGCTTACACATTGGTCTTCCTGGAAACTAGGATAGCTAGTTAAAAAAAATGAGGAAAACAGAGATGACTCTTAAGAATGAACACTGAATCCTTCCCAGGTTTTGATTCTGGATTGATGCTTTACTAGCTTTGATCCATTGTCTGCGTGGAAATATCCAGTGATGTAAGGCAGTAGCCCAATTCTGATTGTGCAGCAAGCCTTGTTTGCACCAAGCTGCTGTCACAGGGGTCTGAGCACCATTGCAAATGTACAGTTAGAAAATATTGGATAAAGAACAAATACCAGAGAGAGAAATAAAAGTGGCAAAAGAAGGAAAAACAGAGAAATGAAGAGCGAAAGAAGAAAGCTCGGTGGGAGAGCCTGTCAAAATAGAAGGCTTTTATATATTTTTTTATTCTTTTCCATTTATGCTTCTAGATGTTCACACATTATATTTTGCCAGATTTTTCTTGGCCTCTCTTAACTCAGGTGCAACTTTATGCTGGTGGCCATCTCAACCCTTTGATGCTGCTCCACCATAAACAGCCAAGCGCTGCCAGAAGTGGCCAGACACCCCGTGCCCTTTTCCCCAGGGTGTTACCTAGAGGTGTGGGAGAAGTGAGATTTCTTTAGCCATGGCAAGGGCTCAGGAATGGTGCCACAACTTGAGAGGGGGATTATTCTCATTCCTTTGCAGATCATTCTAGAGGGGACGGGAGGGAAGGCGGGTGGTGCACAAAGTGTAGCTACTACTTTTCTATGGAGCAGTTGTTTTGAAATTCCTGGAAGGTTATGTAAATAATTCTTTTTTTTTTTAAGCATGCTGTAATCCTTGGGAAGGAGAAGGGAATCAACACCAAGATTTGTGCAGTGGATGCTCCTATTTTGCTCCTAATTTGATACTTTCTCACTGGAGATATCAAGCGAAAACACCTCTCTCATTTCAATATTCTTCTTCAGTTTATTGGCATACATCCAACTCATCACTGCCTCCAAGCACTGGTCTAATGCCTCAAATGCCTCCTCTGGTTCAGTTGGAAGAGAGAAATAGCATTGGGAGTCATCTGCACATTTATTAATTTATTTTGTAACATTTAAACACCATTTGATTGTAAAAAAAAATCCATCAAAGCGGCACACTCACACACACACACACACTTTCAATAAAGAAGAACATAACTTCTAAACTTACTTGAAACAAAAAAATAGTACTCAACACCATTACAAATATTGATGACACTTCACTTCAGATCTCCTGATGACAGCTCCCAGAGGTTCGTGTAAATGTTAAATACCATTGGGGGGCCAAGATGGAACCCTGCAGGACACTGAAGGACAACTCCCCTGGTGCTGAACAATGCCCACCCATGACTCCTTTCTGGAAATGGCCCTTAAGGTAGAAGCAGAAGCCCTCAAACAAGGTGCCCCCAACCTCCACCTCACTAAGATGCTCCAGAAGGATACTGTGGTCAGCAGTATCAAAAGCTATCGAGGGACTGAGGAGATTCACTCCTCCCATCTGTCTCCTGATAAATGTCATTAGCAAGGCAGTTTCAGCGCAATGACTAGGCCAGAAGTTAGGCTGGAATGGATTCGAGTAACCTCACCCTCCTCCCTTTCACTGCAATTTATTTTGTTTGTTTGTTTCATGACATTTGCAAACCACTTGATTCTAATAAAATGGCAAAATAATTAATGGCATTATCGTTAAAAGTAAGTATTTAAAACTCTAACAAAATAATTAAAACAAACAATTAGCTGTGTCAATATCTCTGCCACGTACACATCAGGTGCCTCCCTATACACATCCTTGTCAGTTATCAGGAGCAACCCTGTCTTCTTTCCTTCCAAGAGTATCTCTATTAGCGACTACAGGAAAGGACCCTCCAGTTATGGACACCTCCAGGCACCTCTGGGTTTTTTGCTCTCATTTGGAAACTCAACTCCCCACCCCCCCCCCCCACCCCTGACAATCATTGCTAGTTTTATAGTGGAGTAGTGAAACGGCATTAGTTTCTGTTTAAGCCTCTAGGAGTTTTGCCTTTTTTATTATTTCACTGAACAAGGCACATTACTCTCGAACCAGCTTAATGGTGGAGAATTAATTAGCGCGAGACACGGTTTGATAGCTGTGGTCTCTCCACAGCCGTGATGAGACAGAGGCCAAGTTGACTCCAGCACCACTTTGAGCTATTTCCTTCTGGGAATATTTTCAACGGAGCCAAACGTTTAGGCCTAGAAGCCATTACCAGTCTACCTCCTATGGCTTGCCTGAGCACAGTGCCAGCCAATTAGTGAAACTAGAGAATTAAATAAACCATCCACCTGCTACAAGGTCATTCTCTTGGCCTTCTTCTTTCCAGAGTACTACCCTGCAAAATCCCCAACAAGCTTCCAAGTCTAGCTCTGGCAGGTGTATAAACCTGAAAATTCAACATGTTGGCTAGAAAGTATGAGCAATAAAAGGTGTAGGACCATTATGTCTGCTTCTCAAGTACCCAGGAAAATAACTGACTGCGACAAATGCTGGTGGTGGCAAACAGCATGTAGAGACATTTGGAAGGAGGAAATCATTCTAAGAAATTAAAGAGCTCTTCATCAATCTGCTTTCAAAAGAGGAATCCTATCTTTCATATCTACCTTAATTAAAACTACATTAGGTGCATTATAAAATCTTCAGCTTGGACTCCTAGAATTGCAGAGTGCCATGACACTAGCAGGACACTGAGGAAGGGGAAGAGGATCCCCACCAGGGGTGTAGCTACCACATACCAGGGCAAGCTGAAGATGGGGAAGGGAGGTTGGGGACTTAGGAGGTACTCATGGGGCATCAGAGGATGGTGAAGGGGCAGCTGACAGTTCACACGAGTCTGGAGGGAGGGATACATCACCAGAAGTGCCCCCATCTCTTCAGACACAGCAGAGCATCAGCAACAGCAGGAAGTGCCCTCTAAGAGACTTAGGCAGATAAGGGAATGCAGCCCAGCTCACTAGTTGTCTAGGAGGAGATCATGAGGTTTGTTAGGCCTTGGAGGAGGTTTGTGGTCATACAGCTGGATTGGGCCCTCAAGTGGAGAGACACAGCTGCTCAGCTGGAGGAAATCCAGATGTGTCAATCAAGACTGAAAGGGATAAGAGGGATAAAAGGCAGAGGCTCTGTGTCTGCTCAGTTTTCTCTGTTGATGCATCACGGCTTGGCTGCTTTGGGGACTCCATTAGGCTGCGACTTTAGGGCTGACCTCAGGTGTTCTGATCCTGGATCTATTGCAAAGGTGAGAGCCTGTTCGTACTGTTTGACTTCAGACTTTGCTTGTTGTATTGGACCTGGGTCGGTATTGGACCACTTGGACTGTCTGACTACTCTCTGGTGTTGCCCTTGGGACTGTGTGCACCAGCAGGACTTGCCTCCAGGTATACTGGGGTTCAGGACATAGAGTTGGAATTTGAATACCTGACCCTGCTTAGCTTTGCATATGCATTAGCAGGGTTTTCTTTTCCTGCACTACTTGGGGATTACAATACAAGTGTTGATGTACACACTATAGCTTTAAAGCACATTTCCCCTCCTCAAAGAATTCTGAGCACTGCAGGTTGCTGGGAGCAGTAACTTTGTGAGGGATAGACCACAGTGGCCAGAATTCTTATAATCTTATTATATACTAAGATATAATATGCTTTCAATGCCAGGCTTAGGCTCTGCCCCTGCTATTGGTAACTCTGGAAAAGACAAGTATGGATCCTTGCTCATGCGGACATTACATTAGTATGCATGTATAGTGTGGGAGGGGGATTTGTGGCCCTCCAGACACTGCTGCACTCCAACTCCCATCAGCTCCAACCAGTCAGTTCAACAACATCTGGGGCACCACAAATTCCCCTCCCACCCCTTTCCGTGTACAGTTTGTATGCATGTTGTGGATACCAAAGACCTAGCTAATGCATATCCTCCCAGATCTAGCTATATTATTATTATACTTATTATCCATCACATTTTTGTACCCAAATTCCTCAAAGCAACTTACACAGAAAAAATAATAATAATGGGAATATTAAAATAATAACAATAATAAACAAAAACTAAAATACCCATCTGACAACATATTTAAAAGGAACATAGTGGCACTAAACCATAATCCTTCTGCACTGGTGAAGGACTGGGAGAAAACAAACCGTCCGGCCATGTAGAAAAGTACTACTTGGCAATGGATCCCCTCCTCTAAATCTGGTCAGAAATAGTCATCTGCTTAAGAACGTGAAGTGTTCAGAATATGAATAATGTTCCCAGTGAAGTCTTGGATGCTGCCATCTGAGTTTTGAACAGCTATTTTGTTTTGGGATGTGTGTGGTTTTTTTTCCAAAAAGGAAAAAAAAAAGGACAAGGGTTTTTCTTGTATTCAGAGCCAGAAGCTGCAACTTCATGTGCAGAAAACGCACCTGCTTACCATTTTAATGAATTCGAAAATCTTCAGATTCCCATACAGTTAATTGTTCATCCAAAGAAAGGCTGTTTTGTCTTCCCATGGTCAAGAAAATGAAATGCAGGATTTAGGTCAATTTGCTAAATGAAGCTATGTGAAAAGCATACCCGAAGCAGAGGTATTTAATTAGTTTCATTAATATGCATGGAATTCTCTGGAAGTCTCTTGGAGCTGAATCTACTCTCGGGCAGACAGACTTTGGCAACAGAGTGGATCATCCCAGTGAGCTGGACAGCTCCGATGGTGAGGAAGGCCATGCCCTCCTACTGCCTTGCTTGCAATGCATCCTTTTCAGACATTACTTTCTTTTTATTTATTTATGCACACTTGAAACCATGTATTTTTACAGCAGTTTACACTTATTTTCAGCTAAGTCAGAGAAGTAATCCTGCATGTCCGTCAGCTGTTATTGTTATTTCTTAAACAAACAAAGTGATTGGGAAATGGAGGTGAGCTGAATTTAAGATTGGGAAAACTGGAAGCTGAAATTGACAGGTTTGCCTGTTCCTTGGTCTGTCTATCCTAGTGTTGCTTGCTCCACACACAGAGGCTCTTCAGGATCATTATTAGGTGCAACCCTTTAATAATAATAATAATAATAATAATAATAATAATAGCCTGTCACATAGTTGGGACCCCCCTTTTCATCACAACTTATAGCACAAAATGTAGCAATTGCCAAATCAGGTATTTCCTAATTAATGTGTAGAACAAGCAGCAAAGCAGCCCTGAGATACTGCACGCCAAAACAAAAGCATGGACCTTAGCCACAGACCTCTAATAATGCAGGCCACTGCGGTTCAGCTTAAGAGTTGAACAAGCTGCCTTCCCTTGTACTTAGGAATTCTGGAGTGAACCTGAATAACCTGGCTCTGACTCTGAGAACGTAATGTTTTTCTGTGTATAACAAACATGGTGTTGAGCTCAACTGTTTTGTCTTGCACTTTGGGAAAGCTCTGGCCTGCACTGTATCCTCCCTTTTAACAGCTTGTTTCCCCATTAAACCTATTTTCAGGCATTGGCAAAAGACACGGTGCTGTAAACGGCAATGCGTATCTGCCTTCTGTTGCAAGGCTGCCAATGTCCTCAGTGCTGGGGTGGGGGAATCGCAATAGAAATGTACCATATTTACAGGAAGGGTCCTGTAAATGTTTCAAATGCGTATGAATAACATGTATTAATTTGCATGCTATTTTTGTGATTACCGCTAGTGCTGGTTGACCTATTGCTTTTAGAATCATGGAACTGTAGAATTTGAAGGGACCATGGGGGTTATCTAGTCCAACCCCCTGTAATGCATGAGGTTTTTTTTTGCCCAGTGTGGGGCTCAAACCCACGACCCTGAGATTAAAAGTGCCATGTCCTTCCAACTGTTGAATCTGAACACTTTGAGTGTTTGCAGAAAGCCAAAAGCTGATTCATGGGGCACTTCCAGGTGACCTGCTAATCAAGCATCCATCCTGATTAGTTTGGTTGGTTTTTTAAATTGCTTTTTATTAAATTTTCCACAAAAAAACAAAACAAAATAAAACAATCTTTTACAGTCATCATTTTATGTCATCTGCGCTCCCGTCATTCAGTCCCAGCGCCGGCCAACCTTGCAGTTCGAAAGCACCTCCGGGTGCAAGTAGATAAATAGGGACCGCTTACCAGCGGGAAGGTAAACGGTGTTCCATGTGCGGCTCTGGCTCGCCAGATGCAGCTTGTCACGCTGGCCACATGACCCGGAAGTGTCTGCGGACAGCGCTGGCTCCCGGCCTATAGAGTGAGATGAGCGCACAACCCTAGAGTCTGGCAAGACTGGCCCGAACGGGCAGGGGTACCTTTACCTTTACCTTTTTATTTACACTGCGTATATTCATGCCCATCCTGATTAGTTTGCAGGGATCTTAGACAACACTGACTCTTTAATAAGCACGCAGTTCTGATTTGTTAGATGACATTGCACCAAACAAGTGTTATCCCACACTTTCCACTACATTTTCTCATCACTTTCCTTATTGCAAAAATCTGATCTTTTGGGTTTCTTGTGCAAGACCTTCAAGTAGGCTGTAATTGTCCAGCCTGAATTTGCCAGTATGCGATTGAATCACGCCTGAAAAGAGCAACAGTCTGCAAGTACTGCAGAAGGTTGATGCTGAACAGGCTAACCGCATGCCAAGAACAAGACTCCAGTACCTTTCAGAAGTTCTTTAAAGAATGTGGCAATTTTTTCCCCTCTCATTCCTGCCTGATAAGCTGCATCACCTGTGCAAATCCCCTCCTGGGAAAGGGACAAAACCCCTGTATTCTGCTGCCACTGGTATTATGGTGTGGGTGTGAGAGGCTCCCTCATCCCATACTCGCCTAATATTATTTTTAACTTTTATGGCAAACTCCATTTTCCTGAGAAGCACTTCAGCAGAGCTTGTAACGTATAATCCTCCCTTTCTTTGTGTTGGCTGTGGGAGTTCACATCCTCTGCCTCTTCCTTCTCACACGGCTGTTCCCTGAGAAGGCAAGGCATACGAAAATAACATTAAAATGAGAGAACAAAGAATTCTTCAAGTCTTGTTTAAAAAAGAAAAATCAGCATTCGGGGGAGGGGGGAGAGCTACAATGCCAAGCCAGTAAATGGAGGAAAGTAAATTTTGCCAAGCTTCAGGAAAGAAGTAAAGCTCTGATCATATACTCACATTCTTGAGAATTTTGCATCTACCAGATCTAGCACAGCCTTTCCTAATCTGGGCTCTCCAATTGTCTTGGATTACAATTCCCACTGCCCCAGTCACCATAGATGTGGTGACTGAGGCTGATGGGAGTTATAGTTCCAAAGATCTAGAGGGCATCAGGTTGATGATGGCTGACCTATCAGTTCGGTGTCTATCATTTCTGTTACTGTTACTAAACTATTCTACCTCCAGCTTCTTCTTGGCTGGCACACGAAAGGCAACCTGAAGCCAAACACAGATTAAAAACTAGCATATTCCCTTCAAAATCTGCCGCTATTTGACATGTTGGTACTGTTTCTCTTTCCTCTTCATCCACTGCCTCTATTCTCTGCTGTACAGTGGTAACCTGGTTCATCCCTCTGTTTTGAAATCTGAATCATAAACAGTCAAAGGTGCGACTTTGGGGAGGGATTCACACATGCCGTTTTGTCCCCGCGATTGAGGGGGGCCCCCAGGGGGGCCCAACATCAGCACGCCCCATGGCATGCCACATAACATCAGCATGCCCCATGACATTCGTGTGTGGCCACTGTGGGACTTTGGGGGGCAGCCCTTTCATTGGAAATATTGGGGGCCCTGCCCCCCCCACTTGACACCCTTGGAGAGATTACTGTTTTTCTTTTCCACCATTGTATAGAACATCTGATATCAATATCAGGCACTGTTATCCCATCACATGTGCAAAAGTATAAGCTGCTTCCTGAGCCTGCTAATTCCGCTAGCTTCCTTGCGTGCTCCACTATGAAATTCCCAGTGCCTGATCTTTCCCTTTTCAAATTACAGAGGTACACTGTGCTGTCCTAGACAGGAGATTCCAGTCTTTTTCGATTCAGTGAAGCACACCAAGCTCTAGGTGAATTCACCTGGTCTGGATAATATTGGTTCTGTGCAGAAAACTCCAAGCATGAAGGCAGCTGGAGAGCTGCCCACTATCTAGCTCCTGATGTTCATGGTGAAGTAGCCTTTTCTTCCTTCAGCTGTTGTCAAAGAGCAGCTCAAGAACCAGTGAGCAGGAGACATCTAGGCAGGATGCATACCACCCCCTGAAAGAATAACAGAAACTGACATTTACCCCTCACAAAGCTACAATTCTCAGCACCCTCAACAAACCACAGTTCACAGAATTTTATGGGAGGGTGTGATTTAAATTCATGATGTGTACACCTCCCCCCTTGTTTCTGCTATCTTGTTATATTGTTACAGATTTGGGGTACCAGAATTTGTGGGTGCAAAAGCACCCATAATTGCAGTATGTCAATGTTAGGAATTACTAAATGCTTGGAGTCTTCACTTGGGAAAGAGACAGCTTTGTAGTGTAAAAAATGCAGGTTAAGCTTGTCTCCCAGACCAGGGCATCACCTGGGGGATGTGACAAAGGTGTTGATGAAGATGTTTGAGTCTGTGAATCAAAAAAAATGTTGCCCTGTTAAAAAACAAAGGTCTGGAGCTGGGAGGGCATGTGATCGGATAGAAGGGGGGGTTGTGTTTGGCAAGGCATTCTGGGAACAAGAAGGAGGAACGTGGCACTGGTGGGTGGAGGCTGCACCGACAGACCAGGGGCCATGACTGGCTGCTGCTGTGGACCCCAGCTTGCTGAAACTATGAGAGGAGCAACTTTTTGTGAAAATGTGCTGGCATGTAGGATTACAATTGTTTCACACAAGACCGGAAAAGCTTCCTAGAAACAAATCAGAATGGATACTCCCTAGTCAGCTGGTGTCATCCAGTCCACAAACTTTGTACAAACAAGTGTTCCATAAATAGGTATTTTGGGAGTGGACTAATGCAGTTTCATTTGCCCTCCCCAGCCCTCTTCTTACTTTGCTTGGCCCACAGTGACCACAGGGGAAAAGCTACCCACCCTCACTGGTATCACTGACTCCTCATTCACAGAATTCCCAGTTGCCTCCAAGTTCTCTCTTGTAGCTTCCCAAGAGACTGCCACCCAAAGGTCAGGTGCAAGTTGATTCAGAGGTAGAGAAATATCAGTTCAGCAGCTTGAACTGTGTGTGTCTTTAAGAAAGTCATACACTGTCTACGAGTTCTCTTGAGTTTTATCAGAAACAAGCTCTCTCTTTCCTGGCCATAATCAGACCCATCAGGCAAGGGTGGAGCTTTCGGTTCAGAGCCAGCCATGGTATATAAATCACCTTGTGCTAAAACTTAGAAACTCTTGCTAGGCTCCAAGAGTTCATTTGCTGTTTTTGCCAGAGCTTCTTGTCAGAACAACCTGCTGCCCTTGATCCAGTGCTGCTTCTGCCTGTCCAGATGAAAACCACGACACACCCTTTCAGCTTGCGGCAAATTGTACTTGTGTGTTTGCTAGGGCAAGCAACCTAGGGAAGCTCATTATTCCAGGTCCCTTTTATCCCTCTATTTTGTCATTAATTCTGGTACAATTATATGCTCACTGCAAATACTAAACCACTTAACGGAAGCAAACTGTTCATTGAGAAACAGCAACTAGGAAGAGAAAATTTGCTACATTACCAAAACGTCAGAAATATGAGCGCATTCAACTAGAAATTGCTGAAAAACATGGATCCTGTCAACTTAACCGTCCACTGTTTTCCAGGGGAGTTGGAATTCCATGAGGAGTTCAAAAGAGGCCTAGGAATGGTGTAATTATGGAAAGAATTCTACTTCATGCTTTTACCCATATGTGTGTGAGCCAAGTTTTCTATTGTTTTCTACTTCGTTTTGAGAACTGCGCTCCTCCCAAGGCAATTAAAAGTGCAAATCTGTTATTCGTTAATGCGCCCTAAGGGCTGAGAGTTTAAACATGCAGCAAATTGAAAACTTAAAAAGCTGTGGTTCTCATTAACTTTGCCACGTTATACATTCTATATTAAGGCCTTCAAAATTAACACCATCTACAGGCCCCCAAACACAAAAATCCTGAATGCTATCTGGGTACAAACAGAGTGTCGGCGATTGTTGTGGAAATAACAGGGCTTGATTTAATTCCACACTGCTACGTAACTTTTCCAGAATGTTGGTGTTGAGATATACAGGCTAAGCAATAGTCAAGTAGGCAAGCAGCTGGGCCTGTGATTGCTTTTCTGACAGAGTGACACATAGTCTGGGCAGACATCAGGCCTTGCACAGAAGTAACCATTGGATGTTAAGTTGCTGATGGTGCTGGTGGGCAGTCCAAGGGACTTACTGAGAGATAGGAAAGAGAATTAATTGCCCATAGCTAATCAGCCCTTATGTGCTGGAGTTATGAGAGTAGCCCTGTATCCTGTCTAGATGCAGCACTTTATGGGATGTAGACCCACCCCTAAAACTAGCTTTTTCTCTATCCTGAACCACTAGGAATCATGCAGGACAGAGCAGGAGCCTGAACATTACAGTTAGAATTTGCTGAGTTAAAGGAATTTACTGAACCAGGCTGCTTTCAGACAGTCACTTTTTTTGTGGAAAGGATTCAAACGCACACTGGAAATTTAGGTTTGCCCAACTGAAGTGGATTAATGTGCTCTGCAACAAAGCCAATCCAAAAAAACAAAAGGAACCCCCCTGACTTTTTGCTGTTAAGAAAGTGATGGGGAAATGTGCTGAGAAGTGTGAGGTGAATGAATGGTTAACAGAAAGATGTGTAAACACCCCACAAGCAAATCTGGATGAATTCTCATTGCGTGACCAGGCTGCAACAGCCCCAGCCCCCATAAGGTAGGAATAAAGACTCTGACAACTTTATATAGAATTAAAATTTGGCTACAACTTTATAAAACTTCCGAATGTAGGAAGGCTTGGGACTTGGGTGTGTATCCCTCCCAGCCCCCAGCTGGGGGGAACTGGGGCTCATCAGGGTAAATGTGAAATGGGGGTGCTCTGCGAGGTGTAAGTGTAGCAGGCAGCCAAGCCCATATCCCCGCACGCAAGGTAGTTCACTGACAACCTTTCAGTGTATGGCCAGTGACACCCATATATATAACCCCTTTAAGAGGGGGACCCTGGTATCACTGCCACAGGGGGATGAGACACCACTTCACGGCCCCCCTCCCCATATAGGGAAGAAAAGACTAAAGGATTCCATCCAAGGCCAAAACCGCCACCTGAGACCACCAACTCGTGGTGTTGTGGGCTCCACCCCCTATTGATAAATGGGGCTGACCCCACCTCCCAGCAAGAAACTTCCAAAAATTACAGCCCCTGTTTGCCAGTAAGCTCCCTGGGAACTGTAGCACCACGCACGATCCTGCAAAGGGCACCCACAATGTAAAGTGTGAGTGTTCATTGTTGTATAACTGCCCTGTAAACAAATCGGAATGAATGCTTAATACTACGCACATAGTAACCACAATGTAAGCTTTGTACAAGCAAAGTAAGATGGACGAATCACAGAATTGTAGAGTCGAAAGGGGTTCCCCAAGGGCCATCTAGTCCAAACCCCTGAAATGCAGGAATCCTGCTCACTGCCATCCCTGCGTGGGCTTGAACCACCAACCTTCTGGTTAACAGTCAGACAAATTGATCCATTGTGCCGCAGAGAATAAACATGAGCCCCCATAGCATCAGCTGTCGGTAGACTCCAGGAACTTAGCCTCACTGACCCCATGTGCCCCTTCACACACTCCACCATGATCCAGTTTCTTTTCCAGTAGGTTACTTTGCACTCTCCTTGATCTAGTGGCAGTATCAAGCACCTGAGTCCTTGAGACTTTCCCCCTACATTCCAGAGAATCTGATAATGTCTCCTGGAAGATGTTAAATGCTGCTGGCACCTACTCTGATATTCCCCTGAAACTTGTAAACAGTCCTTCTCCCACCACCCGGTCTTGCTATCCTATACCTCTCCCAGCATTGCAAAAGGTGTTTGTTTTGACTTGGAGGTGATAAATCCCCAGGAATAAACCTAACGCAGGCCAACAGTTCTTTATTTAATTTCTCCTTCCACTGCGAAAGCCCTGAGAATAACTACCATTTCCTGCTGAAGAAGGAAGCAGTGTTTTCCTCGACTGTTATAAATATTACTTCCTTGCTTATATGTTTCCCAGTAATGGAAACAGGAGAAGAAATCTTCCCAGCCATAAAGTTTGTTGGCTAAAAAAAAATAAAAATTAAACCAAACTACGCCCAGCTTCCTTTCGACAAATCTGGAATGTTTATGGGAAATGGGAGACCGAGGTGTAACCACCTCAGTCCATATAGCCATGTGTGTGGTCAAGCAATATAAATAGGAGGAGCACAATGTGGCAAAACTTAGTGGCCACAAATATCCACTGAAATCTATGGGATAAAAATTAGTCGCAATTATGCCTCTTGCCATTGCTGGATTTGGGTATGAAGGTTCCATCAGAGCAAACTCATTAGGTCACTGAGAAGACGATAATGCTGTGATGTGTTCATTTGGCTGCCAATTTTGATTTCTCCCAAAATTTTGCTTTCTCTTTTTTCCACTCTTAAGTTCATTTCCACGTCAGTTCACTTTTTTTTAAAGTCTTCACAAACATTTATCCTCATATGCACATTTTTCTATGCAATCCAAAAGACACATTTTTGCAAAAGATTTCTATCCCATGTAATGTGTGTTATGTGATTTCTGCAAATATATGCATTTTTAATGCACATTGCTTGGCTGGAAAACTGCATTGCAAAATTCAAAGAAGTGCAAATTTCAAAGATGGCTATGTCCCAATTCATCCTGGAGGGAAAGTGACAAGTGGGGTGCCACAGGGTTCAGGGTTCTAGCCTGGGCCTGTTGTTGTTCAACATCTTTCTAAACGATTCGGGTGAAGGAATTGAGGGGATGCTCATCAAATTTGCAGATAATACCAAACTGAGAGGGGCAGCTAATGCCTTGTTTCAGAAAGTGCAAATTATGTTGCTTTGCCTTTAAATGGGGACTGGATCAAATTTCTCCTCCATTCCTAGCCATGTGTTTTGCATTACCCCTCCCTCCCCCCCCCCACAAAATATTGTGGCATGCAGGTAACAATGCATTTTGCAAAGCCTTGTTCTATTGGAAAAGGAGGCCATTCCAGGGAGGTTATCTCTCCTGAGTTGGTGAGAACCACCCTGGCTTATTAGATTGTATCTTAACTGGAAACTTGCAGAGACAGCTTTCAAATGATTCCAGGACAAAAGCCAAAACATGGTGCTTTCTCCCAAAATGGTTTCTCTTCCAAGCAGGCCAGCCTAAGGTACATAGCGTTCAGTGCATTTAAAAATCAAATATATGTTACATCATTTTGGATTACTCCAAGAAAAGTCTCTGTTTACTACATTACCTCATTTGACAGAAGAACCTTTCCCAGCCCTCTGAAATGCAGTTCCCTCATTACATTTGGAAACTTTCCATCTTTGGTATGATGCTATTTGTTTTTCACTTTAAAAAGAAAAGAAAAGTCTGTCTATTTCCCTTGTAGTATTTTTCTTTCACCCTCCTCCTCCTGCTTTAACACAAGGAATTCTGTGACATTGATCAAGTTTTATGGCACATTTGCATTAAAATCAAAATCAGGCTTGTCTTGAATGACTCTCTTCTGTGATCTTCAGATGCTGAGAAGAAAAGAGGGAAGAAGAAGAAGAAAAGATCCCGGATTTGACTCCTAACCCCACGGCTCAGGGCTTGTTCTATGTGCTCCAGTGATCTAGGGAAAGCAACATGTAGTTTCTTTCTGAAATCCAATTACAGCACATCCAGTTAAATCTGGCAGTACTGAAGGAAAGCAAAGCGGACAGGAGGCTGTTTCCTGCTAGGACAGAGATGCAACTCAAACAAATTTCTAAGTGGAATCCTAAACATAGTTGCAAGGAAGTAAGACCCAGTGAACTCAATGGAGCTTAGGACGGGATTCACTTAATAAAAACCATCAGCAGAAGCACTGCTCAGGGACTTCCACTTGCAAAACAGGGCTTTACCCACTCTACATGTCCAATGTGCACGCCCAACAATTGGATCTGGGGGCTCAGGAGACCCCCCAGTGCAATGCATGGGGTAGGAGAGGGGGAATCATTCCACAGCCATCATTGCACAACATTGAATTTCACCGTTAGTTCTGAGTAAACATGCTTTGGATCGAACTGGAAGTATAGCCCTATTCACTCATTCAGGAACTGGGGAAAGCAACTCATGGGGGAACATGTGCCAACTCCCCCACCCCATCCCTCTTGTAAGCTGAAGGGTGGCTGCACAGAGCGAGTGAAATTAGTCTGGTAGTTTGCTGAAGTGGATGTTGTGATCCTACTGATCCTGTTTATAATGGCACCATTTTTTATTGTAACATTGCCTTGAGAAAATATTTGATTTTGAAAGGCAACAGACAGAATGATTAAATAATCTGTAAGAGAGAGAGAGGGAAGTGTTTCTGTGCTTGCTTGCTTGCTTGCTTGCTTGCATTCATCCCTAGTCACCATTGCTCCTTCCTTTCTTCCTCTCCCTTTGTCTTGGTTTAAATTTCAGATTGTAAAATCACTGGATCACGGACATTTTGGGAGAACCCACAGCCCCACAGAAAGCAAGAAAGAGTTGAGTTGAAATGCAGTTCAGAAAACAAACACATTGTTCCTCTATTTCTATAGGATGACATAGAAATTAAGCAACACTGACAAAACCAAAAATGGTTTTGGAGTAAAATGCACACCAGTGGGTGATATTATTAAAAAGCAACCACTGTGCTCCATTAGCTTTCAGTGTTAGCAGCATGAGTCTTGCAGCTGATGAAGAAATATCTAGAAACACAATGTTCAGTTTCATAACACCCTTAATTAAACTTATTCTTGCTTTCTCTTCTGGGTACATATGTTTTTGCTTACTAATTATAATGATATACTGTCAAAATAACATAAATATTTAGACTGCCTTGGTGTACTAGAAACCTATATGCTGCTTCATGGTAATATGAGCTCAACCAGTCTGAGGCTTTCCAGGTTGTTCATTGCATCAATTTAATGCTTTCTTAACTTCCAGACGCACAACATTTTTATCAGGTCTTCCATTACAACCACTGTGTGGTCACTGTGAGATTGACAACATGAGACAAATGTGGATTTGACTGCAAAATCCACCCAACAGCAGTTGGGATTAGCAGTTGAGATCCCAATATTGAAAATCACTCCCCACCTTTTTACAAATCCCAAATCTTCTTTATGCTTCTGTTATTTTTTGCTTAATCAGATACCCCTACACAGGAAGAAACACAGCACACAACAAAACCCAAACTAAAAATCTCACATTATAAACTATCTCCAACGCTAATCTGAGAACTATCCACAAAATGTTTTTAACTGTGTTGTCTTGTTCTCCCATACTTCTGTTGTTTCTTGTATAAATTGGATTGATCTTGATCTCCGATAAAACATGAAGTGGTTTGAAGCAAAAATGTACAGTTTATTGATATGTTTGTGTGTCACTGAAAAGATGCCTTCAGCATATATTTCTATAGATTTCTTTTTTCAAGAATTGAAGTTCTTTACCATTGTTCCAAAGGTCCTAGCAGCAGGAACAACCACTTTGCGTTACTTTCACAATGCCTCCTTTCATTTTCAACAAGTGGACACTGGAAAGAATCCCAGAGATTTAAACATGTGCTTCTGGGCTGATACGAAATCAGTCCATTTGACCTCGCATGACTTGCCCTGACTGGAAGTAGCTTTCTGGGGTCATGGGCAGAGGTGTTTCCTAGAACCTGCTCACCTGATCCTTAATACTGATAAACTAGTGGTTCAACTTCTGACCTTCTGCAGGCATAACATGTGCTCTGTCACTGAGCTGTTTCTGCTCTTTAGTGAAACTTGTGATTATGTGGTTGTGCAAGCATAGGGTCAGGAACTGCCTGGGCAACATTGCAGTGCGTGAGGCAGAGGCTGCCCTTCCCTGTTGACCTGTACTACACTGCCATGGGAGTTTTGCATCCACCCTCCATATGGCAATATCTTCTCCAGGGCTGCACATATTGACTGCTAGCTTGACTGCCCAGTGGCAGAGTGCATGTTCTAAATGCAAAAGATTCAAGCTCCAGGAGTGACTCGCGGGGCTGTGCAGGTGGACCTTCATTGCCGTCCTGACTTTTCACTGTTGTACCTCACTGCTATTTGCTGGGATGGAGATGGGGAGACAGCAGGGAGCTCAGCCTGGTGTGGGTGCAGTGCTGGGAGTGTCAGATTGTTTGCACCTAAGACCCCACATCAGGCTGAGCACCCCACTCAATTGCCTCTCTCTTAGTAACCAGCAGCGACCCATAGCGTTGTAAAGTCGAGAGAGCAACACAGCCCCACCCACACAGCTCGGTCAGATGCCACTGCCAGGTTCTTCACATATGGCTGGGAAAGACTTTTGCCTATGGCGCTTCAAATGATTTCAGCTTCCATCCAGCCCTGCCAGCTTGGCCAATGGTCAGAGTTGGTGGAAGGTTTATTCCGCAACTAATTGTAGTTGTATGAGCTCCGGAGGGCAACAGGTTCCCCATACCTGCCTGTCCTACCTGCACACAGGCAAATCCATCATGCTCATTAGGAATAATGGCAAAATAGTCACTTTGAGGCAGCTTCATGGTCCTATTGGCACTAGGTCCCAAAAGCAGAAATAAGGATCATAGAGGTGAATCTTGGGAAAATACGATTTTTAACATCTCTTTTTGTCCTGATTTAAATGTCAGATGTTTTAAGACCTTGAAATAAAAAGACCCTGTCTTCAAGAGGAAGGGAACCTTTGAATCTAACCATATACATTTTAAGTTTCATTGTTGTGTAACAAAAAACCTACATTCATAAGCTTAAGATGGAGATAGCTGGCAACAGAAGGTTTGTTAATCTTCTCTGATCTGTATTTCTATGGCAGGGAAGAGCAGTTAAGGATGAATTAACAGAAGAAGAAGAAGAAGAGTTTGGATTTGATATCCCGCCTTTCACTCCCTTTAAGGAGTCTCAAAGCGGCTAACATTCTCCTTTCCCTTCCTCCCCCACAACAAACACTCTGTGAGGTGAGTGGGGCTGAGAGACTGTGACTGGCCCAAGGTCACCCAGCAGCTGCATGTGGAGGAGCGGAGACGCGAACCCGGTTACCCAGATTATGTGACTACCGCTCTTAACCACTACACCACACCACAGCATTTTCCATGATCTGAAAATTAACAAGGCTGGTTTAACTAGGCTCAAACATTCTTTTCTATTATTATTTTTTCTTCCAGATGCTACAGTCCAAGGAAATTATTTATGAGAGGGAAAGGATTTGGGGAACAGCTAAGAAAGTGAGTTGTAATTGAGAAGCTTGAAGAAATGGAATGTGCCTCATTAACAAATGAAAAATGACAGCTACCTGTAGTTAGCCATTGTTTTTCTGTTGGCTCCTATTGTGCGTTGGATTAGAGGTTGACTGTTTTGTCTCAGTTTTAGTTTTACCAAAACGATGGTGCAAATAAGAACTATGGGGATGTTCCAAACCAAAGATCTGCCAGGATGAGCATGTTAGGATGTGATGAATCTCTGGCACAGTCTGTCATCCCAGCTCAGCTGGATCCTAGCTCCATTCTGCTCCATCACACAACCTGGAAACCCAGCAGAACTTAATGCTGGCCCAAAAGGGTGGTATAAGTTAAACTCTGTTTTAAAGGTTTGTTCCCCCTCTGACAAGCTTGGACTGGCTCAGCAAGCAGTAATCTCACTCCTGAATGGGGTTCGGATCTGGCATACTTTATATTGTCTTAACTTAAAGTGGCATAAATTATGCTGGCTTCCCACAGTTAGGATTGCTCTCCTAGTTGTGGTAATGGGGTATTTGGATTAAGTGTCCTCCTATGCCTAAGAGGCCATGAGATTCAATCCATCTTCAGCATTCCCACCTTCAAGAGGTCTATGATTGCCTGTTAAAAGTGTATAATTGCAAAAGTATCTCTTTACCTGGCTTTGTTCCTAAACCTGTTACTGAGAATTAATAACAGTGCTCTTATTAACCTTTAACGTATTTCCTTTGTGCTTAGCAATCTACCAAAATAGTATCCTTCTTTTGTTTCTGTTTACTTCCTTTAGAATTCTGGTATGGAAATCCTAGGGAATTTTAGGTCCATTGCCTACCCTGAACAGTCAAAAGATATTAAAAGTCTTCTAGCATTTCCTCTTCTCCCATGGAGTTATATCTACTATCTAGGATGTGACGGTCTCACTTGCAACAGTAAACAATTTGTTAAGCTTCTTCACAATAACAACATTGTCTGTCATTAGTCTCTATCTCTGTTTCCAAGTAGACCTGCTGACTCCTTGTCAGTTCCTTCATAGGTATTTAAAGAACATCTTAATGTTCATCTTGATTTCCTTTGCTATTTGTGCTCTATAACTATGGTCGTCATTCTCACTCCCAACTGCCTTCTACTTTATTTAACTACACAGTTCATCTTCAAGGTTACAGCTGAAGAGGGTAATCAGCAAGGACCCATTCTGTGGGAAGAGTACAGACAGATGCATCTTCAAAGGCAATCATTCTGAAGATGGTGACAAACTAAAATCTGTCCCCTGGTTTCAATAACTTTGCTTCACCTTGGGCCCAACCTCAAAATATTGCAAAATGTTATGGAACGAATGTGTTTTTATACCTTAAGTCCCTATCTATTGCATAGCCATCACCATTTTTGCACTGTGTGAATAACTTTCTGCCTTTGTCTGCTCTAAACCTGCTGCCAATCAGGTTCGATTTTAGGAGAGGCAACATCATTTTCACATTTCTCACACTATCCATGATAATAATATAGCTTCTGTATGCGCCTCTCTCCTTTGTAATTCTTTCCTCAAGTAGTCCTACCTCTTAAATATATCCTCCACACAGGAAAGATGTTCGAGTGCTTTACATAAGTAAAGGTAAAGGGACCCCTGACCATTAGGTCCAGTCGTGGCCGACTCTGGGGTTGCGGTGCTCATCTCGCTTTACTGGCCGAGGGAGCCGGCGTACAGCTTCCGGGTCATGTGGCCAGCATGACTACGCCGCTTCTGGCGAACCAGAGCAGTGCACGGAAATGTCGTTTACCTTCCCGCCGGAGCGGTACCTATTTATCTACTTGCACTTTGACGTGCTTTTGAATTGCTAGGTTGGCAGGAGCAGGGACCAAGCAACGGGAGCTCACCCCATCGCGGGGATTCGAACCGCCGACCTTCTGATCAGCAAGTCCTAGGCTCTGTGGTTTAATCCACAGCACCACCCGTGTCCCTGCTTTACATCTTAGCCTCCCTTTTATATATCTGTAGCTCAGCAATATCTTTTCAGCAAGGTGGGGATAAGAACCACACTTGGTATTCCACAAGTGATATACCAATGGTTAATAGAATGACGTTTTGATACCTGCTGCTTTACTTTCCGTTCCTTTCTTTACCTTCCTGTTTTCTAAATTGAATTTTCCCAACACTAAAGTTTTCAGTGAGTGTTCATTGTGAGCCCTAGATCTGTTGCAGCCAGTTTAGTGTCTATGTGGGAGAGATAATGCGTTTGTGATTCCACCTCTTGCTATGCTTGTTTTCTATTGAATTTTTTTTATTGAATGGAACATTAAAGCTAGCATCTTCCTTCTGCAATTTGAAGCAATACAGGCCCTAGTGACAGTCCAAAAGTAATTGGAAGAAAATATCTAGCTTAATCCAGTAGCTTTTCTTATGACAGTATTGCAATCTCTGAGCAATGGCACATTTTGAAACATATTTAAAAATGTATTTTGGAGGTACATTGGTACCCATAACTGCCCATGTTTTTAATTGTGTGTGATTTCCCCACACTCATCCAGTTTGTATACATGGAAAAGTGTTTGGGGATAAAATGGGTGCTCTTTAATTTCTAGGGTAATACTACTGCATGCCAACCTCACATTTTGACTGTTTGCATTAATGACTATAAGAAATCAAAATGATTAAAGGTTTTAGCCTTAATAGAACTGTTTGTTTTTGCAATCTTACTTGTTTCAGATCTCGATCAGACCAGATAGTCATTTCACTTTACTGTTATAATATTGCTTTGGCGCAAATCTGGTGCAAGTATTAATACAAAATCAAGTTTCCTGTAGGGCAGTTGTTGGAAATGATCTTGAAACCAAAACCAAAATAATGTCAGTTTTCACTTCTATAGGTTCAATGTAACATATACATATCTGGCAGGCTGATGGAGGAGACCACCCCTTGCGTGTATCTGTGTGCCAGGAAACCGGAAACCATGAGTTTGAATCTTGATTTTTATATAGAAGTTTTCTTGGATGCCTCCTAGCTTTTGACTCTTGCATTCTTAATGCCTGTTTGTGGTTGAGAGACTGGATTTGCAGATATTTGCAACAGTCTCCAGATGAGTAACAGAACAATAAACAAGGCACCAACTTCTAGCGTTATTTGGAGCACCTGTAATGGATGGGGCAGCCGGTGGCTCAGCCTTCCTTTCTTCTTTTGCTTAAGCATTCCAGGGTTGATTAGTGTCCTTTCATTTAATGAAATCATCTACCGTTATTCCCTGGTTTGGAGCTAACAACAGCAATTACATTAGTGCCTTATAGCCTCAGTGTTGAACAATGATCACAAAAGGTATACAATGACATATTATTCTGCTCCAGCTTGCAGAGACAACAGTGATCCACCTCCTTGCTGAGGATTTCCTAATGATTTCTACTCCAAATGCAACAGGAACATAGCAAGTTAATTTTCTTTTGCTAGTTTAAAATAAAGTATTGCTAAACATTGGACTAAAAACTAATCATTGGACTAATCAGTATCAACCAATGTATACAATGATGGACGTAGAAGGTGCTGAAGAAGCAAGGGACACTCCAATTGCAGGCATGCTTGGGGGAAACAGACTATCTGGCCCCATTTCAATCCAGCTTTGGGCTCAAGTTCAGCAACAAAACTGCCTCACTTACCCTGGTTGACCTTTGTTAGGAGAGCGACAGAGGAAGGACAACCTTTTTGTTTCTCCTTAACCTCTCAACGTTTGATACCTTTGACCACTGTGTCCTCCCAGAGTGTCTTTGAGGGTTCGGAGTTGGGTTTTACCATGGTTCCACTCCCACCTCCAAGGCCAATTTCAAGAGTAGCAATGGGAGACTACTGTTCAGCATCATGCGAGCTATCTTGTGGGGTTCCCTGGGGGTAATCTTGTCCTCTGTGCTTTTTAATGTTTAAATGAGGCATGTCACCAGGGATTTGGTGTGTGGTGTTATCATTATAGTGATGACACCCAAACCTCTCTCTCCATTCCATCTCAAGTCTGGGAAGTAGGGAGAAGTCCAGTTCTGGATGGCATTGCAGGCCTTTGGAAGAAACAGGTGTGTAGCTCAGGAGCTACTCCTTGATCCATCTATATCAGTTGAGCCCCAGGTGGCCTCTGTGACCAGCTTTGGTTAGTTCATCAATTATGCCCTTTGCTAGATAGGGATATTTTTACCATAGCAATCCATGTTCTGATAATGTTCAGATTGGACTACATGAGAGCTACTTTTGAAGACAATCTGGAAGCTGCAACTAGAGCAGAATGAAGCCATGAGGCTGCTTGTGGGTACCTCTGCCAGACACATACTATGCACTCTTGAAAGTTCTTGAATTTGCTACTGAACCCAATTTAAGATGTTAACACTGGCATATGAAGTGCTCACTGACTTGGTCCTCCAATGTTTGAAGAAGCAGCTCCATCTACATTGACTTATCTGGAAGTTGATCATTAGGAGAGCTCCTATTGTGTTGGACACCCCCCCCCCCAATTCTGTGGTGTGAGGGACAGTGGTGCATGAGGTCTTCTCTGTGGTTGTGGAGGTGCATCTAGCACAATCGACATATGCTTTTCAATGATTGCTCAAGATGTACCTCTTTGAGTGCATGTTCCTGCACTCCATTTCTGCTATTCTGTCATTGTGACTTTATGATTTTAATGACATTTGAATTGTGATACTTTTGTAACCCACCCTGCAACCATGTGAATAGTATAAAAGTTGAGCTCTTCTCTTATGGAGTCTTCCGCACAAACCTTGCATGGTGCTGATTCAGGACCCTAAACCGTGCTTTATATAACTGACTTTTATTTTGTTCTATGTATATTGCAATGTTTTTTTGTTGCTATGGCCGACGGCTGATGCAAATAAAGTTTCATTCATTCATTCATTCAACCTTGCATGGTGCTGTCCAGTGTACCACTAAAGAATTGGCTCACCTGACTCCATGCTGTTGAGATCAATGCTCAAAACAGAACATCATTTGGGCTATATGTTAACAGCTTTGTAAAATATTCAACAGGTACTACTGAGCTGTATTCTACATAAGCTCTCATCACCATTGGTATGTAGATATGCACAGAACACTAAACCCTTTTTGTGTAAACATTTCCAAGGAAATATCAGTCTTGCTATAATCTTCCATTTCATTTAGGCTCCAAGGAATAGTCAAAATGGAGAATATGGGTGCACAGCATTATTAATTTGTGCCTGAAACATTTATTTATAAAGCACATTTATACAGCATTTTTTTGTGTTTTTTTCTTTTGCAAATACAAACTTTAATTTTGTACTCTACAAAAAGTCTTGCATATTCCTCTTTTTACAAAAAAAGAAACATTACAAAAATACAGACAATTTAATATGGTTTTTATACAATTGTCTTTAGTTGTTACTTTCATTAAAATATTGCTACCACAGAACTACAATATTTTAGTCGACTATAAAAAATTAAGTCAATGCTTTTTGTTTTAAGCAGCAACATGTAAATAACACAGGTCAAAACACAGTTTATGATCATAGTGGATATATCTAAAATTGTTTCAGAAATAATATTTTACATAGTTAATTTTTAATGTTTTATACATTATTTATATAATATTTATATATATTTATATTTATAAAAAAAAATCATAGCTTGCTAGAATTGAAATGATAGGACGGAGTTTGCATGGCAAAGATGTGCAAAGGTCAGTCTGCCCTGGTTAGCATCAGCAGTTCAGTCCTTTTAAGGTTTTTAAGAACTGTGTTTTGGAATTACACCTGAAAGCCTAGAAGCGGGTCTCTTCCGGTTTACTTTCTTCGCATGCCCTTGGTGTTGCTGAGAGCAGCATTTAGCCTAGTCTGTAATGAATAGTCGAAAATGATCCCTTTTCAAGCCATGGGAATTACAAAAGGGATTTGACTGAACATCAGGCTAAGACGGTCCCGCCCAGCAGTCCGCCCGATAGCTGGAGGAGTTGCGTTCTGAGTCTCAACCCCAGAGCCAATAGTGCTAACATAGATCAACAAGGCTGACCACAAACAAGGTATCCTCCGTATGTTATTTGAGTCAATGGTAAAAGGGGATTTTTTTAATTAAAAAACTAGGCCACCAAGTATAATACTATGCAGGCTGGACAATTCATACAGTACTGTTGACATTAGATATTAGAGGCATGGGTCCCATATTTCATGTGTTGTCCCTTATTTGCACCTCCAACCTGCTCTCCAAAGTATTAGTCATGATAATAATTGTGAACATGGAGAATGTCATACAGAAAGTGAGGGATAGGTGAAAACAAATATGGAATGACTCTTTACAACCAGGGATACTGGTGAAGCAGGCTGGGTTGCATTTAGAAAGTGGATTCTACACCTAACTGGAAATAGAAAAATACTGTCTTACAGAATTGTGTAGTGGAAATAGGCACTTTTCTAACATTTTACTGGGTATACATCTCCGAAGCCAAAAGTAAGTTCCGAATTGGAATGGAGATAAAGAAACCAATAAAATAAGAGGTTACACTTAGAAAGTGATCACAAATCATGAATCAGTGCTTATTTTTCATAGATAGTGCTATAATCTAGTTGGCAAGGATTTTTCTCTCCCCTCTCTCACTTAATAGGAATTGAAAACTGTCATGGCAAATAAAAGAAGCAGAAGCAGAGATGGCCAGTTTCCTAGAAATCATTTAGTGTTCATTAAGCTATGAACAATTCAGCATTCACTACAACATGAACACTCAGCCAATTGCACATTTAGAATTCCTGCATCGTGTTTTGATTTATTTCGTAATTGTTGCCTTTGACTTACTTGAACAACACCCATTTTATGCAAATGTTGTGAGTGTAAAAAAGGCCACAGAGTCAGACCTCATTGGTCAGGCAAGAGTCTCTCCCTACATTCTACTGTCTGATGAGATTGAGAGCAGCAGGTAGTTGCTGTCAGCAGTCATTTTGCAAAAACAAAACAAAAACAAAAAATATATATTTGTCAAATGTCTACACCATGTTGTGATGATTGTTCCGATCAAGGATATCCACAGGTGAAAGTAACTCCTTCCGGATTGGAGGTGGGGGCAGAGAAATCTTTGTTTTCTCCTTGAAGAGGTCTGAGACATAGAACACCTGTAAATAAAATGAATATATGCATTCAATATAAATATTCAGATTTTTATACCTGCTCCGGTTTATGTAAAGGAAATCTAAATCCTCCATTAATAAGCAAAACAGTTCTAAAGTTACACTATCCTGCTATAATGAGAACCAGACTGAAGGTCTTCTAGACTGGTCCATAAAAAAGCAAACAATTATTTCACAGGCGTCAAGCACTGCTAGATACCTAGCAGGGACAAAGGCCCAAGGCACAACTTTGCATAAATGTCTAGTGGCCCTGGCGGGGATCTCACTGGTATCAAATTTGCAGCATGCCCTGGCATTGTGAGCAAAGAAAAATAAATTATGCTTTCAAAAAGGGGGAAAGGGACAAGAGATCTATCTGGAATCTGCAAGAAATATCTGGAACTTGGGGTGCCTGGGATGCCCCTCTTAAGAGTGCCCAACAGGAAAGAAAATCCTGATTAATTCTCACCTACTTTTTACTGATATGGAAAATGTCTTTCCCTGCCTTTCCTTTTCCACTGGATCTCACCCAGCACCCATTGGTTTCTTTCACTATTTTAATTCAAATACATTCACTGTGTGTGTGGAAGAGAGATGTACTGAGGGGATGGGAATTTTCTTAATACAGAAGTCTTGAAAAATGTTATTTACAGTTAAAAAACAACAACAACCCGGCACACAATCAAGAAGCTGTCAACATCCATACCAAGAGTTCACACGGCTTCGCTTCCTCTGGTGATTTAAATGGACTAAAATTAAACTTCCCTTTGGAGTCAATTCTCTGTAATTCTTAGTCAGTCAGGGTAGCTTGATATTTCCTTGCCTTCCCACCCACCCGCATCCCCTTCCCTACTGCCCTTTCCTCACAGCTAGAAAATTAAAGCTTACTCAGGATGACTGTCCTGTCATTTTAAAGAAATAGTGTCAAGGAAGAGATATTCCCAACCACCTTTCCCTGAAATAATCAATGACGTATCCGCTCTTACGGATGTGAAAAGTCTCCCACTTGACAATTCAGAGAGGCAGCCACACAATAGGAAAGCCCTGGGAGGAAACTTTGACATCCTCCCTCCGCCAAAATCGTATCAAGTCCAGCATGACTGATGTACTTTCTCCCTTGCAAAATGTAACTCTGAAGCCAGAAAGGAAAAGGGTCAGACAGAATGCAGGCTCTGCTGACAGGAGAATAAGGCTCATCTCTGCTATTCAATGCTAGAGGCTTGGTACAAACAAATCCCAGCTATTAAACACATATATTTACATACAACAACAATCACACAAGCTGCTACAGACTTGTTCACTGGCTGGATGACAATTGGTTTACTACTAAATTTCCAATTTCGTGAGCATTGTGGTAACTGGGCCCAGTGTCAAGAAGTGACAGCCATGGGATGGTTGAGGATACAGTGAGATGTGGGCTCGCTCATCGCCACCCCCAAAATATCCTGTTCTGCAGGCTACTGCCAGTGTAAATATATTGGTAATACTTTGAGTGAGTGGAACAAATGATGCCAGTGTCATTTGGTAGGCAGACTGGAGCTTTGGACTGCCGTCTAAATACTGTGTATGTTGACGGGAGTCAATGGAAAGCCCAAGGCAATTTATTCCCACCTTACCTGCAGTTACACAGGGGCTGCAGAATGGGATTCCAATTAACCCAAGAGCTACTCACGACTCAAACAAGAGCAGCGCACCTCCCCAGAACATAGACTGCACATTTGAAAAGCAGAACGTGTGGCTACATAACTCTAGACCCATAGCTGACTTTACAGGTGGGAAGTTTGTGATGGAATAGTTTGTGCAAAATGTTCCCTTGGTGCAAGGTGCCCCATTAACAACTACCTCTTCATCCTGCCTACCAGGAATCCCCAAAAAACAAGGTACAGAAAAGATAATGGGGTTAAATAAAACAGCTGATCCATGAAATATGCCCATCTATTGAGAAATGTAATTCCACGAAAACCCATCACTCTGTTCTGCAGTTGAAGTAACCAATGTGTGAGAGGCTCTTATTCCACCAGCGAATGTGTCCAGGAAGAGCATTATTGTTCATATGTTATGACCAAAAGCATTGCTTTTATACTGCTTTGAAGCTCTAGCAGGGTTAGAGAAGTTGTGCTCTTAATTCAACTTCCCGAGACTTCCATTAGTTAGGCTACTAGGCTTTTCAGAGTGCGAAATCACAAAGCATTTGATTGTTTAAAGAGACTGCTTGTTTTACTGGATGCAGATGTTTGCATTCAGGCTTCCAATTGTCTTGCTATGTTCCCAGATCAGTTAGTTTGACATCTAAATATTAGCATTGAAGCAAACAGTTATTTCTCTGAGGAAACAGAACTCCACTCAGGGAAAAAATAGATGGTTGGCTGCAACCAAAGAAAAATAAATAGTAGTACCAACCTCTTTCCCTGGCTTATTTAAATTTCATGTTCTCTTTGAAGGCAACACTAGGGTTCCTGAACCAAAACTACAGTTCCTTTTTTCTGACTGTCAGCATATTAAGTCTCCTGTTTCAAATGAAGCTATATTAGAGATGGATAGGCATTCTAGACTTTCTTTTGGTTCTGGAGAAAAAGGTTTCTTACCCATTATAACACTAGCCCTTCATAACGAGAGGAAAAAGAGCTGTGAACTCCTGACAGCAAATGCTGTCTCTGACTGTCCTACTCAAATCAATGAGATTTAAATTAGTCAAGACCACTTCTGATTACTTGCTTTTGTTGGACAGTGTGCAGTACTTGTGGTTCATGCTTGTATTCTATCACTACTTCAAGAAACTTGTGGTGGAGAATTGTAAGCGTCCCTTTGATTTTTTTTTTGGGGGGGGGAATAGGCATACTTGGTGTTCTCTGTGTGTCTTCTAGATTTTGGAAATATTTAAATCTTGATTTAATTTGAACACAACTGCTAAATGTCTGTACCCATTCATCCATTTCTGTAGTATGGCAGCAGCAAGAGTTGGAAGGCGATTTTGACGCCATGCCTCTCATGTACCCACTTCCTAAGACTGGATTCAATCACGGCGATGTCCACATTCTATACCAAGAGCTCCATGACAAATCAATTTGTGGCAGGAGTGAGTAGCGGTTGCACGGTGGAAGTGGCAGATGGGGGATTAGGTTCAATCTGGCCTGTATTTTCTAACTGGATAAGTTATGGATGGAGTGTCATCTTGGCTTTCTTAGCCTTTGCTCTGCAGTTCATGGCGTGTGTGGCTTTAAATCAGATATTTGGGTAGTGGCGTTAATTCCCATTTAAACTGTATTTCACTTTTAGCAAGGTTTGAGGTTATAAAAACACTTTGAGAAATCATGAAACGTGATCTCCTAAGGTTAGAACAGTGTGTTAAACCTTCCTAATGCTTCAGCTGCTTAACACAAAAAGAGAGAGGGGTAAATGCACAGAGTGTTTTTGCTTGGATTTATGCCACTTCCTGTGGAAGGTGCTCTCCACCCATAAAGAAAACTCAACAGCAGACGACAGGGAATGTGCTATATGATGCTGTAAGCTGCCAGCTCACCATTTCAACTGATCGATGCCCTTCTTAAATTCATTATATTAGAAAAGACTTTACTTGGATCCAGAACATTTTAGCAAACAGCTTAACATGAGGTTAGGTGAATAGGAGAAGGAAATGGCCCCTAAGATTTGCATTTTCCCACAATTTGCTACAACACAATTATAGCCACCACAAAGTGATTCATAAAAGACATTTTGATTCTAGCCATTCTGATTGCATCTGAATTCCAAACAAAACAAGATCTTGTATGGTCCTGGATGAAACAAGTACTGCAACCCCCTTAGAGGCTAGCCTCAGCTAGCCTCTAAGCTATTGCCAATAATCAGGAGAACTAAACTGCAAGAATTCTGGGTCAAAGGACAGGACATAAATTTTAAATAAATTCATAAAAGTATATAAAGCACAGTGAAAAAGGCGAGGCTAGGGCTTTTCTAAATCTAAGTCTCATAAGCAACACTCAACTTGCTTATGAACATTTAGGCCATTCCTTAGGAGCTGGAAATTATGGGAAGACGTAGGGGAGCAGTAGTCACCCCTCTCTTCATTTCCTTTTCTACAGCCATGTCTGTTTCCCCACCCCCCATGGCTGCACAAGGGCCAGACTAAAAGTGACCAATACCCTCTGCGCATCCTGATGAAGGACTGAAAGGGCAGCAGCCACGGAGGGAGAGGGTTAAAAAGGAAGTGATGTACATGTGTGTGGTGTTTCTCAGGCAGCTGCTTCCTCCGTGGCCTTTATCTCGTCACAGGAAAGTCAGCCTATAGCAGCCGAACTCTCACCCCTCCTCTGGCCCAGTAAAACATGCCATCTGTTTACAGGTCAGGAAAGCGGGGTCAGATTTGTAACTTGTCATTGGACAGGAAATGGTGAAAAGTGTCCTGCTCATGCATCGAGACCCTTATTGTCTCTCAGAAGCGTTTTTGCTGCAACGCATTGAGTTCATCTGCATCCTACTGCACCCTAGCATTGCATTCTTCTTCTTCTCTCTGTCCTCTTCCACCCTTTGGCAAAGTTTTTAGAGTAACTAACAGGAGAGCTTAGTCAAAGCCTTCCATATAGCTATCTCTAAAACCGGGCGATTCTAGACAAAGCCACATGACCCAAATTGAAGCCCCTGAGCTGAAAAGAAACTGTTTCGTTGTGTGAAAAAGTTGCCCAAAGTATTTTCTGAATATATCCAAGAGCTCCTTCCAGGGTGATCTTTTGTTTGTTTAACCGGTGACATAAATAAATAAGAATAAAAATGCCACAGAAGCTTTGAAGAATCTTGTTGCGCTGTCTCTGCAACTTAGTGGAGACTATCACTTCTGCTACTAAGTAAAATGCAAGCAGGAGATGTTCACCCACTGAAATTACAATTGAGGTTCAATGTGTATGTGGGAGATGCAGGACTGGGGAAGAAGCGCTTGCTGGAAAACAAACTGATGGCCTGGGGGCATGGAGGGTGCTTATGCATTCTCTCCCCCCCCCCCCAATTCTCTGGCAGTTTTATTATTATTTTTCTTTCCAGCTAGATTGTGAAATTGGAAGTGAGGAGGGCAAGTCATTTGTAGGGGAAAACTGGTGGTTTTGGGAAGGAGTAAGCACCTGCCTGGCAAATCTCCCATATAAGTGCTATTCCTGTAATTGCATAGTCAAACTGCATCTTATGTGGGAACTCAGTGCTTGGAAAATCCCAGGTTTATTTACTTCACAAAATGCAGCTGGCCTTGATTCAGAGCACTGCATGGTGCTGATTGTGGAGTTGTGACCCTTTATCTCTATGCTCTGATAGCTTTCTCCTGAAGGTTGTGATGTCTCAAAAAGACACGTTGATCTGGGCATGTTTTCTGGAGCTAAAAACATTTCTGCTTAGCTTTTCAATCTGTACTTGGGTACTGAGAGACTACATTCCTCACAGAATTCAAACAGTGGTTTGGTTAGCAATGGAATCAGTGGAGAAGAAAGAAAATACATATATATTCAGCTGCCTTTTGAGGTGTTTAAAACTCAGGATGGGTGGGGGGCTGCTGTAACAGTTTACACATTCACCTGTGTGTACCACCCTGCTAATGTGCCCAGTCTTGTATGCATTCAAGGAGAACTCTTTTCCATGCACTAAACATCACCAATCTAATCCTTAGAGGGAAATTGTTTCACATGAACTTCACATGTTACATGTGAAAGGTTACTGTTTCCTGTGTGTTTATCTTTTAGGTTTCTAACACTGCGTTGCACATTTGTTTTCCTTATTTAAGTCTCCATCCCTTTTTCCCTTCTTTGTTTAAGTCTATCCTTCCTTGGTTTTACCAACTCCTGCACAATGCCAGCAACACTCTCCCCAGTGAGGTCCACCTAGCACTGATACTACATTTCTGGTGCCAGGGTAAAGCTTTTCTCTGCCCTTAGGATGGGCTTTAACACTCGAATAGTGCATCACTGTCTTATGGATAAGGTGCATGTGGTTGTTTAGTGAAACAATTCTATGGTATGACATGTCACTTACTATGCAGTAAGCCACCAGGGCCCCTTGTACGAAACCAGCCAAGACGTCTGTTGGATGATGTTTGTGGTCAGACACACGAGAAAGCCCTGTGTAAAAGGCCATCATAATCAGTGTGAACTGCAGCAGGGGACGCAGCAGACGGGCTCCTCTCCAAGTGAACCTGGCTTGCAGGTACAGCTACAAAGGAAAAAAAAGGAAGGTGAAAGGCATTAGGATGCTGTCCTCGTAACAGTTGGCACCAGATTGCAGTGGAACAGAATTGGTGCCAGGTTTACAATACGGCAAACAGAAAACAAACCTATCTTCAGGGCAGAGCAAAATAGCAGCCGAAAAAAGAAGCGTTGTGTGGCAGGGAGGATCTCTATTTTAACTACCAGCACTGTGAAACAGGTGCCAGCAGTAGGCAAGAGGTGGTAGTGGTAGATGAATATCAACCCCCACCTTGTCGACCAAATTTGGGCCCCAAGTTCAAACTTTCAGCTCAGTCTTTGTAACTTCTTTTGTCTGTCATGCCATCCAACTTTAATGAGCGACCCACAGTCCTATGATTATAATTACTGGGGAATGGTGTGCTTTCTTTATCAATTTTTAACACACTATTTATAATTGTATAAACCTTTCTTATGTCTTTCCTTGATCATTTTTTCTACCTGGTAAGAAAGGTTTGTACAATTATAAATAGTGTGCTAAAAATTGATAAAGAAAGCACACCATTCTCAGATTTTGGCTTCCCCACTTCTGAACATTTTCCAGATCTGCAACCCCCTTTTTGAGATGAGGTAACTGGAATATTACTGCTGAATATTATTGCAAGTGCAGCTGCAGCATGGATCATAGCATTAAGATTCAGACCATCTTATGGTTTTTTCCTAATTTGCTTTTAAATCCTAGCAGTGTTTGTGACCACTTTGTGACTTGAACTTTTAAAATGCCTTGGACCTAAAATACAGTGTTCAAAATGATACTTTTGCTTCAGCCAGGGAAAACGAGCAAACAAATCAACAGCCAACCAAGGACTTGACCTGAAATGAAGTAGCTGAAATGATGTCAAACGGGTATTGTCTCCTGCCTCACCCCTCCCCACTTATCCTGGTCCGGTTTCCTCTTGAAAGTTGTGGGCACAACCTATTCCTCGAGTTCCTGTGGGAACCTTGGGAAGCCAAAAAGAGAGAGGAAGAGGCAGCAGGAAAGGCAGAAACGTTTGCCCACAAATCAAAGGAGCTGGAGGCCAACCCAATCTGAAATGCAGGGCGAGGGGAGTCTGAAAAATGGCCAAGTCCTCCCATTATGGCTGCCTTCCCATAACACAAGGCAGGGAGATGAACGTGACAAGGTCACAGCAATGCCTGCTTGTATAATTGATGCAGTAAAAGTTTACAGTTGGAGGAAAAGCGAGGCACTGTAGTCTGATCACTGCTTACAAATCAAGACATGAATTAGGATGGGCTCATTCTTAAGCCAAGAAACCATGGTTTCTCAGTCCAATATTTTTATGTCTGGACTGGGACATTTTTATGTAGTTGCTTTGTTGAACCTGCCATTGGTACAATGCACAAGCACTGGTACAAGCCAATCAGTATATTTTCAGAAGAAAACAGTGCATGCCAGTAGTCTGAGAGAAGAAAGGTCAGGTCTAAACTTAAGAGAGCTCCTGCAAGCAAGAACTGCAAGCAAGGCAGAATTTTACCAGATACAGCTGTCTCTACCATGGCATTTCAGTTCTGAAAGAGGCTGTACCTATTGGAATTCTCCCTTCTCACAGAATCATAGAATTGTTTTATCTAAGCCTGAAGGTATAAGAGCCCATTCAGTCATTAAACAGTTTAGAATCATCCTTCAACATAATATCAATTATTTCTCTTTCAACGAAACTTTAAATCACCATATTTGCTGAACAAAATTTAGTTGCAGCATGTGGAAGGTTAACTATCTTGTGTTCTTTTTCACAAAACCAACCCTGTGCTGTCATCTTCTGCCCTCTTTACATCCGAAAGGTTTTCATTATAAAGTGAAACCAAGCTAAAGAAAACAAACACTTAATGTAAAAAAACAAAAAACAAAAACGAACAACCCAACTGAACTGAAGTTGTTTTTACAGCAGACAAAAAGCGAATTACAAGTGGTTTTTACTCAAGTCTCTATATACTGCTAACTCAGTCGTGGGAGGTTTACGGAGGCGCCAGTGTGGTGTTTATATAGTAACATGAAATGAACAACTGCCACTTGCAGACCAATAAGCTGCAGTGGGAAAAGTGGCGGCCAATAGCACAGAGGAGATAAGTGTGACAAAACCAAAGAGGGAGGGAAGACAGCAATGACCTCGTGGCCATATGTAGCCAGGGTTGCTGGAAAACCTCTCACATATAAGAAATCTGGCAGTGGCAACATCACCACAGAACAGACCGCTCTCAGGGCAATGTGAAGCAGTTCTGCGGCGAGGGGACTTCCAGTGATGTTAGTGGGAATGTCTGTGGTTAGTCAGGGATCCCAAGCAAATAAAAACGAGGGGCTCATGTTCCCTTAACAAGTGAGGAGGAGAAAAATATTAATAGTTGCTTACATTTTTGTTACTTTTCAGAAGGCTTGGCTATAATAATAATAATAATAATAATAATAATAATAATAATATCACATGCAACATATGTTTGTTGTAAGAAGGGCTTTCATTCCATTTTCAGACAGTGGCTCAAAGCAGCTAAATCCACCATTTTCAACGTTTATATCATGCGTGAATGAATCCATTTGTCATCAGTGCCGTTTTTCTAGAAAGAGGTTCTGGAACTCACCATGAACGACTCCCTTGTTCTCTTATAATAGCAATGGCGCCCACCTGAGATGTGCCGGAACTGAGTTCCAGTGAGTTCCAACTGGGGGGAAAAGCTCTGCGTGTCATGAAGTTTACACAAGTAAACTCATGCTACCAGTACCAGCTGTGTGAAGGCATCTTTGTTACTTCATAGTACTGCTCTGGAGTGATTTTGCGTTCTTTGAAAGATGGAGAAGCTACTGGACAATGTGTTTTGGGTGGGAGAAGATGTGGTCAACCATACACACTTCCCTCATAAGCGCTTGAAAGGTAAGCTCTGTTTGACACAACTGTAACCGTGACCCATATTCAAACTCTAAAGTGTTAGCTCTAAAGCTGTCAGGGTTGCCTAACCTACGTCAAAAATTGCTGTGGGGATGAGTAAGAACACACTGTAGAGTACACTGCTGATTGAGAAATGCTTACATTAATGTTTAACAGTTTCTGAAGTACTGTAGGAAATTTTCAAATGAATGAGTACCTGCATCTGGCCTCATTTGAGCAGATGGGTTAGAGACACACAAAAGAGAGTAAAGGGGGGAAATCATTCCCTTTTGTTGAGTCTGGGGCTTTGAAATCAGTCACTGATATTTATCTAATGACTAACAGATTGGCCATGATCCCACTGAAATAGAGTCAGAAGTTTGCTATTTGGCGTTCTTGCAGACATGAACTCCACTGTTCATCTGGCTGTTAGAGTACGTATAGCACAACCCTGGGAACTAAAACAAGTAGCATTTAAGGTGGCCACCTCAGGAGTTTATTTCCTAACCCCGCATGGCACAACGACATAAATGTCAGTGAAGTTATATAAGACATTAATCCAGCAGCTGTTTTCAGATTTGGCTGGCACAATGCAACACCCTGTGGGCAACATTACCTGGCTTACTCTAACAACCCCTGGAGTCGGGACACATTTATTTAGAAAGCTAAATACTACCTAAATCAGGCTTCCTCAACCTCGGCCCTCCAGACATTTTTGGCCTACAACTCCCATGATCCCTAGCTAACAGGACCAGCGGTCAGGGATGATGGGAATTGTAGTCTCAAAACATCTGGAGGGCTGAGGCTGAGGAAGCCTGACCTAGATGGTAGCTGGTGTTCTTCCACATAAAGAGGAGAGAGTAAATGTGTGGGTATTGTTGGACTGGCCTTAGTAGTGTCTGAACTGGGCAGAGAGAGCAGCAGCAGGAAACTAATGCAATTGCTTAATGGAATGTCATTAAGTCAAGAATGAGCTTTGGCCCAGCACATCTGAACACTGCTGCGAAGAAGCTTCGCTATGCCATTGTGGATTTTCCTTTGGAATTCAGGATTCAGCTGAATCCAATGCACACTCCTAGTACACAATGCAGATTCCTGTTGCAAACCAACTAAAACCACAACACACACCTTTTCTTACCTCCTGTGAACTAACCATGCATTGAGCAACAAGAGACCAACCCACGGCTCTCCAAATAATATATGAGACTTAAAATAGATGCACAATGCATATGCTTCAAATGTTACAGTTTTAACTGGAACAAAACATGAGTCTATAATAGACTCGTTCAAAAAACAAACAAACCCCAAATGTATCAAGCAGTATGAAGAGCACAATGCTGAACTTGTAGGATCCAAAAAATGCAACCCTGACAAATTTAATGAAGATCCACTCCCTACAGGACTGGAGTGCAAGAGGGAGAACCCTACAGGCAAAACTGGATCAACCATGACAGCTTCTTCTACCTGAAGTCAAATGAGAGTAGAGGAAAATTAGCACCTTGTGGGAGAGTTTGACATTAGTCAGCACTTCAAGGTGGTTTTCATTTTGTTTTTTGTACGAAAGCAGCAGAGCAGGTTTTTATGATATGGTGTGCCAGGCCCACAAAGCCTGTAAAATTGCTTCTCTGCAGGTTCAGAATCAGCAGTTGCCTGGGTGGGGGCAGTAGCGTACAGCGGTAGGGGCAGAGAAAGAGTCCAATTTTCAGTAAGTTGAAACTCACACAGACAGCCTCCAGTTTTGCAGAAATTACATGCTTGTCTGTACATGCCATTTTCTTTAATGAATCCAAAACTAATAGTGACTCATCTAAGTCAAAGGTGAGTTCTCTGAATGTTTGGGGAGCTCCCTGCCACGTTCTAGCCTCCGACTTTCTCCAGCACCATTTCCAAGAATCAAATTTGAACATTTATGAGCCAAACTAGCTGGGCACATTTCACGAACACCTTTCCCCCTATTGCCTGCGCCCCTCCCTTTCTTTGACCGTTATTCGGTGGAAGGAGAGTGAAAGGTGTTTAAATGATTGCAAAACCCCCCAAATGTACTCAGGACTACCATGCTCTCCCCTGACAAGTACCCCTTCCCAGTACAGCCAAAAATAAAAAGAGCCTCTTCCAAGTACATTTTGGGCAGATGTGGTGCCCATCCTATCTCCTCAGGTCACAATACACTCAGAAAAAAAGGGGGAAAGAACTCTTCATAATCCCAGTGGCTCTTGTATCAGTCATCCTCTAACTGAGCAGTGAAGCTACCATTTAGCCAGTGAGAATTGGCTATGTGATGATATTACCAGTGAAGCAAATTCAGAGTGAGGACATTTTTAAAAATAAAAATAAAAATTTGTGTTAGATTTGTTTGTCCTGAATGACATCACCAACTAGCTAATTCTCACTGAATACATTGGGGGAGGGGGGAAATGGTGCCAAATAAGCAACTGAGTAGCACTGTGAATATAAGCAAAGAAGCATAGCACAAAAGATGCTATGTCCCCTCACCTCAACACCCTCAGGTGCTAAATGCATATAATGACAGCGCCAAGTGTAATATCTCTGAGGAGAGCATTCCACAATTGGGGAACAACCACAAAAAAGACTTGTTCTTGTCTAGCCATTCTTTGCTAGGAGTAGGGGCACGAAGAAGGGACTCAAGATGATGATGGCAGGGTCCAGATAGGTTCATGTGAGGAGATGTGGTCCAGAAGGTATTTGGGTCATGAGCTGCATAAGGCTTTATAGGTCTAAACCAGCACTCTGAATTGAGTGTAGAAAGTAACTGGCAGTGAATGAAGGCGGATCAGGATTGGTGTTATATGCAGTGGCGTAGCGTGGGTTGTCAGCACCTGGGGCAAGGCAAGTAATTTGCACCCCCTAACCCGTGGATTTGCGCCCCCTAACCCGTGGATTTGTGACCCTAACCCTAACCCCCAGATGTTGCGCCCGGTGCGGCCGGCCCCCCCTGCACCCCCCACGCTACGCCACTGGTTATATGATCAAACATCTTACTCCCCGTCAACAATTTGGCTGGTGGATTCTACACTGGCTGCAGTTCTGAACTGTCTTCAAAGGCAGCCCCATGTGTAAGGCATTGCAGTAATCTAAGCTAGATCTTATCAGAGCACCTTCTAGGTTAGATTACTGTTGACCTGCAACTGCCATTATCTCGGACTACCGGCCATGTTGTTTGGGATTGCTGGAAGTTGTAGTCCAACAATATTTGCAGGGCCACAGGATAGGCTCCCTGCTGCAGAACATTCAGCTCAGTCCAATACATTAATATAATTCTACCATTTTGTGAATTCTCCATGAATTGCTTTGGTTACTATACCAAAGTGCCATAAAATCACTATTTTGTTTTCACCTCAGTCCAAACAGTACAGAAGGTCTTCATACTGTTCCTCCAATTTTAAAATCAGTGAACATAAATGGCCTCTAAAGAGGTCCTGGAGAGTTTAGCAGGGTGTAGACATACAGGGTGGGAAATGGTGGAACCATTTCATGGCAAATGGAAGTGGTGATAGGTAAAACAAACCATTTATTCTGAAGTCCTCGAGACCAGCTCCATTCTATAACCAGAGCTAGGACACACACTCACTCACTACTGCTATGATTATTCTTATTTTTTTTAAGAAGAAGGAAGAGGGGGAACCAAAAATGAGCTTTAGCCTTTTTCATGTTGCAAATCCACCCGCCTCCAATGTTATTTTACTATTGCTGAGAGGAAATGGTGTAAATGTTTACGGAATAACTTTGAAACATTTAAAGAAAAGTGAGAGAAAAATATGGGGAAATAAATTCATGCAGACTCCCAAAAAGTCTGAAAGGCATGGTAATTAAATTATGGAGGCTGCTTCCATCATAAAGAGTAAAAGGGAAAGGGGAGGGGAAACAGCAGGGAGCTGTGTGTTAATTTATCTTTTGGGGCAGCAAAGAGAAGGAATTGTGTTGCAGAAAGCCTACACATATATATCTACTTATGTTTAATGTTTATATAAGTTCAGGTCTGGGTTCTCCTCCCCCACCTGCCCCCAAATTTCATATCTAAGGTTACAGGAGACTCAGGGCCCACAGATCTTTTGAAATAGTCTCAGAAGAAGAAAAAGCTTTCCCTTAATTACATTTACCACAAATCACTCCCTAAATCTCTCTCCCTTTTCCTTCCAAAGAGCTTAGGGTAGTTCCACCCATAATTGACCTGTGCCGTGCTCTTTTCACAAGCTCTATCAAGCATGCTTCCAGCAGCTACAGTCAGGAAATACTCTGGCATAACAAGCTGAGGAAAGGAAGGGCAGAGCCATTTTTCATTGACAAAGAAAAACAAGACCAGCCCCATAGTTTTGGATGAAACTATGTGGGCTAGTAAGTCCACCTGCCCTGCTTCCTGAAGAGCCACTCAGAAAGCAGATTACTTTTTTAAAAAAAAACCTAATGCAACAGATAATTATGATTTTGAATCAATGTAGGTAAATGACAAATAAAGCAGCCTAACATTATCTCAATTATGTTTCTTGGCAAAATGAAATACACGCAGGCTTACATTCCTTGAGCTTTGCTTGCTCTTGTGCTTTTTCTAGTGAAACTGAGAGCGAAACAAGTAATGCAGATGTGGTTCTTTTTGGGCAGGATAAACATTGCAAAGGAACAAGAAACTGCTGGTCTATCTAGCTCATTATTGCTTACACTGCCTAGGAGTCTTTTCCAACTGTACCTAGAGAGGCTGGGGAATTCAATTTGCTCCCCTTTGCTTCCAAGGCAGATGCTCTTCCTACCTCTCAGCTATGGCCAAATTCTTAAAACCACAGCATCCAAATGCCTCTGTAGCACACCTGTTTTATAGGTCATAATCCCATTCCATAGGTCATAATTCCCAACTTGAAGATGAGGAACAAATCAGGCTGATGTCTGATGTTACTCTCTGATGCACATTTAGTACACATTGCTACCTTCTTAAATAGGGCTGTCTTACCCATAGGTGCTCGGGGTGTGGGGCACCTAGGCACTGGGCTCTCAGGGGCGCCAGTATGGAGCCCCAGAGTTGAGTCCGAGGAAGAGCCCACCCATCGGTCAGAGCACCACGGTGGGCTCTTCTGCTGCAGGCGGCTCTGCGCCACGAGTTAGGGGGCGACCGAGCCAGCGAGACGCTGAGGCGGCCGGCCAGCTCTGCCCTCCTGCGCCTGGGACTGGGCAACCTGAGGGGTGGGGCGCCGGGCGGATCCTTGCAGCCCGGTACCGCATATGCTTAAGACAGCCCTGTTCATAACCATGGTCTATGCTAATGTTGGGCAGTAGTATTCGGCCCAGCAATTTTCACATTTTGGGAAAAGGGGTTTAAAGAGAAAAGAAAAAGAATTTTTTAAAACCTCTCAGTCACCTTTCATTAAGGTAAGCCACATGGCCAGGTGTACAAAAAAGCTCTTAGAATTGCCCCCATATATATCTGATTTCTTTGGTCTGGGGCGGGGGCTGTCACCTGAACACTACCACCCAATGTAATGTCAAAAAACAAAGCTGGGCTGAAAACTTTGGCCCAGCATAAGTATTTTCTCATTTCTCACATTGCCTTAAGAAACATTGATAAAACATGATTTCTTAAAGATGCATGACCTCCTACTTACCACCAAATAAAGCATGGTATAGAGGGAGAAGGAAGCATGTCCAGAAAAGAATGATTTCCTGCAAAACAAAAGAAGCAAAATAGCACACTTGTTTTGTTCCTGGAGCAAATGGCCAAATGCTTTGGTTTTCTGAACAACACCTTTGCACAGTCATCAATAAAATCAAGTATAACTCTCAACCCCTAAAATACCAAAACAGGAACAGCAGTTTAAAATTACTTAAGGATATGAAATTAAACAGTCCACACTGCCTGTCTATATTTACTTATTTTTATGTCTCTAAGATGTCTCCTCCTCCCTGCACATATACACTCATAGAGATGGCAATTTTAAATAAAATTCTGGCATGCAGCCATGCGGCCCAGGGCACTTACATAGCAGGTTTTACATCTCCTAATGCATAATCAGTTGGTCTCGCCTATCTTCTTGAGGCAGTTTGGAACAGCAAGTTTTTTTAAAAAAAGTTATAATTTAATCTGTCTTTCTTGATATGAAAAGCTTTCTGAAATTCCTTTACTTTTTTTTTTTTTTTTGGTTATTAGTGACAAAACTATAGGTGCTCATCTTTATAAATGGACTCAGATATTTGCAAGCCTGTGTAGCCAGATCTATTTGCTACAAGGCTACATAGCTTATCTGAGTTAAGTTACACCTTCCTCAAAAAATGCTTCCTTTGTAAGGAGCAGTGATTTTTATAATGTTAAGTGTATCAAATTCTTTTAGTTGTCCCCCCCCACCACCCAGCAGCTTTTTATAATCTTTCTCACCTTTCCATTCTTACATTCTTCCCTTGGACAATTATCCATTGTTTGTTTAAGGAAATATACTTGCAAATCTACCATTGAAACAGGACTTACAGTGATATTACTACACCCAGTGCAAGGGAATAAAAATTGGACAAACGACTTGCAAACTCGCGTGGAGGTATCAAGACTAAAGGAGAGCTATTACGTCTTTAAATTTGCGGTTAAGAAAGTCAACCCGCTTGCTCATTCATTCAGGTTCCTCTGCCATTTTTCAAGGTGATTATGTAGGCAAACAAGGGTATCATTTTTATTCAAGTCACAACACACTATTTCTGATGGAAAGAGAGAGAAAAAGTTCTCACCTGGCTTCCTGAACTTTGCTTTCGTCATCGTTAAAGCACTGGTACTCTTGGATATAACCCTGAGAGCAGTTGATTAGTGTAAAATTCGGCCGGCAAACCGCAATAAAATTGGGCCTCAAACGTCCAACAGATACTTTGGCGATGTCTGTGAAAGACTGGCTGATGGCACACCCAAAGGCAAAGCAACCCACTTGCTTGTACAGAGCTGCCACATACGGGTTCTGGATGAAGGATCGAGATGTTTCCTTTAAACAATGGATCCGATAAAACTCTCCTATTATGATCTGTAAGGGAAAGAGACGTATATGTTTAAGTAAGATAAGGAATTGTGCATCCTTCATGAGCAGGCCACATGTCAATACAATTTTATCGGAACAGAGCGTACAGGTGTAGCTTTTTTAGTTATCCCATTTCTCCCCTCAGAAACAATCCCACTTCACTGTATGATTAATCTGGGGGAGACAGAACATCATGGCCCCTCTCCGTCTCCACCCACTGTTGAAATGGGCGCAACATATACACTTGAGTTCCATTGCGTCTGCTTGCTGAAGTTCTTGGACTTGCTTTGTAATGCTGGGCCAAGTTTCTGTGATTCCCTCCTCTTCCCCCGGTAATTATTTAGGGTCTTTATTTGAGAAAAACATTCAAATGGCACTTAGTAACTCCCCTGTGAATGCAGCCAAAATGACAAGGAAGGTACTTATTAGTATAGAGACAGACAACATTCCCCAAACAATTTACACGTCCCAAAGTTATTACTAGAGACTATCTTATAAGTACAACTTGGAATGCAATAATAAATCAGAAGGCTTTGGGGGAATCTCTTACAATTGCAAAGGCTGCAAAATGAGAGCAATCATAGTAACTGTTATTCCATGCCTTAGCTTACAGGCAATGATGACAAGCCCAGTGATATCATTAGAAAGAACTTGCCTAGCTGCTTTCATTGGATGATCCTATCTACTTCTAAACACCCAAGGAACAGAATCAAATCTAAGTGATGTGGGTGCTTTTGGCATCTTTATATATATGAGTCATTGGGCAATTGCACCTCAGACAAAGCTGGAAATAAGCTGCAGGTGTAGCCAAAAATAGCAGGTAATTCCACAAGGACAACAGTTCCTAAGCTGAGCTTTTCCAAGTCTGTCACCTGAATGGAGAGCTCTAAAAATTCTGCTCTAGTAATTGCAGCAAAACCTTAAGCGATCCAAGACACATGTTTTTGAAAAGGAAGTCACTACAAAGGCACTTTCCCCTCTCTCTATTTAAACTGAGATATTTCACATGTCACATTAAACCACAGTTAAAATAAACTATGGTTTAATGAGAGGGGCGCTCCTGAAATCACAGATGCTTTGCTTCTTCCCCAATCTTCCTGGGAAGCAAGCGATGGTCTAGCTTGTGTCATCTGATGCCAGTCTCGTAGTTTCTCTCCAGATAAACCACAAGCGGAGACCAACGTTTTCCTCTTTGACTGACATTCATGGCTTCTTTGGGATAAACACATCATGAGGGGTTGGGAGAGCCAGTCCTGGTGCCATCATGTGACAGCAACAGGCCCAATTTGTTGTATTAGCCTGAGAGCTGGCACAGCAAGAAAACATTTTTTTGAGGTGAGGTGGTGGTTCTTTGCTCCTGGTCAGCACAAGTGATAGGGCTGTGGTGCAGTGGTGACCATGATGCTCCATTAAACCCTGTCACTGGTGACCATGGATTTAGATTTCCCTCTTAGCCCTGTATGATCTTTGAAACATTAGTCTCAGCTATACTGGCAAAGAAAAAGTGCTTTATATGTGTTGTATATGCATTATAACATGGTGGCACCAGACAGCGCTGTGGAGTTCCGTTTTCGCCAACCCGATTTCTCATACAAAGTTTACGGCGTGTTTAACTGAAACACTTCTTTGATGTGTCTATATCTGGCCACTGTCCAATAATATTTTGTTAATTTATATCACACTTTTCAGAGCCAAGTTTCTCATTTAATCTCTGGATGGATGGAAGAATAGGCTCCTTCTCAACTATTGCATATACATTCCTGGGGGAGCACAGGTTGCTCTCCAATACATCAGTGATCCTCAGCTTGTTAAGCATTGGATTCTGGTAGATGGAGCAAACAGTTTTGTGGGTCTCACAGATAGCAAACTTATTTCTGTTGTGACTCCACTGGGATCATTCAAAGGGGGAAAAGGATGGTCACAAGCTGCTAACTGCTACAGGACCAGTTATCCCAGGTTGTGTGCAGGGCACTAGGCAGTGAGCAAGGAAGAAACTGGGTTGCTTTACCTTTTTCTAGGTTGCTGAGGGTGGGAATAAGTACACATTTTCTGCTTCAGCTATTACATTTTAGATGTCACCCTAAATTGTCTAAATGTACACCTTTCTCATGTGATCAACATAGGTACAATTGGCCAGATTCCAGGATTAGCTGTAGCTCCTTGCTTGACTGCATGCTCCCATAAAGTGCAAAATGGTTCTCATTATAATTTCTTAAAATTGTGGGAAACACAGTTCATACCTGCACACACTTTTCTGTTGCTCTTCCTACAATGCAGCATGTTTCTGGGAGCACGACCCAAGAACCCTTGAACCATACACTGTAAGTATTTCCTGTGCCACATCTAGAGGGAATGTTCTAGACTTGACACTAATGCTATCAATCATCATTATGAACTTGGTTTCCTGGCTTCTTATAATCTCAAGCTTTTAAAGGCAGTTTAATGAAAATCAGGCTGTGAAATCAATTCCAAATGTCACACCTCCAGGAAAGAGGCAAAAAGCTTAAATTGTTCTTTGTCACGTTACCCAAGTAGATTTTTTGAGCTCTGGTTTTACATTTTTAGGATTTTATTAATTACTTCACTGTTTTTATACCTCTGTAATAAAATAGGTTCCTTTCCTCCCTCTCCCTCTACATGTTTTTTTTTATTCTGGCCAATAGAAGAATATACACATTCAATGGCCAGAAAAATGCCTTCATGCAAATCAATCTCTGAAACAGCCAATAATATTACTCTCAGCATGGAAACATTGCCAATTACATACAGACACACACACACACACACACAAACACACACACAAATTCTTTCTAATTTACTTTTCTCCCCTTCACCACAGTCTTTGTGTACCAACTATCACTAAAATGAATCTATAAAGCTATTTAGCGTAATATACTAATTAAGCAAAACAAGGAAATAACTATTAAGAGCAACAAAGCCTGCTTCACTAGATATGGAAACACAATTTTTTATATTGTAATGCTTCTGGGGGATGGTGTATTGTCCCCCCCCCCCCCAAGATTGTTGCCCAGCTACAAATGGCATGCCGGCAACATGCTAATATAAGGATGCTTAGAAGGTTCAGAAAGAATTGCTTTTCACATGTCACACCACCAAACAGCTTCCTTGCAGGTTTATCCACAAAAGAGAGAAGGAAATGGCTAGCTCTCATATAGATGTTTCATGGAAGGGGGATGTCTGTTTTGTTGATTATAAGATTTACAAGAATAAGTGTTATTAACAATGTGCCACAAGCTGTAAGTGTAGTATTCTGGGTATTTTGCTTAGAACCCTATGGGGGTGAGGCAAAGGAAGACCCTAGAGGGTGGCAAGCAATCCAATTTACAGGACAAAAAAATTGCAAAGTTTAAAGGCTGCAGACATAAGAGGTACTGAGGAGACAAGCTACAGGAAACTGGGTTTCCTGGTTTGGGAAGGTTTGTATTGTAAGGTGCAAAACCTGAAACTGAATGAATATTCAGAAATGGAGGTAGAATGAGACAGTTGGGTGGGGATGGGAAAGAGGAGAAAGGGACATGGTTTCACTGAAATTACAAGCATTCATAGCTACTTCATGGAAGAGTGTCTGGAAAATGTGTGGGCTTGCTAGTTTAGTTTCTTTTGTTTAGTCGGCAGAAAAACGGCACATACTGAAGGGCTGCGTTGTCACATCCCCACCCCCCACCGGAAATTAATATTGCGGTCCCTGGGGCTTCACCCAGGCTGTCTAGGTTTAGGAGCTAACCTGTTCCAGAATCACATGCAAACCCTGGAGAACACAAGTGCTGCACAGCTGATGGCTTATCTCGACTGTTGGACCATCTTCAAATGCAGGCGATCGGCCAGAGTCTACGTTTGCATGTGGGGCGAATAAAAGCATCTGAATCTCAGCATCTCCTCCTTTGGCAGAACGCAATTAATTTGCCAGATGGCCTCTAATGGTTATTTACAGCCAGGGCCTCTCTCCGACAACCGTAGCATCAGTTTCTTTTCCCTATTGCTCATTTACTGGAGGATGAGTCTCTTACAAATCCCCTGTGGCTTTTGTGGACACTTGGGAATGCATTTCCACCACATATGCACGAGCAAAAATGGCCTGTAGGAGCACTACATTCAAAAAGTACAAATATGTATAAGGGAGATGCACATGTGTTCAGCTGCTTCAGAGGAGATTCTATGCTTCCCAGCTGTCCTGGGATGGGGATGCAAATGATCAATGTAAAAACAAAAAACAACCACTGGAAATCTGCATTTTACAGTGGTTGAGCCTTTCGCTCCATACAAACGTGGGTCAGCATAAGAAACTGAATTAAGGAAAGAGCGTAACAATAAGTGCTCCACCATTTTATTCCTAACACATGGAGCCTCTTAAACCCTAGGTGCCTGTCCTGAGATAGACATGGGAATATTTTGACCAGGGCCAACAAAGTCTAGGGATTAATATTTTCTCTCGCTGCTGGTGGTCCTGGTAATTGCACAGATGTAGCAGACTGTAAATTGGAGACTTCAGCCCCCCACCAGCACAACAGTGTGTAGCCATGACCCGTCCTGCTTTAGCTGAAATCAGGGCCGGACCTTTAATGAGAAGCTGAAGTAGGATAAACTTGTTCTTTTGGCAACGCTGTCCCTGATTAAAAAAAAGGGGGGGGGAGAAAGCTCAAGCAACTAATTCAGCACAGATGTGCAAAAGCTGAAACTTCATCCTGAATAAACAAGTCTTAAAGATATTAAGCTCCTCTTCTGACTTGTGTCTCCAGCAAGTAGTATCCATGTGGTGTGAACTGCTGGAAACGCTTAAAGGGGAGCAAAGCTGGTAAGGGACAAAGTGCAAAATGGCCCGGTATTTGGAAAGCATGGCTGCAAATCCGTTTTCATCAAATCCTTGAAAGGTCTCTGTGCAATTAGTTTCTATTATTCAGTCACCCTTGCAATCTCTCCTGACCACCACCAACCATGCTTCATTTCCAAGTTACTGTGAAACGCCCCCCCCCCCAAGCATCTAATAGGATGGGGAGATTTAAATAAATTAAACACACTTCTCTCTGTTTTGTTTGCACTGGTTTTGACTCTACTAAGTGCAACTGTTTCTCTTTTTGCTTTAAACAAAACTTTTAAGATGCTATGCAAGTGCATGCAAAGAGAGACACGAGGAAGTAGGCTAACTCTCACTTTAACTAGGTCACTGGTTCAAATTTACGGTGGACTGGTAGTGCCTTTTCCTCTGCTAAGGTGAAATTCACCTCTTTAGAGAACAGAAAAGGCTCTGTATAATTGAGGAGATACATGTTTACGTAGAAACAAGTCCTACTATGTATAACAGGATACATTCCCATGTAAGAATGCATAGGATTTGTGTTCTTAAGTAGCAAAAGGTCACATGTCTCCTTTGTACAAGGTGAACTTTTCTTACAGGAGACGAAGTCGGTTATAGATGTCAATAGGGGACCAGGAATTGCTTATTTACTGAAACGGGCAGAGAGAAGGGCCATCAGTCACAAATGTGAGACTTTACTAGATGGCCAGTAAGTAGAAGTTTGCATAGAGGTTTGCAGCCATGACTTGTGGATAACATGAGGTCCTGAAAGGTCAAACCAAGCCATATTTTCTAAAGTAAAAGAAATACAATGTGGGGTAAGATTTGGGAATATTTAGGGGAGGTCTGGAAAGCACAATCCCCTAAGGCAATTAGTATCTCAAGGGTCTTGTGCATTCATATCCTCCCATGTACTGATGGAGACAAAGGTCACAGCCTCTGGTATTTACTTAACAAGAACTTTGTGGGCCTTGCAAGCCCCATAAAACATGACCTAGACCTTTTGCTCTAGATGAGGGAGTCTATTGATGACACTATATAAAATAAAGGGTTAGCAGTGTGAAAATGATTGTCTTGCTTATTGTCCCCCAATGCCCTTATGCCAGCTATGGAGTGTTTGGAAAGCAAATACATCAAATTTAAAGGGGATAATTAGTACTCAGTGAATTTAGGGTGAATTCCAGTTGTGCTACAATAATCCTGGCATCTAAGTCATGCATTCTGGGTGGTGGTGGGAAATATATGTACTGTATGTGCAGAATGAGAGTTAAAATCTCACCACTGGTCACGACCTGGTAGAAAACTCTTTTCCTAGATGGTATGGTATATATGGATTTAAACAGCTTTATAAACTGAAAATTGTTGGTATTATGGAATAGAGTAGGAATGAGGATGTTGTGCCCCTCCAGATGTTGCTGGACTACAACTCCCATCACCCCTGACCAATCCTGATTAGTGCTGATGGAAGTTGGAGTTCAAAAACATGTTGGGGGGGGGACAGAAGTTCCCCACTTCTGATAGAGAGAAAGTGAATGTTTACTTCATGTGTGGTGTTTTCTTGTTGTTTCTAGGTCTGCGTGTATGCCTGCATGATGTAGCAGTTGGTGTGTGGCAATTTTACATGTATATTTATTGATATAATACTAAAAATACAACAAATTTTCTCTATCTTCTCCCATCATATATAAAAAATAAAAATTCTAAATCCATTTCTTTGCATGCTTGATAAGACTGGCAATCCTCCACAATAAAAGTGCTGTATTGTTTTGTATTTTCCACACCCGCTTGCTTTTGTTGGGAAAGCTGCAAATATGGCAGAGAATCAGCTATTTTACGTCAGAGTGGCCGGGGTTTTCTTTCTCTCTCCCCCACCCCCAGTTTTTAATTAGCCTGCCATTTTGTGTTAGAAAGTTGACGGATTATATAGTCAGCTGATTATGTTTCCAGCCACATTTTCAGCACTAATAATACACACCACTGGCTTGCTCCTGATCAGAAGCAGATTCTGCAAGGAGCCCAAATGACGGTATGTTAGGCAATAACATGGAAATGAAAAGCTTTTTCACTTTCATTTATGGCCTTTCTATAATGGGAAAGTTCCCCTGCAGGATAAAATTCCTTCTTGTTTATAGGTTTATTCATTTTCTCTTTGAATGCAAAAATAACTGGTTATTGGGGCTATTTAGTTGATAGAGCACTTAGTAGGAACAGACTTTGTTGACAAATAATGGCAGGAGGAAGTTTTAATAGCCGTGAAGCAAAGAAACCCAGAATGGATGTGGGGGTTGGGGTGTCACATAAAGGTTGGGCAGACCTAACACAATGGTTGGCCAACCCAAGCACACAAAACTCTTGGACGCTACAAACAAGGGTTTTGCTATAGATTGCCCTCTTTCATTGTGTTTCATTTTGTTTTTATTTTATTTTACATCACTTCAAGGAGCAGGAACTTGGCTTGTAGACAAGACGGAGAAATGAGTGGGGCTAGGCTAAAAGTCACAATCAAAAGTATATGCGATCTGCATGTTAAAATTATGTGACTGATGAAATTTACTTTTCTTAACACGCCGGGCCTTACGTATGGTCTTGGCCTGCTATACAACTTAGCATTTTGAAGAATGTCCTCAAAGTCCTGAAGAACAGAACCTACAACTGGCAGGAGTAGGCCATGTTCAAACAAGAGAAGTTGTCAACTGAAATACTTGCTGGCATTTATTATTATTCCCACTCTTCATTTGGGAAGCTCAAGAACGGTCTCCTCTCTCCATAGTTTGCCAATACAACCACACCGTAGCTTCATGCAAACCAGGGTTTATTCCTAGTTTGTCGAGAAAATACGAGAGTTTGTCAGGCTGGAGGTAACAACAAACCACAGTTTTCAGCCCAACGCACAAACATAAGGTTCCTCTAGATTTGTTTTCTTAGCACCAAATCATAGTTTGGCATCATATTTGAACTGAACTACTCAGTTCGTAAAGTGGTCATCAATGCAATCATATGAGCATCCTCCATTCATAAGCCTGGGCTGAGAATATGCTTCCATTTACTGACAAAGAAATACCCAGTTGCCCCCTCTACATGAAGCAGCATCTTTTTCAATAATGAGAAAATGTTTCAGAGATCCAAAAGAAAAGAACATGCAAACAGAATTATCTATCTTAATGCAAAGGATACTGGGAACACAGACATTGCCCCTTCCCTTCGGCCTCCCAAGTTTCAAATTTCCTTTCAAAATCTGCCTCCTTAGTAGATATCAGAACCTAATACTGTCTGCAAAACATTTCCAGGCAGTCAGTGGCTGACTGCAAAGCAGAACATACTTCACAACCCAACATGAAATACGGGATATGTAAATACCACAAAGCGTACCAGAATGCAGACAATGTACACCAAATCCTTCAAGACGCTAATTTTTTGCCGAACAAGCACGTAGTTGCTGAGCTGGAAAATGTCTCCTACATTGGTTGTTCAATGAAATTTATGGGATTTGGCTTACTTGTATGGTTTTGGAAGGAACGTTTTGTCCCCAACTCGGAGTTTGTTTCTAGCGTACTTCTGGATTAGATAACTAATCATGCTCGTCATACAGTAGAGACTGCCTAACAACTGTTGTGTTCTCCAGATGTTGCACGCCACAACTCTGGCCGTCCCTGACCATTGGTCCTGTTGGCTGGCACTGAAGGGAGCTGTAGTTCACAACATCTGTGCTGAAGAGCCCTCTTCAGATATTATGGCCCACACAGTTAATTTTAGGGACTGGGAGAGCAGGGTTAGGCCCCAGTGGCCTGATCCCTGCATTTCTAACTGCCTGGTGCAGCCTTGTTGTCATTCACACTGCCTAAACTATGGCACCTGGTGTATATGAATAGTCTCTTCACACAATTTACTGTCCTGATCATTCAGGCATTCTAAACTATGCACAGGGCCTACGCATGTAAGCAGGCTGCCTGCTTCAAACTTTCAGAGCAATGCATAGGCAGCAGCAAGGTCAAACCACCAGGGTCATGGCCAAGGCGGTAGTGGGAGCAAGCACAGCCTCCCCACTCACACCATGATAAGCATGTGATGGGTGCAGTGTTAGAAACTCAGATATATAAGCTAATCGCCAAATGGCACCTTAAATCTGGGTTATGGTCGCCACAATGGTATGTCTAGGCGCCATTCTGGTGTTTGTTACTATTATTGTGGTTCTTATTATTATCTCATTTCTACACCACTTTACATTTTAAAGAAAAAATCTCTAAGCAGTTTACAACACATTGAAACATTTTAAAAAAAACACCAATCCAGTATAAAACAAATTCAAGCTTCCAGGAAAATATTTCATATCCTTCTTTAAGCGACATTTTGCTTTCCCTGTATTTATTTACATAATTTATAGAGCTGCCCCATAGCAGAACTCTAGGAAGCCAATGTGGTGGGGTGGTTAGAGTGCTGGACTAGGACCTGGGTTCAAATCCCCCACTCAGTCATGAAGCTCACTGGGTGACCTTGGAGTCAGCCACAGGCTCTTAACCTACCTCACAGGGCTGTTGTACAGATTAACTGAGGAGGAGTTGTACCCTGTAGGTTGGGATATAAATACAATAAATGAGCTCTTCTTCTTATCTGCTTAAGAAAGCTGGAGGGCCCAGCCAAATGAAGATGTCAGTCGCCAAACTGGCATCCAGAGATCTCCATGTGCTTGCAATTGGACTTGTGCCAGTCACAAAATGCACCTAGCACCTGGCTAATTTCTATCACTGGATAATATCATAGCTTCTTGAATCAACTGATATACAGATTAATTTGGTCTGCATTGTGATTTGAGTGGTGGCTATACTGAAAGCTATTTTGTCAAAGCCAGTGAATCCACAAGCCCCTCCCTTCAAAAGTTTATCCTTGTCAATGCTGTATTATCAGCCGTGCACATGACCCTGATGGGGTAACAAACAAAAGGCAGGTCCCCGCTGCAGTGGGTTTAGGGAACTATTCCATAATAAGTTGTTTGAAGATTTCAGTTTAAGAGCTGCCACTTAAGGTATGATCTGGTTTGTGTTAATTCCACAAAGACATCAACGTTTTTCAGTAACAAAGTATTTAGAACCACTAATGTTGACTAACCAACATCCTAACTTTTATTTATGAAAAATCAATAAAACAAAAACAGAACAGAAAAAAATAGGCATGTTGTTTGGTACTGGGTGTTTATTTTTATAGTACAGGGAGCTGAAATAAAACCGCAGTTGTTTTGTCCTACTTACAGCAAGTATGGCTATAAGAATGCCTGCAGCACAAAGGACAGCATCGTTGATGGTCTCTCCACTTTTCAGAGGGTAGCGAATGCTTTCATCGTTACAGTAAAATCCCCGCTTATAGGGTGGGATTGTGCTTGTTTCGATTATCAGAAATGGCAGGCCAGCTAGAGGGAGAAAAGGAAGGGGAACAAAAGAAAAAGAGTGTGGTCAGAAACACAAGTAAGAATTAAACAAGGACCTTAGTAGTCATGATTATGGCACACTGGGAAATGCTATTTATTGGGACTTGCACTGGGAAATCACATACAGATACTAGGGGTGGGGGTGGGGTTGCATAAACTTATTCAACACTGAACTATACTTTAGCCACCTCCCCTCCCCCAAAAGAAAAAATACATGCATTTAAAATCAGTCAAGTTCACAAGATTCTCTGATTCAACTTGTTTAAAATGTCACAACCCTAAATCTCCCAAAGCAGATAGAGGACAGAGGCAAAGCACAATAATAGGAACACAGGATGAAACCAACTGCACTCTTTGGTTCAATTACTTGTAACAAATTTCAAAGCCACATCATTATTTTTTTAAAAAGCTAAATTTCAATCACTGAAAATATTTTCATTACCAAAGGTAATTAAGGATTTGATATTATTTCTAGCTGCCTAATACTATATATGTTTCCATATAGCTATTAATTGTGGTCTTGGTGCTTGTCATGCATGTATGTTTTGCACAGTGTCCTCTTAACATTGTCCTCATCAAAATGATGCCCCATATTTTTTCCCCATTTACTATTAATGTAGAGAAGTATTTTTTTTAAAAAAACCTGTTGAAACACTAAATGCAAATTAAATGGGGGGGGGGACATAGGGGGTGGCATTTTGATTTCCTAAAGGTGTCATGAGAACACTACACAAAGCAGCACTGAGTCCACAATGAATTGGCAAGTGGAACGACCCTATGCAAAAAGTCAAATTTTAAAACATAACTTTACGTTTTCCTTTTTGCTGAACTGCAGCATACATAGTTAGTGAGATCATCTTCTACTACTGGCACCTTCATAAAGGGAACTGATGCACTGCTGCCTTCACAAGCCTAGTCAAATGCTTGACTCATTGTACACAGAAGTGTATGTTTTGCAACACATTCATAAAATAGTGAATAAATGTGTCAAGAGGCATCAAGAAACCTCTGATTTTGCAACTCAGAATTTAGCATATTTGTACAGACCCAGGCCATCCTCATTCCACTACCTAAAACCTGTTGGAACAGAGTCAATTTGGATACAGAATCTGTTTTCTGAGCCAACAATATATGATATGAATAGCCTTTTTAGAAAAAAGAAAAGAACAAAAAAAAATCCTTTGCATCCCAATAAAAAATTGCGGCCAAAAAGCTAACACTGCATGATGAGATCTGGTTTCACATCCACTAGAAGCAGCAGTTTAATAGTCAAACTTTGGGGATTAACCATACCATGGTTACGTGACTTATTGTTATTGCTCCAGTTCCTCTTTTTAATTGTTTTCATATGACAAGTCTGTAAAACACATGTTCCCTCAAACAATAAAACATATCTGAGAGCTAAATCGGGCTTTTTAAAAAAAGAAAAAGAAAGAAATAGACAATAGTGTTCCTATAAATTATGTGAACTCTGGAATAATAAAGATTTGTTTCCCCCTTCATTCACCGAACAGCATGGGAGTAGTATTTCCACATTTCAATTATTTTCAGGACTGCCACCACCATAATACGAGCAAGACTTGACCAAGATTGTATATATTTTCTTTAAAAGCATACAGACATGGTTTTGAAAATGTGAGGGTTTTGTTTTTTTCTCCTGCAAACTTGTGGTTTAGTGGGATATTGCCAATTGAGTCTTGACATTTTTCCAGCACAACAGTAACCTCAGATTCCCTATTTTCATATGAGAAACATAAACATACCCTCAGGAGCTGAACGGATATTGCTCACAAAACCCGCGGCATGCCTAGACTCTGAGGACTGGGCTGGAGGCCATGCTTCACCAAGGTCACCGTCCAGGCCAGGGCACACATTGCCGTCAAAATGAGCACTGTGGTGTCAGAGCCCTTGCTAAGGTAGCCTTGTTTCCAAGGAAGATCTCTTGGAGCACAGATTGTTTTGAGGAATTGTGTCACCACCCACAACTTCTGGCACAAACCCCATCTTCTGGAAACGGTTGGCGCTGAGGTTCCAGCATGGGCTGGTGCCAATGGCCACCCTGAAAAGGGGTTTACAAAAGATACTACTAGAAATCTTAAAGGGGGTGGGAATGCCACAGATGAAAATCAAGGATGGAGGGGAGGGAAGGAACAACAAAATGGAAATAGCTCTAGCTGCGTGACTGTTTACAGGAAAGGCTCCAGGCCTTAATTTCATTTACACCAAAATGGTAAATATGAAGTGTCTGTGGCAGTTCAACACCTCATACTATAACCCACCACAATCAGTTTCCCAGGCCAGCAACAACCTACTATGGTCGTACAGCGAGACATCAGGTTCTAGTCAGGCAAAAATCATTCACTCAGACTCACTGCCAACACTGCTGAAACCAAACTTCAACAAGACTTGACAGTGTTTCAGTATAAATGATGGTGTCAGTTTTTGATAGGAAAAAACAAAACAAAGTTCCAACAAAATTGGAAAAGATGGATTTCCCGGGCATTCTAGTTCCCCGCTGGATTTGGTGGTTGAAATATCAGTCTCTGGGCTAAAGTTTAGTAATCTGAGTTTGGGAGAAATGTGACCCTGGATTTTTCAGCTGTACCCATTTCAGAAGCTTATCTCTGAGACTTAATCTCTTTAGGCCGGTTCTGGGCATTATTCTCCGCACATTTGTAATTGTTTGGTGAGATTCAAATGTTGGGGTGCATAACCAGTGTGGGGTGCCTGCCTGCTTTATACCTGAAAGACCCCCCTTGTGATTTACAGGCCTGCAGGATCCTCACAGACAAGCTCAGCTAACATGTGGGTGGTGGGCATGGGATGAGCAGACATGGGAATTATAGGATCCTATAATTCCCAGCCTTTCTCCTCCATGAAAGATACAGCTAAGAAGAGATGCTTGCTTAGTTTCCCAGTGTATCCCTTTGCCTCTGTAATGGCACAAGGAACCTGGGATAACTCTGGACCTTTTACATGCAAAAGTCAAAACAGCAGCCCCATGGACCAGACCAGAGTCCCCCTGTCCGGCATCTTGTTTGCCACAGTGGCCAACCAGACGAAGTTCAGGACATCCTCTGGGTATTCAGTGGATAAATGCCTTGGGACAAAAAGCTCCCATATAGCCACAATTGATAAACCCATGATTTCATTTACTTCTGTAACTCCAATTCCAGTTTGGCCTCTTTCTGTGTTTCTAAAGTGTCTGCTCAAGTCCTTACTAAAGCATGCCGTTGGAGAGCCAGATTCAGCAGCTTGAATAAGGGTTGTAGGAAGGCTTTCCTGTTATAGTAAGGCAGTGTTAAAGGAAGTGGTACCTGCTCCAGAGAGCTGGACCATAAAGAAGGCTGATCGCCGAAGAATGGATGCTTTTGAATTATGTTGCTGGAGGAGACTGTTAAGAGTCCCATGGACTGCAAGAAGATCAAACGCATCCATTCTTAAGGAAATCAGCCCTGAGTGCTCACTGGAAGGACAGATCGTGAAGCTGAGGCTCCAATACTTTGGCCACCTCATGAGAAGAGAAGACTCCCTGGAAAAGACCCTGATGTTGGGAAAGATGGAGGGCACAAGGAAAAGGGGACGACAGAGGACGAGATGGTTGGATAGTGTTCTCGAAGCTACAAACATGAGTCTGACCAAACTACGGGAGGCAGTGGAAGACAGGAGTGCCTGGCGTGCTCTGGTCCATGGGGTCACGAAGAGTCGGACACGACTAAATGACTAAACAACAACAACACCTTCTCCATTTGGCTGTTTTTAACTATCTGACTCTTCTTTAGTATTTGAATGACGTATCCAGATTTGCTTTAATCTGTAATTTTAGAATTACATTTGCAACAAAGAGCAGGTACGAAATGCTTTGAATAAGTAAACAAACGATAGAAATGGCTTTTCGCTTCAGTGCCAGGTCAAAACTTATTTGCCCAGATGTTTTAAACTCCAAAACCTGAAAACTGAGGAGCATCCTGCCTCACTCATTATATAAAAGACAATGATGCTGTTTCATCCTTAATTGTATTATATGGAGTTGAGTGTTTTATTTCTCTTTATCTGGATGAAGGGCAGTCTGAAGCAGTCTTCACCAACCTGATGTCCTCCAGATGTGCTCCGCACACTCTTGCCAGCTCTAGCAAGTACAGATATGCTGTCCAAAATAGCTGCAGCCCAAAATATCTGGAGATCGCCAAGTTGGTGAACGCTGGTTTAGAAGCATTTCCAATGAATCAATTAATAAGTAGCTGGACTACACAGGTTGTGGGCACTAAGGAGTTCAGCTAGGCCCTATAGGAACTGCTTTTGCTGCAGCATACACTGGAGGAGGAAGGGAAGGAAAAAGAAAAGGATGCTGCTTTTCTTTGGAGGAAGTCAAAATGACTTTCTGACTCCTCGCGGCTGGTGTCCTATGCAAAGCTGCTTCAGGGGAGAGCTGACATTGCATTTTGCTTTACATTTTAATAAGGGCTACTGCAGCTGGGCTGGAACTTGGCAGGCTTTGAACGTTAAATGTAAAAGAAGCAACATTGTTTTATTAACAATCAATTAATTTTTCTTTACCTCCTAGGAAACCTAACAACCTCAGAGACACAGGAGGTGATTTAAAAGGTGGGGGGAGCATTGACTGAGCAGCTTGCAATTGATAGAAAATCAAAGGCCTCTTGTGCTGAATTCAATGCTTTGAAACATTGAACCTTTGAAAACCTAAGAGTTGGGCAGATTTGGGGAGCGTGGAGGATATAAGACAGGATAAGCTTTCATTGGCCACCCATTGATAAAGTCATGTGGGATATGTTACTGTGGTGACCCAAACAGGCAGCTCTGATCTTCCCAGCTGAAGTTTCACCTTTGCACTAAATTAAACACAGTTGCCTCTCCCACTTTCAAGTTTCTTCTTTTTGTTTTGGAATGAAGCACTGAAGAACCAGCCTCTTCAGCCCCTTGTAGACATATTAAGACGGAAAGAACTACAGCCCAGCAAAACCACCTCAGCTAATTTTCAGTAACTGCTACTACTCTGTTGTGTGGTCTCTAAGCTTTGTTAACTAAGGGAGCAATCTTAATGCCATTTCTGGGGAAAGCAGGGCTTGTATCCTAAACTGACCCATTTGGTGGAGAGGGGTTCAATATTTACACACCCTCTGAGTGACCCCAGGGCAGAGTTGGGGCAGATGTGCCCAGCATATAATTCATATATTGCTTTGTTTTACAAATGGGAGACAACGAGTTAAACAGAAGAAAGAGTATTCCACTGAGGAAAAAATACTTTTGCATTATCTCTGTTTTTACCGTGAGGCAACTGACTGTACAGTAGGGCAGATGTGAGTACAACTCATCATTTAAAACAAGGATTGAGTGCTCTGCAAAGTTGAGCGGTATGCAAAGTTGGTGGTTAAAATCACACAGAGTTCTTGCTTGTGCAAACATACCCAAGGTAATGCTGTCAATTTGGGTTGAGAAGCCAAGGGAACAAACCTCTGAAACCATTCTGCACCGTGCTCAACTCTGCATATAGACAAGATTGGAATCAAGCAGAAATTCTTGGGAGGGAGGGTTGTGTGTACATGTTTAGTAAAGCAAGGAACAATTTTGTCACACCTTGGTATAAAATCATAGAACTGTGGAGATGGAAGGGACCAAAATACTGTAAATCGTGAGGTCAAAAGGAAATGAAATTCAGAGAAGTACAGATGGAAATAAGTACCCTATTAACAGTGGCCACTAATAAAAGAACAGACAACTTGGCACTGGCAACTCCGTGACTGACCTTATGTTGTCTATCTGTGAAAAAAGGAACTTCAAAGGGAAGCTGGCAATGTAAAACCATTGAATTACAATGCATCAAGAGATTCAGTGCTATCCATTGTGGACTAAATTGACACAATGGATTTTTATCACATTACATGTGGCTACTGGCTTACCAAAGCCAGTATGTCTATGTGTTGTCAACTACTGTATTTTGTGAACCATCACTGTTAATAAAGGTGATTATCACCATGCAATTTTCCTGCAACTCAGCAGCACTTCATGCTAGATTCTAACCAGTGCTCAGTATGTACTGACCATTCACCCTAGAGTTGAGCTAGAACTCAACGGAACTTGGTTCTGGCACTTCTCAGGTGGCCACCTGCCATTCTACGAGAACGAGGGAGGCATTCATAGTGAGTTCCGGTACCTCTAGAAAAATAGCACTATCCATAACCTTCTATGAAACGAACAAGTTCTGCGGAAAACTACACTGGCCTTTATGAATTCACATACATCAGCAACTGGTCTGTGTCATGAAAAAATAGCTACCAAACTTATTGCACTGAGTACAGCTAAGGCTGAAAAAGTCTTGGTTGACTGTCTAGGCTCCTAAAACCATCACAATAAACTTACCATTGGTACCTTCACAGTTTGATATTTTTGCAGATTTGGCTCTTAAAATATGATGCTGCAGCCTAGGAATTTAAAATGAGAGTCTCAGCTCTGATCAGGGGTATCTAGCAGAAATCTGAACCAATGGTCTTTTGTTACAAAAATATTATTTTGGTTGGCTTAAGCAACATTCCAGATTTTTTCACTCCAAGTACTCACTGCAGATGTTTGAGTGACGTGTAATTTGCAACAAGAATAAGGACCTTGGGAGTACCTGAGCCTTATTTGCTCTATGGTGTTAACGAAATCAACTTCTTCTTATGGTTTTCCTTTCTACTGTTTTTTTTTTGGGGGGGCTGTTCTGTTTGGGCAAGCAAAGTGGACTACTGAGTAAGTGAAATGTTCTCAAGATGGGACATTAAGTCCCTATTTATGCACTTTTTATTAACATGCACGCTACAGTTTCAATTCTTGACATTCTAAGAAAATTGTGGTGCTTATATATTGAGAGAGAGAGAGAGAGTGTGTGTGTGTGTGTGTGTGTGTGTGTGTATGTGTGTGTCTTCATACACTAGAACAGAGGGGTATGGGTCCAAAGCAGCAATATGGCCGGGCATGTTAAATCCAGGCTCCTTTTTAAAAAAAGAAGCATGAAGGATCCTACATTTATTTCCATTCTAAGGCGAGGGGATTTCTTTCTTGATTTTGTAATTATCCTACCAGTAAAGCCACAATTTTTCACTGCTCTCCATGTTAGCTATGAATAGTTCGAAACTTATTCAGGTAAACTGGGGAAGCCAATGGGCAACTCCCATCAACCCAGCCAGCATGGCCAACCAGGAGAGATGATGGAAGTTGCAGTCCAACAAGATCTAAAGGGCACCATGCTGGCTACCCCCAATGAAATGTTGTTTCCCCCACAGCTACCCAGATTCCACTACCACCCAGGAGTCACTTGCTTTTTCATTAGCTTCCAACAAAGTCTTAACCCTAAGAATCCAAATAGAAACCCCAATCCAGCTCTCATGAAGAACAACTAGCAGCTGTGGTTAGTTGTGTGCACTGTACATCCCCATAGCAACAAAAGATGCATCTTGCCAACTCAAGGGGCTCAGATGAACATCCAAATGACACCTGAATCCGTAGCTAAAATGCACATGAGTTTTTCTTCTATGTACACATACATCTGCTTCTTGGATCAAGACAAAAGATGCTTAAAAGATCATTTCCTCTTAGACAGGCTATTTCATTTTGGGGCTTAGGAACAGAAGCTGAACATTTATTTATTTTTCTACAAAATGCTAACTCTAATCCTTTTCCCAACTCACAACAGTAACTTTTTACGCCTTGCAAACTCCTAGAGCTTCCAAAGACTTTCCCTAAGCTGCCCTCCCCACAAAGATACCAGAATATTGAAGAATGTTTCCTCATGGTTCACATCTTGAGAAGAGTGGAAGTAGCCTGAAAGCAATTAGGTGGAAAGCCAGTCTCTTGTCTGTTGGGTTTCCATGTCTGAGTCTCTACAGTAATGCCTCTTAAGGCAGGCTCATCCCATCTTGTTGTCGTACTTGTAACCCAGGGCAGGGAAACATTTACAAGCCTTGAATTGTCACCAAATAAAGGTTTCACGGAGTCTCCAGTAACTATCCTTTGCTATTCCTTGTATGTGCTTTTCAGAGATGCAGTTCCAATCTGGACCCTATTAATAAATCCTCAATGGAGCAGGCAGTAGCAGAGCTACAGTTCATTTGTTCTCTTGGGGCACAATGTGTATAGTGTTCGTTCACAAATAAAAATGGAGAAGTCCCAGCTTCCCTTTTCAGAGCTCTTGTAACAATGCAGTGCCCTGCTGTCAGGCAATGTGTGAATAAATTGGAGAAAAAAGGTTAAAGAAACCTAAGGGAATAGCAGCCTCTTTTTCTCACTTTCATTCCTTCCACCCCCCACCCCCCACTTTTGCACTTTATTGCGGTAGGTTTTCGACAAAGGCACCCCTGTTCTCTGCACTTTTTTCCTCCTTCAGGGCTTGGTGCCAAATAACGTTATTCCCCTTCACCATGGTACTGCCATGAGAGTAGGCTGGTATGTTTGCCTGAAAATCGCAGGTTTTTCATGGAAATGGTTTTCACTCAACAACTCCCTTTGTTAAAATAGACATGAAAAGGGAGAAGCGCTCAGATGAAATCTAATCATCAGAACTGGGAACATGGTACTGGGCAAATGCCACTGAGAGGAGCCCAAGTAGCGGCTTAAGTGGGTAGTGCATGATATAGCTCTCCGGGTTCATTAAAGTACGTGTGTGATCCCTTTCGCAGGCAGTAACACTCTGAAATTTCTCACGGCCTACCTTATAACACTGCCAACATTATAAACCTATCCGATATAGAGCAAGAACCGTAAATAACTTTACAACAAGAGCCCCAAGAGCTTAATCAAAGAACGTTTTCCACATCACTGAATAAATTGGTTCAACTGATGCTGATCTGAAAGCTTCAGCAGTCCTCTCTTCCAAGACACAGAGCAACCTAAGATATACATGTGCATGTGTGTGTGAGAGAGAGAGACCGAGAGATGGATGGATGGATGGATGGATGGATGACAGATCACTGTCATCTATTTCTACTTCCCCACTCCCTAGCTAAGCTTAAAAGCTGTTTTGCAGAGGCAAATTTAGGGAAGTTCCAGAGAGTCTCAGGAGCACTGCAGGGGAGCCACAACTAAGTTATTGAATGCAACGTGAGGGGGGTGGGGATGCCGCCGCTGAATTTTAGTGTCGCACAGGGTGTCGCTGATATTTGAGACACCAAGGTCCGCCGCTGTTGCTTTACTTCAGAATATACACATGCATATTTAGTTCTCCGAGTGCAACCCAGGAAACTAGTCCCTTTTAAAATCCTGCCAAAGTGAGCTTTTTGTCACTCTTCAATATGCTTCTTTTTCTCTTTTTTTTAAGCCTGTCAAACTTCACAAACCGAGCAGGGGTCTCTCTCTCTTTGGCAGAAGTTCATTAGCTGCCTATGTCTTTCCATGGATGGCTCTTAATTAAGCGTAGAATCTGCTGCCAGATTCTAATCTTCAAAGGGAACACCAACGAAAGCTGCTGCTCATAGATTCACAGGTAGATAAGTTTTGACATTTATGGAAGCAGCCTGCCCAACACCCTATATATATATATATATATATATATATATAAAGGTAAAGGTACCCCTGCCCGTACGGGCCAGTCTTGACAGACTCTGGGGTTGCGCGCCCATCTCGCTTAAGAGGCCGGGGGCCAGCGCTGTCCGCAGACACTTCCGGGTCACGTGGCCAGCGTGACGAAGCTGCTCGGGCGAGCCAGCACCAGCGCAGCACACGGAAACACCGTTTACCTTCTCGCTAGTAAGCGGCACCTATTTATCTACTTGCACTTAAGGGTGCTTTCGAACTGCTAGGTGGGCAGGAGCTGGGACCAAACGACGGGAGCTCACCCCACCGTGGGGATTCAAACCACCGACCATGCGATTGGCAAGTCCTAGGCGCTGAAGTTTTACCCACAGCGCCACCCGCGTCCCATATATATATATATATATATATATATATATATGAATTCCTAGTGCTCCACGGGGATATATACTACACCATCTGAGATTTTGAGACACCCGAGTAAGCAAATTTTTTTTTGCTTCAGTGTGATATATCTTTGGATACAATCAATCTACGGTAAATCCCAATGAAATGACTAATCGGAAGAATGACAATTGCTACATTTGTTCTCTCTTCTAAGAACATATGAAAAGCCCTACTAGATCCGACTAAAGATGTGTCTAACCAAACACCCTGATTTCCAAATGGGTCTGGAAAAGCCACTAAACCAGACATGATGGAAAAGAGATGTGAAGAGTCCTAGCTCAGGGGTAGACCATCTGCATAGCCTACAGAAGGTCCCAGAAGGTTCAGTCACTGGCATCTCCAGTTAGGACTGGGAGGAGATCTCTGCCTGAAACCCTGGAAATCTGCTGCCAGTGTACACAAGACTGAGCTGGATGATCCAGTGGTATAATGTAGTTTCTTATGTTGGTGTGCATTCCTGGCTTTTCTGGCTTTTATTCTCCACCAGCTGTATTCAATGGCGCACTCCCTCTGAACATGACCAACAGCCATTGATAGGCCTATCTTCTCTGGTTTTATGTAATCCATTTTTTTAAGTTATCTAAGTTAGTGACCACTTCAATGAAATACCATATTGAAACCCTATGCTTCCAGGCTCAACCACACAGACTTTAAGAACACAGGAAGTTGTATTATTCTCTACTCGGCTTTGTTTTCTCACAAGTTCAAACAATATTTCCCCCCTTCCCAAACCAAACTTGTGTGTTTGTTAATCCAATTGTTTCTTTAATTCATTTCCCAGTGTTAATTGCCACCTCCCCCACTGAGAAGGCAGATGGTCTCCCCCGTCCCCAGCAGGTTTTCAGTTTGAGGCTTCAGGCAAATTGTGACATGTGGGATACTGTGGGAATTAATTCATTATGGAGCTATGAATTTCCGACACTGGGAAAAATATGCTTTGCAACACCAAAGCAGGACATACAAGCCTCAGAGGAGGAACAGTGATATTGGAGGATACTGTAGCTGCAAGCTGTTCTGAAGCACCAGGAATCAGCCAATAGTCAGTGGGGTGCAGAAAGAGCGCTGATAAAGCCCTGTGGATGGTGAGACTCTAACTGGGAAGGGGACACAGACACTAGTGAGGGGCTAGTTGGCAGAATGGGCAAGAGCTGAAACACAGGACCCTCTGAAGAATATACTTGACAAATCCCTCGGAAATCCCAGATTTAAGAACAGTTAAATGTTGTTATATAGGGACGCGGGTGGCACTGTGGGTTAGGACTTCCAGATCCCCGTGACGGGGTGAGCTCCCGTTGCTCAGTCCCAGCTCCTGCCAACCTAGCAGTTAGAAAGCATGTCAAAGTGCAAGTAGATAAATAGGTACCGCTCCGGCGGGAAGGTAAACGGCGTTTCCATGTGCTGCTCTGGTTCGCCAGAAGCGGCTTAGTCATGCTGGCCACATGACCCAGAAGCTGTACGCTGGCTCCCTTGGCCAATAAAGCGAGATGAGTGCCGCAACCCCAGAGTCGGTCACCTAATGGTCAGGGGTCCCTTTACCTTTACCTTAAATGCTGATATGCTGAACATGTTCTTCCCCATTATAGAAAGTGGAGGGAGTGCTATATTTAGAGCTAGGTTCAAATCTCTTATCACAAACACAAGACTCCTTTGCACCATTATATTATAGCAAGCATAGATTTCTACTGAGAGAAAGCATGATCTAAGGGCACATGATGCAGCCACCTTGCTAAAGCTAAGAAGATCTAGGTCTCATCTAGACCACCCAAGACCCCCAAGTATATTCAGTGTGTACATATGGGGAAGCATTGGCTAATAATGGGTCCCCAAAAGATGCACTTGTTTTACTTATTTATTTGTACTTGTAGCCTGCCTTTCACAGAGTGGCTCCACAGCAGATTATAAAAATCACAGTTTAATAATGATGATGATAATTTTATATGTCGCCCATCTGACTGGGTTGCCCCAGCCACTCTGGGCGGCTCTCAACAGAATTTTAAAAACACATAAAACATCAAATATTAAAAACTTCCCTAAACATGGCTGCTTTCAGATGTCTTCTAAAAGTCAGATTGTTGTTTATTTTCTTCACATCTGACGGGAGGGTGTTCCACAGGGTGGGCACCACTACCAAGAAGGCCCTCTGCCTGGTTCCCTGTTACCGCACTTCTTGCAATGAGGGAACCACCCTCAGAGCTGGACCTCAGTGTCTGGGCTGAATGATGGGGGTGGAAATGCAAAATATTATTTAAATCATAAAGCAACTCCCCATGCATGGTACATATCTTTGTAAATGCCTTTCTGATGCACACAGGTTTTACATTCTTAGGCGTACACACTGAACTTTTCTCTGTACATCCAAAAAGAAGTAAAGGGGGGATGTGGCTTGGGAAAGTCCCTAAAAGTGAGTTTCAACATCCCATTGGCAAAACAGGAATATAAATGCCTTTCTTTAGAGGGATGTAATGAGGTTGAGTGACCCAAGACTCGTACAGCATTTTATTAATAACGTAGCATATCTACTATATATACACTGTGTTGATGGCCTAGAAAAATATGTACAACAGTAAATGTAGCTGTTATCGATGGCAGAAATCTGAAACAAAGGATTCTGCCCTGAACTTTCCATCTTCATAATACACAATATATGAATCCTTGAAACATTTGAGTTGGGAAAGTATAAAGTTCAAAGCCAAAGCCAAATCCAACCCTGCACAAATCTGTCCATTAGTTTTTATGCTGTCTGAATTGTGCATTTTCTAGGAGAGTTTCCACCTAGGGGGAAGTCAAAGGATCTTCTTCCTTATCAGATGCTCTCTGAACAAGTGTATAGTATTTCTGCAGCTGACCTACATCAAATGCATTCTTCTGATAACCCGTATCAATCCATATGCTGCATTTACCAACCACTTCAACAGGGATCATCAACCCAATGATGAAAGAGAAATACAGCAAGGAAATCTGCTATCTGGCTTGTGAGCTGTAAGTCATGAGAACTGCGTGCTGACAGGTCACACTGCCATTGTCCTTCCGCAGTACTCCAATCAGCCTGGTTGGTGAATAGTTCCACTGCTATCTTGGAATTGGACCAGCCTCGGAGCTAAGAGAGGCAGACTATTCTTGAAGCCTGTAAACAAAAATACCATGGGAGATAGGGAGCAAGAGAATGGATGTGTGATAACGTGTATCTCTCTACAGATTAGTGTTGCTATAGACAGGACCTTGGACTCCCAGTGGAGTTGGAGGGGGTGCCATTAGACAGATCAATGGAAGCTCAGCACGGGTTAGAATGTTTGCTAGCCCTAACATTGAGCAAACAATTCAAACAATCTTGCAGATGTTCTGCAGTCAAGGAAGCGAAGAAAGAGTGCCTATGTAATATAGCAGGGCAAACCACTTGTGTGGAGGTCACTACTCTTTTTTTTTTTTTTAATAAGGCAGATAATTGTTAAAATAGTCAAGGAACTTGTCGTCTTTATTCTGTTTGTGATTTGTTATAGTCTTCCTGTCTTATGAACTTCTGCCTCTAGTAGAGGATAAGAATGACTATCCTGACCAAAGACACTCAGTAAAACATTAAAAACTTATAGTCTTTCACATCTGACACTCTGGTTTGGTCATAGTTTTAAACTATAGTCCAATATTTTGAGGATCTAAATGATCTTTAGAACAGGGTGGAGAACCTCAGGCCAGGGGGCTGAATGTGGCCTTTTAAGCCTCTCTAATCAGACTAAGGGATGCGGGTGGCGCTGTGGGTTAAACCACAGAGCTTAGGAGTTGCCGATCAGAAGGTCAGCGGTTCGAATCCCCATGACGAGGTGAGCTCCCGTTGCTCGGTCCCTGCTCCTGCCAACCTAGCAGTTCGAAAGCACGTCAAAGTGCAAGTAGATAAATAGGTACTGCTCCGGTGGGAAGCTAAATGGTGTTTCCGTGTGCTGCTCTGGTTCACCAGAAGCAGCTTAGTCATGCTGGCCACATGACCCGGAAGCTGTACGCCGGCTCCCTCGGCCAATAAAGCGAGATGAGCGCTGCAACCCTAGAGTCGGCCACAACTGGACCTAATGGTCAGGGGTCCCTTTACCTTTAATCAGACTAAGCCATGCTGCCTCCCCAGGCTGTACCACTCGCCTGCCTTGCTCTGTTCCATCCTTGAGTGCTTTTGCCTACCTAGAATGGGTGGACGGAGAGGTATGTGATGGCATGTTCTGAAACCTCGGACATGTGTGACTGAACGGCAGCCTATTGTACAAAGATGAAAGAGCCACATCTGTTGTTCCACCCACTTTTGCTGCCTCTGGACCCATGCACCACAGGTACGTGGCCCCTGGAAAGCTCCACACTAGGGCAATGCAGCCCTGAGTCTGAGAAAGGTTCCTTGCCCCATCTTTAGCGTCAACAGAAGCTGAAAATAAGGGGTGAGGGCAGCTAGGCCATCTCCTGATACAAAAAGTTTTTAAACCGTGCACAGGGCATCAGCTTCCTGCATTGCTGGGGGCTGGAATAGATGACTCTCAGGACCCGACTCTACAATTCTATGATTCACTTCTAACTGCTTTTCCAACATTAAGACAGAACAGAAATTCATATTGAGTTCGTTTTCCCTTTATCCAGTGGACTCAAAATCCACATGACTAAGTGAAATTGTGCAACCTGTCAGCATCTATCCAGCAGCAAAAAGAAAAAGAAGAAAAAGAAAAAGAAGGCAGTTGCTCAACTGGGGACTTCCAAACAATGTAACATCACTTGACAACTTTTATCCTAGTATAGGGGTCAGCAGTCTTTTAAAGCCCGTGTGCAAACTGTCATGGGCACTACATGCGTGCATGCACACACATCAGTCAAGCACACACTGCTATCCATTCTAGTGGTTACAGTACAATGCTTCTTTTTAACCTAATTCAGCAGAGAGTGGGGACCATGTCCTGGAAGGCTTCTGTGGGTGCCCTGCACCCATGGGTGCCACAGGGGTGACTCCTGTCCTAGTTGCAGCTATAGCTAGAGTGGAATATATGATGAGGTCCCAGAGGGTGAACAGCAGTGCAGTCCTGAGTTTCTAGTAAACATGTTAATTCAGGGTCCTTTTCAGGTGAAACATCTGTGAAAATGTGGGCAGGATTTTTGCACTGCCGGGGGGGAGGGGCTAGACGACCCTCAGGACCCCTTCCAACTCTACAGTTCTAAGAGTCTTGGCAAGATTGTTGGGATCACATATGCCTGGCCCCTGTCTAACTCAGAACACTACACAGAATTGTGAATAAATATAAATACCTTCAGAAGAGTTCAGACTGAACAAAGAACAAATCTTTACAGACCTTGAAAATTTCTGCCAAAGATAACACTTAATATCTGTATGTTTGTTCATTTCATTCCTTAGATGCTCCAGGAGGAGGGCAGTTAAAGCTGCACATTCTAAAATAAATTAAAATCGCAGAAACAGCTTGCACTGCATGGTTTGTTGACCTCATAACACCTTCAGAGCAATACACCCTTCCGTCTTTTCTCTTTTGATTTAAATTAACATTTCCGCGTGCTTGAAAAGAAGCAAGTCTTAACCAGTCTTAAAAGAGTTTTGTTCACCATTAAGATTTGCTAAAATAAACTAGGAAGAAATAGGGAAATATGAGCCTGGCATTTTATTGCTGGCTTTTTTTTCCTTTTCTTTTTTTGATAGCTTGCAGTTTTCTCTAAATTGTAGTCTTGCTAATCTCTACAAGTAAAATTGTTAAGCTCATGTCATGCCAAGTGCCATATTATGAATTTCTGGCAGATTTTGCTTATCTGGTGTCCTTCAAATGTTTTGCACTGTAAGTACCATCAGCCTCAGCCAGTCCCAAACATCTGGAGGGTACCAGATACAGTAGATCAGATATATGTTATGTTGCATGTTCTACAAACCATTTTGCCATGAGTACAGAACTTTAGAATAATATAACTGCTGTATACCCAAATCAGGGATGAGGAATTTATGTTGTTGGACGCAACTGCTATTAACCCAACCACTGGTCACGTTAGCTGGGGATGAGAGTCCAACAACATCTGGAGGGGAATAGTTTCCCCATCCCTTCTCAAACAAAAAATCAAAACAGAGTGGTGCTTTCCTCCCATAATCATTGATTGCAATTTAGTTACTAGCTCCTCCCCAACACAATTAAACTTCTCCCTCCCTGCTTACATCCACCGTACTTCCAAGTTCTGCTACCTGGATTCAGATTGAAAAGAAAGGCAAATGCATTTGCCATGATGTAGCAGACCTTAGCCTGTCCCTCTGCAATCAACAGAATGGGGCTTAGTCAAGAGTAACCTAAAGCCAACTATTTCTGTGTAAGTTAATCATGTCTAACGTTTGCTGAAATGTGCCCAGAATGCAATGAGTCAACAATTTTTTTATTGAAAACTAGCATGTGTTTGGAAGAAGGAAGGATCTGCACCAAAAAGCAGAGAAGAGAGAAGCTAAACTGTAAAAAGAATAGAGAGAAAAACCGCTAAAGCTGATTCTGTAAGCTTTCAAACAAAACCATGCTGTTCTGAGTACTACTTCATTGCATCTATCCAATATATTTCTGCTCCTCTCCCAGAGCTCCGGATGCCTCTTCGACCCAAAACTGCTCTTGAGCAAAGCCAAACCTCAACTTTGCCACTGAAAAGCTTCTTTGTTTGCCATCTCTTTCCAATTCAGCATATCCTGTGACTGAACCCTGCAGTACAGTATAATACTCACAGGCCTTGGCAGCTGGAGAGTCTGCTAGCAGGTCTATGGTTCCCATAATAGCTTTCCAAACTTCAATGCTGGAGTATATTTACTATTAAGGAACTCTTTCCGGTGAGAGGCGGGGGACAGGGTGTGCAGGCAGGGAGAACAGAAAAATTAACAGAGTAGGAAGAAAGAGACAATATTACAGAACAACTTCAAAAACTTTTATCCTTAATTACTACCAGAGATCTAAAGGCATTTTCACCCCAGGTTAAATGATAAGAGGTAATCAGCCTCTAGCAGCATCTGTTGAAGATGCAACATAAAGATGGAAACAGTTTGTTTTGTTTCTTTAAAGATGCCACGTTGGGTAGCAACCATATGTTTGGCCCAAGATCTTTGTGCTGAAGTCCTTTGCTTTGCTTTTTTTTCTGAAGTAATTTTCAAGTCCTTATCATTTCTTGCAAACCTGATAAATACATGCTTTAGGGTTTGAAATCCAAACAACACACAGTTCAAATTTCCCATGAGTTACTAAAGTTGTCATTTCTAAATGGTCTTTTGCATTACTGGGTTTGACTATCACAGAGTGAGTGCAGGCCAAGAAATGGTCACAAACATGAAATGTCATCTTCTTTTATAGGAAACTAAATATGAGGATTAATTAAAGTCAACTAGCAGAGACATCACGTTGCCGACAAAGGTCTGTATAGTTAAAGGTATGGTTTTTCCAGTAGTGATGTATGGAAGTGAGAGATGGACCATAAAGAAGGCTGATCGCCAAAGAATTGATACTTTTGAATTATGTTGCTGGAGGAGACTCTTGAGAGTCCCATGGACTGCAAGAAGATCAAACCTATCCATTCTTAAGGAAATCAGCCCTGAGTACTCACTGGAAGGACAGATCCTGAAGCTGAGGCTTCAATACTTTGGCCACCTCATGAGAAGACAAGACTCCCTGTAAAAGACCCGAATGTTGGGAAAGATGGAGGGTGCAAGGAGAAGGGGATGACAGAGGACAAGATGGTTGGACAGTGTTCTCGAAGCTACCAACATGAGCTTGACCAAACTGCGGGAGGCAGTGGAAGACAGGAGTGACTGGCATGCTCTGGTCCATGGGGTCTCGAAGAGTCGGACACGACTAAACGACTAAACAACAACAATAAAAAGCTCAACATATGCTTTCAGCTTGGAACTCTGCTGAATTACTCTTCTAAGTCTGTACTGGACTCAGATATGTGCAGCCAGCACTCATGTATGTCCATATACTGAAAGAGATTTAGGATCTTTTGCTGGAGTGTGCTTGTTATGCCCACAGGAAGCTCTCACACAGAGGAATAAGGAAAGCTTGGTTTATTATATGAAATAGGAGTGACAGAATATATTAAAATGCTGCTTCAGACAGCAAAGTTGCAATCTAAGCAGGCAGCAAATTCTACAATACACAACAGCATGTATATGAACATACACGAGTGCCGGATGCTCACGTGTGAGTCCAGGTACACACTTGTAACACTACATGCATAAACACTACCTGCTTCCATTCCAGCCACCTGCTCCTACTGGGTGGGGCTGCACATGGAAGGGCACCTGTCACTCTCCTGCATATGAAAAGTCCTTAAAGAAGTTGAACCATTGATCCAACTATCTAGGAACCCTTTAACAAAACTACAACAACTTTGGTCCCAGTGACACAAGTGGAAGATCAAAATCAGGAAGAAGCATTCACAGGTGATGGCTGGAGTCTGCTATGATGGTTTTGTAAACAAAAGCAGCACTAACATCATTTTTACTAATGGTTAAATGTAAACAATTGTCCAAGCTAAGCTAGGGCACATTAAAGTGGGTTTATAAACAGATCCTTCTAAGTACAAGCAGGCCACACTAATCTCCTGATGCTTCCACTCTGCTATCAAAACTATTGGGGGAGCGATGTGAGCTATGCACCCCAGTGGATGTGCTGAACCAGTTCATCGGAACCACACTCTCCAAGCATTTCCTACTCCCACTGAAACTAATTTATCAGCTGATGCAAAGCCTATTGATGTCACATACCAGTTCTCACTGCAAAGAATTGTGCTTTTGAATCTCCCTGCTCTAATAATTTCAGAGAATCAGGAACAACCGCAGCCAAGGGGAAAAATCCAAGTCACATCCAACAGTTTTTATCGCTCTTGGTATCCACACCATACTGCCAATTTTGCAGTGGTGAAGACTCACTGGTTTGTGACCAACTGCAGAGGCCCTTTTCCAGGATCCAAATAAACAGGAATTATGTGGTTCATTTAAACAAGAGGTAAGATTCAAAATAGCATCATGTGGCAGGCAGTGATAATTATCCGTATTGCAGGGGGGGTGCGATTTAAGTCTTGGCGCCAAGAGGACAGTGTCTCCCAATGCAAATAGTACCTCCAGATGAAAGATTTTCTATGGGGAAGCAGCATGAAATGAAAGGGTTAAAAATCCCTTTCCCCACTGGCTGCTATCCTGATAATTATTAGCTCTCCCCCAGCTATTATCTGCATTAAAAAACAACAACAACCATGTGGGTTAAATGCAAAGCCTGATTTAATGCCTAATTTGGCCCTCGGACTGATCACCTTTAAAGGCTAATCATGCACATGCCAGGGAATTAGTTGAAGACGATGCTTGCTGGTGTGCAGTCTGCTCTGTGATGCCAGAAAAAGAAAAGGCTGGGTTTTGGAATACATTGCCTAGGACAGACATAGCCAAATCTTCAGAAAGCTTCTTTGTAACCTTAAAACGTGTGAGGATATTTCTCTCTCCCCTTAAATGGGCTCCCTCCAAAATTCTATTTGACTTTTCCATGGGTTTGTGTTTGTGAAAGATTCATGCCAAATGAGTTAAAAAAAACCCCAAAAAGGACGTCACAAAACTTATCCTTTTAGGGGAAAGGAGGGTGAGAGCAAGTATTCTTTCTCAGAAGCTGGCTCACACGCTACTCTAACCCCTAATGGCATTTCAACAAAGGCCTTGAAATACACAGAACCAAGCGCTCCTTCACACACAAGACTTTTGTCCTCAATAGGTACCAGCTCTGTGTAGGAAGGAAGAACTGCACACAAGGTTTTACACAGTAATGTGTACCTGTGACAAAATAGACATATAGCAATGTGCATTCTTCACAGATGGTGTACAAGTTTTTGTTCCGTATTGTGACAATTGTAAGTGCAGGAGGAAAACAGCATTTTATCTTATTGATGTCTAATTTGGCCCTCAATCCTTGGTTCTACTTTTTCATGAGACAGTCATTAATGTGATTATTTACCTGGTCTCTGGGGGCCCTTCCTCTACTTGACTGAAGAAGCATAAACATCATAATGAGACAAAATTGGACTTGTAAACTTCACAATATTTATTTAATTGAGCACTGGCTTTTCCAAGATCTGAAAAGTGTTGTCTCATAGGTGGTAGAGTGAAACCTTCAATAAGAGCAATGCTAACAAGACAGTCTTTAGGGATCCTAGAGTGAAACTAGGGCTTCCGTGTCTTTCAGATTAGTTATCACTTTAGCCTCCCACCATCAGCGATAGTGCCTATAGGGGTAGCCAATATTGTGCCCTTCAGACTTTGTTGGACAATAACTCCCATCAGCCCCAGCCAGCATAGCCCATGGTCAGGAATTATGGGGGCTGTCATCCAAAACATATGGGGGGCACCATGTTGCTTATGCCCACTTTCATTAACTACAAGGAATGCATTAGTTGGTCTATCTTAATCAAACACCAGGTGGTACAAAGTGTGCCAGGAACAGAAGTGAGAGTTATTATGATACACCCAAATCATTCTGTCAGGAAATCCATGTCAAAAGGCAAAATACGGGAACAAACCAGTGTCACCATCCAATCTTACTAAGGGCAGATGGATTCTACATAGAACCATGAGCAAGATTCAAAGAACAAGGTCCACCAGCAGGACCAAGCTAAACCTCTGTCCTACCTTACCATTCTTCTCAGACCATCATATACTTCAGTAAAAGAGGAACAGAAAACAAACCCACAACAAAGAAGAAAGTTCAGGCACTAAAAAGATTCAGCTCACCAAGTTGTCAGAGTGGTTTGTGCCTCAGTTACCTTTGGTGACTTGTGGCTTGTGGTTTGTCTGTCTTGTTAAAATAGGAAGTACTTGAGGTAGCAGACTCTATGCCACCTCCAAACTTCCCATTCTCCTTCTCTCTTACTTGTTTTTTGATAAGCGGCTTTCCAAGATGTGATGAGTCTGTCTTCTTTTCCCTATTGCTCAGTGTGCATGCATTGATCAAATTAGTGCCAATCAGAATGTAAGGAGAGGGAAAAGCAATTTCCCTCTTTCTTTGAACCAGGGCAAAAAATGTGTGACTGCAGTCTTGGTGCATTTCCTGAGTTTAGCAGAGTTTTAACCCAAATCTTCAGTGGGCCAAATTGGACATGACTATCATTCATGTGTCCACCCTATTCAAATGGAAAGTAGGGGACAGAGCTGGCAAAAGGGGCCATTAACCTTTCGCCTCTCATGCCTTACCTCCTGATAGCTGATTGCTCCAGCCAGGTTTCCACCATTCCTGGCCCCAATACCAGAAGTGAGCTACAAATGGGCAGAAATGACTGAAGTAGTGAACTGGACGGATGTAAGGTATGGCAGGGTTTGAACTTTTCTAGATGCTTAATTGCCACAAACTAACTAACTAACTAACTAACTAACTAACTAACTAACTAACCAACCAACTAACCACTCCCTGCCATCTTCTGCTAGAGTCTTCATATGTCTTTCCAATAATTGGGGGTGTGAGATTATGCGGGAGAAGGATTTCCACACAGGCCTCAGTGGACCTCAAGTAAAACTGGCAAATACTTGGCTTGGATCCACAGATTTTTTTCCAATGGAACAAAGTCCACTGATGATTGATGTGAGACTACTCCCAAGTGATTTAGTGAGTCGCATCATTTATCTGTAATCAATTAAAATTCTTTCTCCCCCCCCCTTTTATGAGGGGGGAGACTTTCAGGGAACGAAGCATTTATCCTCTAAGGATCTATGAGGGCTGCCTGAGCGAGAAATACTGTTAACTGCATTCAAATGACCAGTTTACCAAAACCTTCTGGGATTATGGTATTCTTTTCTCAATGCTTTCCTCAAAACCATGGCGACAGACTCTCTTTTGCTAAGGAGATCTTAGCTTGAAGTTCTTGGCCGGTTGCCATGGATACCAGGCTTATACAATGCCTGCACTGAAAAGCAACAGTGGGAAAGACAGCGAGCTCGGCTTCTGTGCAAATTACGGACAGCAGGGACTGACCTCTGCTAACAACTTTTGCGGCTGGGGTGGGGTGGGGTTGGGGAATGCCTCCCCTCCCCAGGACTGAAACAAATTTCAAAGAGCTGGAGCACACACATACTTCACGTTCTGTCCGTTTTTCAGCCCTTTTTGAATTAAATGCTTAACCAAATTCATTAAAAGGAGGGGGAATCTGCCTCCATTAGGTCTGGAAACAGAATTAATTTGCATGCTTTGGACACTATTTTAGCACAGGCAGAATCAGACCCTTGGGCAACTCAATGGTTTTCTTTAAAAAGAAAAAAGAAAAAAGGTTTTCAACATGATTGCACTAAGGACCAGTTTAGAAGAACAACATTTTGGGATTTAAACATGGGATACAGTTTTGCCACTCACTTGTTGTATAGTGCAGTGGGTAGCTAAAAGGTGTGTGTGTGCAGCAATCTGTCAAAATACTAGTATATTACAAGGCAAAGAGTTCCTAAAGCCACGGTCCACAAAACCTCAAGTTGGTGATCAACAGAAGCACAGCAGTCTAGGCAGCTGATTGCACCAAATAACACAAAATTAGCTTCTGAAGAACCACTGTTTTCTCTTGAAGTTCCAACTGACAGGTGTCTGTATTATTTATTTATTTTAGAGGGGAAACTTGGAAAGGAATGGAAGGTGATCTCTCTGAACCACCACTAATACAGGATCCTCTCTAGACAAGTTTCTCGGACTCTGTGACCTTGACTGCCTTCTACTTTCTGCCCTCCTCACACAACCCAGGGCCACCCTGTTCCACAGCAAAGCATGCAGAGATCCTTGAAGGCAGACAAAACAACTGAGCCCATTCTCCGTGCTATCAGAGGAAGGTTAGAGATGTACTAATAAGCTCAGTTGTTGGTTTTGGGGGTGGTTTTTAAATTTTATTCTGGTACTCCCTGCAATATAGGGACGTCATAACACTTTGCACCCTTCCATTCCTGGTGTCAGACTGTAATACAAGAGAACGTAGATAAGCATAAATGTGCTTGAAACTTTGAAAAATGTTACTAAAGGCTGGAACTACACTCCCTTTTCTCTACAGAGAGAGGCATGGGAGGGGATAGGACACACTGTTTTGTCTAGCACTAGGTCTGCTGTTTTGTCCAGTAATTAGGGCAAGGACCACAAGTTGCCCAGGTGTGAACTAGATGCTAAGCAATGCAGCGATGGTTAGCTGCATCAGTGACACAAGATGGCTGTGACAATTATTTTCTTTCACCTGCAGCGCCCTTTCTAGCAATTCCAATGCAGCTGGGGATGGGTTACAGTGCACATATGTGGGGGTGAGTTGTGTTTGTGTATGAGAGAGTGGGGTTACGTGTCTCTTAAGTGTGTGACAGAGGCAGGGAGGGTGTGTATCTGTGTATGAGGCATACAAAGACATGTGTGTTTGAGAGAGAGAGAGAGAGAGAGAGAGAGAGAGGATGTGGTGGTGAGGGGTACTGCTAGGCAGTGCCCACTGGCATGTAGTTTCCAACTGACTGCCCACTGCTGCAAGTGTCCCTCAGAATCAAAACAATTGCCCACCTACTCACCATTTTAGCTTACCCATCCCTTTTAGGCACCTGCTAACTTAACATGGCAGGCTAGTTCATTAAAAACAAGCATCAGGTCAAATGCACCAGGGTGAAAATAGACTTCATTTGTGAGGTCCCTGAATTCACCAGTCCAGGGTCTCTGTCATTTCCCTGCCTATCTGTGCCCTCCTCAACATTCCATCATCCATTTTATTTCCCAGGATTCATCAGGACTACAGCTGACAAAGTCTTCAAAATATAGGACCTTCCATACAACATTGTAAAGGGTGAGTTACCCTACTCCTTTCCTTCCTGCTTCTACTGCCCACTCTGCAATGATATCCAAACGGTCGCCTCTTTCCAGTCTCATCAAAATTGTTATTCCTTGCAGGCTGCGCCATGCTGCTTCTTAAAACTCGGCCAAAAGGTACATAAAAGACTCATCTGATCTTTGGTGTCTGGTATGAATGTAATGAAAAGAAAGGGAGAGGTTTGCATCATCCACTAATGTCAGCCACAGGTTTCTGCCGTTTAACCAATAGGTTCTGATTCCATCATTTTAGAAGCACTCTGTTACTTCACTAACACTCCTTTTAACACAATGCAACTTTTAACGCAATGATAACACAATCATGCACTGATTCACTTGTCAGATGTTGCTAAACCTTGTCAGCAGCACATTGCCTGTAGGCACTGATAATGCAGAGGAGAGCTAATTCGAATTGTCCCAAGATAATTTATTGAGGAAGTCCTCTTGCTAAGCAAACACTCTGTGATGAAATCATATACAATATACACACACAGCTCATTATTTTGCAAGTTGAATCAATTAACTTCCCCAGCAAAATCAAGAACAAGTAAAGTAAGAATTTTCAGGCTGAGGCATATATCAATGGTCCATAAAACTTATTGACAAAAGATCAGACAAGATGCCTAAGGCAGGTTCACAATCAGAACATAATAATAGCTATATACATTCCTAATAGTTACACTCCAGCCCAAGGTATGAGCTAAAGGAGTCAACCCGCCAACCTGGTGCAGTCCATTCATTTTGGACTACAATTTCCATCAGCTCTAGCTCTGAAAAAAAATCTCAAAATGGAGACTGAGTTTGGCTTTTGGGGTTAGCTTCCACTGACAGGCCTAATACCCAGTCAAACAAGCATCTTTAAAAAAAGCTTATTGGATAACATAAGAAGTAGAGTTTTATGGGGCTCAAGACTGAGAAAGTGACTGATTCATTTGATCTACTCCAGTTTGATTTTCTTTTTAATTACAAGTTGTCACTAGAGGGGGGTTTTTTCTCCCTTAACCATGAGCATAAAAACTGTCAGCCAAATCCATCTAAAGGTGGCTTAACTCTCTGTTTTATCACTTGCCTACTTTTTCAAAGCAATCACACAACTTCTGGCAATTTCACATGCTTCTCCTGCTGATTAGAGTCCTTAGACTTGTAACTAGTTGAATCATCCACCAATCAAGTGAAAGCTATACCTTCTGAATTTCTTTTGACAGCTGTCAAAACAAAAGCCTCATGCACAGAAGCCTGATTAAGGGGCTTAGTTTCCCACCAGCAAAAGAGCCTACACTTTGTGGGAATGTATAAACTCTGGTATGCTGAAAGTTGCAAGATATGCAAGGGATTAAAAAACAGAATGAAATGAAAGCATGTTTGAAATACGGCACAATGCGGTGCCTCTGCAATGTAGGCCTTCAGGTGCTGATCCCATTTCACCAGATCAATTTCGACAACAGTGAATTTGCAGGACCCTTCCTCAAAAGTTCATGTAAGTACATAAGATTATTTCATGATATCGCCTTCAAATATGCAAACATAAACTACCCTGGGTGTTAAAGCATTCTCCCCAGTGTTTCAGTGGTCCATTCTCCTTCCAGCAAAAAAGGAAAATCTGGATGATTGGGGAGCTGTCATCATTCCCATATAAGGTTTTACTGCATCAGAGCTTCTGAAACAAGAAGGACTTTATTTTCTCCTAGTGGCAACCATATTGGCACACCATTCAGGGTTCAAAGGTGGCAATGCAATATGTGTAGAGAATTAAGCTGGTTGACAGAAGTATAAAGTCTGTTTCATGAGCACTCAAACACACCTGTCTTTTAACACCTTCTTCCAACCTGTAAAAATGGAAATGTTGATAATGGATTGCCCACTGGGATGTTATCAGAACCTATTATAAGGTGTGGTTTCAAATCAGGCATGCAAATATCCTGTCACCTTGGAAACACAGTGCCAATAGGAACCTGCCTTAAAACAATTCAGACCATTGATCCAACTGGGAAATTTGTATTGTTTGCTAGGATTGGCAAAGCTCGCCAGCATTTCAGGATTGGTTTCCCAGGCTTACCTAGAGGGTAAGTCCTTTCCCTTACATCATGAGTGAATACTGGGAGCATGGGCTATTTATATCCTGTGGTTCCACTATATCTGGTACACAGAAGGGTGAAAAGGCACTGGAAAAATGGCAATGGCAGGAAAAAAGGGAAACTGGGAAACATTGCCAGGGGCTGCACAACTCCTCCTTACTGTTTTGAGACTGTTTCCTGTCCTTCACAAGCCTTACTTCTCAGGAATAACCAATATCTATATTAAAAAGCTTGTTTTATTATGATACAGAACAAGCATTTGCTGATGTAAATGGAACCAGCAATCAATGCTGAATCAAACATACCAAATCTGTCATAATCTTAGACTGAGGCTGCCAGTGCTTCTCCAGGTTGATCACAGCTTGAATAACTGACAGTAGGGAAGTACAGCTGCAGGCAACACAATCCCAAGAACGCTATAACAACATCAGTAGCAAGTGGGGAGTCCATTCTATTCCATGGAGCATAGAGAAGGGGCCCTTCTAGCTGAGGCTGATGGGAATTAGAGTCCAACTTCTGGAGGGCCATAGGCTCCCCAGCCTTGGAGTAACCAAACGGCTGTCTCAATAGAAGAACATTTCTTATGCCTTAGGGTGCGATGCAGTTAATGATGAAACATAGAAAGGGGCTAAGCAGAACTAATATTTCATATGCTCCAGTACCAACTATGAGCAATGGATTTATTATGTAATAGAAAACAAGCTAGATTAGTGAATTATTGATTTCATGAGATCTTATATACTTCAGGTTGCAGACTATTCTTTCTCTTTTGGCTATTAAATCAATTCAGGAATCCAAAATTCTTAAAGGAGACCTGTTATTTCTCAACATCCCCCATATAGCATTTGTCCTCTGTTCCAGGCACCAACACTTTAGGATGACATTTACTTTGGAAGTTATTCTTACAAACCACTAAGTCCAGCAGAGCTCACACAAGCAGAAGAGATAGCAAGCACATTATCAGCTCGTTATCCCTCCTCTTGTTGAGTAATTGGCTGGTATAATAAAATAAAGCTCAGTAGCTGAATCTGGATGGCAACAGTGACATGGATATACAAAGCTGCCAGTCCAAATACTGCCCTTCTAAGAGGGCATTGAAAGTGTTTCAGCAAGCCTCAGACAAAATCAAGCAAGATGCTTTATATTACAAAGAGTTGTAAAAAGCCTGGAGAATATCTAATGCCACCATTAATACCTCAAGTTATTCAGGATATAAATAAAAGCAAAACTGTGGAAAAAATAAAGTTTAATCTAATCAACCATCTCTGACGTAACTTCTCACAAGGTTGTAAACAGTCCTAAACCAAATGGGCAAACATTTCTATGATGAGGTCTATTTGAAGAATAATCCTGGTAGGAAACAAGGTCTTCAGAAACAAAAGATATTCAACCAATTCATCAATAGAAAGTAAATAAATTCCTTGCCTGGAGATTTATTAATGACTTTAATTATTCTTAATCAAAATCCAACTTTTCCATTCAGTTAAACAGTTTTCGTAATGATTAGGAGTAGAACATGAGAAGAAACATTAATTCACACTAGGAGAAGTTTGTAAGTACCAGTTGTAGCCATTTATTTCTGACATCCAATCATAAGAAATTTAAGACTCAGTTTTTCCTGCTATTAGTTGGCTCCAGGTAGTCTATGCAAAACAATAGTCCAACACAGGATTTATTTTTATAATCATTATTTTTTCTTTTTTTCTTCTGCATCTGTGAATAATAAAATGGAACATTCAGGTGCTTTTGTGAGACATAGAAAATGAATTATTACTAAGATGGCAAGGAGAAGAAGACGTATACAAACCAGACCCATCATTCCAAATTTGTAAGTATAATTGTGCAATTCATACATGTTTGCTCAGGATTGACTCCCAGGTAAAATATCTGTCGGATTCTAAGTACATGTGTAGAAGATTTCACTGTAAATTCCTTATATTCAACCAGCCTCTATACCTGGTTTCTATCTGAAAGCTAAATATGTTCTAGCTAAGTAATAAAAGAGAACTAATTTGAATATGCAAAGTCTTTTACCATCTTTACTTAATTTTCACAACATTATTGTTCCTGTTTTAGATATTGGAGGCTGAGGAACAGCAACTTGCCACTCAGTATTATGACTCAGATGGAACTTTCAATAATCCATTAACTCTGAACAAAAGTTATTTAACATAACACTAGATCTTCTCCAACAAGCTCTGGTTTTCCTTAACTAAAAAGCACTTGTTGCTTCAACCAGCCATGTGAAAAGCGAAGTGTCAAGTTAGGATTAGATCAGAATCAAGTGCTTTTGCAATCCTGCAGGAATATCTCCAATATGTAACCTGCACTGAGGAGAAAATGCACTTCTAACAATTCATCATCTGAAAAGCTCCCAAGAACCTTTGTTCTTGACATGCAGCTGATAGCACAATCCTACCCATGTTTATCTAGAAATCAATCCAAAAACCTTCAAGGGGACTTACTCCATGTCAGTGTCCATGGGATTAAAGTCTGAAGCACAGAATAATTTTGCCACACAGCAGGTATTTAAGAAGCTCATTCATTCCCATCACTGATCGTACACTATGTAATTGTAGTGCACTTGCTACACATATCTGGATGACTGAATGAGTTGAGTCTTCTTCAAGTGTTCAAAAGGAATGGAGAGCTCAAAGTAGGGAGAGGAATGGCAGTGTGCATGCTGGCCCAACCCCCAATGTCTCCAGGTGCGCTAGGGGAACCCAGTCCATCCATCCTCCTGCGCTGAGTGCAGAGGTCTGAAGGGAGCGTCTGCATGCTTGGCTAAATGCTCTTAGAAACATTCCTAAAAGCAAAGTAGCATACATTCCGCACATCCTGGGATTGTCGATGTGTGAAAGAGTGTTGGCAGTCTCCCAATGCAAGAATAACATGTGCATCTCTCAGAAGATACGCAGTTGCCTGCGTTAGGTGCTAATGGCATAGTTAAACGTAGGGCAGGTGGTAAATTCCCTTGTTCTTCTCACATGTGCACATGCATCACTACCACTCTGAAGATGTTGTTTGATATGTCGAGGCCTACAGTGACTGTTATAGCACGGTGAACAAGTGAAGTGAGGGGGACGGGGACCACAAGGCACTGGCTACAGAGCTGTGAATATCTGCCAGCAGGTTCTCACACCTGGTCCCCACACCATATTGATGGCAGTTGGGATAACTCATTTGGCACAGCAGTGTTTCCCAAACTTGGGTCTCTAGCTGTTTTTGGACTACAGTTCCCATCATGCCTGACCACAGGTCTTGCTAGTTAGGGATGATGTAGTCCAACAACAGCTGGAGACCCAAGTTTGGGAAACACCACGGTAGAGCAACAGATTCTTCATCTCAAGGTTGTGGGTTTGAGCCCCATATATTGGGCAAAAGATTGCTGCATTGCAGGAGGTTGGAACAGAAGACCCTCGTGGTCCCTTCCGACTCTACAATTCTATGATTTGTGCATTCCTGGAAAGCTGACAAGGCTATCCCTAGGCAAGGATAAATAGAGTTAAGTCATGCAGTCTGATCCCTTGCATGCTCTCTTTGCACCTCAAAAAAGGAGCTGGAAAAGATGCAGAAAGGGGTAACCAAGGGGGTTGAAGGCTACAACTTTTGGGGCTTTTAATCTGGAGAAAAGATGAAGCAGGGAGATAAAGGGGTACTTTTTCGTGTAGCACCTTAATTGAACTAAGGAATTCACTACCGCAGCATGTATCGATGGCCACCAAAATTTGGAAAGATCTAAAAGCAAATTAGACAATTTCATGCATGATAAGGCTTTTAATTCCAGTATAAGAGGCAAAATACCAGTTCCTCAAGGGTTTCCCACGGGCATCTGGTTGGCCACTGTGGGAACAGAATTCTGGAATAGATATGCCATTGGTCTGCTTTTGTAGGACTCCTCTTACGTTCTTAGGATAAAGGATCCTATGTTTCTACTAATCACTTTTATGCTGTACATATCAAATAGTTCATTTCCTCCAGACACTAGAGGATGAAACTTTTTCCACAGGTCCATATTCATGTGGGATTATAAAGCAAAAAGCTATTATTCTCTCTCTCTCTGCCTAATATATTTGTGCCTGATAATAAAGAACAGATGAATGACAAAATGCAAAAATTAAACCAAACTGACAGTATGAAGAAAAATGTGCTCTAAGCAGAAACAATCAGTGTTAAAAGGCTGTGGTATCTGGATAATTAAAGTCACATGCTGTTGTGTTCTTCTTTTCTTTCTTGGAAATCCATTCATTTTGTGACATTAGTGTAACTGAAAGATTCTTCAGCATGTAAACCATTCATAGAAAAAGTTGTTTGCAGTCCTGTAGCTTTCTTCCAATACTAGATGTTCATACAATGTTACAACTAAATATTCACAATAGCTACTTGGGTAGCTACTTGGGAGTACAGGGGCAGAATGACAAGATATGGTGCATTGGTTTAACAACTGAGGCAAGTGCCTCATTGGAAGCACAGGAGAAGACCCAACTCTCTTTAATTTTCACAGTGTTAAAACTCACAGCCTGATCCTATTTGGGTAAGTAAATCAGTAAAGCTCCCAGAATTCATTACTTCCAAGCAAGTGTGCATAAAATTTCACTTTGTGAAATTTGTAGTAAGCTTAATGTGTTTCCAGAGGGGCGGCTGCCTTCAAAAACCATAGTCTTGTGGTATCTTGTTTTTATCTTTCTCTTGTTTTCCAGAAGATCTCAACTCTTTTTAAGAAATTGATTATGGCATAAGCTTTCATGACAATATAGGATTACTGAAGCACTAAAAATATTCAATAGTAGATACATGGAGAGCTCTAGTAGTCAAGAGATTTGTTATTGTTGTTAGCTCTCACCTTGTTAAATTGATCCTTGTGAGTTTTACCTCCCTAGCATTTTCTCAGTGATCTTCAGACATCCAAGTAAGTATTGCCTATAGATGCTTGTATCACGTAAACTAATTAGCCGCTAAGGTGCCACTCCATAGTCATCTCATTGTAATATACCTGTACAAAGATGCACCATCTATGTCCATATTTCATTGAGTAGAGTGGCCCAAGAAAAAGATCTGTTATATCTTTCAGAGTCGTCCCTGGACTATAAATGATGTAATCCAGCTATCAAACTCAGCTTACTGTTTCTTATGCACTTTTTCCTATAACTGTGATTCGCCCCCTCTGCTGTTACCACAATACTGTTTCCTCTTTTTTAATGCTTCAAAAATTAATAAGCATTGTTGTTTACAATGCATAGCTGGTATAGCACACAAATGTTAGGTTACTCTCCCAATAACTAATGCTCAGGATTGGAACTCAAGTCCTTGACTCAATGTACCATCATGAATTGCCTTGGTGAATTACACGCCATCCACTACACCACAGTGCCCCCTAGACTCTGTTTACAGATATATCCCTTTTCTTTTTTGCACTTTGCCCTATAAACAGGTCATTATGATGACAGAGGAGAAAAAAAATTTGTGTTAGAAAATGTTCATTGAGCACAATCCCTCTTCATATTGTGTCTTTTAAAGTTAATGACAAAACACCAACTAACGTGAACTGAAATAGTATGACCGTGAACCCATCAAGAAGATTTCCACATTCAAAAACTCTTAGAATTTCTTAAGTGATACAGAGTGGTTATTGATTGGTTCACCAAACACAATGGATTTCTACTCAAGAGAAATGAGCAGCAGACACAAAGTTCTTTTAAAGATTCTGGTTCACTAAATGTTCATCATACGATACATAAGAGAACAATGAGAGAAGATTCTCTTTTCCCAAAACAAAGCCTTACACCTATGCAGCATCTCAAGTGCCGCAGAACACGCCAATATTCCACTTACACTGAAGTTCTTCTATAGTAGAGCTATTCAGCTCTTGGGATTTAATTGCTCTGAACACGCACTGTTATTATATACACATCAAATTGTGCAGATTGGACAGCAGTCAGCATTATTACAGATCCCAACAAAGCCAGATGCTACTAGTGTAAACTACAGTGTCTCATTCCATTCTGTACCAGCTGGGATTCCCTTCCACAGCCTCTTAATGCCAATGGCTATGTTGCTTCTCACGTTGCACTTTTAAGGGTACCTAAACATTTGAAGCAGGAGGAAGGCTTTGAAAACACGTAAAGTCACTCATTAGAAAACCTTTGTCTTGAATGTGAAATGGCCCTGATCTGGATTCAGTCAGGTGAACAGACATCCCTATTTTGTTCTTTCTCTAAACATCACAACCCCTCAAGCATAATAAATCACTGGAGCCAGGACACTCAGAGAACTTCAAAAGGGAGTAATCCTTTCAGTGTCTCCAAGCTTACTTAGAGTAAGAAGTTTGAGACATGCATTTTTACTTTTCCCTATGGCGATCTATTTAAAGGGGCAATTCAGCACTGTATCTTCACTATCAAGAGAAAACGGGCGCCATATGACAACAGCACTGTTTGTTTTGTAAAGTTCTTTGGAGCACTGACAGTCTGAAGAAAGGAACAATCTTTTCAGCGAGAGAGCATCTTTCTGCCCTGGATGGTTTGCAGTGTTCCTAAAGCAGACAGATATTTGTCAGATATCCAGACATCCTTTAACACGCCCTTTGCACTACAATTCCCATCAGCCCCAGCCAGCACAGCCTGTGGAAATGCTGTCCCAAACATCTGAAGGGCACAAGGTTGGTTGATCCACCTGAGTGTCTCAGCCCAAGCTTCTGCACACTTGCCACCTTTTTGGAATACTCTATGCCTCCGATCAAGAATGGTGGCATGAAAGCCACCATAAGCTAGCTAAGACACCATAGCTACATGCTAGGATTGTCACCTTTTAACATTTCCTCAGGCAGGGTTTCTGTGCCATTAACAGCTGAATGGTAGACAGAAATGTCAGAGGTGAAGCCTTTCCAGGCATGGAGAGCTAGCGCTGCTGGCTTTCCTGTTGGGTAAAAGAAACAAGAGCCCTAACAGAGAGGAAAAGTTTGCTCTTTCTTTGTTTCCTATACCCTTTCAGACAACTACAGGAACCCTCGTTTGAAGGAGCACCCCCGTTTTAATCAAGACACACTTCCCTGGAACTCCACAAGGTAGAATTCAAAGCAGATCAAGTACTGCAGCACATGCTTTCCACTCTTAACACTGACAGGTCACAGATGTGTGTTCCTCTCTGTGTGTGTGTACCAAACAGCACAGCCAAACTTCACCTCTCCTCGCTTTTCTGCAAGCCACATTTTTACCCCTTCCCTGGGAAAACTGGGGACCTTTCAGCCACAAACTGGTGTGAGAGCAAAATCAGCTTCAGGACAACTGCTGCTAACTGGATCTTTTCTTGAGATCATTGCAGTTCCTTTCTCCTTTTTCTTTTGAAAGGCACACAAAACACTCCCTCGCTCCCTTTCCCACTACAGAAAATCCTTTGGAGGGCACCTTTGAAGCCTATTCTTTAACCAGGAGCAGCCAAGTGAAAAGCATGCCTTGTTTCCCTGGCTGCTCCTCAGGGGCCAGCTGGGATGGGAGATGCTTTGTTTACATATGAGGCTCAGCTCATTTGCTGGGACATCCATTTTATTTGGACGGGCACCAGGGCTGCTCTGGGTTTCCATACGTTTCTGTGGTTTCGCTGGGTGCTTTCCTAGAGTAAAATGAAGCCCTTAAAAAAAAACAAAAAACTTCTTGGCATCAACAATGCCCGGCTGCCCTAGCTAGTGCATTTTGTACACACAGTACGGCATATATTGCTACTTAAGAGCTCTTTTGCAACGCAGTGGAGCGCTTTGCTTTGTTTCTGCTTGCTTTTTCCTCCCACATTTTTATCCTTTGGCATCATAACCCATCATGAAAGCAGAAAAGGTCAGGAGAAATGAAAAAAAAAAAGCTTGCAGGATGCAAGATGGGGAGAGGAGAGGAATCTATTCCGAAGAACTGTCTTCTTGCAAAGCAGAGAGCGGCTCCAGAAGATCTGTTATGTCCCAGTCACAAAGTTTTGTGGTGTTTGGGTTTCTTTAACAGAAAAAAAGCAAGAAAGGAGAGAGCAAAAGTGAGCAACCAAAAGAGTAAAGACCAAGAGTGGAAAGAAGAATAGGAGACTGGTTAGTTTTAGCAGAGAGACTGCTGGAAGGAGGGGAAAAAATAGTTGTGCAACCCTCTGGAACGGCTTCTTATAAAATCCGAAGAAAGTGAATTAAGATGGGGGAGAAGGGGGGAGAGAGAGTCGCTCAAGTTTTAAATCTCACCCATGAAGAGGCAGAAGAGGTCGAGGCAAATGAGCAAAGCTTTCTTGCTGGGGCTTTTGCTGGGGTTGTTATTCAAGGCAGGGCTGCCGCCGTTCTTGCTCTCGGGAGCCATCGCCTTGTCGTACTTGTAGTTCTGCATGGCAGGCAGGGGAATCGCCTTTCCCAGCTGCGTCTCCTTCTCGCCGCTCGGGGGTCGCGCTGGGCCGGGAGCAGCAGGGGAATCCGGGCGCCGAGGCTGGGGCTGCTCGCTGCCTGCTCACGTCGGAAGAGCGAGCAGGAGGAAGGGGATTTGCAGGCGGCTGCAGACTTTTGTCCTTGTGGCTGCCTCGGCCAGGGCCCTTCGGCGTCCGCAGGGAAGTTTTTCTCCTCTTCTCAAGCAGCAGAAAGCGCGCGAGTAGCAGCTCCCTCGTCGGCTGCGAAGACCATGCAAAAAGAGCACAACACGGAGGGAAGCGAAAGTTTTTAAAAAGTTGGGAAAGTTTGGCGCAGCGTGATCGGGAAGCCAACCAATCCCGGCTGGCGGCAGGAGCGGAGCTTGCAACTCGGCCAGTCCCTTGCCAATGAATGAGGAGAGAGAGGCAAGCAACTTGCACACCCGGCCGCGTCGAAAGTCAGTCTCCGGCTGAGCTTGTGTGATCCGACGGGGTTACTTCTGCACTTTTAATTCCTCTGATCCTTTTCCACTCCTCTCTCTTTCCCCTCTTTTTTTAAAGGTTGCTACGGGCTATCCAAGTACAACCCCTTTCCTGAAACTGACATATACATATGATAATTAACCCCACATCCCCCCCCCCAATGAAAAGAAAATCCTCCACATGCCCCTAGCGCCCCTTGCGTTCAAAACAAGCCTGCTGAGCTCAGTGAGGACGCAAATCTTGCTAAGGTTGGATTTGCCCTCTCTTCCTCTCTCTCCCCCCGCCCTCGCCCTCCCCACTCCCAGTCTTTGCTTGGAAGCAAAGCTGGAAAAGTTTGCTTTGAAAACTTCCGCTGCCTTTTGGTATATCCTGGACGGAGCGTGGGATTTAATTCTTAGTGGGCTCCTGCAGATAACACTCTTCGAAGCCTTAAGAGTGAAACAGAGTTTGCGAAAATATCAGGTTTGGTAGGACTCAGCCCTGTTTTTCATAGAGCTCATCCCCGGGACATATATGAGCCTTTGAGCATGTGCAGAATTCCGTTCCCTAACCACTACAGCCAATCTGCAGGCACACACAACACACACACACACATATATCTGGGATTTTAAGGTGAATGAATTTCTCTTGAGAGGAGAAGACTTTTAGACCAACTCACTAACCCTGTCTTTAGAAATTGACCTCTAAGCATAGTATAGCTGCCAATTTGTGAAGATATGCCGGTTATGGTCTATTCCAAAATCATGGGGTTAGCTGCACAAAATTCATGTGATTCATGACTCATAATTTTCAGATACAGTATGCAGTTAGTTTTTGCCTCCTTGCTTAGGAGAATACTCTTTGTCTATGGCATTGTAAACTCTTGCATGGGTTATAGTTCCCTTATCCATCCCTCTTTTTATTTTCCACCTAAGAGTTTATCTTGCTAAATGAAGAGGGCCAGGACATGGGCATAGCCAGGATTTTTGTTAGGGGGGCAGGCTTTTGGTAGGGGGCGGCAGAACCTCAGATTTGTATTGATTTTGATTGACTTGGGGGGCAACTGGAAGAAGTGGCTGTTCAGTATGGTTTAGCAATAAGGATGAAGCCACTTGGGAGATTGGTGCTCAACACTTTCCCTGCCTGCCTTTCTGACACTCCAGATTCCCATCCCTCCAATGGCACGCTGCAGCAAGTGATCAAAACATGGGTAAACATACAATGTTAGTCAGTGATAGTGTACAGGCACCTCATTTGAGGAACTCCTTGTCCCAAGAAATTAGGTTATTGTGCTCTTTGTTTATGCCCCACCAGCAACTGAACACTTGCCCTGGGCATACCAACATAAAGTTAAATCCATCCAGGGCAGAAATGGCCCTGGGTCTTTTGCACCGCCACGTATCTCTTGCCCCTTCCATTCTTTTCAAACCATTTTTTCCTTTACTAACAGAGTGGCTACGTGCTCTGTAAAGTACAGTCCTGATGAGACCCCAGCCATTTGTTGTCTTAATTTGTCTGGTGGTAAATTGTGTCATGGGCCCGAGCACGAAGTCTATTAAGCAATGCCCCTGCGTACAAGTGAGGTCACATTGACAAGTAGCAACTGTCTTCAGATTAAGTCATTCTGTGGAATGAGTCACAGAATGAAGTTCTTGTGGGTAGCTTTGGGAAATTCAACAGATAAAGCACACACTGCCACAAAATCGCCCCCTAAGACACTCTTCCCACTTTCATTCTCCTGAATGCTTTCTTGTTCCTTTAAAATCTGGCCATCAGAAGTCCAGCTGCTGTGTACTTCTGAGATATTTTACCTTCCCTCCCCCTACACTTCACAAACCATGGGTGTAGCCAGGTATTTTTGTTAGGGGCAGACTTTTGTTGGGGGGGAGCAGAACATCAGATTTGTATTATTGGGGGGGGGCAGCTGCCCCTCTGCCCCCCCTTGGCTATGCCCATGTCTCAAACTATTTGTACTCATCTCTGGTTTCTTCTCCCCATCTCCTTTAATACCTAACTTTTCTCAGCCTACATGAGCAGCAGTGAGGAATTTGTACATTTATTTATTTATTCATATTTCTAAACAGCTCAATATTTAAAAAAATATTTAAATGGTATACAAAACCCTCAGTAAAACAGTATAATGAAAACACAGATACAAGCATAAAAACAGTAGAACAATATTATATCTTTTATTTTTTAATAAACAGTTTGAGAGAGAGGGAGAGCCACAATAACCTCTTAAAGTATCTGTAGCTGGCCTGGTACCATCCTTCTGAGCACCTTATCCCCAAAAAGGAGCGTTTGTGGATGAACGGTAGTTGTTAAGTACTCAGGGTCCACACAGAGCTTTTATTTGTAGGAGTGGCCACATCGCTATTTCTTTAAAGGTGCCAGGTGCCAACCAATTCCTTCAGCTTTCAAACTAAGCTTTGGTCTGTGAGAATCCTGCCTAGCAATAGCAAGGTTCCAAACAACAACCAGAAATGGTTGCATGGCCACAGCAGAGTAAAAGTCTCATACGGCTACCACTGTTACACGACTCCTGGGTAAAAATCTTATACTAAGTGTTCCCCTTTGACCTAAAGTAGAGGCTGCGTTTCTTAAAACATGCAGGACAAACTGGGAAATGTTTTCAGAAAAACCACCTCAGCAAAGTCGATGGAAGAAGAACACACAGCACCTGTCAACGTGCCAGAGTCTCTCATCAAACATTTAACTTGATCAAAATCTTTTGTATCCCTAATTCAGCACAGACCGCCCTCAAGCCTTCCTCTCCTACAATGCCAAATTTCAAGTCAATTGGCTGAGTCTTTTTCGAACTCTAAGCCATAGAACATACTGCCCCAGCCATTATAATGGTGAAATGTGATTCAGAAGACTCGCCCAGGGCTGGCCCAAAACAGTCTGGCATCACCCTCCCCGCCAGGGAAGTTGGGGTGAGTGAAGATCTACATGAGAAACAAGCGTGGGGGGATAAAGATTTACCTCAGAATCTTCTACCCCTGTGGTTCTCCAGCCACCTGAGGTGGTCTCCTTACCTTGCCTCATGGGTGGGTCAGCCTTGACTCGCCCTTAACAAGAGGACCACAACTGGGATATCTTCTAAATACCTTGTAAATGCTGCATGAATGATTGATTATTATAAGAGTGGGGTTATTAACAGAAACACTTCCCTAATGTTGTCATAGCTTGAGACTGTTAATATGTGATTGATTGATTTATCTTTTGTCCTGGAACAGCTTTTATCAGTTATTGGGAAATTACAGAGATTTTTTTGATTTTTTTTAAAAATCCCCTTATCATTATAGTCACTCTGCTTCCGTGTAACTGACCACTTATGGCTTTGAATTTTTAAGAAATACAACTGTTTGCATCATTGGTACAGGAATGGGGGATTTTCCCACCACAAGCCTAAATAAATAAATAGTGTGGGTTTTTCCATGAACCAACCTTTTTTTTTTTTTTTGCATGAGCCAACCTTATAAGTGCCAAAGATGTGCGCAGACCAACCTTCCTTGAGTTGGGGCCTTTCAGATACTGAAGGACAGCAACTCCCTTTGCTTCTGACCATTGGCTATGCTGGCTGGGCAGTGCTGGATTAAACCCTGTGGAGGCCCCTAGGCAGTCAAAATCTTAGAGGGGCCCTTGTGTGCGTGCTCTAGTGGGATAACATTGAACTAAGAAAACTTGATTGTAATTTTCTTTCACGATCAAATCAATATTATTTCAACCCGTTGTTTCAGGTCCCCTAAAAGGCATGGGGCCCATAGGCCAGTGCCTACTCTGCCTACTGGTAATCCGGCACTGGGGCTGGGTCTGATGGGAGTTGGGCTTCAAGGCAGCTGGAGAGTGCTATCAAGTTGGGAAGACAGGTACTGCCATGTTGTTGTTGTTGTTGTCGTCAACGTCATAAACGACCATGCTTCTAAATTGCTGAAACTTGGAATTTCAGAATTCAGCACAAATTAGAGAATTCTGAGAGGTAAGTCCCAGTAACCAGGGAAATCAGAACATCCTGTGCTAGCCAGACAGATACAGTGGTTATGGAAGCTCCAGGATGAGATATGTCAGATGGTTTGCATAATGTAGTGCAGTGCATTCATTCACATTGGCACTAATCTGTATGTACTCGAATTCACACACAGGTTTTGTGTTCCTGTGGAGAGATCTGTCTTCATTCAAAAAGATCAGCCCCTTTCATTGAAACGAATGGGAAAGGCTTCTGGATCATGAATATACTGGATCAGGCCACTCCTTTTTATGCATACTTGAAGAAAATGGATGTGACTAACTTTGGGACTCAAACTGTAGTCTGTAGGTAGAGGAAAGGCTTTAGAGATCCACTTTGCTAGATAATCCAGTTGGCGCTGCCTCTTAAGGAATTGTGGGTTTGGGATCATAGAGTTGGAAGGGGTCATGAGAATCATCTAGTCCAACCCCCTGCAATGCAGGAAGCTTTTGCCCTATGTGGGTCTCAGACCCTGAGATTAAGAGGCTCATGCTGAACCGGCAGAGCTATCTATGGTGATTCATATTTGACTTCCAAGTGTCCCAGCTTTTGCCAATTCTGGTACTTAAAGCCATGATAGGCTACATTCAATTGCCTTTTTATTATGTTTTGTTTAAAAACTCTTATTATGATCACAACAAAGGGAAAAGAAGCAGTTTACCTGTCCTTGAAGAGGAAAAAACCAAAGCCAACAAAGGAAGTTCTGATGCTTGCATTTGCAAAAACTCTTTGGGAATGCAATGTCCAGTTCAACTGAGAAATTTTAAAATGCACAAAGTCAAAAAGTACAACTATGTGTTTAGAAAACAGAACAGAATCCTGCAGTGATTTTATGCACCCTTGTGTCAACACACAGGGAAAAGCCCCCCCCCCTACAAACGAGAGTTGCTCACACACAAAGGGTTCTATAGCATCTTGTATTTAAGCATCATTAATGTGAAAGTGAGTTGGGCAAGAGTTCTAGGGAAACACCAGTGATTGACCCTCTTTCCTCCCTGCAGAAAAAAAACCCCTCTTTATGTCAGGAAATATTTGTAAAGAATTATGGGTGATATTCAATATTAGTCACACTCATACCCAACATTAGTCATAGTCACAGAAGACCCATGGATTTCATTGAGTCTGCTATGGGTATGACTAATATTAATGTCTTCTCAGGCTCTATATAGCCCTTCTCTCGTGCCAAAGTGCATATGCTCACCCACCCTGTTTTACATAATTCCCTATCACAGTGATGACTGACATATGTCTGCCACTGTAAAACAGCTGTCTGGTGCCAACTCCTGACCCTCCTCCCTTTCTATCTAGTAAAATGCAACAAATCCCATGTAGCTCTCTGTCATCCATTCATTGTATATATTTTGCTGCCAAAATCTAACAATGTGTGTTTGCTAAATAAGAATATGAAGGGATGGAGAGTTCAAGATGACTAAAGAGGGCACTGTGTGATGTCACTTCCCTTGAGTTTTCTGACCTGGAAAAAGACGAAATGGGTTTAAGCCTTTCTACTTCCCCCTACCTCAGAAATCACTCTCTTACCACAGCCTGTATTAATCGTAATAACACTACTACATAGCCTAGTCCCAAAGTTTCCACTTCAGTGCTGCAAGAGATGGCGTTTTAAACTCTGCTAACTAAGTTTAAATGTTCTGCTCACATATGTGAGTAATGAGAAAGAAAAATTGTAAAATATGTCCTATCCTGCCTATAAAATCCACCCAACGCCAACAAAGTTACCCAGTTTGACTCAGGATTCATCCTAATCTGATGGACAAGTCATCTAGGGGACCATCATGCTTTCAGAACTTAAGGCAGGGTGGCACTGAATCTGTATAAACACTACAATATCTCAGTGGAGAAACAATGAGCTTTTCCGTGTTTATTTCACTCATGTCCCATCTCTCCCTTTGCCACAGCTTGATGGAATGGCTGCTGTTAGATAACTGAACGAGAGAGGACAGAGCCCAATGGAATGTCAATAGAGTGGTTCTGCAGATCCATTTCTCCTTCACTCATTTCTGGTATGGAGTACTATTTCTTATTTTAAAAAATAAAATAAAAATCTTACTATCAAGGAAATAAGAGATTGTTGGGAAAGAAGGGACTTGAACCTAAGGAAGCAGCTGCTGCCACTCTTCCCTATAATATGTCTTTCTGTGCCATAGCATGTTCATACATGAAAATATTGTTTTCCGATCCACATGGCAGGCTCTGAATTTCTGCTGGGCTTGCATTCCCTTTGAAGTTAATGCAAGTTTCACCCTTGTCAGCAAAGCCAAGGTCCACCATGTCTGAAAGAATGGGGCGGACGTCCTCTACCTAAGAATCAATCCTGCATCGCACTGGATGTTAGGTGAGTGACAGTCCACAACTGATTCTGAATCGAAGGTTAGTGCTCCCTTTGAGTTGAGGCTTCCATTTGTATTTGTCCTGGATTCTTATTGAAACAATGCCCTCCTCTCACTTTCTACAGAAAACAACAGAAAAATGGAGGGATCTGATCACAAACGAATACCTACTTTCTTGGGAGTCTACTTTGAGTAAGTCAAACGCTGGATTCAATCCTTAGTTCTTAATGCCTATTTGAAGATATTCTGGGATGCAGCCTGCTATAGAATTATAGAATCAAGGTGATGAATCATTTATATCATTTATGAATCATTTCTTCTGCGGCATCTCAAAGCGATTTGCAATACAATGATGAAAATATCTAATGCAATTAGACAAAACCAACAGAATTACATATAAAACAATTAGCTGAAAGAGAAAAGCCTTCAACAAGTGTCATAAAGGCAAAAGAGATGTGGTGTGGTGGCCCATGGGATCATATTCCACAACTGTGGGACCACAGACAGAAAAACAAAACTCTAAGCCCATGCCTAACTTCTGTCACTAGTGGGCATCTCAACAGAGCTTCCAAACAGTCTTCAAGTTACAGCCTGACATATATGAAAGTATGTTGTCCTTTAACTAATCTGGTTGCAACGATTTAGGGATTAGAAAGCCATTACTACCAGCACATTAAATTAGGACCAGAAGGACATGGGCAAGCTGCTGCCATTGCTGGTTAAAATCTGCTTTGGGGGGAACCCAGAAGAGATTTAGGACCCACGGGAGATGATTTTCCATTGTATAAGAAGGAATCCTTGTGCTGTTGGCACAGTTTGCTTAAACCCAAAATGTTTAATCCACTTTCTGTTTTCATTGGGATGTATGTCTTCTGCTGTGGCTACTGGCCCAGTAAGTGGGCAGTTGATCAGACCCTCTGCAGTCCCAATCTCATTAGTAAGTAAAATCCTATGGAACTCGGTAGTATTTGCTTGGACATAAACAGAATGTGTGGGACCATGCTGCACGGCTGTAACCCTAGGCAAACTTACACGGAGCAAAGGCTTGTGAAGAAAGTGGGACTCACAGCATGGTTGTGTTTACTCAGAAGTAAGTCCCTCAGTCCAGTAGGAATTACTACCCAATTAGCATTAAATCTGAGTGAATTTGGATAGGATTAGAGATATACAATCATGCCTGGACAAGCCAATCCAATTTTCACTTGTTCAAATCTGCCCTTTTTAACAGAAGCTGTTACTTCACATGCTCAGAAATTGCATACAAGATTTAGTATCCTCTAAGCAGCATAATTTTTTGAATTATGGTGCTGGAGGAGACTCTTGAGAGTCCCATGGACTGCAAGAAGATCCAATCTATCCATTCTTAAGGAAATCAGCCCTGAGTGCTCACTGGAAGGACAGATCCTGAAGCTGAGGCTCCAATACTTTGGCCACCTCATGAGAAGAGAAGACTCACTGGAAAAGACCCTGATGTTGGGAAAGATGGAGGGCACAAGGAGAAGGGGACGGCAGAGGACGAGATGGTTGGACAGTGTTCTCGAAGCTACAAATATGAGTCTGACCAAACTGCGGGAGGGAGTAGGAGACAGAAATGCCTGGCGTGCTCTAGTCGATGGGGTCATGAAGAGTCGGACACAACTAAACGACTAAACAACAACAAACAACAAAGCAGCATTAGGAAACCTGTGGCCCTCTGGATATTGTTAGATGAAAGCCCCTATCATCCCTGATCATTGATTGCACTGACTGATGGGGATTGTAGTCCAACAACACCTAGAGACCTGCAGTTTTACTTTCTCTGTTCTAGGGAGGCCAGACTTGCAAGGAATATCTTTGTCTGCCATCTTCTGAAGTCACATTGATAGAACAGCACCCAGATGCCAATGCTGTCCTCTCTCTCCTCAAAAAACCTGAAATAACATTTTACTGGTTTCCTTTGTACATTTTATTTTTAAAGTTTGTCGAAGTGCAGCAAAGCACACCTATTGTTACCAGAAAGATAGCCAAGCTGCCTGTGGGATTAGCAATGTGAAAAATGACTCTTCATAAATAGTTAGGTAATTGGAAAGTTATTGAGCTGTTTCCCTGATAATCTGCCTGACAAAGTAAATCAGATTTGATTCCACTTTCTTAGAGGGTTGAGGTTTCTGCATTTTCAAACAGAAGCAGATGCTACCATCTAGTGTCTCCGGCAGGTATTGCAAACAAACAAAATGTTAAGGGTTTTCAAACATATGGCACCTCATCTTGTAAAATGTATTATGCTTTTTTATGCCAGTACAATGGTGTGCTCAGGTTTTCAGTGCTATGTGATACTGTGTTTTCTGTCTGTATCCTTCTGATTAAAAACAAACTCCAGATGAGCGGCTTCATGTGCATATCAAACCCACGTCTTGAAATCTCAGCAGGTTGTGCGTGTGTGAATCTGCGTGTGTAAACTGTTGTACACTGTACAGCACATCTCCACACACCAATCAGGGAAAAGCAGGGTGGGAGCTTTCAGTGAAGAACAGGAAAGAGTATTTGGAATATAGGCAGTTGTGTGTGGAGTTCCTGGTACATGTCAGTGGTGGGGAACCAAATCTGGACTCCCATCAGCCCCAACCAGCATACCTAATGGTTAGAGATGGTGGGAGTTGTAGCCCAATAACACCTGGGGAGGGGTACACAGGTTTGCCATCCCTGCTACAGACAATCTTCAAGCTGCATTGATAAAATGGAAAGCTGTGCTGCTCAAGCATGAGATAATACTGGAAAAAGTGAAGAATCTTTTCACCTCCATAAAATGTAGGGGCATCAGACTATAACCTGTAAAACTATCCACATTTGTTATTATTAATTAAAAAAAGCAAGCATTGTTCTTGATCCTTTCTCAGCTCCATCACCTACTCTCAGTTCCTGCCTGCAGAGGCGTCCGTTCATTTCAACAGATGAGAGGGATGTTGACAGGGCCAGAGGAAAAGTGGGCCAGATTATGAAACCTTCTCATATTTATTCATGACTTTAGGATTCTAAACGAGAGGTGTCAGTTCCTAGGTGTGGCAACACTCACATGAATGTGAGCCTCTTGCTTTGAAAGCCATTGAAAAAGTCAATAAAAGTTGACATTCAATCAAGGGTGGGGAAACCGTGGCCCTCCAGATATTAGAATCATAGAATTTCAGAGTTGGAAGGGTCTCTGAGTGTTATCTAGTCCAACCCGCTGCAATGCGGGAATCTCAGCTAAATCATCCCTGACAGATGGGCCACCCAAACTTTCCTTAAAAACCTCCAAGGAAAGCGAGTCCACAATCTCCTGAGGGAGTCTGTTTCATGGTCAAACAATTCTTACTGTCACAATGTTCTTCCCAGTGTTTAGCTGGAATCTTTTTTGAACTTGAAGCCATTGGTTTGTGTCCTACCCTCCAGAACAGGAGAAAACAAGCTTGCTCCATCTTCCATGTGAGAGCCCTTGAGTTACTGGAAGATGGCTATCATATATTCTCTTAGTCTCCTCTTTTCCAGGCTATGGCTCCTATCATCCCTGAATATTAGGCAGGCTGGCTGGGGGTGTTGGGAGCTGGGAATCGCCCAAACCTCTAGAGGACTGCAAATTCCCTACCCTGCCCTTAAATAATCTCTTGCCATTTTCCCTAGCCTAGTGCTTCTAAATTCTGTTTGATTCAAATCCTCACGCTCAAGCTAGACTAGGGTTAAAATATATTTATTTTGGCAAATGTGTGGTTTGAGCATAGCTTTTGAGTATCTGGGAAAGGTTGATTTGTTATATATATATAAAACAGCAGACTTTAACAGTAGGTCTTAGCAGTTCTTCATAAATGCAGACTTAAATCACCTAAAGTTATATATACAACTTGAGCTTCAACGTTGATAGAAAGATGGGATATAAAAGTTGAAATTATTATCTTGTGGCTTCCAAAATGGCTTAACTGTCAAATGTAAGTGTCTGGAGCAAAATTAGAGTAAGTGTGGCAGGCTATTAAGTAAAGCAAAAAGGAGAGTAATTATTAGACATTCCAGCAGAAGATAAACAACAGTTTTTCAAAATCACAACATTGCCATATGTATATATTTTCAAACTCTTTTTCATGTGGCTATAGCTCACCTTAGAGAGCTGTGTGTATACTACCCTATGTGTTATGTACACAAAGCAGGCATTTTTGGAGTAAGCTGGCAATGAAAGAAATAGTATGTGTGCAAGAGACTATATAAAGGCTGGTAAATTCCGACTTTGTGCTACAGGCTGGCCGGTTTCCAGGAGTAAAGTTTGGAAAGCGAGTAAAGTGGGATGCGGAGGCCGCATTTTCAGGTCACTGTAAGGATAGCCTGGTACCTTGCAATCTTGCCAGGGAATTGTTTGAAAACAGACTTTACTGGAGGGCTGTAGCTCAGAGGCAGAGCATCTGCTGTACATGTAGAAGGTTCAATCCCTCACATTGGACAAGCAGGGCTGGGAATGTCTCCCGTATGAAACCCCGCTTGCCAGTCAGTGTACACCATACTGAGCTAGCTGGACCAAAGATCTGATTCAGTTCTGGATTACCAAATAGGCAGAGTAAGCCTTGGCCTATGGGCCCTCATGCCATTTAGGGCCCCCGCAACAATGCATCAAAATAATATTGATTTTCACTTGAAAGAAAATTCCAATCAAGCTTTCTTAGTTCAATGTTATCCCACTAGAGCAAGCGCACATGAAAGCTCCAGATACGAAGCTTTCTTTGAGTTAGAGGGTTGTGGGTTCCTGCCGACTCCATATCCTAGTATAATATTTGAGATAATTTGCAAGGGAGCCGCCAAGATTTCAACTACCTAGGGACTTCCACAGGGTTTAATCCAGCACTGGTCTGACTAGGTATAAGACAGCTTTTTAGTCCCTAATTAAAACATCAAACTGGCCAATGCCAACACCTGCTAAAGGACATGCAGTGGTACCTCAGGTTAAGTACTTAATTTGTTTTGGAGGTCCGTTCTTAACCTGAAACTGTTCTTAACCTGAAGTACCACTTTAGCTAATGGGGCCTCCTGCTGCTGCCGCGCCGCCGGAGCACGATTTCTGTTCTCATCCTGAAGCAAAGTTCTTAACCTGAGGTAATATTTCTGGGTTAGTGGAGTCTGTAACCTGAAGCGTATGTAACCTGAAGTGTCTGTAACCCGAGGTATCACTGTACTCTCCAAGTGTCCCAATTTTCTAGAGACAGTCCCAGAATTACAAAAGCCATCCTGGCTTCTGATCTGATCCTGGCATGTCCTGATTTTCTCTACCAGTGTAGCTCAGATGCTCTACCACTAAGGTATGGCTCCCCCACAAAGCAGTGCTGCTTCACTAGTTACTTTCTACTGAAGGAATTTATATGTACAATATTTACACCAATAGGTCTTTAGGCTTTCTAAAGACTGCCCAATCCTGTGCTGTCAATACCACCTCCTCTATCAATTGGTCAACAACAAATTTGTTGTCTGCATTTTTTCAGTTGATTTAGGACGAATCTGATGCGCTGAATCCAAAAATCACATTGGTTTTGCTCAATCAGGTCTAGTTTTTGAGCTATGGCCACATGTCGTTTTTTTACGTTTTTGTTCACATGTACGCTTGTGTGGAGCATTTTAGAAGAAGTTGGTGGGGGTAAAATACCATGTCGAATAATTGTTTTGATTGGAAATTTTTATTTTAATGACAAGAAGTATTCAGGTCCGATAGTTCTGGGTGATTATGTCGAAAAGGGATCAGTTTGAAGTCATAAAACCTCGAAATCTTCCATAAATTGGTGCGGCTCCATAAATTGGTGGGATCAACAGAAAGAACCGGAGCAGCCTTAAGTATCCTGATCTTCAATCAGCACGTCATCCTGTAGCTCATTGTGATGAAATTCCAGTGGCAGTCTTCAGAGAACTTCCTGACATTAGTGACGAAGATGCCTCCAGTGTTGAAGGACATGAAGAAGAAGTGGTTCTTGAAGATGATGCTCCACATCCATTTTCCCAAAAGGAGTTGAATGATCTAGTTCGCGACCTCAGCTTGTCAAAGGACTCTGCCGAACTGTTGGCATCCAGATTGAAGGAAAAAAACCTCCTCTCTGACAGTGCTCACATCAGCTTCTTCCACAACAGGCATCAAGAGTACCTCCGTTTTTTCTTGGAAGAGAAGGACTTGGTGTACTGTGCAGATATTGCGCAGCTTCTGCTCAAGCTTGGAGTGCCACAGTCCGAACCCAAAGATTGGAGACTGTTCATTGACAGCAGCAAGCAATCACTGAAATGTGTTCTGCTACACAACGGCAACCAGTTTGCCTCTATACCCCTGGCTCACTCGAGTACACTGAAGGAGAACTATGAAGCGGTGAAGTATGTGCTGGAGAAAATTGGTTATGATCAGCATAAGTGGTTTATTTGTGTTGACCTGAAGATGGTGAACTTTTTGTTGGGACAACAGTCTGGCTTCACCAAGTACCCATGTTTTCTGCGCATGTGGGATAGTAGGGACCGTGCTCAGCATTACACAAAGAAGGACTGGCCTGTGCGGGAGGAACTGGTGCCTTGCAAAGAAAGGAATGTCATCAACGACCCTCTGGTGGACAGAGACAGAATACTCTTCCCACCGCTGCACATCAAGCTCGGCTTAATCAAGCAGTTCACCAAGGCTCTGGACAAGGATGGTGACTGCTTCACTTACTTGTGCCAGGCTTTTCCAGGATTGACCATGGAGAAGTTGGAAGCTGGCATCTTTGACGGTCCTCAGATCCGTCAGCTCATCAGAGATCCAGAGTTCGGAAACTCAATGAACGAAGTGGAACTGGAAACGCGGAAGGCATTTGTTCTGGTAGTGAAGAACTTTCTTGGCAACAGTAAGGCCAGAAACTATGCAAAACTTGTCCACAACATGCTGACTGCTTTCAGAAACCTGGGCTGCAACATGAGCATCAAGATGCACTACCTACGGTATTTTCACATATGGACCGGTTTCCTGAGAACCTGGGTTCAATGAGTGACGAGCAGGGGGAGAGATTCCATCAGGACATGAAAGAGATGGAGACCAGGTATCAGGGTTGCTGGGACGCAGTCATGATGACTGACTACTGTTGGACTCTGAAGAGAGACCTCCGTGCTGCTGAGCATTCCAGGAGTTCCAAGAAACGGAAGTTCAAGCCCTGAAGTTTGAAAAATGGTGAAGCAACATGCAATTTACGTGTACTTACCTTTATCAATGCCCACCATTTAGTTTACAGTAAACCTGACCTGATGGAGAGAAACGGATGCCATTTCCTGATTCAGCAGTGCAAAAATACCCTGAATCAGTTGTAGAAATCTAGACAACATTCAAAAAGTAAAAAATTGTTGCCCAGTGATTTGTAATGGGGCAGGAGACACAATGTTTAGGGGCAGGAACGTGAGTGGTTTTAAATAGATGACCATACCTCATAGGAAGCTGTCAAAGAAAAGCAGAACAAGAATTGGTTCTGGATGTTTAGCCTCCAAGACTCCAGAGCCCCAATGTTCAGCTGACAGCTCTGTGTGCAAAGCACCCAAGCTCTGACAAGCAGCTGATTGTTGAGGCTTGCAAGTGCAGATGGTCAGCCGATGGCTGCTGCAGGCAAAAACAGGCCACCTGACATCATGGCATGATTGACAGGTGGGCGACCCCAACCACCTGCCATGTTTGGTCTATGGCAGGTGCAGGGAGATAAGTATCTGGCCCACCAGCCAAATCCAATTCCCCATTCCTGGTCCAAAGAACTGCTGGAATCCTTTCCGATTCTTGAAGGGCTAACTCCTTTTCCAACTCCATGCTAGTCAGGGCATGTAACCAAAACACATGTGCCTCTGGCTGTGCTTTAAAAAGCCTGAGATTTGAAGGCACCTCCGATTGAACTACATATCCCTGGTGTATTCCTCTAGTTATAGTGCCCATTGCAAGCTGAGTCTGCAGAATTCTGATTTGTTAATTTCGGAACCATTGTTTCTACAGCACATTAGCATGTAAAGTGTCTTCACAACCATTCCATCATGCAGCTCACTTTTATTTTAATGATGGGTGACATCATTAATAACAGCAAAAAAGAAAGAAAGAAAAGTTGAAGCATAGCCATTGCAAGAGTTTCAGGAAAATAAGACTGTGGAAATACCATGAAAATGGTAGGCAGTAGTAACATAAATAGAAGAAAGTCAATCTTTGTGACAACCCACCCCTCCCCCTCCCCCTCTTATGAAGGCTCTTCTCAGCTTTTGTGCTGCAGTAGCAAATTGAGCTCCCCTATAGGTAATCTATTTTCCATGGTTGCACAACAGATGGTTTACTTTCCTCAAAAAGTCATTTGCCTCTGCTGTTCTCACTAGCAGACCTGACAACACATGTATCATTGGGGCTGAATAAATAGAGCAATGAAACAAATAATGACAGATATCTCCCCAAAACATAAAATGTTGGTTTACTGGAACCTCAGAGTAATGACCAGATAGATATTGAGATGGTTTTGTCTGCAATCTCAGTTCAGTAAAGGCCCTAGGTGGAGTGCTGTATGCTAGACTGTGGAAGTAACTCTCCAAGTTATGCATCTCTCTTGCAACATTGGGGTGGGGAGATGACGAGACTTGAATCAGTGCTTTGCTATGTGATGCTTTAAAGGTAAAGGGACCCCTGACCATTAGGTTTAGTCCTGACCAGCTCTGAGGTTGCAGCGCTCATCTTGCTTTATTGGCCGAGGGAGCCAGCATACAGCTTCCGGGTCATGTGGCCAGCATGACTAAGCCGCTTCTGGCGAACCAGAGCAGCGCACGGAAACGCCATTTACCTTCCCGCCAGAGTGGTACCTATTTATCTACTTGCACTTTGACATGATGGGACGCGGGTGGCGCTGTGGGTAAAAGCCTCAGCGCCTAGGGCTTGCCGATCGAAAGGTCGGCGGTTCGAATCCCTGCGGCGGGGTGCGCTCCCGCTGTTCGGTCCCAGCGCCTGCCAACCTAGCAGTTCGAAAGCACTCCCGGGTGCAAGTAGATAAATAGGGACCGCTTACTAGCGGGAAGGTAAATGGCGTTTCCGTGTGCGGCTCTGGCTCGCCAGAGCAGCGTTGCTCGGTCCCTGCTCCTGCCAACCTAGCAGTTCGAAAGCATGTCAAAGTAAAGGTAAAGGTAAAGGTACCCCTGCCCGTATGGGCCAGTCTTGACAGACTCTAGGGTTGTGCGCCCACTTCCGGGTCACGTGGCCAGCGTGACATCGCTGCTCTGGCGAGCCAGAGCCGCACACGGAAACGCCGTTTACCTTCCCGCTATAAAGTGGTACCTATTTATCTACTTGCACTTAAGGGTGCTTTCGAACTGCTAGGTTGGCAGGCGCTGGGACCGAACAGCGGGAGCGCACCCCGCCGCGGGGATTCGAACCGCCGACCTTTCGATCGGCAAGCCCTAGGCACTGAGGCTTTAACCCACAGCGCCACCCGCGTCCCTTGATGCCTTACCTTGGTCCTAAAAAATAAACCAGCCTATAGTTTGTACCTGCTTCGAGACCAGGTCAGTCTCCACCAACTATCTTTCCTAGTACTGCACATATATGAGCTGTGATCTCCCATGCACACAAGCAGCAGGAAATTTTGGTAAGTTTAGATGTTTATAGAGAATTGTTGACTTCAGGGCAGAGTCAAAAAAGCAAACTGCCTCTAGGCTCAGACCTGGCATGAACCATCTCCACTGACAGCACTGCCCCCATCATATTTCCCCTTCCTTTACATGGCAGCAGGGGCTCATGATGGAGCTTCTATTAAGCCCTAGACGCAGGTGTGCTGACATCCAGGGCAACTAGGAACCATGGGAAATTTATTTCCCATGGCACGTAATATTTCTCCAAATTTGGCAATGCAATTCTATGGTTGCGCAAAGTAGAGAAAAATGGATATACTGGGGGTGGGGAATAAAGTATGCATTGAAATGCGCATATATATATATATATATATATGGAAATCGCTTTGCACAAATGTGCACATTAGGTAAAGTTCAAACTAAAAAGCTGGTGAATTTACATGACAACTTTTTAAAAATTGAAAATTGATGTGGAAATGTGGAAAACTGAACTGAAAAAACTAAGACAGCAAGGGACAGATGTAGATAGTGTAGTAGGGCAAAAAGTGGGGGGGGACAGGATGCATTCTTCTGTTACATTAGTCATGCTCTTACAAATTAAATCCACCCAAAAAACTCTATTCAGGCTCTTTTAAATTATAGTGTGGGGGATGCTCCATCTAGTGTTCATCATTCATGGTTCAGTAACATGTTCACCATGATGCAAGTTTCAATGAGTCAAAGAATTCTATCAGAGCACGAACGTTTGTCCAGAATTGCTGTACAGATGCTTGAGATAATCTAAGTGTATACTCATTTATCTCTGGAATGTCAGGACACATCAATCTTGTGCAGCATGAAGGCTGCGAATCCAGAGTGACACAGCTGTCCTTGACTTTGCAGTAAGACAAGTTGCTGTCTTTTAGTCCTCCTTAGTCACTCTTGCTTACAGGGGGGAAACAAAACAACCATCCTCTTTTTCCATTCATGTCAGCTAACACCAAGTGTCAGAGATAATAGGCTCTCCCTTTCCTATTAGGGCACAATAACTACACTGTCCAAATATACCCTGTTATGATTTATGAGCTGTTGAGGAGATAGACAGCCTGTTTCTTTTTAAAAAAATCAATAGTCACCATCTTTTGAAGGGGGAAAAGGCATTAAATCAAGGAACCTTAATCAAATATTTCATTTATTATCATCAAGTGGCATTCACAGTGCAACCCTATGCAAGAAATCCCCTTGAGTTCAATGGTAGCTGGCTGTAGCAATATTCCCCTTCTGATGTTTCAGACTTCAGCTCCCAGCCAGGATAACTATGTTGGCTTGCATTGATGGTGTGATGATTAGGGCTAATGGGAGATATAGTACAAAACTATGGGAGAGCATCAGGCTGGGGTAGGTTGTTGTGTATAAAATAGGAAGCTTAGAATGGTAGCCATCACAATTGTATTTTATATTCTATTTTGTATTCTTTGTAAGCTACCCAGGGTACATTTATTGATGTGTGATCGTATGAAATACATGCATAGATATATAATGCCTGCAATCAAACTACATAAAATGTTCTTAATTTTTTTTAAAAAAAAATCATGCTAAGCAACCACAGGAGAGACAAGAAAAGAACTGAGAAAGCAAGGGCATATAAACCTAGCACAGGAAAGTCAGACTGGAGGTAGAATTCATTGCAAACTGGGCTTTCACAAGAAGACTGCAGCAGGATATAGGACAAATATAAGTTGCATGCCCTGAACTGGCAGGATGATGGGGAGTTGGAAGAGAAGGAAGAGGATCCTGGCAAGGGGTTTAGCCGGGACTGAAACACACCGGGGCAAGCTGGGGACTGGGCTGGTGTAGGAAGTACTCATGGGGTGACAGAGGATGGTGAGGGGATGGAGGTCAATGCACAGGAACCAGAGAAGCAGGACCCATCGCCAGAGCCAGAAGGGCCCCTGTCTCCATGAACACAGCAGGCTCTGAGGCATAGGGAGCAGCAAGAGGGGTTGCTTTAGGAGGCTGAGGCAGGCAAAGGTCCACAGCCTAGCTCCCTAGCTGGCCAGCTGGGGATCACTAGCTTGGTGAGGAAGTTTGTGATTCCTCAGTTTGAGTAGGCTCCAAACAGGTGAGGGTCACTTGCCTCATCAGGCAATGTATAAAAGGGCAGCTGAGCTGAGATGCTGTGTCTGCTCAACTGCCCGTTGGTGGTCCTCAGCTTGGATGCACCAGGTTCTCTGCAGGACTTTGGATATGTGGATTGATCCTGGACTTGGGACCTGACATGTTGACTTGCCACCAGGTAGGCCGGGGTTTCGTTAAGCTGATAAACCAATGGACACACTTGTACATAATCTCTTTAGTGCATTTAGTTACTTTGTTGAGTTGTTCCTATTTAGGTATGTTTGTTTCAAATGGTATAACAGGGTTCCTTTAAAAAAAAATATATCATTTTACTATCCTATATGTACTATCGGTGATAAATCCAACAACCTTTAAAAATAAAAAGTGGAAACCAGAAAACCAAGTTGTGTCATCACATGGTTTCTTCACTGTTGGAAAGATAATGTTGCGCTTGAGAAATCTTGCCTTGAAAACAGTGGTTTCTTGCACGTGGTTATTATTGATGCAGAGGGAAGAGTAATAATGTAGGTATCTGTTCCAAATCCTATAAGAGAAACCACAATTTTACTAAGAATTGATGCTACTTTGTCTTCCAATGTAAGATAGTGAATACACTGTCATACAGAATAAAAGGTTGCTGGGAATTGTTTACATATGAAAACAATCTTCCCACCCATTTCCAGTCTACTGAATGTCACTATATTCAACCTTTTTATTTAAAAAGCTAGTTTCTAGACTGACATGTTTATTGCTTGCTTCCCTGCACCCCCTCCATTCACTTTAGCTGTGAAATATTCACTGAGGATTTAAACAGGCAACTAATGTTCTTTATATTGGATGCTGTGAGAACAATCCTTTGAGGGGGTTGAGTTGATACCAGAAATAATGAGAACAATAGTAAGCATATTACTGTAAATTATACTTCAGTTTCCCTGTATTTAAAAAAAAATATTTGGAAGAAATCATTCAAAGAAATACTCTCATTGCAAAAACGCCTTATCCTTGACTAAAAATAGCACAGCTATGGAGCGTCTCATGTGGGGCTTTCATTTTAATTAATATTTCAGAGCTGTTCCTTGCAGATGAAGAAAGTAAGGCTTCTATTCATAAAAATGCTGGCATTCTGCCACAAAAATGCTGCTTTATTGAGCAAAGAGGGAAAAGTTGGAATGTGTCTTTCCAGGAGGAATGTGTATTATTTTTATTTAATTCATAAATCCTTTTTCACCCCATTGACTAAAGGTGAACTTTTTTTTTAAGAACTACTTCTTTTGAGAGAGTAAGGGGGAATGGCACTTAAAATAATCAGCAGAGAGACACTGCGTTTAAAAGGACTCATTAAAAAAAATTATTATTATTTTACTAGAGAAAGCAGTGTCACAATTGTGCTGGGGCAAAAAATGAAAGGGATCCAGACAATTAACAGCTAACAAACAGTAATTTGAGTTGGCTAAATCAGCTTGAAATAGGGTTTTACAAGACAATTGAATTTAGCATCACAAAAGAAAAAGGAAAAAGTTTAAATAAGGTAGGTGTGAACCAGTTAAGGTATGTTCACAAGCAGTGCCGGATTTACATATAAGCTAAACAAGCTGTAGGTTAGAGCCCCACTCTCTGGGGGGCTAAAAAAAAAATTAAAGGAAAAAAAACCTGGATGTACATTTCCAAAACATAAGATAAAAATAAAATAAAACCTACATACAGCAAGAGTGTTTGGTGTTGTGTAGACTCCTATGATGTAAGTAATGGGCCCCGCCTGCTCCCTAAAATATCACTGGTTTGCTCATTTCTACATCAATTACTTTGATAAAATACATATTTAGTTATGTGCAAATGGCTTTCGATACCTATTAGGTCCATAAATTACCGTATAGCATATATTCAACACAAAAAACAGCGACAATTTGTTGTTGACAAAGGACAGCTGGCCATATAAAGGGCCCCATTACCTTCAGTAGCTTAGGGCTTCATCAAACCTAAATCTGGCCCTGTTCACAAGATTATTTCCTAAGAATATTCCCACCCCACTCTATTTCTGAAACGCCTAAGATAGACATTGTACAAGACTTCCTGTACTTTCGGGGCAGATCTCTATTACAAATATTTATTGATTTTTATTACCAGTTTAACTGCAACGGCTTCCCTCAAAGAAACCCAGGAGTTGTCATTTGGCAAGAGGGCGGATAATTCTTTGTTGACAGCACCTCTCACAGAATGTCAGTCCGGAGGCCTCCCTGTGAAGAGCGAATGGCTATAAAACAGGTTTCAGTTTGTGGTGAACATGTGTGCTCCTTCTGAAGCTTTTGTATTAATCCTAAAGAGAAGGAAACATGAGACAGTGCATGCTGCTTGAATGGGCGATAGCGGGTAGGGATAAACAGTTGCCCTGCTCCCATGACTGTATTTTTTAAAATGTGGGAGAAATTTTTTGCTATAAACTTTTGGTGAAATGAAGTTGGCCCCCCCCCAAAAAAAATATCTCTTCAAAATTCTACTTTGCAAATTGTGATCTTGAATAGTCACTGGGCTTTCGCTTAATATTTAGTCAATGTTGATACAAGAACATAGAGCATAAGATCCTTGCTGGACCAGATCAAAGGCTTGTCTAGTCCAGCATCCCTTTTTTGTAAGAAATTTTTATTAGTTTTCAATGACAGTCCAATAATAAGCATCATTATAGCAATACCAATTTATAATACAATTATGAATACCAATCATTCAAATACCAAATTATATAATTTAGTTAAGTGACCTCCCACATGCTAGATTTGATGGTTTTCTTTATTTCTGTGTCCCAAAATCTTATTAGTTTTGATTACATTCCAGTCATAATAGTAATCCCTTATACAACTGCAATATTAATACCATAACTTCTATTTGTGTTGACACTTTAAATGATTTGTAAAACTGAAAGTGAGGAACTCAAACTATATCTTTGTTCTTCCTCTGTGTGACAATTATTCTGTCCGTGGTGTTTCGTCCTGTCCTTGTAAGATGTTATGTCTTTCCCCCAATTGTTAGTGTTATCTGTCATGCTTTGGGCGGAGCTGATATCCCATTTTTGTCCCAGAAATTTCTCCATCACTCCATCCCGTGCTTCGTTGTTTTGCACCAAGAACTTTAACAACAACTGCAAAAGTCACTCTGTCCCAGTAAATAAACTGTTGTCACTATTTTCCCTCTCAGCCTGGGAAGAAACTGCAGATGACTCGATAAAGAACCTTCAGTTCCTTGGCAGTTCACAGACTCCTTTCATCCTTCCATCCAGCTGAACATATATGAGCAATTATACTTCTAATTAAATTAAATTCCAAGTCTTCTTAGAGTTATTCAGGTCACTTCGTAAATAATAAAGGCCAGGGAAGAGTCAGCTCTAAGTTTCCATCATTAACCTTTTGCAAAATAGAGCTTCCCTTCCTTTTTCCTTTTTTTACACACAGTTTCATTTGATGTTATATTCCATATTTATAATCCCATTTCTTCCATACTCGCTTGTACAAATATAATTTGAACTAACATTCAGAGGAGGGTTACAAAATCATAAACGTAGAGAAGAAAACTTTAAATAAACCATAGCTTCCCCTCCCTCCAACCATATTTTGCACCGAATGAAGTCTTATCTCAAGTTCAAACCTAAAAGTCCTTGCAGTTAAGTTTGTTCTGCAGTTTTTGACCTCATCTCTTCAAGCACACACCTGTACTTTAGCCCAATTAAGCTCTAATTAACAGAACCTCTGCTTCTGAATGGCGGCATTGGAAGGTTTTCAACAGGCAATGTGCTTTTGCACTCAGCGCCTCCCCGTCCCATTCCATGCCAAAGCAAGAGCCAGGTACCGAGACGAACTGTGAGTGAAGCCCATCCCCCCCCCCATCCCTGGGGGGAATTTGTAAGGATGATTACCCACAATCATTCCTGTTTTTCCTTTGCCAATGATATCCCGCCGTCATGGGTGCTGCCTCCATTAAGGCAGAGCGGAACTAGAAGCCCTCTAGTCCAGCATCCTTGTCTCATGGTGTTCAACCAGATGCCTATGGGAAGCCCACAAACATGACATGAACACAACAGCACTTTTTCTGTTGTGCTTGCAAGCAACAGGTACTCATAGGCATACTCCTCTGACAGAGGGACGTAAAACAGCCATCATGGTCACTGATAGCTTTATCCTCCACGAAGTAGTTTAATCCCTTTTAAAATGCATGCATAATTTTATACGCGTCTCTCACATTCTGAGAGAGTCTGTTCCAATGTCGAAGAGCTCTTACATCAAAAGGTTCTTCCTGATGTTCAGTCAGAATCTCCTTTCTTGTACTTTGAAGCCATTGGTTTGGGTCCGACCCTCTAGAGCAGGAGGGAAACAAACTTGCTCCATCCTTCATGTGACAGCCCTTTAGATATCTGAAGATGGCTATCAGATCTCCTCCTCTGTTTCCTCTTTTCCAGATTAAACATACCCAACTCCCTCAACTGTTCCTCATAAGGCTTGGTTTCCAGATCCTTTAGTACCTTGGTTGTCCTCCTCTGCACATATTGCAGCTTGTCAACATCCTTCTTAAATTGTGCCACCCAGAACTGGCACAGTATTCCAGGTGTGGTTTGACCAAGGCAGACCACAGTGGGACTATTACATCCCTTAATCAACTGGTTCGCCCTGCCTAAGTGTAGAACCTTACATTTTTCCCTATGGAAACTCATTTTGTTGCGCCCATTTCTCCAATCTGTTAAGATCATATTTTAAGAAACAAATAACAAAACCTATAGATGCTGGCTATAGTTTGTAGTTTGTCTGGAGTAAGACAAACCACAATCCCGGGTTCAGACATACTGCTAAGCCAAATGATGGCTTAGCTATAGGTAAGGTAAAAAAAGGTAAAGGACCCCTGGACGGTTAAGTCCAGTCAAAGGCGACTATGGGGTTGCAGTGCTCATCTCGCTTTCAGCCAAGGGAGCCAGTGTTTGTCTGCAGACAGCTTTCCAGGTCATGTGGCCAGCATGGCTAAACTGCTTCTGGGGCAACAGGACACTGTGACGGAAACCAGAGCGCACGGAAACGCAGTTTACCTTCCAGCAGCATCGGTACCTATTTATCTACTTGCACTGGCATGCTTTCGAACTGCTAGGTTGGCAGGAGCTGGGACAGAGCAATGGGAGCTCACCCCATTGTGAGGATTTGAACCACCGACTTTCTGATCAGCAAGCCCAAGTGACTGAGTAGTTTAGACCACAGTGCCAGATACGTCCCTAGCCATAGGTAGTGCGGCAGCAGAAGGACCAGGAAAAAATGAAACCGTTGCAATTTTTGTGGGTTACCTATGCCTTAATTGTGTGTGAACCAAGATAATACATCAGTAACGTACACTGCCTGTCTGGAAAACAATAGATAAGAACCTGGACTGAAAGTTTAATAGCTGGTTATTCACAACCCCCTTATGTCTCTCAATTTCCTTTTAAAAGGAGGTGCAAGTATCATCGCCAGATTTAGGGCAGTGTGGGTGATTCCCCTGCACATGGTGCTGAGCAGAGGGGGCACCAACCAACCCACCCACCTTATATTATATGGGTACCTACTGAGAAAATCCGGGATGTGGGTGGCGCTGTGGGTAAAAGCCTCAGTGCCTAGGCCTTGCCGATCGAAAGGTCGGCGGTTCGAATCCCCGCAGCGGGGTGCGCTCCCGTTGCTCGGTCCCAGTGCCTGCCAACCTAGCAGTTTGAAAGCACCCCCGAGGGCAAGTAGATAAATAGGGACCACTTACTAGCGGGAAGGTAAACGGCGTTTCTGTGTGCGGCTCTGGCTCGCCAGAGCAGCGGTGTCACGCTGGCCATGTGACCCGGAAGTGTCTCCGGACAGCACTGGCCCCCGGCCTCTTGAGTGAGATGGGCGCACAACCCTAGAGTCTGTCAAGACTGGCCCGTACGGGCAGGGGTACCTTTACCTTTACTGAGAAAATCCATAAAAAATTCAAATATACAAAAATGAATTATTGTGAAAATGAGAAATATTGGGGTGGGGTGGGGATTTGTCCTTGCTCAGGGTGCCATATTACCAAAGTCTGCCCCTGCAAGTATAGTAGCTTGGGAAAGAAGGCATTGCTGCAAAGCATTTGTTCCCTTCAGAGTTATTTATATACTGGCTTATATCAATGGCTTCAAGGTGCTTCACAAAAATTAAAACGTGGTTAGAGTGCTGGACTGGCAGCTGGGAGGTAAGGGCTCAAATCCCCACTCAGCCATGACACTTCCTGGGTGACCTTGGGTCAATCACAATCACTCAGCTAACATACTTCACAGAGGAACAGAACAATGTACATCACCTTGGAATTCTCGGATGAAAGGTGGGATAAAAATGTAAACAATACAAATAGGTTATGAAGTAATCAAAGAATGAGAGGGCTCATGTGTGTCACTGTGCATTCTGGACATGTCAAAGAATTATTTATGAAGATGGATCAGCATTCTTCAAGAGAATAATTGAAAATGGTGGGGGCATAAAACAACCTCTGCATAAGATCATCTACGAGGAAATCTGTTCAAGGAACTAACAAAAAGTGTGTGAAGAGATAGTGACAAGATCTTGATGGGAGTATAAGAAGGAACAATCAAACCTAAAACGTTTAAGGCAAAGGACCCAAAAAATGCATTGAAGTTATATTTGAGGAAGAAAGTTATGTGCTTAATCTGAATTTGGTTTCAGGCTGAACTAGAAACAGTGTTTTAAAAAAATAATGCACCTTATATTGCCAATATACTTATGACCCCTTGCAATGTAACAGACAGACTTCTGTTCAATTGCAACTTACGAGTCGTGGGTGCTAGGTAGCTGGGAAATAAATAAAGAAATATTAAACTCTCCCTTGATTAATAGAGGATATTTGGTAACCAACAACATCGCATGCCTGTAGGCAAAGCTGTTTTTTAAAAAGGAAAGGCACCAACTCTGCTTAGCCACCTGACCTTTCCCTCTATTCATTTGTCTAAGAACTTTGTGCTCCAAGCAAGTCATCTGATAGCACTACCCATAACAGTGAATTCAGGTGTTGAGTGCCCAAATAGGCAACAGAGCCAAAATAGGCAAACTGAGAACACACAGTTGTTGTCTTCTGCTACCTACTATCTCCCTCTAGACCAGAGTGTTTAACAATATCCCAACAAGTAGCAGTCATTCTTTCTAAATTGCAAAGTCCCTGTGCTTAATACTAACTCGGGAGGGCTGACATTTATTGCCATTTACACTCCCTTGCTGCTTCACTTGCTCTTACTGCTGCCCCCCCCCCCAACCAACCAATTAAGCTTTTATCCCATTTTTCTAAATGACAGGATATCAACTGCTGCCTTCAGACAAGCCTATATGTTTCCTCTACTGAAGAATGAGATTCTGAACAATTTTTGAATCTTTGGATCTAGAACTATGAGGGGAGAGACTTCATCAGGGAAGGCTTTCTTCCACCTGCCTTGCCCCACCCTCCAGTCTCTGCTTCTCAATTTGTATTGTACTGTATTACTTTATGCACTGCAACTTGCCGTTGTTTTATTGATTAGTTTAAACAGAAATCCACTCTTAATTATAATAATTTCCAATTTTTATATGCTGATATTTAATATTCCATGCTATTCTAACGGATTTTTGAATATTACTTTATTTGATATAAGTTGTTTATTTTAAAGGGTTTTTTTATTATCACATTTTTGTATTTGATTAGATTGTTATAAGGTGTACATTCTTTGTTTCTTCAGCTTGGAAACCGCCTTGGGTATTGTGAAAGAGAAAGACGGTATACAAATTAAAAGTGAAATGAAAATGAAAAATGAAATTTTGAAATGCAGCCAACAGTCGTCCTTGATCACCAATGCTAAAAACTAGCAAACCTGAGGAACGAAAATAGATGCCTGGCACATTTAATGTCGTTTCAGATTTTTATCTACTTCCGCCAGCTTGCCTTTTCCCCGCCAGAAGCCGTCTCACTCAACTTCCTATGGATGCTTCCAAAACCACACATTTGGCAGCCACCACTCCTCTCCAGCAGCGTGCCAAACATATTTTTCAAAAGGTGGTAAAACTATATATACATACCACTGTTCTTCTGGTCAAGGGTTAACGTGAGGGTCTAACAGTGCAATGCTACACACGTCTACCCAGAAATAGGCCTCTTTTGAGTTCAACGGGACTTACTTCCATTTAAGTGTGTGTAACTGGATTGCAGCCTAAAATGGTTTGCATTGCAAAGTTTCAGCTCAGGAAGTTATCGAGAAAAGAAAAACACCCAAGCATGGAGACTTAGAATGAGCTCCTCCTTTGGCAATTATTCAAGGAACAATGGAAGGACAGCTCTGCTTGTGTTCCCTTGCACAAGATCAAGGTGGACAAAATGTTCCTTCTGCAATATCGGTGACAAATTGATAGACCTCCTTTCAGTAGGTAGAGCACGAGACTCTCAATCTCAGGGTCACATTGTGCCAAAGATTCCTGCAAGGTAGGGGGTTGGACTAGATGATCACTGTGCTCCTTTCCAATTCTATGATTCTTTCACAAGGCGGCTTACGAAAATAAAACAGTAACAGTACGATAAGGAAGGGAGAGCCTGGATAGCTCACTTGGTTAGAGCGTGGTGCTGATAACGCAGCCTCATATTCCTACACTGCAGGGGAGGGTGGACTTAGATGATCCTGGATTCTGCGCTTCTACGATCAGGAAAGAACCTAAAACCGCAAGACTGTCTCTGAGCATGTGTCGAGTGCAAGGCCGTACCCACAGTCTAGTCCAGCGAAGCTTGCAGGGGTGTGGGGGGGGGGCACGAGCCCTTTCTCCTTTCGATGCCATTTTATAGAATAAGTTCCTTCCCTTGGGGGCCACCCGGCGCCTCCAGAAGCTCAGCGCCCCCCGTCCCTTACCTGGCCCCCTCCCTCTCCTGCCCTCCCTCTCCGCGCCGCCTGCCAGCCAGCCTGCCTCCGCCTCGCCTCCCCTCCCGGCCCTGCCCTGCTGCATTGTGGTCCGGCCCGGCCGGCGGCGGCGGCAGCAGCAGCGCCGAGCGAAGATGGCTGAGAAGCAGCCGCAGAAGCACGACGGGCGGGTGAAGATCGGCCACTACGTGCTGGGGGACACGCTGGGGGTCGGCACCTTCGGCAAAGTCAAGAGCTGAGTATGGGGCGCGGGAGGGGCGGGCTCGGGGCTGCAGCCGAGGAGGGGAGGGAGAGAGATGGAGCGCGCGCGCGAGGAAGCGCCTCTCCAAGGCGCAGCGCGCACCCCCCCCCCCCCATATACGCACACGCGCCGCAGGCACCAGGCGACAGCCCCGCGCTCAGTTATCCCTCCGTCTCCATCCTGCACCTTTCCTCCCCAGAGCCCCCTCCCCACCCCCTGAAGCGAACACCTCCCCCACCCCGGTGCCCCCCACCCCACAGTATATCCCTTTTTATCAGAGGCAGCCACCGGCATAGGAGCCAACTCACAATAAAATGTTTGAGCCCCCCCCCTCCCGTTTCAAAGTTCATGGGCATTGCCCTTCAAATGGCATCCATGTCATGTGATCGGTTATGTGGGGCTTACCTGGGCCCCCCAATATTTTAGTCAAGTTGGCACCCCTGGTAATGCCATTCAGACACAAACACACGTGTATATGTGATCAATTATGTCGTGGAATGTGATCAGTTATGTGTGGCAGGGCTTACCTGCCCCCCCCCCCAATATTTCATTCAAGTTGGCACCCCTGCTTTGCATTTTCATCTGACCTTCCATTCAGCCAGGCACCCAGTCCAGAATTCCCCCTCAGCTCCTCCCATAAACACCTTAGCACTCTCCTCCCTGCTGCCTTCAGGATGCTGGCGAATGATGACAGGGGCTTAGAGCGTTAGGGTCTTTTTCAAAGACTCGTGAATTGTAGAATTGGAAGGGACCAAGAGGGTCATCTAGTCTAGCCCCTTGAAATGCAGGAATCTTTTGGCCAATGCTGAGATTAAGCATCTCATGCTCTACCGACTGATATATTTGGAAGTTCTCCTAGGGTTAGAAGACAAAAAGCTCATGGCTTGAAATCGGGAGCACCTGGCAAGCCTCCAGCACACATACCTTCCTCTTTTCTCTTTCAGTCAGTGCTGACAGTACACATGAGCTGTGTATATATGCTTCAGCAAAATAAAAGTGTCAGGGACAGGGGTGATGAGAAGGGAACGTGACACTGTGGAAAGGACAGGAGGGGATAAATAGAGGCAAAGCCGAATGCGGTTACCCACACTTCTTGGCCTCCAGTTAATGAATCACACAGCCTTTCCTCCCTTCCTTCCTGTAAGATGTGCACTGCATTGTGAGCCCTGCCTCTGGCTGCTCTGGCATGTACACATCTTGCTCCCTCCAGCATTTGCACAAGGTGCAACAACATTGGACATCTTCAGCTCACATAACCTTGGTCTTTGGCTGCCCTATAGTAGCCTTTTAGAATAAACTTCATGGGCATGCTGTCACCAAAGAAACAGTTTCAAGAGGAATAGCTGTGTTAGGTCACAAAACTCCTGGCTAACAGTTTAATTATGGCATCATCAGTTGAAATGGACTGTACTTCATGAAAGCTTATACTGTTATAAATTCAACAGACTTTGAGGTGTTAAAGCTGAAGTGAACTGTAGTCCACAAAAGCTTGTTTTATCACCAAAGAGATGCTAAGCTATTAGAAGCTATTTCTATTATTATTACTATTTATGAAGTTGTTGTTGTGAGATATTTGTGAGATATTTTCCAGTGTTGAATGGCAGAAAATGTCATTCATACATGAGTCTGATTCTTTGCAAATCCATGGAGAATCTCCACATCGTGAAGTATTTTTTCCAAGGTTAGCATGAAGTTAATGCAACACAATTCTGTGCATATTTATTCAGATATAAGTCCCTTTGTGTTCAGTTGGGTTTTTCCCCAGGTAAATATGCACAGGATTGCAGCCATATTTGTTACATTTTTTTAAAGGAGCTCAGATGACATACATGGTTAATTCTACCCATTTTATCGTTGCAAAAAGCTTGAAGCGGAAAAGTAGTGAACTGCCCAAGGCCACTCAGTCGCTGGATGAGGATTGAACCTGAGTTTCCTCAGTTTAAGTCCAGAACCACACTGATTTCTTAATCACACAGACCCTCCCATCTGTCATACTCTGCCCAAATCATATCCCAATCATTGCAAAATAAAGTCCAGGCTTGTCAATTGCCACTTGCCAAGTTGCCTGTAGGGAGCAAGATTTGCTCCCAAGCAAGAAATTATTTTTATTCTTTTCCCCTTAACAGCCTGATCCTATGCATATTTTACTCAGAAATTAGTCCCACTGAGCTCAGTGAGGCTTAGTCTTAAATAAATATGTATAGGATTGTTGTCATCATTCATTGGTGTGCTACAGACTACTAACGTGGGTGGGCTAGTAAAACATTTTTTAGGACTAGTAACTTTAATGGGCTCATTTGCAAGGTTGAAAAACACTGTTTTTCAGTGGGTATGAAAGCTTAGGGCGCAGCACACAGTAGCTAGTATCTAACTTTCTTAAGAACCATTGTAATAATTGAGCTGAACCATTTCCTATAATGTTGCTAAGGACACCCTCTGAGTAGACCTACTCAGAGGGAAATACTGTCTTTCAGCATTCCTGCCTTATACCATTTAATTAAAACACAGATGCGTACACACACACACACACACACACACACACACAGAGAGAGAGAGTAATGTGTTAAATAGTGTATCATAGGGAGTTGTGCCTCTGCTTCATGGTTATATTAGGAACCTGAGTTACCGCACTACACAACAAATAATACTGTCTCTCTTGCTTGCATCTCTTAAGACATTCAAGTAGGCTTAACAAGTCCCAAGGGAGCGAAACAATAATATCTCTGTATCAGTTCCTTGCTGTAAGCAAACGATGGATTACAAAGCAGACTTGTTTATTATTAATTATTAATGTATCCTCACTAAGAAAACCACAAACAGACACATGTAGAGGTTTTTTTTATTGATAACAAATGAAAGATGGGCTACTCAGTTGCAGCTTAATGCTTTGGTTTGTTTGCTTTGCTGGTTTGGAGTTTAGCAAATGTTCTGTGTGAACTACAGCAGGTCGTAGAATAGATCATCCTAAAGTGGTCACCAAAGCATACAACTGGGACTTTGTCCCATTGGAACATATTTGCATTGTTGATCTGGGAGATGCCAGATAAGCATTTATTTATTACATTTATGTACAGTACTACCTTTTATCTTCCAAGGATCTTAATGTGGTGTACGTGGTTCCCTCCCGCCCATTTTGTCCTCATCACAACCCTGTGAGGTAGGCTAGACCATCCATGGGATGGTGACTGGCCCAAGGTCACCCAGTGAGCTTCAAGGCTGAGTTGAGATTTGAACCCTGCTCTCCCAGGTCGTAGCCCAATACTCTAACCATTACACCACACTGGCATAAGATGATAGACTTCCTTCTGACAGAAATAGCAGAGAGAAAATTCCAATTTCAAGGATGTTTCATACCCGCTGGGTGATATTCAGCCTTAATTATAGAGTAGTCCCGCTGAAATCCAATAAGTTTAAGTAATTTGCTTGCTGATTTCAATAGGTCTACTTTGAGTATGACTAACGTTGGCTATCACCCATTCACTCAGTGATCACCAGCATTGCTATCATGTGCTTAGTCTCTTTCCCACTCAGTTATTCCCTAAAATATCAAGGGATGATTAGGCCCTCACTCTGCCCCCCCCCCCCATGTATAAAAACACAAGCCTTAGCTGCATCCTCAAAAGAAAGTGTAATGTGTGTGAGTTCAGCTGCAGGAGCAAGCTGTGAACTCAGTGAGTGCTGTTCCCACTACTTCTAAGGCCCAGATTATTTCATGCATGTGTATATACAGCTGGCATCTTTGTTGTTTCATCTCCCAGAGCAAAATATTAGCAGTACAGTTGTCAGGAAACATGTCGTGCTTTACTCCTGTACAATACAAATGTAGCATTCAGGAAGTAGCAGGTAAAGATGTATGCAGAACAAGCTGCTTAGAGGTATAGGAATGATCAAACTAGGATAACTGTTACTAGACTAATTTGTGGCCCATATTTTTTTGGCTGTGGCACTGCAATAGAGTGCTGGAACAAAAGTTACTAAACATGGGTTTGCTAGGATCCTGGGAGCATAGTTGCAACCTGGAATATGAAGGGGTGTCCAGATGCTAAAGCTGACATGGCCCTGCATGTTTTAGTGTTTGTGTAGATATAAGAAAAATATTCTTATTTTGGCATCTGCATCATATTGCAGCAATGGTAAGAAAAGATTCCCCCCCCCTTTATGCAGCTGCATAAAGCACAAAAGCCAAATCCTCTTTCACCCTTGGTCACCCAAGGCATGAAAAGCTATATGATGTGCACCCATTTTGTTGAAGCAAATACCTCAAGTTTGCACAGAAACATATTGAAGGACTTGGTTTCACTCTGTGTTTGGCTGTTTATGAAATAGCATAGTGGCTGCAGCAGGCAATCGAGGGATATGGAGCAGAGTGAATTTCCATAACAGGAAAAGGAATGATAATTCTTATTTAGCCCTCTTGTTGTTTCACAGCAATCGGTTGGGAACATTTCCTAGGGTTTATGTTTGCCAGAGAAAGGTCGAGATAGAGGCATAGATTTTCACTAGAGGCACCCATTGTCAAGTGGGATTCAACCATATACGGGCATATTCATGTTGCAGAGTTATGGTTGGTTTGATTTAGTGCCTTTGTGAAACAAACCCTCTTCCCCAAATTCCAGACTTCTTGCAAAAAGGAACGCAATGGGGAAATGCACTAGAAAGGGTGGATAATGCTGCCTTCATGTACCGTTGTCTAGCCTCCCTGCAAACAAATCAGAATAAATGCTCACTGCTCCATAGGTCATATAGCTAGAGGGAAAACCCTTTTTCAGTGGTACCCTAGCTGTGGAATGCTCTCTGCAGAGAGCATGCAGTCTTTTTGGTGACAAGTAAAAAAAATGTAACCTCTTGATTTTTAAATCTAAAACCTGATTCATTTATTTCTTGTTGCTGAAACCTTTTTGTTATATGGATTTTAATCTACGCTTTGTAGTTTACTTCATTATTAGGGCAGGATAAAAATATGGTAAAATAAATAAATACACTTGTGCAATGCAGAGCATAGCATCCTGTTAACATTTCCTAGCCTAGCCAAGTACATAAAAAGGAAACAAGCCCAAGTGTTTTTATTTGGAAGTGTGGCAAAGCACTTTATTTTTAGAACACTCATATTGAGGAAAGAATTTCAGACTGCTCTTATCTCTGCTAATAATAGCGACTTGCTCACCCTATACAGCTACTGCTTTTACGACTCTGCTCCGTTCTTTAGTCGGGGCCACAGTCGCTGTCACAGATAGTCTCTTGCCTAGTTTTAACATTCCATGACTTTTAAATTAGAATGCTAAGCTGTGTGAGAGTTCAGTGAATTGTATCTTAAATGGCATTTCATTGTTTGCTGTAACAAGCATAATGGCTTCTACTAGAACCTTACAGCTTGGGACGTTCTATAAAACTCACGCTTGTTTGTTTTTCGTTTCCAGAGGGGGTGGCCACGTTGGTCTCTTGCAACATGACACACACTTTTCTGAGTTACAGATATGTTTGTGGGGAGGGCTGTAAACAGTAAGGTCAGAGGAAATGAAATGCAGAAAAGCACAGACAGTGATAATTATGTAATTAGCAGCAGTGATTCATAAAATGTTAATTCAGACATGCTGGCATTTGTAAGCCAATTAACACATGACTTTACTAAAAAAAAAAAAATAATCCTTTGTCTTAATGCAGTCCATAAATAATAGCACTGAACTCTTGATGCATTGTAATCCAACTGTTTCAAGTTGCAGTCTCCCTTTAAAGTTCCTCTGCCCCCAAGTTGGCCACTCTAATGTCACAGACACATATTCTGTGAGGTTGAAATATTGCCATTTCTGATCTCAAATTTGTGTCTTGTGAGAAAAAAGAGAGAAAGTGGCTTTCAACTGCAGCGGGAGCATATTTGCTCACTGGAGTGAACCATTTGCCCTTGTTGGCAAAAATAAAAATAAAAAATTAAATCACTGGCAGCTAACATCCCTCTTCACAACCCACGAAGAGGATGATGAAATTGGGGTGGGGAGAACATTTCACCTTAGACTTAAAATTATATTATTACCTTTTGTTATTTTTGTTTCTGTTCAGGGCCAAATACCCCCTCATGACAGTCTGTCATTATTATCCAGTATACATTAGACGTACTTCAATAAAGCATGAAACTTTTCTTTCTTTCGTTTAGTTGGAGAACACCAGCTCACACGGCACAAAGTAGCGGTCAAAATTTTAAATAGGCAAAAAATTCGCAGTTTGGATGTGGTTGGGAAGATCAAACGAGAAATCCAAAATCTGAAGCTTTTCCGACACCCCCATATTATCAAATTGTAAGTATTGCTGCCACTAATCCCATTGTTGCGTGTTGCATGAAATGGGGATACTGCCCTCAGGGACCCTGTGTGCTCCTGTTACTTTACTGTGTGTTGAATTAATATTTTCAAAGGTAACCTGCAATGCAATTCCAGGCACATTTATTCTGGAGTAAATTCCACTGAACTCCACTGAGTTTACTTCCTAGACACGGGTGGCGCTGTGGGTTAAACCACAGAGCCTAGGACTTGCTGATCAGAAGGTCGGCGGTTCGAATCCCTGCGACGGGGTGAGCTCCCGTTGCTCGGTCCCTGCTCCTGCCAACCTAGCAGTTCGAAAGCATGTCAAAGTGCAAGTAGATAAATAGGTACCGCTCTGGCGGGAAGGTAAACAGCGTTTCTGTGCGCTGCTCTGGTTCGCCAGAAGTGGCTTAATCATGCTGGCCACATGATCCGGAAGCTCTACGCCAGCTCCCTCGGCCAATAAAGCGAGATGAGCGCTTGCAACCCCAGAGTCGGTCACGACTGGACCTAATGGTCAGGGGTCCCTTTACCTTTACTTATACTTAGAACTACAGCCTTTGCTTTTCTGAAGCACAGTAAACAGGATCTCTATTGGGATTCCTTTAATTTATGACTACCAGACTAGGGTAGAGGGAAAGTTATAAAATATTATTGTAGAACGTTTATCTCGTCACCTGGGAGCTTGTGATAGTAACATACAATGGCTGGATTATACTCTGTGCTCACTGAGGGACAGAAATAAACTTGGACTTGCTGATGGATTTGAAGTAAATTCCTGGATTTTATGGAAGAGTTTGATGCGCATTTGAGCAATTTCTTGGGCGAAACAACTGAGTCTGCTTGTTAGATGTGCATCTCACTCTCTGGGATATTGTGGTTCTGTTCAAAAATGGATTTCTGAAAAGTAAAATATTTTGACTATTATACTTGGACTTCCCTATCCTCTTGCCACTACGATTCAGTTTTACCATATTACTCGAGTCTGAGTATTATCTCCCATCTTTTCAAACATTCTTGAACATCTGTAGCCACAATGGAAATTTGAAAAGAGGGTTAGTCATAAGTGAGGTATAATTATTGTGCAAAGATTCCAAGAGATTCAATAAGCTTACGAAAGAAGAAAGGTAAATCCGTCAGAGCCCAGAAACAGTTTATATATGCTTTTATCATAAAGAATATAATAAAATTCACCTTCAGAAGTGGAAAGCAGTTATGCGTGAAGTGCTAATTTTAAGGGAAATGTTAATTTAGTAAGATTAAGTAAGCACCAGCTCTTGTCTCACTATTGAAAAAGATGCAGATAAAAAACAACATAATTTTTGTGCGTCTTTTTGTTAGGTACCAGGTCATCAGCACACCAACAGATTTTTTCATGGTAATGGAATATGTGTCTGGTGGGGAATTGTTTGATTACATCTGTAAACATGGACATGTAAGTGACTTTTTCCATTAAGGATAAATGTGTGGGCGGGAGGGAAGTGAATTCTACCGATCTATAATATCTTTGCTAAATGAGGGTTCTTTTTAAGGTTATTAAGGCCAAAAATAGAACTGGCTTCATCACAGACCTATCTGAAATGACTTGCAACTGGCCTGATGGCACTGTGGTGTCCTACACAGTCTTAGAGTGCAAACATTTTGCTGATCCATCTTGCCTTGAATTGCATATCATTTGAATAAACATGTAAGAAACAAGGCAATAACCAGTAGCAGCTTCCATGGCTCTTTATATTTGAATGCGTTCTGGCAAATGAAAGCAGTTTGGTGATAGTGATCCAGTCCTAAATATGTTCTGACATGTGTGCTTGTAATGGTGGTGCAATTTTTTGGGTGACACTGCACTGGTAGAACAGCCGTTTCAGACGATGCTCAGCATTTATTTGCCGTTGCAGTATAATTTAGCGATAAAGCGTGTTCTCAATAAAGGAGAGCACGTGTTGCGGATGGGGACGGTCAAAACACTCTGTGGTAAGTAGGCAGGTTGGTATTAATGGGCCTGTTTGGATTCTGTTGCTGGGGCAAAATAGATGTTGCCAATTTAGGGGTGGGATCAGAGGGTATTTAAGCAGGGTCCACAGCAAGCTACTTTCTCTTTCGCTGTGGACATCGGATCAGTACCGAGCAGTCAGCTGGAGATCGGTTGTATACAACCCCTTGATTTCGCTTCCCCCCCCACCTTGTTCCCCCTTTTATTTCCCTTTTCCTTCCTTTTGTCTTTATTGTTATTCTACCTTTTTCTACCCGGTTCTGTTAATTTTATTTTCTTTGGAGAGGCTTCAGGCCTGGCTCGTGCCCTCAAGTTTGGGCCTACCGTGAGGAGTTGGGGGCCCGCGGGCCTAGGGGCTTGCTGGGGGGGGGCACCAGGGCAACTTCCCGGCCCCGTTTTCGGCCCGCTTAGCGGCCGCGTGTCGCAGGCTCGCGTCGGGGAGTCTCCCGGCCCTTTTGGGCCTTGGTTGGGCTAGCGTGCACCGAGGCCCACCTTTTAGCGGGGGCGGCGTGGGCGGCTCGGGGGGCCGCGCGGCGCAGGGAGCGGATCGGACCGCGTCGGCGGCTTAATCGCGGCGGTTTGGCCGCCCCCCGTAGCGGGCCCCCTCGCGGCTGCGCTTCCCTCCTTTCCCCCCCCCTCCCCCCCCACCCCACCCCCGTTCCCTGGCGCCTGGGGAGGCAGCTCGCCACCCGAACTTACCAGGGTCGGTGGGAAGGGGGCTTTCAGGCCGCTCCCCGGTCGCTGCGGCGGCGGCTGGGGCGCGGGGGTTTTTTGCGCCACGCGGCGACCATCCAGAGGGCTGTTTTGCAGCAGGAGGGCCTGTGGGGCGCCTCCGCTTAGCGGATTGCGTTTCGGCGCGCTTGAGCGCGGTTGGGCCTACAAGCCTGCATCGAAGAGGCGCCATTTTGGGGGGCATTTTTGGCGGGAGCGCCATTTTGCCCCATATTTTGGTGGCGTCGGCCTTTGGCGGCCATTTTGGGTAAAGGCAGGGAGTTTTGAATTTGAACGGTTCCCTTAGTGGCCGTTCTGTGTAAGTGCAGGCCAATTCAGTATTGGTAGTGGCTGCCTGTGGCCGTTTTTGAACCGCATTATATTGTTTTTGGGGCAATTGTTGGTGGCTGATACCTGGAAAGCATTTATTACTAGTTTACATCACTGTGTGGTGTTTTGGCTGCTCATTGCTGGGGCAGTTGGGTTTGCCGCTTCTGCTACAGTTTTATTTATTTATTAATTCTGTTTATTTAATTTGTTAATTTCATAATTTGACTTATTCCTTTATTTTTCTATAACAGTAGTAGGAATGGCTCCCAAGAGAAAGGCGGCCTCAGGGTGGCCCGGACCACTGTCCTCAGCGAAGCGACCTATCAGAGGCCCATCCCAGGCCTTGCGTTCTCCGGAAACAAGTCCGTCTTTGAGGCGTCTTCAATCCATGGTCACTGATCTGGCTGACGACCCAGTGGCTTTGGCGCACGTGGAGGCTGAGATGGAAGGCCTGGTGCAACGCTGTTCAACGTCACCGGCCCCTTCCGCAACGCCAGCTCATCCTGTGGACGCATCGTTCCCGGCATTGTTCTCCAGCGAAGATGAAGGAGGGAATCCTTCGGATGAGGGTTTCTTACCTGATACCCAACTGACTCAGTCCCCGGTCTTACCGGTGACCCAGGCAGCCCCGACAAGGGCGCGGAGGGGAGTCAGAAGGGCACTCAGGCGAAGAGCCTCCGCCCGGGCCAGGGCTATACGGAACCCCTCAACGCAGTCTTTAACAGCCCTGAGGTCGGTGCCGGGTCATTCACAAGTTGTCTCCTTTCAGTCGGTTTCAGGCTCTGCCCGGCATGACGATGGTTCGGAGTCATCAGTCGAGGACAGCCTTCCCCCACCGCCAAAGGCCTCTTCCGGCGGGCGTCGGCGCCATAGAAGGAGTGCCAGAAGACGCGCCAAGAGGAGGCGGAGGGACACCTCTTCTTCTTCCTCAGGTACTTCGTCCCAGAGCTCTAGTAGCGATGAGGAAGCCTCTCTTAAGCTTTATTGGGGTTTTGGAGAGGCTTCAGGGCTCCCGAAATGGGCGTGGGAGCGTAGGGCAAATTCACACAGGGCAAAGTATGGGGCGGTGCAGGAATGCCGGGAAGGGGTCCTGGTGCCTGAAGTGAAGGTCTCCACCAATTCAGCCAGAGATATTATTCCTGGCGCGCACTTGTCCGCCAAGTGGCGCTCCAGGATTTTGGATGGCCGTTATGTGGATATATTTAGCCTGGCCCCCTCATCGGAGGGTCAGGACTCGCAGGAGAAGGCCATGGCCTCGTCTAGGAAGCGGGTGACTGTGGCTAAGGCGGATAGGACATTTGAACGCTGGTTGGACAGCTTCCAGGTCTTCGCTGGAGTGGTGTCAGCAGATTATCCTAGGAGGTCTCTGCACTTATGGGTGTATCAGACTATAGTCCGTTCGGCCTTTACGATGGCTGGACAATCCGCCGCGATATCTTATGATGAGAACTTTAGGCGCAGGGCTGCTAAGATCCCAACGGCCCGTTGGGACCGGAAAGATCTGGATGTCTGGACCACCTATGTGGCTCCGAGTATCGACAAAAAGACACCGGAACCGCAGAAACCTAAGGCTGGCCCTGTGCGGCCAGGTCGCAAGTTGTTTTGCTGGGATTTTAATAAGGGCACTTGCCAACGGCAATTTTGCAGATACTCCCATGTTTGTGAGAAGTGTTCCGGTAGCCACCCGGCCTCCGCTTGTGCTGGGGGACGGCGGCCTTTTCGTAAAGGCGGGGGCGCTCAGCAGCCCTCAAAGTCTGCTCCACAAGCCCCAGTGGTTGGGGCAGGAAAGTAGTGTTCTCCTTACGTTGGCCGATACCCCGGTCCGGCTTCAGCCATTGCTTAACTTGTTGCAATCCTACCCGGACCGGGATGCAGCGGCCTATTTGAGTGATGGTTTTTTGTTCGGTTTTAGAATCCCGGTAGTTTCAGCCCCAGTAGCAAGGAACCCTGCGAACCAGAAGTCTGTCAGAGATATGCCAGATGTGGCGCGCAAGAAGATAGGGAAGGAGCTGGCCTTACGTCGTATGGCTGGCCCCTTCGTGGTTCCCCCATTTCCTAATTTGCATGTCTCCCCTTTGGGTATAGTTCCTAAGAAGGCTCCTGGGGAATTTCGCCTAATCCATAACCTTTCACACCCTAGGGGCACATCAGTAAATGATGTTATTCCCCCGGAGCTTTGCTCGGTGAAGTATGCTACTCTTGATCATGCGATCAAGATGATTCGGAGGTTTGGGCCTGGTGCCCTTATGGCCAAATGCGACATTGAATCTGCATTTCGCCTGCTTCCAATTCATCCCGACGACTTCTGGTTGCTGGGTTTCCATTTTGATGGGGGATATTATATTGACAAGGCCATGCCCATGGGCTGCTCGGTGGCCTGTGCCGCCTTTGAGTGTTTTAGTTCATTCCTGGATTGGGCATTGCGTAAAAGGACGGGGCTGGGAGGAGTCACGCATTATTTGGATGATTTTTTTATTGGTCTCAGCCAGTGATACGGGAGACTGCGTGGTGTTATTGCAGGCCTTCGCGGCTCTAACGGAGGAGCTGGGTGTGCCATTGGCGGCTGAAAAGACTGAGGGTCCTTCCACGCAACTGACGTATTTGGGTATCTTGCTGGATACCGTGGCTCAAACTTCCAGTTTGCCGGTAGATAAGATATTCACCTTACAGGCGGTCATTGAGGAGATGCTTCCTTTGAGAAAGGTTACCTTGCGTCAGCTGCAGTCGTTGCTGGGACACCTGAACTTCGCCTGTAAGGTGGTGGCTCCAGGACGACCATTCTGCTCTCGCTTGGCCAGACTTATGTCGGGCTTGAAAGCCCCGCAGCATAGGGTGCGCCTCTCTAGTCAGGTGCGGGCTGACCTCCGCATTTGGCTGGAATTCCTAGCGGAATTCAATGGGGTGTCTCTGTGGCAGGACACTCTGAACTTGCAGAATGATTTTCAGGTGCATTCGGATGCCGCGGGGTCGTTGGGGTTTGGCCTGTTTTGGGACGGTAGGTGGTGCGCTGAGCACTGGCCGCCGGCATGGCGTGGGGAAGCTATAACTCGGGACCTAACTTTTCTTGAGTTTTTTCCCATTGTAGTGGCCGTGCATCTGTGGGTCGAGCATTTCAGGGACCGTCGAGTTTGCTTTTGGTCTGATAACCAGGCGGTGGTGAACGTGCTAGCTAAGCAGTCTTCACGATCTCCTAGGGTATCTGCCCTGTTACGGGCTTTTGTTTTACATTGCCTGCGTTTCAATATCGTGTTTTCTGCCCGTTTTGTGCCTGGTGTATCTAACAAGATTGCTGATGCTCTGTCCCGTTTTCAGATGGAGCGCTTCAGGTCCCTGGCGCCAGGGGCTCGAGACCGTCCGGAATTTTTCCCGGATCATCTCTGGAACCTTGGCAGCACTTAGTTTTACAGGGAGTAGCTGCATCTGTCGCTCCCTCCACTTTGCGGTCTTATAAGAAGGCCTGGACTGATTTCTTGCAGTTTACGGGGCGGTCCGTTGCTGGGGCGGTCAGTACCCCCCACTCTACCTCTCAGGTACTGCAGTATTTGGCGCATCTGTATCAGATGCATCGTGCAGCTAGGACAATGAGAATTCATGTGGCAGCGATTTCCTTCTTTAGCAAGGCATTTTTTAATAAGGATCCCTGTCGGAAGTTTGTAGTGAGGAAAGCTCTGGAGGGCTGGGGACGACTTCGTCCATCTAGGCCAACTTCCAGGCGGCCCATCACGTTTGATTTGCTAACAAGGATACGCAGCAAACTGAGGAGTATTTGTTGGACTAAATTTGAGGCTCGGCTATTTTCCGCAGCCTTTTCGTTAGCATTTTTTGGGGCCCTAAGGGTAGGGGAGGTGGTCCTTGAACCTAGACGGGATGGAGGTTCGAGGGGTTTATTGTTGCAGGACGTGAGGGTGTCTCCGTCCGAACTGCAAGTTAATGTCAGAAGCTCAAAAACTGATCAGCTGGGAAGGGGAGCGGTTATTCGGCTCCCGGCAACTGGAGAGGTGGGCCCTTGCCCTGTCAAAGATCTCCAAAAGTTTTTGGCTGTACGACCTCCAGGTGAGGGCCCCTTGTTGCTACACGAGAATGGGCAATCGTTGACAAGACACCAGTTCACTAAGGTATTACGCAAAGCTATTGCAGCATGCGACCTTACGGCTTCTGAGTTCGCTCCTCATTCCTTCCGGATTGGGGCAGCTACGACAGCCGCTCATTGGGGTCTAACGGCAGAAAGGATTAAGAATCTGGGCCGTTGGAAGTCGGATGCCTTTAGGGGTTACGTTCGAAAATGATGTGTTTTCGTGTGCTTACGTTTTCTGTTTCCACCCTAGGCCCTGTGGCTATACGCATCTGGATTGTGGGGCACAGTATTGTGCATTGGGCGGCTAGCAGAGCTCGACAGTCCGGATTGGGTGCCGGCCTTGGTCTTCCGCAGCACGTACGGGTGTCTTGGATCTCCAGACGGGGGATGCTGTGGAAAGAACTTTTACCGCTTATAAAGAGGCGTGCTTCCTTGGATGGCCCTCCTACGGCGATGGTGGTACAGCTGGGAGAGAATGATATGGTCTCCTCCTCCTGTTTTGTTCTACGTGCGGTTATGTTACAAGATGTGAGGGATTTGGCTGCCTTGCTGCCCAATACTAAAATAGTTTGGTCACAGTTGCTTCAACGTCGCATTTGGCGGGGTAGTCCCTGCCCGGCTGCCACCGAACGGGTTAGGAAGCGGATTAACTCCGCGGTGAGCAAATTGGTGGTTGAGTTGGGTGGGCTTGTGATTCCTCACCCTCTCCTTACATTTAAGGCTGTTGAATTTTATAGGATGGATGGGGTTCATCTTTCCTCAGTTGGGAATGACATTTGGTTGAATTCGGTGGTGGCCAAGTTGAAGGAATGGTTGGGTTTGTGAGTGGTTGGCGGCGAGCGTAAGAGCTCGAGTGGCGGTTAGGCATTGGTTTAAATTGGTTGGTGGAGGGGTATGGATTGGCTGTGCCTGCCCCTCAAAAGCTGCTGCTGCACGGGAATTCCGTTAAAGGAATTCAGGGGCTTACCATCCTTTCGTCCAAACCCCTGGAATCGGGTTTGGGCCGTGTAAGCCCCTAGGAGCATGCGGGGAGAAGCTGAGGGTCTGTGCCGCAGCTCCAGTTATCCCTGATCTTGTTCCTCCACACTGGCTTCCGCTGGAATCCGGGAGTCAGTGCTGTCCCCAGGCGGGGGGGACAGATAGTCATAACCAATGCCTAAGCAACCACTCATAATTTGTATGATAATAAAGTTGTGGCCAAAATTTATGCCAAAAACCTTAAACAAAAATCATGTGTGATGTGTGAGTTATTGGGGAAGGGTGTTTTGGGGGACCTCAGCACGCAAAGCGTGTTCTCAATAAAGGAGAGCACGTGTTGTGGATGGGGACGGTCAAAACACTCTGTGGTAAGTAGGCAGGTTGGTATTAATGGGCCTGTTTGGATTCTGTTGCTGGGGCAAAATAGATGTTGCCAATTTAGGGGTGGGATCAGAGGGTATTTAAGCAGGGTCCACAGCAAGCTACTTTCTCTTTCGCTGTGGACATCGGATCACCCGCCCGCCCTCCCTTGTTTGGGCTTGCGCTTTTGACCTTGCTATCGCCTGTCTAGGGGTCGTCCGCATTGGTGCGGGGGCATAGTAGGAATTTTCCTGATTGGCTGATTAGCGTGTGCCTTTCGGGTTTTGCCTACTACGTAGCAAATCGTCACAACTTGTAAGGTTGGCGGTTAGGCATTGGTTTAAATTGGTTGGTGGAGGGGTATGGATTGGCTGTGCCTGCCCCTCAAAAGCTGCTGCTGCACGGGAATTCCGTTAAAGGAATTCAGGGGCTTACCATCCTTTCGTCCAAACCCCTGGAATCGGGTTTGGGCCGTGTAAGCCCCTAGGAGCATGCGGGGAGAAGCTGAGGGTCTGTGCCGCAGCTCCAGTTATCCCTGATCTTGTTCCTCCACACTGGCTTCCGCTGGAATCCGGGAGTCAGTGCTGTCCCCAGGCGGGGGGGACAGATAGTCATAACCAATGCCTAAGCAACCACTCATAATTTGTATGATAATAAAGTTGTGGCCAAAATTTATGCCAAAAACCTTAAACAAAAATCATGTGTGATGTGTGAGTTATTGGGGAAGGGTGTTTTGGGGGACCTCAGCACGCAACTATCAGTTTACTATATAATTGCCCAGAAAAGACAATGAGCCACAGAATTTCCTAGAGTCTAGGTGATAGTTCAAGCTCAGAAGCAAGACAGAAGTGCTTGCCTCTGTAAATTTACATTTTACAGCCAATCAGCACAATTCATGGTTGAACAGTGTTTTATTTTTGTTGCCCAGATTTTCCCTGAAATAGAAATTATTAAATGCTTTTTAAAACATAGAATCTAAATTCTATGCAAAAGCAGTAATAATAAACAGATTTCGACTGCACTCCTGTACACATGTACATAAGTCTATTTTAACTCAGCAGGACTTAGTTCTGAATAGACGTGCTTAGGATTGTGCTCTTTCCATAGCGCCAATTCACAGGTTAGAGAGGATCTCATATCTATTTTTTCTTTAATCCTTCGGAAGCTATTAGCAGAATTGAAATGCTCCCTGCTGCATGCTATGTGATTGTCACCTCACCACTTGGACTGCATAAAATTCAGTATTTGAATTTTTGTACCCTGTAGTCATAATATTTCCTAATTTGATCCCTTGTTCATAATTTATTGAGAGGATATTATAATCTGCTATATAATTATACTTGTTATAGAAATATGTAAAATGTTAAGTATGTACTATCATTACCATTGTTTTACCACTTTGATTAAGTGGTGAGGCGCATCCATTAATGGCCTGAATTCAGTTTAAAAATAGAGTTTCTATTAACAGACCTAGTCAACTCAGGCTGTTTCACAACAACTGCTAGGATCTTACAGACTGAGACTGCAGCTAGGGGTGCCATTTTTGAATGCTCTCTAATGGGGAGGGGGAGACTTTCCTGCAAGTATAAAAACTAGGATATCAGGAAGAGTCTAGCATGGAATAGTCTTTGTTGTCCTAGGGGTTTTTTTCCTTGCGGGGTGTATCGGTAGGTGCCAGTGCCAGATTTACGTATAAGCTAAACAAGCTATAGCTTAGGGCCCCACTTTCTTGGCCCCCCCAAAAAAAAATTAAAGGAAAAATTGGATGTACATTTCCAAAATATAAGATAAAAAAACAAATAAAATAAAACCTACATACAGCAACAGTGTTTTGTGTTGTGTTTCCTATGATGTAAGTAATGGGCCCCGCCTGCTAGCCTGCTCCCTAAAATATCACTGGTTTGGTCATTTCTATATATAGGGTGCCTACATTCTGCATGGACTGGTTGCGTGGCAACATGTGCAAATGGTTTTAGATACCTATTAGGTCCATAAATTACCATATATAATATATTCAACACAAAAAAACAGTGACGATTTGTTGTTTACAAAGGACAGCTGGACATATAAAGGGCCCTATTACCTTCAGTAGCTTAGGGCCTCATCAAACCTAAATCTGGCCCTGGTAGGTGCCATAAAAAATACGATCTCCCTCACTTGGTCTGATATAGCTCATTCTACTCTCTTTCCCTTAAGATATGCACAAAGAAGAAGAAATTAAAAACTTCCACTTTCGCTTTAGTTTGTGATGTCTGAACTGAAGGAACTGTGATTTGTTCTGTGTTTAGTTTAAACAAACCAGGATCATACCATGATATGATATCCCGCTTTGTTAACAAACCATAGTTTGAATAAACCATAGTTTCTCAAGTTCAGGCATGACAGGAAACTGTAGTTAGTTGGTGCTCTCCTCATATGCATGAGGGATAAGAGCAGGGGACCATGAGGCTCATTTCAACAACACTAGTACAGTGGTACCTCGGGTTAAGAACTTAATTCATTCTGGAGGTCCGTTCCTAACCTGAGGTACCACTTTAGCTAATGGGGCCTCCTGCTGCTGCCGCACCGCTGGAGCATGATTTCTGTTCTCATCCTGAAGCAAAATTCTTAACCCGAGGTACTGTTTCTGGGTTAGCGGAGTCTGTAACCTGAAACGTCTGTAACCTGAGGTACCACTGTACGTTATGGAGCTGTGGGACAAGGTGAAAATGTGACCCCTCTCTGGCACATTTCTATTTCGTTCTACTGTAGATCCATCCCCAATAGCTTGGGGCTGGGGAGCGGATCTTAAACTGTGCTGGCTTTAGGTTTAAGGTTCTGGCCTGGGCAAGTTTCCTTGAGTGGGCTTTGTCCTCCACACTTTGCTGACTTGCCAGTAAAAGAGCTAGCAAGCAGGTGGCAGCACCTGCTGATCCTAATTATTACTGCCACCATCACTTATTTCCTCATCCCCCTCCAGTCCAAAACGAAAAGTAAACAAACAAACCAGTTGCAGCAATGGAGAGGAGCAACAACAGGGCCAAGTCTTGGGCTTTGGCCAATGCCCAAGTATGGGCACCCTTAGAGGTCAGTCCTCATTTCAAAAGTGTGAGATGAAGAGGCAGGGCCTTCTACTTTGCTGTCTCTGGCCCCCATGTTTGGTTTTTCCAAATTGGGTGCAGTCAAGGAGTAGAAGGCAAAAGTAACAAGGGCAATCTAGTTTCTTCAGTTTGCAGAGGCCTTTGGAAAATTACTGCCATGGGCTGCAATCTGTAGCAGAGAAATTTTTCAGAGCTGAACAATTGATTGGTTAGAGCAGCACAGTTTTAAAGCTTAAAGGCCTTTAATTATTTGACACACTTAATTATAAGAGAATAGTGCAATGGAATGTCTCCTTGGAATGGCTCGCCTCTGTTTACTTGTTTGCTTAGTGTTGCTTACTGTAATTCTGTCTCTTGTGGCCCATTAAGGGGGCACATTTTGCCTCGCTGAGTATCCTTTCAGGACAAAAAACACAAAACACTGAGCCTTGTTTCCCTTCCTGTGCATTTTTCTAGGTTGAAGAGCACGAAGCCAGGCGTCTTTTCCAGCAAATTCTGTCAGCTGTAGATTACTGTCATCGGCATATGGTAGTTCACAGAGACCTGAAACCAGAGAATGTGCTGCTGGATGCAAACATGAATGCCAAGATAGCTGATTTTGGTATGTGACCCCAGCAGTATTCCAGAAATGTGACCAGCTCTATGCCAATTGCTGAACTGTCTCAGGGCTAACATCCTTCAAAGAACCCAGCATCAGTTTTCATCACCATTAGCAGTTTCTTTGCTACTGTGATAAACTTCCCAGGTCGAAAACATTAGTCTCCTCTTCACTGAGTATTAAACCTGAAGGTGGACGCTTACATAACTGGATGCTTCTCCATATTGAAAGTTTTAAAAAAATCCTGGCACATAATAAGTTGATTTCAGGGAGAAGGGTCCTAGCCTTGCCATTTCCCTGGCATCTAGTTTTCTACATCTTTTTCTTTATCTTATATGGTGGAACACTCAGCCATATGAACCTTCACCTGCAGACTGAAACAATACAATTCATGCATTCACTTATCACCTCTAGGGAAAGCAGGCTTTTCTTGTTATGGTGTTGCCATTGTGATTATAGATATATAATAGAAATCATTTACAAAATTATTTTGGATCTTTGCCACCTTTAACATTTCCTCTGAATATTTCATGCAGTTCCGTGTGGCTTCTTATACTATCAGGTTTCATTTATTTATTTTTGTCCCATTGACTATAATACTGCCCCTTAAAGCAGACAGGACAGGACTGATTGTATAGCACGGATATTCAGCTTCATGCTAGACATATAGAAACATGAGGTCCTCCTCTCTTCCTCTTGGGGTGTACAGATGCCTTCCCTCTCTAGGCCTCCATTGCACAGAGTTTACTCCAGCTCTTGAGTAACCTAGATGAAGGAACCTGAGGAAAGATGGTCCATTGAATTCTCTCCAGGGGAAATGCTTAGAATAAGCTTTGAGAATCTAGCTTTCAGTTTGAAGTAGATCTTTACAAAGACCTTTCTACCTGTAAGGAATTGTTTTTTAAGCGAATAATGCAACACAGTTCTAAGAGCCTTTTTAAATTTTTTAATCTATATCTTTCCCTTCTGCCTCCCTTGCTATTTCACACATAAACACCCTTCTCTCTCTTCTAGCAATGTCAACAAATGAGTCTCTCTTTCTCTCTCCCCTCCACAACCTTTTAGGACTGTCCAACATGATGTCAGATGGCGAATTCCTGCGAACCAGCTGTGGCTCGCCCAACTATGCAGCCCCAGAAGTCATCTCTGGAAGGTAGAACATTAAAGACCAATGGATACCCTTTTGATCAGAGGCATGTTTTTGACATGGGATTCATTCATATAGCTGAGTAGTTCGTGGTCATTTATATGTGCTTAGGTAGTGTTCGTATGGCAGCATTCTGTCCTTCTGGTTGCACAGTTTGTTTTTAAGCAAGAAACAATAGCACCAAAAGGATTTAAAGTAGATACCAGGAATTGACCACCGAGGTTATTTCTGTTGACTGCACCAAGGCAAGTCCAAAGAGAGTGGACACTTCTAAGCAACACTCGAGAGAAATGTTAAGGATTTTTGGAGAATGTAGGGGAGAGCAATCAAAGAGAAGAGGCTTGAGCAGTTCCAGTATGACGAACAGGCTATGAAATAAGTTCAGGGAGGATGTTATTGTAATCAGATGCTCTTCCAGTTGTCACTTGGATTCAAGGCGACTGTTTAGCATTGCTTCCTTTTTCCCTCTCCCAGCTGCTTAGGGTGTCCTTTGGAACTTCAGGCAAGATACTGCAATGTCTTAAGGAACTGGTTAATGGCACCTTCCTTTTGTTCAGATTGTATGCTGGCCCAGAGGTTGATATCTGGAGCTGTGGTGTTATTCTCTATGCTCTCCTCTGTGGGACTCTTCCTTTTGATGATGAGCATGTCCCAACCCTCTTTAAAAAGATCCGTGGAGGTGTCTTCTACATTCCCGAATACCTCAACCGTTCAGTTGCCACCCTCCTTATGCACATGCTGCAGGTGGATCCACTCAAACGAGCAACTATCAAGGACATCCGGTAAGGTCTGGTGCCAAAATTATAACTCGTTCCATACTAATATTTTTTTGATGATCTCTGAGAATATCATCAGAGAAAATCAGCCAATATGTCCTTTAGAAATAATAATAAAAAAAGAAATTGGCTGAACAGGGAACGGAGCTGACAGGCTTGAAAACATCTAATCTAACCAGCTTACATTATTGCTACATTCTCTTTATTGCTATGTTCTTTACAGTATTTCATAAGGAGTGACTGGGAGAAAGCAAGATGAAACATCACCTAATGCAACCTCAGTTGTTGAAATAGCAAGGGCATTTGAATAATCAGAAGTGTCACAAGGATGGCCCAAATCCCTCAACTAAGCAGTACATGTCAAACTATTTATATGGCCCAAAAGTACAACCCACCATAGTATTGTCTGTGTTTCTTTCATCTCCTGTTTCCAGCTCAACCCAGTATCACCAGGAATGCCATATCCTGAAGCCTTGGGAGCCATTGTGTGAACATGCAGTGTAGTATATGACTAAAGAATGTGGTTGAGACTGCTTTGTCCCTTACAGCACATAGGTCACTACACCATGTGCTATAAGGGACAAATAATTTATAGTTCCTCCTTTAATCAGCTTGTTTTACTCCTGCTAAACTCTCGGGGTCCGTAGTTTCCCAGAGCAGTGCATTTCGAAACCTCAGCCCTTTGAACTCAGAAGGGTTAAACAGGAATACGTACACCAGCTTGACACTTATCATTTAACATTTTAGTGTCATGCTTGGTCTTTTATGATGAGTCAGATCTGGGATGTTGCATCAACAGTATTATTAATGATTCCTTTTAGAGAACACGAGTGGTTCAAACAAGAACTGCCCAGTTACTTGTTTCCAGAGGATCCTTCTTACGACGCCAATGTTATTGACGACGATGCCGTGCGGGAAGTTTGTGAAAAATTCGAGTGCACTGAGTCAGAGGTGATGACCAGCTTGTACAGTGGGGATCCTCAAGACCAGCTTGCGGTTGCTTATCACCTTATTATTGACAATCGGAGAATCATGAACCAAGCCAGTGAGTTCTACCTTGCTTCCAGCCCTCCCACTGGCTCTTTCATGGATGACACTATGCACATCCCTCCGGGGGTGAAGCCCCACCCGGAACGGATGCCTCCTCTCGTAGCAGATACTCCCAAAGGAAAGTGTCCCTTGGATGCACTGAATACTACTAAGCCAAAGCCGTTGACTGTGAAAAAAGCCAAGTGGCATTTAGGAATACGGAGTCAAAGCAGGCCTTATGACATCATGGCTGAAGTGTACCGTGCTATGAAACAGCTAGATTTTGAGTGGAAGGTAAGGAATACGAATGCTCTGAATGCTATTCAACGTTTGATAATGGAAGTTTATATTTTACTATTTTCATACCAGGTTTTTTTTATACTTTGTAAACAACTTAGAAGCCCATTTTTGCATTAAATGACATTCAGATTAAACAATGCATTAATTAATTGTGCATTGATGCATTATTAATAATATTTAATAATGCATTAATTAATTAATACCTCTGGTAAGTTCTCAGTTAACTGGCTTTTTTTATGTATTTGCTAATGCATTCAAATGCTGCCCCCTCAATATAATTATTCTCAGAGCAGCTTAGATCAAGAGAACAGGACAAATAAAACGCACAAGAAATATTTACGGAATTTAAACAGTGGATAAAGCGAGCAGGAAGATTCAATCAGAGTTAAAAGGTTCGCAGCCTGGTAGAGTGTAAAGGTCTTCGCCTGGTGCAGAAAGGACAGCAGAATAGGCACCAGGCCAGACTGCCCAGGGAGGCAGTTTCAGGACCGGGCCACGACAAGCAAGGAGGCCCAGTGACCACCTGCCTCACCTGGTGGTGGGAACACCTAAAAGAGGGCCACCAGTGACTATCAGAACATGGGCAAGTAGGCAATCTCCAGGTCTCCAGCTGTATTAATAATAACAGGCATAGCAATCCTAAATGGGGTTGAGGAGGACAAGTGGAGCAGCAGATCTACCACTGCAACCCAAGCCTTTCTAGCTCACACTGCCCAAGGTGGAAGGCCTACATACACACACACACACACACACATGGTTTTTTATTTTCTTACTTTCTCAGTACTTCAGACCCAGGCTGGTACAGCAGAGGGGCCTGAGGTTAGGTCCCCTCTGAGTCTGTGCAGGACTTTGGATCTGGCTGCCTTACCACCATTGGGACAACTGCTGTCTGCAGCTTTCTGCCCAGCTCAGCCGGAACCTCTGGTTCAGTGGCTGGCAGTGAAGCATCCGAAAGCCATTCTAGCCTCTTCCAACCATCAGCACCTGGGAGTTAGAATTGCACTATAGATGAGCAGTCTTCCAATGGCCATGATAGTATTCGCCATGTCTCATCGTTAATTATTATTAGCTTACTCTCACATCATCCTCTTTGTGAATATTAGCACCTTCAAAGCGGTTAAATAATGTATATTTTTAATTACTGACCTAAAGGGGGCGGGGAACAAAACATACTTTCTTTTTTAAGCTTCCTAAGCTTGAGGATAGGCAGATAATTCTGCCTTGCACAGAGGTAGGGATAACAGGAGCTCCACATTTCTAATTATAGTAGCTAATTCCCTTCTGGGTAAATAATCTTACTGAAAGCTCCTAATAAATAGATGTTATTTCTACATGGTATCCAAGAACCGTGTGGTAAGGGGGAAAAAAGCAATATTGTTCCCTTAAATCTGTCTTAAATAACTTGGTATTAGCTGAGTCTTCTTTTTGCCACAGGATTATGGTAGTTGCTGGTTTCCACAGTATTTCCCTGTACATAAGGTGCCTTCATTTCACAATCCTAATGTCAGTCACTTCCAGCCACATTTGGGGGGTGAGCTTGATCTTGAGGATTAATGGTTATCTTCGTGAGGTTTTCTGTTTTCCTATGTATGCCTCCACCCCACCTTTTTGAGCTAGTGGTTTATGAGCAAGAATTAGTGTTGATGCATCATTAGATTCACTTTCTTTCGTTGTTCTGATTTAACTTCAAGTCCTCAGTAAGAAATGGAAATGCAGTCTTCTGCTGCCTTGCTTACTGACATATGCTACATTTGATATGTTTACTGAAGCAGCTGCTTAAAAAACAAACCGCGTATGCACTAAAGATAAATACATACAAATTTTAATTTAAGGAACCTGTGCTCCTTGCCTGTTCTGCTTGCTTAGATGTTGATTATTTCCCTGCTGCTGTTGTTTTGTTACTGCCTTTATTACGTTTTGTTGCGTGCATTTTGATTCTTTGTTTCTCTTGGCTGCTTTGCCTGTTGCTGAATGAGAAAAGCAAGGTACAGGTGTTCTAAAATGAATTAATGTTCAGTGAATGCTCTGTATGTATGCTTGAAAGTAAGTCTCACTGTCTTCAGTCGGGCTCAGTCCCAGGTACGTGTGCATAGGATTGCTTCCAATATCCTGTACAAACTGAACCAACATTCCATGCCAAGGAAAGAGAATTCTCTGACCTATACATTTTAAAACGAAGGCAAAATTGCATGTCTTTGCTTATTTTGAAATAATCTAACAATTTGCTTATTTGGAATAATACTTCTAGTCATTGTTAGGGCACAGAGCTACGTAGGTAGAGAAAACCTTGCCTCCTAATCATCACAATTCAGCTGTCCCATACGTTGTCTGTTGTTAGAGCCATAATGACTAGAAAATTGTTGCTTATAGAAATAGTCAGTGGGACACTGCGCCCCCCAATAATGTGGTCAATGCCAGTTTCCGCATTTGTACAGTTGGTTTTCTCATTCACTAATACACAGCCCTGCTAACTAGAAGCCCAATAGGAGAGAAGCTTGTAATTGTTTTCACCTCCATCGTTCTGCCCGGACACTGAGGTCCAACGCCAAGGGCCTTCTGGAGGTTCCCTCACTGCAAGAAGTGAGGTTACAAGGAACCAGACAGAGGGTCTTCTTGGTAGTGGTGCCCACCCTGTGGAACGCCCTCCCATCAGATATCAAGGAAATAAGCAACTATCCTATTTTTAAAAGACATCTGAAGGCATCCCTGTTTAGGGAAGTTTTTAATACTTAATGCTGTATTGTTTTTAATACTCGATTGGGAGCCGCCCAGAGTGGCTGGGGAAACTCAGCCAGATGGGTGGGGTATAAATAATAAATATTATTATATATTATATTATGGATGGCGGGACTAGGACTGCTGCTCTGATTACCTGACTCCTCATGTTGAAAACCCTCCCTTTCACGATGGAGGGAAGAAGGCTTGAGATGAGTTTCCATGAAGGATATTTAGAAGAAAAACACAAGAAGGAATGGAGCATGTGGAAGAGAGTCTGTAACAGCCTGCCGTGTTCCATGCCTGAGCTTTTCCAGGAATGCCTTCCCCTCAGAGAACGTCTCTTTTAAAACTAAGAACCAGCATCAGAGAGTGGGATGGGTTAACTAGCACATTAAGGGCCCTGCTATGCTGGCTGGGGCTTAGGGGATTTATAGTCCAACTACATTCAAAGGGTTGCAGGTTATCCATTCGTGCCTGAACATAACAAGGGTTTAGCATGCAATGCAGAAGCCCAGTTGGGACTTTCTGAATAGAAAGCCTGCTAGCTACACCCCTGAGGTTCATGCCCTATCTGAACAGTGTGGTGTGATGGAGAGAAATGTTTCTGGGTGCATGTGTATAGGCTCCATCCTCTGTGATGGGGAAGGGGCAATGGGGAGGGGCCGGCAGGCGAGACTCCACTGTCTACCTACACACAATCACAGTCACCCAGAAGGGAACACCTTGATCGATCTGGCATTTTACTTCCTTTCTGTCCGTTTTGTAGTAATACTATGTGCTGCGTTACTGGAAAACTTAAAAGTCTGAGTCTGTAGTTAGGGCCCGTTATTCATATAGGCTTATTTAACCAAGTGATTGCTTTGGGGATGACTTCAGGGCCAAATATTTATTTGATGGAGCCTTTCTAATCTGAACTCACGCATGCTTCGTAACAAGGAGGTAAAGACAATTCCATGAATGAACAAAACCATTGTATTGAAGGGAGGATTTGCAGGTCTCTTATAAACTGGAGTAGCGATAAATGGCTCATCACAGAACAGAACTGAAGTGGGCTAGACTGGTGTCCAGCCTGCCCCCCCTACCCAGTCTACAAATGTGTATTAGGTGAGACAAACCTAACCTTGATTACCCAGAAGTGGAAAGAGGGGCTGCATCTGATATCCTTGCACAAAAAGCATTTCTGGGTATGATAGATGGTTATGAAGTGCTTTGAAAATATATTTTCTTTTCTTAAAGGACACTGATGGTAATAATCAACTAAGGTTTATTCTGAGTAGACCTAACATAGTCATGTTCATGAATTTCAGTGGGTCTGCTCTTGAGTAAACCTTTGCTGGAATG